>NC_044984.1:45719121-46384603 GCF_008728515.1 Papio anubis
AGTCAAGAAAAAGACATTAAAGGCACACAAATTGGAAATCAAAAAGGGAAACTTTATTCACAGATGACATGATTCTGTAAATGTAGAAATGCTGAAGGAATCTACAAAACAATCTAGTAAAACAAGTTCATTGAGGTTACAGGAAAAATCAATCATATGTCTATACTCACAATAAACTATCTGAAAACAAAATTTAAGAACACAATTCTATTCATAATAGCGTTTATTTATTTATTTTCATTTTTTGAGACAGAGTCTCACTCTTTCACCCAGGCTGGAGTGCAGTGGTGCAATCTCAGCTCGGTACAATCTCCGCCTCCCGGGTTCAAGTGATTCTCCTGCCTCAGCCTCCCGGGTAGCTGGGATTACAGGTGTGCGCCACCATGCCCGGCTAAGTTTTGTATTTTTAGTAGAGAGGGGGTTGCACCATGTTGGCCAGGCTGGTCTCAAACTCCTGGCCTCAAGTGATCCGCCTGCCTCGGCCTCCCAAAGTGCTGGGATTACAGACATTAGCCACTGCACCCAGCTGATAATAGCATGTAAAATAATGAATAATTAGGAACAGATTTAACAAAAGATGTGTAAGACTTGTACAATGAAAACTACAAAAACATTACTTAGAGAAATTAAAGAAGACCTAAAATAAATGGAGACTCATACTACATTCATGGGTCAGAAGGCTCAATGTTGTTAATAAGGCAATTATTCACAGATTGGCCTATAAAATGCCAGTTGGATTTTTCATGCAAACTAACAAGCCAATCCTGAAATCTATATGGAAAGGCAAGGGATCTAGAATAGCCAAAATTATTTTGGGGAAAAAAAAAAAACTGAAGGAGTTACACTATCTGATTTCAAAACATATTATAAAACTACAGCAATTAACACATTGGTGTAAAGACAGACCTGTAGAGGCTGGGAGTGGTGGTTCATGCCTGTAATCCCAGCATTTTGGGAGACCAAGGCAGGAGAATCGCGAGAGCTCAGGAATTTAAAGATCAGCCTGTGCAATACGGTGAGCCCCGATCTCTGCAAAAATAAAAATAAACCAGGTGTGGTGGTGTGCAGCCACAGTCCCAGCTACTTGGAAGGTTGAGGCAGGAAGATCACTTGAGCCCAAGAGTTTGAGGCTTCAGTGAGTCGTGATCATGCCACTGCACTCTAGTCCTTGGGTAACATGAGACCATCTCTAAAAAAATTTAATGTTTAAAAGATACACTGTAGATTATTGGAACACAACATAGAGGGGAAAAAAACCCTTATATTTATGGCCAATTGATTTTCACAACAGTGCCAAGACAATATAATGGAAAACAGTCTTTTCAACAAACTATGCTAGGACAACCGGATATCCTTACGCCACACACACACACAAAAAAACCCTCGGAGTTTTGCTCCATACTGTATTCAATAGTGGTACAATCTGAATGTTTGTGTCCATCCAAAATTCATATGTTGAAATCCTAACTCCTAAGGTGATGATATTAGGAGGTAGGGCCTTTTGAGAGGGCAGAGCTCTCATCAGCGAGATCGGCGCCCTTATAAAAGAGGCCCAAAGAACTGCCTTGCCCGTCCACCACGTAAGGATACAGCTGAAAGTCACAATTTATGAACCAGAAAATGGCCCTAATCAGACACCGAATCTGCCAGTGCCTTGATCTTCAATTTCAGCATCCAGAACTGTGAGAAATAAATTCCTGTTGTTTATTAAGCAACTGTTTATAAGCAGTCTATGATATGTTTTAGGAGCACAAAGAGACTTAGAGAAATAATTAACTCAAAATGGATCACAGACCTAAGTATAAGAGCTACAGTTGAAAGACTTCGGCCGGGCGCGGTGGCTCAAGCCTGTAATCCCAGCACTTTGGGAGGCCGAGACGGGCGGATCATGAGGTCAGGAGATCGAGACCATCCTGGCTAACACCGTGAAACCCCGTCTCTACTAAAAATACAAAAAACTAGCCGGGCGAGGTGGCGGGCGCCTGTAGTCCCAGCTACTTGGGAGGCTGAGGCAGGAGAATGGCGTAAACCCGGGAGGCGGAGCTTGCAGTGAGCTGAGATCCGGCCACTGCACTCCAGCCCGGGCTACCGAGCAAGACTCCGTCTCAAAAAAAAAAAAAAAAAAAAGAAAGACTTCTAGGAAAAAAGCAAAGAGAAAAGTCTTTGAGTCGTTGGGTCGTTGGGTCGTTGGGTTAGGCAATGATTTCTTAGGACACTAAAAGCACAACCATTAATAAAAATAAAAATGATAAATTGGACTTCATCAAAATTTAAACATATATCCTCTTCAAAAACCACCATTAAGAAAATCAACGGAAAAAGAGCTGCAAATATCTCCAGCAGTGTATAAAACATGATAATACATCATAACCAACTGGCTTTTTGCCAGGAATGTAAATGTTAATTTGACATATTATTATCATTCTGAAAACCCTTTCCTTATTTTTTGTTGCATGCATTTCCATTTCAATATGAAATTAATAATTTTATTGGACTCCCTGAACCAAAATGATGTAAAGTAAAATATGTGGTTTATTAAGAAGGGTCTGACTAGAAAATAAGGTTGGAAGTAGTCATGTGTGAATTGTTATCATTAACGAGAATTTGTAAAGAAAAATTTGTTTTAAGGCCTGGCAAAGTGGCTAACGCCTGTAATCCCTAAACTTTGGGAGTCTGAGGCAGGTGGATCGCTTGAGCTCAGGAGTTTGAGACCAGCCTGAGCAATATGGTAAAACCCATCTCTAAAAAAATACCAAAAAACGAGCAGGGCATGGTGGCATACGCCTGTAGTCCCAGCTACTCAGGAGGCTGAAGTGGGAGGATCGCTTGAGGCCCATGAGGTTGAGACTGTAGTAAGCTGTGATTGTGTCACTGCACTCCAGCCTGAGCAAAAAAGCAAGAGCCTGCCTCAAAAAAATAAAAAATAAATTGGATAAAGATTTGAAAAGATGGCCGGGCGCGGTGGCTCAAGCCTGTAATCCCAGCACTTTGGGAGGCCGAGACGGGCGGATCACAAGGTCAGGAGATAGAGACCATCCTGGCTAACACGGTGAAACCCCGTCTCTACTAAAAAATACAAAAAACTAGCAGGGCGAGGTGGTGGGCACCTGTAGTCCCAGCTACTCGGGAGGCTGAGGCAGGAGAATGGCGTAAACCCAGGAGGCGGAGCTTGCAGTGAGCTGAGATCCGGCCACTGCACTCCAGCCTGGGCGACAGAGCGAGACTCCGTCTCAAAAAAAAAAAAAAAAAAAAAAGATTTGAAAAGATAAGTCATCATAGTGTTTGCAGAAACAAAAAAGATTTGAAACCACATTTCACCAAGGTAGATATACAAATGGCTAATAGTACATGAAAAATTGTTAACACTGGCTGGGTACAGTGGCTCATACCTGTAATCTCAGTGTTTTGGGAGGCCAAGGTGAAAGTATCACTTGCAGCCAGGAGTTTGAGACCAACAACAAAGCAAGATCTCTTTGCTATAAAAATTAGCTAGGCACAGTGGTACATGCCTGTAGTCCCAGCTACTTGAGAGGCTAACACAGGAGGGTCACTTGAGCCTAGGAGCTCAAGGCTGCAGTGAGCTATGATCACTGTACTGCACTCCAGCATGGGTGACACAGCAAGACCTCATTTCAAATATATATTTATGTTAACATCCTTGAAACCTCAATGAGATGCCACTATGCAACTACTAGAATGATTATAATCCAAAAGACTAACAAATCAAGTGTTAGCAAGGATGTGGAGAAACTGGAACCCTTATACGTTGCTGAGGAGAATGTAAAATGGTAAAGCCACTTAGGAAAACAGTTTGACAGTTCCTTGAAGAGTTAAATATGGACTTACTATGTTAAGCATAGTTACCATATGACCTAGCAATTCCACTCCTGGATATCTACCAAAGACAAATGAAAACATGTCCACAAAAAACTTAAGAATGCTCATCATAGCATTATTAATAACTCACCAAACTGGAAACAATCCAAAGTCCACCAACTAGTGAATGGATATACAAAATATGATATATCTGTTCAACAAAACACTATCCAACAACAAAAAGGAAGAAAACTATCCTGCAAAATAGATGAACCTTGAAAACATTGGTATATGGCTAAATGAAGGAAGCTGTATACAAAAAGACTACAAATGTATGATTCCATTTATACAAAATTTCAAGAAAAGGCAAACCTATAGAGACAGAAATCAGTTTTGTTTTTTGTTTTTTGTTTTTTTTTTTGTTTTTGTTTTTTTTGAGACAGAGTTTTGCTCTTGTTGCCCAGGCTGGAGTGCAATGGCGCGATCTCAGCTCACCACAACCTCCGCCTCCCAGGTTCAAGCGATTCTCCTGCCTCAGCCTCCCGAGTACCTGGGATTACAGGCATGCACCACCATGCCTGGCTAATTTTTTGTATTTTTAGTAGAGATGGGGTTTCTCCATGTTGGTCAGGCTGGTCTCGAACTGCTGACCTCAGGTAATCTGCCCACCTCAGCCTCCCAAAGTGCTGGGACTATAGGCGTGAGCCACTGCGCCCAGCCAGTCATTTCTTAAGTGTGGGGCTGGCGCTGGGAACTGATTACAAGTGAGCATAGGAGGACTCTGTAGGTGAAGGAAATACTCTAAAATTGGATTGTGGTGCTGGTATAAATTTACCAGAAATCATTGGTACAATACAACTGCATTGGTACAATGTGTGATATTCATGTTATGTAAATTAAACCCTGATAAAGCTGTAAAAAAATGACAAAAGGGTAAGCTTTTTAACATCACACATTTGGAGAATTCAAAACTACTAAATGATTCATATGTCAAAGAGGAAATCATAATAATTTTAAATACTTAGAATTGAACAATAATGTATATGGCACATAGTAAAACTTGAGAGCTGCAGGTAGAGGTAAAACATAAAATTTAAAGTTTTAGAAATATATATTTTTAGTTTGAGACTGGGCGCAGTGGCTCAGGCCTGTAATCCCAGCACTTTGGGAGGCCGAGACGGGCAGATCACAAGGTCAGGAGTTTGAGATCAGCCTGGCCAACATGGTGAAACCCCGTCTCTACTAAAAATACAAAAAATTAGGTGGGCGTGGTGGCGCGAGCCTGTAATCCTAGCTACTTGGGAGGCTGGAGCAGGAGAATCACTTGAACCCAGGAGGTGGAGGTTGCAGTGAGCCAAGATCACGCCACTGCACTCCAGCCTGGGCGACAGGCTGAGACTCCACCTCAAAAAAAAAAAAAAAATATATATATATATATATATATATATATATATATATATATATATAGTTTGAATCATATGGAAGAGCAAATATTTGACCTAGTATTGAAGAATAAAGTCTGAACACTGTGAATTCAAAGTCTAACTTTTTTAAAGTTTAAATAAACATTGCAGTGGCCAAGTACAGTGGTTCACACCTGTAATCCCAACACTCTGGGAGGCCAGTGTGGGAGAATTGCTTGGGCTCAGGAGTTCAAGACCAGCCTGGGCAACAGAGCAAGACCCCATCTCTCTTTAAAAAAGAAAAAAAAAGAATATTACAGCCAGGCATGGTGGTATATGTCTGTAGTCTCAGCTACTATGAAGGGAGACTAAAAAAAGACAGAACATTCTAAACCCATAGAAAGCAGAAAAAAAGAAATAAAGGTAAGCACAACAATTAATGAATAGAAAATAGAAAAGAGAAAACCGACAAGCCAAAATCCAGTTTTCTGAAAAAATAACAAACCACTGGTAAGACTGATGGCAAAAGGAAAGAAGGCACAAAAACGAATTAATATTATGAACTAACATATAGCACAGTACTTTTTAAAATGTTATACTGTAAATTTTAGTACTTAGACAAAATGAATAAATTCCTTTGTAAACAACCAAAACTGAAATTAACAAATTGACTAAATATGAAAATGGTAACTAGCCCAAACTGAAATTAATACATTGACTAAATATGAAAATGGTAACTAACCAAAATTGACCAAACATGAAATGGAAATCCTCTATAGTCCTATAAAGTGTAAAAGAATTGAATCAGTAATTAGGTTTTTTCAAAAATAAAAAACCAGAACTCAGAACAAAAGAGCCCACATTGCCAAGACAATCCTAAGCCAAAAGAACAAAGCTGGAGACATCATGCTACCTGACTTCAAACTATACTACAAGCCTACAGTAACCAAAACAGCATGGTACTGGTACCAAAACAGAGATATAGATCAATGGAACAGAACAGAGCCCTCAGAAATAATACCACATATCTACAACCATCTGATCTTTGACAAACCTGACAAAAATAAGAAATGGGGAAAGGATTCCCTATTTAATAAACGGTGCTGGGAAAACTGGCTAGCCATATGTAGAAAGCTGAAACTGGATCCCTTCCTTACACCTTATACAAAAATTAATTCAAGATGGATTAAAGACTTAAATGTTAGATCTAAAACCATAAAAACCCTAGAAGAAAACCTAGGCAATACCATTCAGGACATAGGCATGGGCAAGGACTTCATGTCTAAAACACCAAAAGCAATGGCAATAAAAGTCAAAACTGACAAATGGGATCTAATTAAACTAAAGAGCTTCTGCACAGCAAAAGAAACTACCATCAGAGTGAACAGGTAACCTAGAGAATGGGAGAAAATCTTTGCAATCTACTCATCTGACAAAGGGCTAATATCCAGAATCTACAAAGAACTCAAACAAATTTACAAGAAAAAAAAAAACCCATCAAAAAGTGGGCAAAGGATATAAACAGACACTTCTCAAAAGAAGACATTTATGCAGCCAACAGACACATGAAAAAATGCTCATCATCACTGGCCATCAGAGAAATGCAAGTCAAAACCACAATGAGATACCATCTGACACCAGTTACAATGGCGATCATTAAAAAGTCAAGAAACAACAGGTGCTGGAGAGGATGTGGAGAAATAGGAACACTTTTACACTGTTGGTGGGACTGTAAACTAGTTCAACCACTGTGGAAGACAGTGTGGCAATTCCTCAAGGATCTAGAACTAGAAATACCATTTGACCCAGCCATCCCCTTACTGGGTGTATACCCAAAGGATTATAAGTCATGCTGCTATAAAGACACATGCACACATATGTTTATTGTGGCACTATTCACAATAGCAAAAACTTGGAACCAACCCAAATGTCCATCAATGATAGACTGGATTAAGAAAATGTGGCACATATATACCATGGAATACTATGCAGCCATAAAAAAGGATGAGTTCATGTCCTTTGTAGGGACATGGATGAAGTTGGAAACCATCATTCTCAGCAAACTATCACAAGGACAAAAAACCAAACACTGCATGTTCTCTCTCACTCATAGGTGGGAATTGAATAATGAGAACAGTTGGACACAGGAAAGGGAACATCACACACCGGGGCCTGTCATGGGGTGAGGAGAGGGGGGATGGATAGCATTAGGAGATATACCTGATGTAAATGATGAGTTAATGGGTGCAGCACACTAACATGACACATGTGTACATATGTAACAAACCTGCACATTGTGCACATGTACCCTAGAACTTAAAGTATAATAAAAAAAAAATACTAGAGGAAGATTATTTAAATTATATACATATGCTTCCAAAGAATACAAAAGGAAGGAATATACTCCATGTCAGTGTATGAGAATAATCCTATTATTGATTCCAAAATCAAGTAATCGTAGTAAGAGAAAGGCCAATGTTATAAATGCAGACATTCCAAACAAATTATTAGTAATAACATACTACATCTATAAAGTATATTATAGATAGAATTGATGGTCAGGTACAGTGGCTCACATCTGTCATCTCAGCACTCTGGGAGGCCAAATTAGGAGGCCAGGAGTTCAAGACCAGCTTGAGCAACATACTGAGACACTGTTTCTACAAAAAAACTAAAAAATTATCTGAGCATAGTGGTGCACACCTATAGTCCTAGCTACTCAAGAGGCTGAGGCAGAAGGATCACATGAGCCCAGGAGGCTGAGGCTGCGGCAACCTATGATTGTGCCACTACACTAGGCACCAGCCTAGGCAACAGAGCAGGGCCCTGGTTCAAAAAAATAATAGAATTAATCATAACCAAATTAGGTTTATCTCAGGAATCCAAGGGTGGTTTAAAATTAGAAGTCAGCCAACTGTGGTGGTTCACACCTGTAATTCCAACACTTTGAGAGGCTAAGGCGGGAGAATTGCGTGGGCCCAGGAGTTCAAGAATGGCCCGGGCAATATAGCAAAACCTCAACTCTAGAAAAAATTTAAAAATTAGCTGGGCGTGGTGGTGTGTGCCTGTAGTCCCAGCTACTTGGAAAGCTGAGGAGGGAGGATTACTTGAACCCAAGAATCAGAGGTTGCAGTGAGTACGTCACTGCACTCCAGCCTGGGTGACACAGTGAGACTCTGTCTCAAAAAAAAAAATAAATAATAATGAAATAAAATAAAATTAGAAGTCTCAGCTGGGTGCAGTGGCTCATGCTTGCAATCCCAGCCCTTTGGGAGGCCAAGGTGGCAGGATCACTTGAAGCCAGGAGTTTGAGACCAGCCTGGGCAACACAGCAAGACCCTATCCCTACCAAAAATAACAATTAGCTGGGCATGGTGGCACATGCCCATAGTCCCAGCTACTTGGGAGGTTGAGGCGGAAGGATTGCTTGAACCCAGGAGTTTGAGGTTGCAGTGAGCTAATTGTGCCACTGCACTCTGCGGCCCAGGCAACAGGGCGAGACCCTGTCTCAAAAATAATAATATAAATAAAATTAGAAGTCTCTTGATGTAATTCATCACAGATTGGTTAAAGGATAAAAAAATGTTATCTGAATAAATGCAGTAGAAGTGTTGTTAGAAACTCTTAACAGTCTAGACATAGAAGGGAATTTCCTTAACCTAATTAAGGTTATTGACCTCTAAACTACTGCAAACATCATTACAGTAAAACATTCCTTTAAAGTCAGGAACAATTTCTCCACTTGTATTCAATATTGTAGAAGTCCTACCAGGTGTGTTAATACTAGAAAAAGATGGGCACACAACTTACAAAGGAAATAACAAAATATTCATTAGTCACAGATGATGTAATTAAAATAGGCTCTAAAATCCATTGGAATTAACAGAGTTTAGTAATACAGCCAGTATAAGACCATATACAAAATCTATTCCATTTCTATACACTAGCAGTAATTTTAAAACAGCCTCCCAAAGTGCTGGGATGACACACAAGGATGACTATAACTAAAAAGCTAGACAATAACAAGCCTTGATGAGGATGTGAAGAATTTGGAACCCTCATACTTTGCTAGTGGGAATATACAAAGGTGCATCTGGCCAGGCGTGGTGGCTCACACCTGTAATCCTAGTACTTTGGGAGGCCGAGGTGGGTGGATCGCTTGAAGTCAGGAGTTCGAGAACAGCCTGGTCAACATGGTGAAACCCCATCTCTACTAAAACTACAAAAATTAGTTGGGCATAATGGTGAGTGCTCAGGAGTCTGAGGCAGGAGGATCACTTGAACCCGGGAGGCGGAGTTTGCAGTGAGCCGAGATCACGCCTCTGCACTGTAGCCTGGGTGACAGAGTGAGACGCCATCTCAAAAATAAAAAAAATAAAAAAATAAAAAAAAAATTAGCCAGATGTGGTGATGCGCACCTGTAATCCCAGTTACTCGGGAGGCTGAGGCACAAGAGTGGCTGGCACCCAGGAGGCAGAGGTTGCAGTGAGCCGAGGTCACATCACTGCACTCCAGCCTGGGCAATAGATCAAGACCCTATCTCAAAAACAAACAAACATTTAGGTAAACATTCTACAATCTTCCTAGGCATACATACATATTCATACACATACATATGAATATATTTTTACATAATTATTGAATCAGTCACTTTGGAAAGAAAACTTATAAAATGTTGGTTATAAAACACCAACATTTAAATCACTGTGGGGTCGGGCGCAGTGGCTCACACCTGTAATCCCAGCACTTTGGGAGGCCGAGACGGGCGGATCACGAGGTCAGGAGATCGAGACCATCCTGGCTAACACGGTGAAACCCCGTCTCTACTAAAAATACAAAAAAAAAAATAATAATAAATCACTGTGAAAATGTCTGTGCTCCAAGATAACTTACTGGTATTTTTTGTTAACAGGTAACGTTACCAATATTTTACAAGACGCAGAAGTGCATTATATTTCTCGAGAGATGTGTAATTCTGAGAGGAGTTATGGGGGAATAATTCCCAACACTTCATTTTGTGCAGGTGACGAAGATGGAGCTTTTGATACTTGCAGGGTAAGACCAAGTAATTTTCCTTTAAAATATTTTCTGAAGCCAGAAGGGAACTTGTCAAACAAGGCCTTTGATAACTTTCTGGTGGTCTTAATTATCAGGCCTAAAAATACTAAATTATTTTTTCTCCTTTTTAACTATTTCAACAATCCAAATCTTCTTGGTTCCTGATTCCATGGTTTCTACTATCATCGGGGTCAACCATAGGCAGAATTTACCTTGAATCCTTTTTTTAAATCATTGACTTTGAGATATAATTCACCTAGTTAAAAGTGTACAGCTCAATTTTTTTTTTTTAAATAGTCTCGCTTTGTCACCCATGCTGGAGTGCAGTGACACAATCTCTGTTCACTGCAACCTCTGCCTCCCAGGTTCTAGTGATTCTCATTCCTCAGCCTCCTAGGTAACTGGAAAGACAGGCGCACATCACCATGCCTGGATATTTTTTTTCGTATTTTCAGTAAAGATGGGGCTTCACCTTGTTGACCAGGCTGGTCCCGAGCTGGTCCCGAACTCCTGACCTCAAGTGATCTGCCCACCTTGGCCTCCCAAAGTGCTGGGATTACAGGCGTGAGCCTCTGCGCCCAGCCTGTTACTGTCTTTTTTTAATAATACATCCTTGTGGGTGTGAAGTGCTATCTCATAGTGGTTTTAATTTGCATTTCCTTAATGACTAATGATGTTGAGCATTTTTGCATGTATTTATTAGCCATTCATATGGCTTCTTTACGGAATGTCTATTTGGATCCCTTCCTCATTTTTAAATTGAGTTGTCTTTTTATCACTGAGTTATAAGCCTTTTTCATATATCCTGGATACAAGTCCCTTACCAGATATATAATGTACAAAATTTTTCTCCCATTCTGTAGACTGTTTTTTCACTTTTCTGAGGTCATCATTTGCAGCACAAATGTTAATTTTTTAAAGAAGTACAATTGATCCATTTTTTGTTTTGTCTCATGCTTTTTTACTCTTCCTTTATTCCTCTTTTCTTGTTTCCAAATCTACTAGTCCTTCACTCCTGAGTACCCCACGCTCTCACCTTTTCCTACTCATTCTCATTTCTGCAATCTAAAGTTTATCTTTCCTGTGTCCTTTTCCTTAAAAATCTTGCTGAGTAAAATAGTAAAGAATCCATTCTAATTGGATTGCATTCCTAGGCCAAACATCTTCCTCATCAAAAAATAATTATTCAATGCCTGCCTTGTATAGAGAATTGGAAACAGTTATCTCAGTGTCCTTGTTGTTTTGAGTGCATTAACAGGCCTTAGTAACAGTGTTGGGTGCATTCATAATTTTGTATAGACTATGAAAGTGACTGTCATTTATAATACTACTGAGAGGCTTTGCCATTTATGCTTATTTTGCTGCACTAGCCATTGTCAGCACTTAGAAACTTGTCATCTCTTGCAAGATGCCAGTTGACTCCTCTCCTTGGCAAGCAAACCACACACATGCCTAAAAGAATCCTTCATACATCTTAGAGTTATACTTTCCACACACAGTATTAAGCAAGAGAATATTCTAAAAATAGACAGTTTTTACAATATTTTGCATACTTCCTAAATTATATTTCCCCTGAGTAATTGTATTTAAAAATCCAAACAATTTGATTTATAATATTCTGGCTCAAAACTAGGCAGATGAGACGTTTATCTACCAGCTGTATGGTTCCTCCAAATACCTGGGCAAAACTGAATTCCTCCTGTTTGAGTTGGAAGATTAAGCTCAAAATCTATGATCTTTATAAGTTGGGGGTATATTGAAAACATGTATTTATATAAATGTATGTTTGATGTAAATAATTTATTCCAGAATTACTGTTGCTTGAAGAATACTAGAAGTAACAAACACTATTTTGGGACTTTTTTGACAGGGTGACAGTGGTGGACCATTAATGTGCTACTTACCAGAATATAAAAGATTTTTTGTAATGGGAATTACCAGTTACGGACATGGCTGTGGTCGAAGAGGTTTTCCTGGTATCTATATTGGGCCATACTTCTACCAAAAGTGGCTGACAGAGCACTTCTTCCACGCAAGCACTCAAGGCATACTTACTCTAAATATTTCACATGGCCAGATTCTTATAGCTTTATGTCTTGTCATCTTACTAGCAACCACATAAAGACATTCTGAAGGCTTTCATATCTTTATTTTGCATTGTGTCCCTTTCTATGTTCTGCATAATGAAAATCATTTATTCTTCTAGCAATTAATTGCCTACATAGAGTTCTCATGTCAACATTTTATGGGCTATAACTATTGTGACAGATATACCACTGTAATTTTGGCACTGAATCACATGCTTCCTTGAAATATCTTGATTGTTTTATTTTATAATCATAATTCTGTATCTGGAATACTCATAGAGTTTGTACAAAATATTCAGTTAAACATATATTTTATGTGTATAAATGCCAAATGATAGTTTATAATTAAAATGAAAGCTGTTATTTGGTTAATCAAAATTCTTTCCTTCTTAGATTTTATTCTAAAACATGTTTGTATGATTTTTTTCGAATTATAATCTTGGTTCCAATTCTCAAAGTATACTTAGAGAAACAAGTATTTACCTGTTATTTAAATTCTAATTAAAACCATTTATTTAATATCAGCACTTCATTTCCTCTGCCAACAGAGAACTATAGTATACACACCCCCAAATAATTTACTTTTTATTTAGAAATTTATGACTTTTTTCCAGCATTATAACCTACTTTCTAAACTTTATTTTCTTGAAGCCCACGCTAAAATTTTGTATCCCATCGGGCCTCTGAATTAACTGTGAGAAGCAACTAGAAAGCGTGCCGAGTAAAAGCGGGACACCAACCTGGGATAAACTTTGTGATCACTAATGTATAAAATGAATTAAAAGAAACAAAAGAAAATGAGGGCCAGGCATGGTGGCTCTCACCTGTAATCCCAGCACTTTGGGAGCCCGAGGTGGGCAGATCACTTGAGGTCAGGAGTTCAAGACCAGCTTGGCCAACATGATAAAACCCTGTCTCTACTAACAATGCAAAAATTAGCTAGGTGTGGTGGTGCGTGCCTGTAATCCCAGCTACTTGGGAGGCTGAGGCACGAGAATTGCTTGAACCTGGGAGGTGGAGGTTGCAGTGAACCGAGATCACGCCATTGCAGCTTGAGCGACAGAGCTGGACTCTGTCCCATACACATACAAAAAAAAATGAAACAAAAGAAAAGGTTGATTGAATTATATCTACTATTAGTCGACTCTCATTTCCCTTGAACTTAGGAGAATCCATTTAGCAAAGGAGAAATCGTTATTTTCTTATCCTTCTTTTTACATTCAACCCATCTAAAACCAAGTGTTCTTTGTCGTTGTTTCGTGTCAACCTAATTTCAGGATTTAAATGAAATTAAGCATGAATATCCCATGTATTAATTTCCTTCATTATTGGTTTGACACTGGGATCATTGTTTATTGGTTTAATATTGGGTTAATGTTGTTTAACATTAACATTTAATATTGGGTTAATATTCTTAATATTGGGGTATTGTTTATTGGCTTAATATTGGGGTCATCTATCCCACTCAAGGAATAGATGACTATGCTTTTTATAGACTAAGCAACACTGATGGAATGTTGGTTGTTCTTTCTTGAAAGAGCTCCTAGCTTATCCATCAACAAGGTCTCATAGATGGTAATGCTTATATAGCAATTAACATGGTGCACTAGTCTTTTCCTATTTATACTACCTGAATATCACTCAGATTCGCTCGATAGCTCTGAATGTTAATAAAAAGAAATTTTTCTAAAATGTACTGCCAGTATTAGAGGAGAAACCTTTGCTTTTCACTTTAAAGGCATCTTCTAATTACTCTTTAGGTTTACATTTCTTATCTATGTATTTATTTTGGAGGTGGAGTCTCTCCATTGCCCAGGCTAGAGTGCAATGGCACAATCATTGCTCCCTGAAGCTTCAGTCTCCTGGGTTGAAGCAATCCTCCCACCCCAGCCTCCTGCTTAATGAGACTACAGGCGCACCCCACCACATCCACCCCAGCCTCCTGCATAGCTGAGACTACAGGCGCACCCCACCACATCCACCCCAGCCTCCTGCATAGCTGAGACTACAGGCACACCCCACCACATCCAACTGTTTTGTAGTTTTTGTAGAGACAGGGTTTTACCATGTTGTCTAGGCCGGTCTTGAACTCCTGGACTCAAGTGATCTGCCCACCTCAGCCTCCCAAAGTACTAGGATTACAGGGGTGAGCCACCACTCCCAGCCTAGGTTTACAATTCTATTCTTTTTTTTTTTTTTTTTTCTCCTCCTTTTAATTCTAATCTCATGACAGATTAGGTTACATTTCTGATCAGGTGAGACCTACTATCTGCTATTTATCTTTTTGCCCAGCTTAGTTTACTATGTCAGCCAGCTGGAATCCAATTATAAAGTTTCTCTCTATCACAAGAAACTATCAGAGTATAAACTCTGGAAATCTAAGATAGACTTTGTTTCAACTTTTGTTTTAACATTGTATCTTTTTTTTTCTTTTTTTTAAGAGGCTCTGTCACTCAGGCTGCCTAGAGTGCTGTGGCATGATCATAGCTCACTCCTGGGCTCAAGCAGTCCTCTGGCCTCAGCCTCCCAAGTAGCTAGGACTATAGGGCCCAGACCACCATGCTCAACTAATATTTAAATTTTTCATAGAGATGGAGTCTCACTATATTGACCAGGCTGGTCTTAAACTCCGGGCCTCCAGCCATCCTCCCACCTCAGCCTCCCAAGGTTCTGGAAAAACACACGTGCACCAACTTGCCTGGCCTTTGTTTCCATTTTTAGTCTGTTATTTAGTATCTATAAAAGTTTAGATGATTATTAATACCATTTACAACATTGTTGTGATGATTACAAAAGTTGAGTATATGACGTTCTTAACATTTGAAAGATGCAGTAACTGGTTTCTATTATTATATTAATATCCCATCCATCATTCACACACTCTTTCTCATTACATAGATCATTATCCTATTGGATGTCTCATATATCATCCCTCAAAAGTACTGAAACAAAGGATCCTTTTCTGCTTATAAATTCACATTTTAAAATACGCTATTTTTTAAAAACAATTTTTATAATTCCCCAAATATGATATCCTTATTATTTAAACTGAGAAAGGGCCAAGCATGGTGGCTCATGCCTATAATCCCAGCACTTTGGGAGGCCAAGGCAAGCAGACGGCTTGAGCCCAGGAGTTTGAGACTCCTGGGTGAAACCTCGTCTTTACAAAAAATGCAAAAATCAGTCAGGCATGGTGGCATGCGCCTATAGTCCTATCTACCTGGGAGGCTGAGGTAGGAGAATCACCTGAGCCCAGGAGGTCAAGGCTGCAGTGAGCCGTGATCACACCACTACGCTCCAGCCTGGGCAACAGAGTGAGAAACTGTCTCAAAAATAAATAAATAAATAAATACACACATAAATACATAAATAAAATTGAGAAAGCACAGACAAGTAGAAAGAAAATGATCAGCTGAATGTGGTGGCTCACACCTGTAATCCTTGGGAGGCTGAGGTGGGGGCAGATTGCTTGAGCCCAGGAGTTCAAGACCAGCCTGGGAAACATGGCAAAATCCCATCTCTAGAAAAAAAATTAAAAAATTAGCCGGGTGTGGTGGTATGCCTGTAGT
The DNA here is from genome assembly GCF_008728515.1 of Papio anubis. NCBI lineage: Eukaryota > Metazoa > Chordata > Mammalia > Primates > Cercopithecidae > Papio > Papio anubis. The sequence goes on from NC_044984.1 coordinate 45,735,055, forward strand.
CCCAGTTATTGGGGAGGCTAAGGTGGGAGGAGGCTTGAGCCCAGGAGGTAGAGGTTGCAGTGAGCTGAGATCACGCCACTGCACTCCAGCCTGGGTGACAGAGCCAGACCCTGTCTCAGAAAAGAAATGAAAAGAAAATCATCTATAACCCTATTATGTAAAGACAGCTGCCATGAAATCCTACCTTTTTAAGTTAATATAATGGGTATTTTTACAAAATTTTATTAAACATTATTTTACCCCAACTATTTTGAAAAATTTCAAACCTATTGAAAGTTGAAAAATAGTACTATGATTACATGTACATACTTTACCTTTTTCCCCCAAATATTAACATTTTGCCCGGTTTACACTCATGCTCTCTCTCCAACACAAACACACACAGACTTACACAGACATATTATACACACAGAAACTCTCTCTTTTGTTTCCTGGTTGAAAAATTTGAAAGTAAATTGCTGGCATCATGTTACTTCATCTCTAATACTTCAGCATGTATCTTGTAAGAACAATAACCTAATCACAACACCATCATTACACCAAATAAATTTAACACAGATTTGTTCTTTTTTTTTTTTTGAGTCTCGCTCTCTCCCCCAGGCTGGAGTCCAGTGGCGCGATCTCGGCTCACTGCAACCTCCGCTCCCGGGTTCACGCCATTCTCCTGCCTCAGCCTCCTGAGTAACTGGCGTCCACCACCACGACCGGCTAATTTTGTTTGTATTTTTAGTAGAGACGGGGTTTCACCATGTTAGCCAGGATGGTCTCGATCTCCTGACCTCGTGATCTGCCCACCTCGGCCTCCCAAAGTGCTGGGATTACAGGCATGAGCCACCACGCCCAGTCAGATTTGCTCTATTTTATAAATTGTACACTCATTTCTTTGGTTTATTAATCTATTGCATAGATATTCCATTATTTTATATTGTTTCATTCTGATTATAAAAGTACAGTATATGTTCACTGTAAAGAAAAAGCACAACTATCACAGAAACTATTTGGGCTGCTATAACAAAATAAACAAACTGGCGGCTTATAAACAACAGAAATTTATTTCTCACAGTTCTGGAAGCTGGGCAAGGCGCCAGCTGTTTCGGTGTCTTCTGAGGTCCCACTTCCACCTTCACAGAAGGCATCTTTAAACTGTCCTCACATGGCAAAAGGGGCCAGGCCACTCTCTGGGGCCACTTTATAAAGCAACACTAATCCCATTCAGGACGGCTCCATTCTCATAGTCAAATCACCTCCCAAAGGCCCCACCTCGTACCAGCATTACATTGATGATTAGCTTTCCAACATGAATTTTAGGTGGCCACAAACATTCAAATCATCGTACTTTTTAAGTAAAATTTTAGGAATTAAGTCAAAACCACAGACTGAACATGTTCTAACCACCTTCCTGTTCCACATTCCTAAGATGAGAGTAATTATATTTATTTTAAAATAAGTAATAGTATTTCCTAAATCTGTCCACTGGAAAGGCCTAGATGCAATGAACAACCAATAATAACATGTACCCTAGCACCCAGATTTTAGTCTCTCAACGTCATTCCCCTATAAAAGGATCCAAGGCTCCTTAGAGATATGAATGATTTCAGGTCTGGGGCAGGAAATATATGGGATAAATCTCAGATAAATCTTTGATAACATGGAAGTTATCAAAGACTAGATAGTTAAACTGCTTTAAAAATATTGAAAACAGTCACTAGAAGGGAGGGGAAACAAACTACATATTATGATATAATGATATTATTGACTGACTTCTCATCAGACACAATGGCAACTGGAAAAAATCTGAGTGACGACCAGGCGCCATGGCTCACGCCTGTAATCCCAACACTTTGGAAGGCCGAGGCGGGCAGATCACAAGGTCAAGAGTTTGAGACCAGCCTGACCAACATGGTGAAACCCTGTCTCTACTAAAAATACAAAAATTAGCCAAGCGTGGTGGAGGGTGCCTGTAATCCCAGCTACTCGGGAGGCTGAGGCAGTAGAATGGCTTGAACCCAGGAGGCAGAGGTTGCAGTGAGCCCAGATTGCACCACTGCACTCCAGCCCGGGTGACAAAGCAAGACTCTGCCTCAAAAAAAAAAAAAAACTTCTGAGTGACATATTCAAAGTGCTAAAAGAGAAAAAACAATTGTTAACACAAAACTCTATATCCAAAAAAATTACTCTCCAAAAAATCAAGGTGAACAAAGACATTTTCAGATAAATGAAAACTGAGAGAATTAATTGCCAGCAGACCTGCATTATAAAAAATGCCGAAGGAAGTTTTTCAGACTAAAGGGGAAAGGACACAGGGTGGCAACTTGCATCTGCAGAAAAGAATATGACATCAGAAATCTTAGTGGGTAAATATAAAGGACTCTATTTCTTTTCTTCTCTTAAATTATTTAAAATACCTATGATTATTTAAAGTAAAAATTATGACACTATATTGTTGAGTTATAACATCTGTAGATGTAAAACGTATAACAAGGATAGAATAAATGGAATTATATTATTTCAAGGTTCTGTTATGTAAAATAATTTCTTATTAATGATTAGATGATAATAAATTCAGATGTGTGTTGTAACCTCTAGCAATCAGTAAAAATAAATAAGATGTAGCTGAAGACCTAGTATTTGATAGCACAACAGGGTGACTATAAGTCAAAATAATTTAATTGTATATTTTACAATAACTAAAGGAATACAGCTGGATTGTTTATAACACAAAGGATAAATGCTTGACAGGACGGATACCCCATTTTCCACGATGTCATTATTACACATTGCAAGTCTGTATCAAAGTATCTCATGTACTCCATAAACACATATACCTACTGTGTACTCACAAAAATTACAAAGGATGTAGTTAAAACACCAATTGAGATATTAAAATGAAATGCTAAAAATAATCAATACCAAGAATAAGCACAAAAAAGGGGAAATAAAAGCAGATGAGTCAAACAGAAAAGCAAACAACAAAATGAAGACTTAAATCTAAGCATGTGAATAATCAAATTAAATATAATTAAATATAATTTCTAAAAAGGTGGTAATTAACAACCACAGCATAGCAACAAAAGTAAATACAGATTAATCAAACTACATCTAAATTAAACACTTCTGTTCATCAAAGGATACATTCAACAGAGTGAAAACCTACAAAATGGGAGAAAATATTTGCAAGTAATATATTTGATAAAGAGTGAATATACAAAATATGTATTTTTAAAAGTTCTACAACAATAAAAAAAACTGAGTTTAAAATAAACAAAAACCAAAATAGACATTTCTCCAAATAAGATGTACAAATGGCCAGTAAGCACAAAAACAGGTGTTCAATATCATTAACCACTGGGAAAATGAAAATCAAAACCACAATGAGAATATAACCTCACATCCATTAGGATGGCTAATAATATCAAAGAAACAAAATAACAAACGCTGATGATGATGTGGGGAAATTGGAACTCTTATGCACTGTTGGCTGGAATGCAAAGTGGTGCAGCTGCTGTGGAAAACTGCATGGCAGTTCCCAGAAAAATTAAAAATAGAATTACCATATGATCCAGCAATTCCACTTCTTTTGACATACAGCCAAAATAATTGAAAGCAGCATCTCCAAGAGATATTTGCACACCAACATTCATGGCAGCATTATTCACAATAGCCAAAAGATGGAAACGACCCAAGTGTCCAACGATGGATTAGTGGACAAACAAAACATGGGATATATGGACAATGGAATATTATTCAGCCTTAAAAAGTAAGAAAATCCTGTCACATGCTACAAACTGGATGAATCTTGAGGATATTAAATAAGCCAGTCACAAATGAACAAATATAGTATGACTCTACTTATATGAGGATCTGGCAAAGTCAAATTCATAGAGATAGAAAGCACGGTAGTTGTCAGGTGTTGGGGTGGGTGGGAATGGGGAATTATTGTTTAATAGATACAGAGTTTCAGTTTTGTAAGGTGAAAGAGTGCTATGAATGAATGGTTAGTATGATGACGTGAATGTACTTAATGTCACTGAACTGTACACTTAAAAATGGTTAAGATGGTAAATTTTATGCTATGTGCATTTTACTACATTATTTTTAAAGTTTTTTTTAATCCAGTAATTATCAGATGATATAAAAAACAAGAACCAGACCAGGCACAGTGACTCACTCCTGTAATCCCAGCATTTTGGGAGGCCGAGGCAGGTGGATCATTTAAAGTCAAGAGTTTGAGACCTGACTGGCCAACATGGTGAAACCTTGTCTCTACTAAAAATACAAAAATTAGCTGAGTGTGATGGTGCACACCTGTAATCCCAGCTACCCAGGAGGCTGAGGCACAAGAATCCAGGAGGTGGAGGATGCAGTGGGCCGAGATCGCACCATTGCACTCCAGCCTGGGCAACAGAGTGAGACTCTGTCTCAAAAACAAACAAAAAACACAAACCAATCACATATGCTGTCTACAAGACACATTTTAAACATAAAAACACAAATAGGTTGAATTTTAAAGGTTGGAAAGTGTAAGCATAAGAAAGTATAAAGAGTGGCTAAGTGCATATCAGACAAAATAGACTTCAGGACACAGAAGATCACCAAAGACAAAGAGGGACACTTCATAATAATAAAAAGATGAATATATCAGGCAACTATGAACATATAAATATACTCATGCCTACTAACAGAGCCTCGAAATACACAAAGCAAAAATGGAAATAAAGGAGAAACAAACTCACACTCTATAAATAATTATCAATATGTCACCTCTCTCAATAACTGATAAATTAATAGGGATACAGAAGATCTGAATGACACTATCAATTACCTTAACCTAATTCACATTTAATTCGTACTGCACACACAAACAACAGATATACAACTGGCCCAAAAGGTGCGCAAAAAGATGCTCAACACCATTCACTTTAGAGGAATCAATATATAAAAATTATATCCAGGTGAAATTCAGGTTACAAATATAAGATAAACACAAAATAACAATATACTTCTGGCTTAACAACTAAATCACATTTAACAACTTCTTTTTAAAAATCTTACTCTCTATATATTTTTAAGAGCCAGGGTCTTGCTATGTTGTCCAGACTGGTCTTGAACTCCTGCCCTCAGGCAATCCTCCAGCCTTGGATTCCCAAAGTGCTGGGATTGCAGGCATGAGCCACCATGCCTGGCCCTAACAACTTCTGAATAGAATTACTTTCAAGTTTGAGCCCAGGAGTTTGAGACCAGCCTGGGCAACATAGTGAGACACCATCTCCATTAAAAAAGAAAAAGGAAAAAAAAGTTAAAGAAAAAGAATTACTTTCAAGAGTACATGGACCATGTCCCAAAAAAGACTACTCTGCACCATAAAACAAGTCTCAATTTCAAATGACTGAAACCTTACACAGCATGTTCTGTGATGAACACAGAATTAAACTAAACATACACAGTATATTCTGTGATGAAAACAATTAAAATTAAATTAAAATATCTATCAGTAGATACTTATGAAACCCCAAATACTTAAACAACTTCTAAGTAACCCGTAAGTCAAAGAAAAAAATCACAAGAGAATTCAGAAAATATTTTAAATTGAATGAATATGAAAATACAGCACATCAAACTATCCACCTAAAACAGTGCTGTAAGAAATTTGTAGCTTCAAATTCTTACCTTAAAACAGAGGAAAAGGGTAATATTAATAATCATAGCTTTCACTTCAATAAGGTAAAAGAAGACCAAATTAAACTCAATGAAAATAGAAGGAAAAAAATAATAAAATAGAAAGACAAACACTCAAGGAAAATCAATGACACCAAGTCTAGTTCTAGATCAATAAAACCGGCCAGGCGCAGTAGCTCATGCCTGTAATCCTAGCCCTTTGGGAGGCTGAGGCTCATAGATCCCTTGAGCCCAGAAGTTTGAGACTAGCCCTGGCAATGTGGTGAAACCCCATCTCTACAAAAAACACAAAAATTGGTCAGGTATGGTGGTGAATGCCTCTGGTCCCAGCTATTTGGGAGGCTGAGGTGGGAGGATCACCTGACTCCGGGAGGTCAAGGCTATAGTAAGCCATGATTGTGCCACTGAACTCTAGCCCGGGTGACAGAAAAAAAAAAAAAAAAATCAATAAAATTGATAAACCAGCTAAACTGACAGAAAAAAGATGCAAGCTATGAATATCAGTATTGAAGAGGGGACACTTCTGCATATCCTGCAGACGTTAAAAGGAAAATAAGAGACTGTTATGAACAACTCTATGTCAGTAAATGCAACAGCGTAGAATCAATGGGCGGCAAATTCCTGAAACACCAATTACCAAAACAGACATGAAAAGAATTTTTTTAAAAAATCTTAATATTCCTATATTTACTAAAGTAGCTAAACTTGTAATTAAAAACATTCTCGGGCCGGGCATGGTGGCTTACGTCTATAATCCCAGCACTCTGGGAGGATGAGGCAGGAGGATCACTTGAGCCCAGGAGTTGGAGACCAGCCTGGGCAACATAGCAAGAACCCATCTTTAAAAAAATACAGAAAACATTAGCTGGGCATAGTGGTTAGCACCTGTAGTCCCAACTACTCGGGAGACTGAGGTAGGGGAGTTGCTTGAGCCCCAGAGGTCAAGGCTGCAGTGAGCCATGATCATGCCACTGCACTCCCGCCTGGGTGACAGAGTGAGACCCTGTCCAAAAAAAATTAAATATAATTTTAAAATCTCATACCAAAAACTTTAGGCCAAGAGTACTACATTGGTGAATTTCTTAAAGGAACAAATAGTAACAATCCTACACAAATTCCCTAAGAAACAAAAGAAGAGAACGCTTCCTGGCGTATTTTCTGAAACCAGCATTACTCAGATCCCAAACCAAAGATGTTAGAAAAAAGAAGAGAACTACAGGCCAACATCTCTCATGAACATAAATGTAAAAATCCTTAACAAAATATTAACAATTAAATGTAACAATAAAATGATAAACCATCATTTGCAAGTAGGTTTATTCATTGATATGTAAGATTGATATAATACTCAAAAATCAGCTTTGTGAATACACAACCATCACTGAATTGTATGCTTTGTAAATAGGATTAATTTTATGGTATGTGAATTTTGCCTCAATTTTAAAAATCAATCATTACAATAAGAGAATAGAGGGAGAAAATATGATCATCCTAATAAATGCAGAAAAATTTTACATAAAATTCAAATACCCATTCATTATAAAAACTGAGAAAATAGGAATAGAAGGGAAATTACTATATAATAAAGGGTATCTATAGAAAAACTGTAGGCTGGGCACAGTGGCTCATGCCTGTAATCCCAGCATTTTGGGAGGCCGAGGCAGTGGATCACCTGAGGTCAGGAGTTTGAGACCAGCCTGGCCAACATGGTAAAACCCCGTCTCTACTAAAAATACAAAAATTAGCTGGGTGTGGTGCAGGCACCTGTAGTCCCAGTTACCTGGGATGCTGAGGCAGGAGAATTGTTTGAACTTGGGAGGCAAAGGTTGTAGTTAGCCGAGATCGCACCACTGCACTCAAGCATGAGAAACAGAGCAAGACTCTGTCTCAAAAAAAAATACAAATAAACCCTAAAGTTAACTTCCTTCTTTTTTTTTTTTTTTTTTTGAGACGGAGTCTCGCTCTGTAGCCCAGGCTGGAGTGCAGTGGCCGGATCTCAGCTCACTGCAAGCTCCGCCTCCCGGGTTCCCACCATTCTCCTGCCTCAGCCTCCCGAGTAGCTGGGACTACAGGCGCCCGCCACCTCGCCCGGCTAGTTTTTTGTATTTTTTAGTAGAGACGGGGTTTCACCGTGTTAGCCAGGATGGTCTCGATCTCCTGACCTCGTGATCCGCCCGTCTCGGCCTCCCAAAGTGCTGGGATTACAGGCTGAGCCACCGCGCCCGGCCAACTTCCTTCTTAACAGTAAAAAAGCAGAAGATTCTCCTTCTAAGATCAGGAACAAGGCAAGCAGATTTTCTCTCACTACTTCTATTCAATGGTGACTAGAGATCCTATGCAGAGCAATAAGGCAAGAAAGTTAAATACCAGGTACACATATTGGAAAAGAAGACGTAAAACAGTCTTTAACAGATAGCATGATCATTTGCATTAAAAATTCTAAGGAATCTACAAAAAAGCTACTAAAATTAATATTATAAATGAATGTAACAAAGTCAAGGGATACAGCATCAATATACAAACATCAATATACAAAGGTTGAGCATCTCTCATCTGAAAATCTAAATCCAAAATGCCCTAATACCTGAAACTTTTTAAGTGTCAACATGATGATCAAAGGTCACACTCAAAGGAAATGCTCATTAGAACATTTCAGATTTTGGATTGTCAGATTGAGGATGCTTGACTGGTATGTATATCAAATATTCCAGAATCTGAGAAAAAAATTCTAAAATCCAAAACACTTCTGGTCCCAAGCATTTCAAATAAAGAACACTAAACCTGTACTAGCCATAAACAAATAGAAATTATACTTTAAATTCTGTTTACCGTAGCACTAAAAATATGAATTAGCAATACATTTCACAAAATATGTACAAAACCTGCAAACTGAAAGCTACATTAGAAACTTGTAGAACTTGCTAAGAAAAACAAAAGAAGACCTAAATAAATACAGAGACATACCATATTTATGAATTGAAAGACTGTTACTCAGAGCTCTCCATATTGATCTATAGATTCAATGCAATCACATCAAATCCCAGCAGGTTTTTTTGCAAAGAGTAAGAAGCTATCTCTAGAATTTGTATAAAAATGCGAAGTACCTTGAATACCCAGATTGATTTGGAGAAAGAAGAATAAAGTTGGAGAACTTAAAGTATCTGATTTCAAGATTTGCTCTAAAGTCATAATAATCAAAACAGTGTGGTACTGGCATACAGAAAGACTTAAAGATCAATAAGACAGAATAGAAATCCCAGAAATGAACCCACAGATATGTGATCAATTGATTGTGAACAAAAGTGCCAGGATAATTCAATAAGGAAAGGACAGTTCTTTCAACAAATTTGTGCTAGAACAAATAAATACCTGTAAGGGAAAAATAATAGCCTTGTCCTTTAACTCACACCCTATGTAAGAAATAACTTGAACTAGGCTAGGGGCGGTGGCTCACACCTGTTATCCCAACATTTTGGGAGTCCGAGGTGGGTGGATCACTTGAGGTCAGAAGTTCAAGACCAGCCTGGCCAACAGGGTGAAACCCCATCTATACTAAAAATACAAAAATTAGACAGGTGTGGTAGCATGCACCTGTAATCCCAGTGACCCAGGAGGCTGAGGCAGGAGAATTGCGTGAACTGGGAGGCAGAGGTTGCAGTGAGCTAAGATCACTCCACTGCACTCCAGCCTGGGTGACCCAGCAAGACTCTGTCTCAAAAAAAAAAAAAAAAACCTTTAAGTGAATAAGTGAATCATAGACCTAAACAAAAAAGCTAAAACTATACAACTTATAAAAGAAAATACAGGAGAAACTGCAACCCTGAAATACACAGAGATTTCTTAAGCCAAAAAAAAAATCCTGGACCCAAAGAAAACAATTATAATTTGGCCTTCATCGAAAGAAAATGAAAAGGTAAGTAAATATCATCTATATATACATAAACACACATATATACACATACATACAAATTTATATAGATCTCATAAATAACATATATATAAAATAGGTAAAGAACACTTTCAACTTAATAATACAGAGACAACCCAATTAAGAAATACACTAAAGGCCAGGCACAGTGGCTCACATCTGCAATCCTAGCACTTTGGGAGACTGAGGTAGGAAGATGCTTGAAGCTACGAATCTGAGACCAGCTTGGGCAACATAGTGAGACCTCATCTCTACAAAAAAATGTTTAAAGTTAGCCAGGTGTGGTGGTACACACCTGTAGTTCCAGCTACTCAGGAGGCTGAGGCAGGAAGATCACTTGAGTCCAGGAGGTTGAAGCTACAGAAAGCCAAGACTGTGACACTGTACTCCAGGCCCAGGCAACAGTGTAAGATCTTATCTCTAAAACAAATTAAATTTAATTTAAATTTTGAAAAGAAAAGATGAATGAAATATGTAAATAGATATTGCACAAAAAAGATATACAACTGGTCAAAAAGCACACAAAAACATGCTCAACACCATTCAATTTAGAGGAATCGACATGTTAAAATTACATCTAGATGGTGAAATTCAAGTTACAAATATAAGCATGAAATAACAATATATTTCTGGTTTTCTGGAAAACACAACAGTTGTGACAGACACTTACCACCTTAGTCAAATAATAAGAGAAGATGGGCAGAAGAGCCATAGAGGTAAGCAAAGATTAAACAGTTCAAGTAAGCCTCAGCTCTTTTTTTTTTCTTTTTTTTAAATATAGGCTATTTCCAAAAGCCTTAGCTCTTTTAAGAACTAAAAGTAGGAAATGTGTAGTAAATATTTCTGAAATACAGCGATTTCAGTACATTAACAGATAATCATCACTGAACTCATACATTCAAAGAAACTTGTTGGTTTTGATCACTAAACACTGGATTCAAATTAAGTTATAGGGGCTCAGCAACATAAGCAAGGTGGCAGAATAGGAGGTCCCCAGCTCCAGTTTCCCTTATAGAAAAAGTAATTAGCGAATATTTAAGTATCTATGTTCAAGGATACCTCTGTGAGCATCCTGGGCAACATAGCAAGACCTCATCTCCACAAAAAAAATTTTTTTAATTAGTCAGGTGTGGTGACATGTGCCTGTGGTCCCACCTACTCAGGAGGCTGAAGTGGGAGGATTGCTTGAACCTGGGAGATCGAGACTGCAACGAACCACAATCGTACCACTGCACTCCAGCCTGGGTGGACAAGAGGAAGATCTTGTCTTAAAAATAAGGCCGGGTGCGGTGGCTCGAGCCTGTAATCCCAGCACTTTGGGAGGCCAAGACGGGCGGATCACGAGGTCAGGAGATCGAGACCATCCTGGCTAACACGGTGAAAACCCGTCTCTACTAAAAAAATACAAAAAACTAGCCGGGCGCGAAGGCGGGCGCCTGTGGTCCCAGCTACTCGGGAGGCTGAGGCAGGAGAATGGCGTGAACCCGGAAGGCGGAGCTTGCAGTGAGCTGAGATCTGGCCACTGCACTCCAGCCTGGGCGGCAGAGCGAGACTCCGTCTCAAAAAAATAAATAAATAAAAATAAAAATAAATAGATAAACAAAAAATCAAATCTCTGTGCAAATCCCAGAACCTGGGGGTGAGACTTAATCACCCTTTGGGAACACAAAAATTAAGAAAAGCCACATTTTTTAATGCGGTAAGAAAGTCACTTCACTTCCACCACATCACCTCTCCGCTGGAAAAGCATAGCACCATACCAAGAGGTATCCCCTGGGCCTACAGTTTCTCCAAGGAGCAAAAGAGTCCGAGGCAGACATCCAGCTTCCGAAGTGTTCAGAGGTACTTACTTCCCAGGAGGACCACTTCTGTCTTGTCTCATGGGAGACACTGGGGATATTAACAGGGCTAAACTACCTGGGGTCAGGTAGGAACAAAGAAGTGGAGTGATGCCCTTCTAGTGGCCTTGCATGAACATTAAGCCCAGACAGCAGCTCCACCCACCTGCGCAGCTGATCTAGCAGCCCCATCTGGCTAGGGAGCAGAGTCAGCAATTCTGCCAACCTGAGGTTTCTAGCCAGAGGTCTAGCTCAGCTGCAGAGCTCAATCTGTGGCCCCCACCTGATTTAGACCACATCTTGTGGCCCTGCATGATTAAAGAGCCCAGCCAGAGACCCTGTCTCTCAGTGCACCACAGCCTGACGTCATGCCCCACCACAGAGGAGAGCCAATGGCCCTGCCTGATCATGGAGCTCAGCTTGCTGTCCCACCCAACAGCAGGGCGAAGTCAGCAGCCCCACCCAAACAGGGAGGATGACCAGCAACCCTACCCTACCAGATAGCACAGCTAACAACCATGTCCAATTGCAGAGTCCATCTTGCAATCAGACCCTCTGTGAAGTACATCCTGAGACCCCACCCAATCTGGAGCTTGGTTAGCAATTCAGATCCATGGTGGAACACAGTCAGCAACTCCACCCAGGTGGGGAACCCAGCCAATGAACCCATCAAACTGCAGAGCCCAGTTGGCAGCCTTGCCCATTTGGAGAGTCCAGCTAGCAGCATCACTCCTGCTGGAAAGTGCAACCTGCGATCCCACTAGACTAGAGGCAATGATGGAGCCCAGACAGTAGCCCCATATGACCTCAGAGAATGGGCAACATTCAGTAGCAAGTCCCAAGTGTTACCAGGGGGTCCTTGCTCCCAGAGCTCCCAAGATGGTGGCGGGCCGCTTCCAAGGTGGTGGCAAGCCTCATGTTCTCTGACCTGGGGTTCTTGGCCTCACGGATTCCAAGGAATGGAATCTGGGGCCATGCAGTAGTGTTATAGCTCTGTTAGAAGGCATGGGTTATGGAAGAGAACCACGGAACCCAGTGACTAGAGTTCAGCTCAATTAGGATGAACCTGGGCACTTAGCTGTGCAGAAACAATGCCAAACCTTTAGCCCAATCAGGAACGGCAATGGGTGCCTGGCTGGATCAGTAGCACAGCGGACACCCTGCCAGATCTGGAGGGATGGAAGTCAGCCGCGGGTCTGTGATGGCGACAAATAGCAGTGGTGGACGGCGAGCGAATGCTCAGCTTGAGCTGTAACAAACATGGACCAGAAGAGAGTGCAGTTGCAAGATTTAAAGAGTGAAAACAGAGCTCCCCTACAAAAGGAAGGGACCCAAAGAGGGTAAGCCGTTGCCCTCTCGAATGCCTGGGTTTATATCCCGATCATTGTCTCTCTTGCTGTGCTCTCAGGCAACAGACGATTGGCTATTTCTTTACCTCCTGTTTTTGCCTAATTAACTTTTTAGTGAGCTCTCTTTACTGCCTGATTGGTCGGGTGTGAGTTAAGTTGTAAGCCCCATGTTTAAAGGTGGATGCAATCACCTTCCCAGCTAGGCTTAGGGATTCCTAGTCAGCCTAGAAAATCCAGCTAGTCCTATCTCTCAGGAGTACCTGCAGATGCTACCAACTGACCCATCCAGAACCCCAAACTGGACTGACTGAAAAAGTGTTTCCCTGCCAAAGCAAACCTGTAGAGGCAAGAGAGGTGACTACTTCCTCAAAAATACAGACAGCAATACAAGGATATAAGAATCACAAAGAATCAGAGAAACATGACACCACCAAAGTAAACTAATAAAGTTCCAATCACTAACCCTAAAGAAATGGAGATCTATGAAATGGCTGACAAAGAATTCAGAATAATCCTCTTAAACAAGTTCAGTGAACTACAAGAAAACAGAGATAGACAACTAAACAAAATAAGGAAAATACATGGAGAAAATAAGACGTTCAACAAAGAAATAAAAACAAAAAAAGAAAACCTAGAGCTGAAGAAAAATTTAATAGAGATCTTCAACAGCAGACTCAAACAAGCAGAAGAACGAACCTGTGAACCCTAGGGCAAGTCATTTGAAATTATCCAATCAGAGGAACAAGAAACAAACAAACAAACAAAAATGAAGAAAGTCTACGAAACATATGACTATCAAGTGAACCAAAATACAAATTATAGAGGTACCAGCAGAAGAGACAGAGAAAGTGGTAGAAAGTCTACTTAAAGAAATAATGGCCGAAAACTTACCAAATTTAGGGGGAGAAATGGACATCTAGATAGAGGAAGACAAAGCTTCCCAAAAAGGTTCAATTAAAAGAGGTCTAGGCCAGGTGAGGTGGCTCACACCTGGAATCCCGACACTTTGGGAGGCTGAAGTGGGTAGATCATAAGGTCAGGAGTTTAAGACCAGCCTGGCCAGCATGGTGAAACCCCATCTCTACTAAAAATACAAAAAGTAGCTGGGCATGGTGGCATGCACCTGTGGTCTCAACTACTCAGGAGGCTGAGACATGAGAATCACTTGAACCCAGGAAGCGGACGTTGCAGTGAGCTGAGACCACTCAATTGCACTCCCAGCCTGGGTGACAGAGATTCTGTCTCAAAAAAAAAATTATACTAACACACACTATAAATTGTCAAAAGTCAAAGATAAAAAGTGAATTTTAAAAAATGTCACCAGGCATGACGGTGCATGTGCCTGTAGTCTTATCTACTCAGGAGACTGGGGCAGGAGAATCGCTCGAGCCTAGGAGATTGAGGCTGCAGCGAGCTATGATTGTGCTTTCCCATAAAAGCCTTTGCATTTAACTGTAAAAATGGCAACCCTCTTCCAGGTCCCATCTCCACAGCACAGAGCTCTCTTCTTTGATTAAACTTTGGCTCCAACCTCACCCTTGGTGTCTGCACTCCTTAACTTTCTTGGTGGTGAAACAAAGGACTCAGACTCCAGGTACTACCTCAGGCAATGAGAGACCGGTACATTCTGATGCACTGGCAAGACTGTCACATTTTGGTTCCTTGGCTAGGAGATATCAGAAGGGCGAGTAGGAGCAGACCTCCAAACTCTTTACTTTCATTTCTGAAGCTTCTTGTTCTCAGTTGTTTTTTTTTTTTCTTCAGGACCAAACAAGACACTGGGCCCCTGCCAGCCAGTTAAAAGATTTTCGAGTGGCTGTCAGCCTTACAAGACTCAGGGGACAGGCTTGCTGGAGAGTCAGTCCTGCATTGCCATCGGGTGGTGGGAATGTTGGCTCTGTTCTGATCTAGTTTCCTTTCGCAGAGGACTTAGCCATCGCATGGGGCTAGAAGGAGGTCCTGGGGCAACTGAAGGTTTCTGACTGAGGCTACTCCTTGGTGTTACCTGAAGTCCCCTAGAATAACTTCAGCTTCTGGAGTTATTGGTTATTCTGGAATAACCAACTTCATCAATGGTGTCCACACCAGGACTTCCAGACTTTTCTATATCATTTTCTTCCTTTCTTTTTCATGGCTATCATGCCTCCTATCCCTTCTTTGTATGCTATGTTAAGGGAGTTTTTACAGCCTGGGGAGATAATCTTCTTAAGTTAGCAAGTGCCTTAGTAACCAGGAATGTAACTTTAAAAATTGCTGCTTCTGTGATTTCCTTGAGATGGGGGAAACTTCAGTCTAAACTTTCACCTAGTAAGGGCATTTTTGACCCCCCGTAATAGGCATTCATAGCACTGTATGGGAGGATATTCCACCCCAAGTGAATCCCCTCCTCTCCATTTGGGTTTTCTAAGAGCTCAGCATTGACAAACTAATTTTCTTCTGCTGGGTAGCATATTATGGGGGTTGCCTATTAAGACCCAGATATCTCTTTCTAACCTCTGCCTGGAAAGAATTTGGAGTCAGTTTTTACCTAACATTTCAAACCCTACAGCACCACCAAATGGGATGGGATTTTTCATGGGGAGCCTTGCCAGTTCTTTGCCCAGAAACTCTAGTTCCCCGATTCCTTTCATTGTTACATCCCTCTGTCAGTGCTCAGGCCTCATGCTCTATTTGTAGATAGTAAAACTCCCCTTTCAACAGGTGGGAGGGAGCCAACCTTGCAAGATAGATTTTAGCCTCAGTGCTATCCCCATCAGATATTCTTACATTCTTTTGAGGCATCTGTTCTGCATCCAGCTATGTTGGCATCCAAGAAAGGGGTCTTACATTTAAAAGTCAATTGGTCCCATTCTCTAGGAATTCATAACTTTGCCTGGGTAGTAATAAGGGGATGTTAGGGAAGGGTTAAAACACACTCCATTAAAGGGTCTTGCCCAAATTCAACTACTGCATAATCTCTCCCCAGCCCCTGGGGTAATCTGGAAGCCCTATTGGCCAAGTGGGTCTAAGAAACCAGCCGTGTGGAGAGCTAGGGCCTCACCCAGATAAACATGACCTTTCCTGCTGACTAGCTTCTCCAGATCCATGGGTGGCACCTATGATGGTTGCCAGGACCCAGAGGAGATGGGAGGAAAGAGAAGGGGGATACCCCTTCTATCTTTCTCTCCACACAGGGTCACTCTGAGAGGAGGAGGGAGACTAAGGGACACGTTCTCCCCTCTGTTTCCAGATGGGTAATAACCCGTCTTTAGCCTGCGCTTCCCTTGAGTACAGCCTGGATCAGTGGAATTCCTCTGACCCTCAGACTCTAAAAATAGCGCCTCATATTCTTTTGTACTCAGGCATGGCCATCTCACCAAGTGCAGAACTGGGGGAGGCCTGGTCTCTTCAGGAAAGTGCTTTTTTTGGGGGGCGGGGGTGGAGTCTCGCTCTGTCACCCAGGCTGGAGTACAATGGTGCAATCTGAGCTCACGGCAACCTCTGCCTCCCAGGTTCAAGTGATTCTCCTGAATAGCTGGGATTACTGGTGCCTGCTGCCGTGCCCAGTGAATTTTTGAATTTTTGTATTTTTGTAGAGACAGAGTTTCACCCTGTTGGTCAGGCTGGTCTTGAAATCCTGACCGCAGGTGATCTGCCCGCCTTCGCCTCCCAAAGTGCTGGGATTACAGGCATGAGCCACTGCGCCTGGCTGCTCATTTCAGTACTATCCAACAACTAGATATTTTCTGCAGGCAGGAGGGCAAACAGTCTGAGGTCCTCTATGTACAAGCCTTCTTTGCCTTTTTACCAGTTTAGCTTTTGATTTCTCTCTCCCTATGCAAACCAGTAAAAGGAATAATAAGGATCGCTGTTTACATTCTCTGTAAAGCTTTGATTAATGAAAAAGGATTTGTGAGGTTGGTCTTAAGCTGTAGCCAATATGGTGTGCTTTGCATGTCTTTCTGTATGGTTCTGTTAGAAAGAGGGGTACCTTAGGATGGAATGCGGCTCTAGAGCTCCGTAAGCCCGCTGTTCAAGCCTGCCTGGTAAACTGGTCAGTAACAAACTTTGCTGTAGGCCTCCATCTTGTTTTACATCCTTGGAAGTGTGACCTGTAACCAACCACGTGGCAGTACTTTATTTTAATCTCCACCATTTTACAACGATGGCCCGAGTTCAATCCTGGCTTGGAGAATGAGTACCTTTGGGTTAACGTCTGTATGACTTTTGCCACTTGCTGATTCTCTTCCCCTCCATTAACAACTACTAGCTTCCCTTCTTAAATCTTCCTTTCTCTGAGTTGCCTTTAAAGGTTCTAGATTTTGTAAAAGTGTGGCCACCCCGTAGGTTCACCTTGTCCACTGCCTCTAAAGAACTGATTTATTGGGATGGGGGAATTGAAATGGAGAGGGGTGATTCGTGTGGGGCTGGCTGTGCGGGAGACCACAGTTTTATTACTGCTCTGGTCAGTTTCCCCAGGCATTCGGGGAGCAGAGTTTTTGAGGACAGCTTGGTGGGTGGGGAAGGCCAGTGAGCCGGGATTGTTTAGGTTAGAGATGAAATCACAGGGAGTCAAGGCTGTCCTCTTGTGCCGAGTCAGTTCCTGGGTGGGGGCAAGATCAGATGAGCCAGTTTATCAATCTGGGTGGTGCCAGCTAATCCATCAAGTGCAGGGTCTGCAAAATATCTCAAGCACTGATCTTAGAAGCAGTTTAGGGAGGGCTAGAATCTCGTGGCCTCCAGCTGCATGATTCCTAAACCATAGTAACTAATCTTGTGGTTGGTTTCTTGGTCTGACAAAAGCAGTCTGGTCCCCAGGAAAGGAGGAGGCTTGTTTTGGGAAAGGGCTGTTATCATCTTCGCTTTGGACTATAAACTCTAAGTTCCTCCCAGAGTTAGTTCAGCCTATGCCCAGGAATGAAAAAGGGCAGCTTGGAGGCCAGAGGCAACATGGAGTTGGTTGGGTCAGATCTCTCACTGTCTCAGTGACAGTTTCACAATGGCAGTTTCAAAAGCTGCTTACCACCCCTTTGAAAGTAGCTTGTACAATCATGGTTAAATCATAATCTTAATTGAGGCTTGTTGGTTTCACCTATGAGATTACTTTTGGTAAAATTCAAATGCCAGAAATCTTAACCACTTGGTGTGGCTAAAGTCAGGCAACAAGGGATTGTAAAGGATTTTCTTAAAGAGCACTCAGCTGAATTAAAAGTGGATATCCAAGCTACAGGCATATTTAAAAGGCCTTTATGTTTTTCTCTTCTTGGCTCTTGGTTTTCTAGAAAAGGTTTTTAATCAGTCACCTACGTTCTTCTTTTCCATTTTGTCTTGCCACTCTTAATGCCTGTATGAGAGGTCCCAAGATAACTTCTGATGGCCTGGGACTCCTTGGGAAAAACAGAAAAGGCTCCATGGATTCCATTTTGGGAGAAACCTCTGTTGTCCTCATGGAACCCCAGGAATCAGAGGCAGATAGATCCCTCTCAAAATCTGTTTTATTCTTCCCCAGAAACTGCATGCTTTTGATATAGGAGTTAAGAAGAATTCACATAGGCAGATAGTAAGGGTATGGGAGCCCTCGGTAAGGCTTTTCTCTTCAATGAAATCAGCCCTAAATCATTTTCTAAGAAAGAACAGCCTGTAAAGTTGAGCTGCAGACATAGACAAGAAAGCTGGGAGCTTGCACAGGTGAATGTCGGCAGGAACTACAGACTAGACATATTCAAGAGAGTGGTTCCATCTTCCCTTCTGGTGCCGATCAACTAGAAAGCCCATTTGCGTAAGATTAGGGTAGGCAGCCAGCCTTCCCTGCGTGCTATGTAAATGTCATACCTGATCAAACCAATCTGTGAGCCCTACGTAAATCAGTCACCACCTTCTCCAGCCTGCTTATAATATCTGCTGTGGTCTGCCACCTACCCACTTTTTTCAGATGTCTCTCTCTCTCTCTTTCTCTCTCTGTCTCTTTTTCTCTCAAGGAGCTACTCTCCTCTCTCCTGTCTTCTATTAAGCTTTCCACTCTTTAACCCACCCACATGTGCCTGTATCCTGAATTTTTTCTTGGCCTGAGACAATGAACCCCAGTGTATATACCCCAGACAATGTAACCATTTCACTCTCCTAGCCCTGCTCCTAAGGGCCCCACTTGGAGGCCAATAATCCAATTAGAAGATTGGCAAATGAAAAATCTTTTTTTTTTTTTTTTTTTTTTTTGAGACGGAGTCTTGCTCTGTCGCCCAGGCTGGAGTGCAGTGGCCGGATCTCGGCTCACTGCAAGCTCCGCCTCCCGGGTTTATGCCATTCTCCTGCCTCAGCCTCCCGAGTAGCTGGGACTACAGGCACCCGCCACCTCGCCCGGCTAGTTTTTTGTAATTTTTAGTAGAGATGGGGTTTCACCGTGTTAGCCAGGATGGTCTCGATCTCCTGACCTCGTGATCCGCCCGTCTCGGCCTCCCAAAGTGCTGGGATTACAGGCTTGAGCCACCGCGCCCGGCCTGAAAAATCTTATAATGACTAGATCCTCTGTTTGTCTGTGTAGCTATATATGTGTTGTGTATGATGTCTATAAAGAGAGTTCTGATTGGCTTAAAGAAAAACAAGCACTTAAATATGTTTTAAAGAAAAGATAAAAGCTATCTTTTAGTTCACGTGACTTTAAGAAATAAAAATAGTTTTAAAGATAATTGGTACAAATGTCGTCAAAATGTAAATAGGTGTAAATCAACTAAGTCAGATACCAGGTTTGCTAAATGTTTCAAGGTTGTAAACTGTCTGCTTTACAACTCTGTAAGGCCTAGGGACGTACAAAATTAATCACGCCCCTGACTATACTGGAAGAAGTCGGACTTTATCTGCACCCAGTACACAATTAAAACAACTTACTAAGTTTTAAAGTTAAAAATTGCTAAGAGTTACCATTATAATATGTAAATGAGACTACTGAAAATAGATTTACATGCAAGGTGTGTAAGAACAGTAAAATGTGTTTGTGGTAAAAGATTATAAAAACGCATGGAAATGTAAATATTGCCTAGGGATAAAGGATTGTTTTGAAACCAATGTAAGGGTAAAATCTTGTTTTCTCTCCCTTGTATCAGATTTTCATGTAACAGTGAAGAATAATGAAAGATTTTCATTTGCCCGGTGGACAGACTACCAAGAAGAGGAAAGAAGACACGAGGCAAACTGTTTGGAAAGCTAAGTCTTCCCTCTTAATGAGTAAAGATTTTTGCCTTGTTTTAAAATTTTTGAGTCATCATTTTGGCAAATTAAATAACTTATGGTGACCTGGAACTGTATTTCATAACATCAGGTGTTTTAAACCTCTAACATTTAACTTTTCACAATCAAACTTCAGTTTCAAAATTGTCTTTCCTGACCGCCTAGCTTTTCGATGCTGCAGAGGGCCCCTGAAGCCTCCAGAAGAGAGGTAAACAGGATTATTTAACACGCTTAGGTATGTGGAATTGCCAAAATGATGTTTAATCTTCTTAGGTTATAGTTTAGTGAATATTGATATGTGTTCCAAAATTGTATGGGAGGTCTAAAATCCCAATGTCTGAGTACATGCTATCAATCAAAATTAAGGTTATGTTAAACCATTGTAAACCACAGAAATATCCAAATTTGTCAATCGTGTTTTTAACTGTAACTACCCTAGAAATTTTATCATTCACAGACAATTGTCTTGTTTTAACCTTCTTGAAAAGACAGCTTACAATCAGCTACAGGACTTCAACAGGTGCTCTCACATGCACGCTTCTGATAACTCTGGAAATCGTGACACGGGAGTGAAGACATACATACTACCAGTTTAGATTCTTTAATGGTAGTAGTTTAATCAGATATTCTATGTCTTCTTGAATCAATTATGGTATTTTCAATTTTGCAGAGAATTATTCAATTTATCCAACTCTTCAAACATTAGCATAAAGTTGTGCCTAGTATTCTCATATAAATTTTTCTAGAGTATCTGTACATGTCCCCTTTTATTCCTATTATGTCCTTTTTTTCTTGAAGTCTTATTACTTTTTTTCATTGATATAAATTTACATATAAGTGCACAAACGTTAAGCGTACAGCTTGATAAATTTTTACATATATATGTATGGGTGTGTATATACATATCTGTTTAACTTCCAACAGAATCAAAGTATAGAACATTTCCAATATCCTTAGAAAGCTCTTTTGTGGCCTCTCAGTCAATAACCCCACAATGTCTATATAAGTCAGTTTGCTTGAATTTCATGTAAATAAAATGCTACAGTATGTACTTTTTTCCTTTAATCTGTAAGATTAATTTTTGTTGTTGTATGTATCAGTAGTACATTCGTTTTGTAGGGCTTTTTGAAAATTAAGTATTCTATTATTTGATTTGACCATTCAATTTCATTTTTATTTTTATTTTTGTGAGACAGTCTCATCTCACTCTGTTGCCCAGACTGGAGTGCACAGGCACGGTCTCGGCTCACTGCAACCTCTACCTCCCAGCTTCAAGCAATTCTCATGCCTCAGCCAGGCTGGTCTCAAACTCCTGGCCTCAAGTCATCTGCCTGCTTGGCCTCCCAAAGTGCTGGGATGACAGGTGTGAGCCACGGCGCCCAGCCTAACAATTCAATTTCATCTGTCTCAGCTGGGCTTTGTGACCCAGGGATTGTTCTTTGCTAAGAGTTCCAGAATGCTGTTAGGAGCAACATTCAGGCTGTTTCCCTAAACAAAAACAAAAGATAAGTGCAAAAGAAAAAAAGAAAAGAGTGTGTCACCAGAAAGATAATGAGGTGGTCTGATTTGTAAAAGGACATATCTATAGCTGGAGATAAATGGCAAAGTTGTCCAGTCAGGTAGGTTCCCAAAAGTATTTTAATTTTGTTACTCATTATGTCTGGGGGTTACTTTGGTACTTTTCTTACAAGCAAACTTTGTGGCCATAGGCCTTTCCATTTTTAAAAGAATAATTAAATTCTCTACAAAATTACTTTCATTTTCCTTTGCTGAGGGCTTTAGAATCTTCCAGTCCTGTGGAGTTGCTCAAAAACAGACAGAAGGGCAACCCGCTCGGGTCCCCTTCCACACTGTGAAAGCTTTGTTCTTTCGCTCTTCACAGTAAATCTTGCTGCTGCTCACTAAGAAAAAAAAAACAAAAAAACAGAAAACAGGCCACAGACAGAAAATGGGCCACTGACTGCCTCAGGATTAGGAATGCAGAAGGGAGGATCACAATGGAGCAAGAGGAATCTTTTAGAGGTGATGGATATGTTAATATGTTCATTTATCTTGGCTGAAGTGATGGGTTCATGGGTATATAGATATTCCAAAACTTATCAAACTGGACACATTAAATATGTAAAGTTTGTTATATATCAATTCCACCTCAAAAAAGCTGTTAAAAATGGAATAGATACAATATTTATAAAATACATGCAGGTTATAACAAATCATGAAGCAACAGAACACTCCCTGTATCCACTACCCAGTTTTTTAAAGTAAATATTACTACTTAAAAAATTTTTTTTCTGTGTTCCCTAACCACCCTAAAGCTCAGGCTTTTTCTTTTCTTTTCTTCTTCTTCTTCTTTTTTTTTTTTTTTTTTGAGATAGGGTCTCACTATGTTGCCCAGGCAGGATTTGAATTCCTGGGCTCAAGGTATGCTTCTGTCTTAGCTCCTCAGTAGCTGAGACCATGGGCACCCACCACTGTGCCCAGATTCAGGCTTTCTTGTAAAAAGCAGATGGATGCTTGAAACTATTTTCTGAATGCCTTTGGCTCCCAAATGTGAATATTCTGGAGAATATTTTTATCCAAATCAGCAGAGTAATCGAGTAGTTAGGCACATTTTGAAGACGGAGGCTTGTCCTTTAAAAGAAGGGCAGTCCACAAACTGACTTCCCTCAGCCAAAAAATTGTTTTAAAAGGGGGAGTACAGCCCAAAACAGTGATTTTAAAATGTCAACAAAAAGAGTCAAACTCTGTAAAATATTTAAAGAGATTTATTCTGAGCCAAATATGAGTGACCATGTCCTATGACACAGCCCTCGGGAAATTCTGAGCACATGTGCCCAAGGTGGTGGGGGGCAGCTTGGTTTTATACATTTTAGGGAGACATGAGACTTCAATCAAACACATTTAAGAAATACATTGGTTCGGTCCAGAAAGGCAGGACAACTCGACGCAAGGCGGGGAGCTTCCAGGTTACAGGTAGGTTTTAAATTTTTCTGGTTGACAATTGGTTGAGTTTATCTAAAGACCTGGGATCAACAGAAAAGAAATGTCTGTGTTGCAATAAGAGTTGTGGAGACTGAAGTTTTATTATGCAGATGAAGCCTCCAAGTAGCAGGCCAGAGAGAAGAGACTGTAAGTGTACTTAAGGTCTGCATTGATGTTAACGCTGGAGAGGTATAATGAGGCATATCTGGCCCCCACTTCCCATCATGGCCTGAACCAGTCTCTCAGGTTACATTTTAAGAGCGCCCTGGCCAAGGAGAAAGTCCATTCAGATGGTTAGGGGGCCTTAGAACATTATTTTTGGTTTACAAAAATAATCCTGTTGTTGAGTTATGAACACTGAGAGCCTCCGCCCAGAAGGTAAAAGGGAGAATTCTTGCTGACTGTGGCCGGGCACGCATGTCCTTTCACTTCCCTTTTAAGAAAAAAACCGGGTTTGGGCGGGGAAAGTAAGGGGGTTGTGTTATGATAAAGGGCTTGGCAGCAGTCTTCTGGTGTCGTTTGACCAGGCTCCACCCACGAATTCTGTTTTCTTTTAGAGGTGACTGGAGAGCCCGGTGGGGTGTAAGTACGCTGTGCTTACAAAACTCTAGCAGGAAGCTAGCAGTCGTCTCCAAACCCAGAGAAGGGGAAACAGGAATCGATTAGGAATAAAGGATTATAATCAACTTTCCTTCTGAGGAAACGCTGGGAACCTTCTCATTTTGCCTCATGAAAACCAAGCTGAATCGACTGCTGCCAAACATCTATTAATTAGGCAAAATAGGCCTCTTGCCCGTGCTTTGACTTTCCAGCACAGCCCGTTCTTTTTCTCCTCTGCAGCTGATTGGCTCTGGAGTGTGGCCAGAAGCCTCTCCCCCACAATTAAAGGAGTCGGGTCTCTAACTGTTGATCTGTTTGGTTTTTTTTTTTCCCTCCTTCTGAGCAATGGAGCTTACCATCTTTATCCTGAGACTGGCCATCTACATCCTGGCATTTCCCATATACCTGCTGAATTTTCTGGGCTTGTGGGGCCGGATATGCAAAAAATGCTTCCCCTACTTCTTGGCGAGGTTCACTGTGATGTACAACGAACAGATGGCAAGCAAGAAGCGGGAGCTCTTCGGCAACCTGCAGGAGTTTGCGGGCCCCTCCGGGAAGCTCTCCCTGCTGGAGGTGGGCTGTGGCACGGGGGCCAACTTCAGGTTCTACCCACCTGGGTGCAGGGTGACCTGTATTGACCCCAACCCCAACTTTGAGAAGTTTTTGATCAAGAGCATTGCAGAGAACCGACACCTGCAGTTTGAGCGCTTTGTGATAGCTGCCGGGGAGAACATGCACCAGGTGGCCGATGGCTCTGTGGACGTGGTGGTCTGCACCCTGGTGCTGTGCTCTGTGAAGAACCAGGAGCAGATTCTCCGCGAGGTGTGCAGAGTGCTGAGACCGGTGAGTGAAAGGGTGTGAAGAGGACTGGTTAGTAGCAGCCATTACCACAAAGGGCAGGCCTGTCGATTTTAGGTGGCAGAAACAATTTTAACATAAAAAGTAAACTACTAGAAAAGACTGTAGAATTTTTAGAAATCCTAGAGTGAGAGAGAAGCTATAAAGAGAAAGATTGATAAATCTGAATATAAAAACTTAAAACTGCTATAAAGAAAAAAACTCCTGGCCGGGCACGGTGGCTCACATCTGTATCCCAGCATTTTGGGAGGCTGAGGCAGGCGGATCGCTTGAGGTCAGGAGTTTGAGACCAGACTGGCCAACATAGTGAAACCCCATCACTACTAAAAATACAAAAATTAGCCAGGCATGGTAGCAGGCGCCTGTAAGCAGGAGAATCGCTTGAACCTGGTGGGGCAAAGGTTGCAGTGAGCCGAGATTGCGCCACTGCACTCCAGCCTAGGCAAGAGTGAGACTCCGTCTCAAAAAAAAAAAAAAGAAAAAGAAAAATACTCCGAAAAACAGTTAAAGTACAAAACAAGCTTGGAAAAAATATTTGCAAGGGATGATAGACAAAGGGTTAACTTCCCTCATGTTAGAAGATATTACGTGTCAATAAGATCAATATTTTTTCAATAAGAAAAACAGAAGGGAAAATGGCAAATAACAGGAACAGAAATATAAACCAATTACAGGACAAAAAGTGCTCAAACTTAAAGAGTTAATTAAAGGAAGATATTAATTTTACCTATTATACCGTTAGGGACTTCTTTTAAGGTCAGTATAGTGTTGGGGTGGGTTTGGGGGACTGGACACCACCATACATATTAGAAGAGGTACCCTCTTTGGATGATATCTAATATCAAAATTTAAAGCACACATACTTTTTTATCCACATGCAAAAACTTATCCCACATGCAAAAACTTGTCCATACACAAGAATAGTAAGTAGCATTTGTAATAGCACAAACTGGAAGTAACTGAAATGTCTATCAATAGAATGCTATGTAAGTGAGTTGTCATATTGTATAAAGGAACACTGTGCATCTGTCAGAACAAGAAGAGTTATCTGTGCTGATACTTAAAAATCCCCAAGAGATAATGTTTTAATGAAAACAAAAAGCAATCAAGCCACAGAATGTTAGGTAGAGCATAGGCCCACTGTGTGCCCATTTTGTGAGGGGGAGAGAGGATATAAATGTATGTGTATATGTTAATGGGAATGATAGACAAGTAACTATTAACCTTGGTTACATTTTGGGAATGGGATTGGATTCAGGGAAAGAATTACTTTTCATTTTAAACCTTTCCATAACGTCTATAATTCTTTATACCTGTATGTAGTTTTCACATATTACCCTTATTATTTTTAGCTAGTTTAAAATCATTTTATATTCTGAACAAAGCTGAAGATATGGATATCTTAACATTTGAATTTACTATTCTGGGGGAAAGGCATGTTTTGTAATCCCAGTTTTTATTTTTTGTTGAGACAGGGTTTCCCTCTGTTGCCCAGGCTGGAGTGCAGTGGCACGATCATGGCTCACTGCAGCCTTGACCTGCTGGGCTCAAGCAATCCTTCCGTCTCAGCCTCCCCACCCTCCCAGTAGCTGGGACTACAGGCATGTGACACCACACCCAGCTAGTTTTTGTATTTTTGTAGAGATGAGGTTTTGCCATGTTGCCCAGGCTAGTCTCAAACTCCTGGGCTCAAGTGGTCTGCCCACTTTGGCCTCCCAAAATGTTGGGATTACAGGTGCGAGCCACCATGCCCAACCCTCAGTTTTATTTTCTAATAAAGGAAGTTTCTCAGGAATAAAGAACTTGGAGACAGGGTTTAGAGACAATCATACGATCCTGTCTTTGGCTCAATATCAGAGTAGTAAATAAAAAAGGACTGATTCTTATACCCAAATGCTGGGTTCTTACATCCTAAGACTGGACACCAACTGGCACATTAGTAGATGTTTTGCTTACAGTATTACTAATCTCCCAACACTGCTGCAAGGCAGGTAATTGTTATCTCAGTTTTACAGTGCCAAAAATCAATTGACCTCTTAAAGGTATCACATTCATGAGAGTCTTCCTTAGCTCTTGCCAAGCACCCACTCTCTGCTGGATATAACAAGAGAACTTGATTACATTTTCATTTAACTCTCTCAACAGTCCTCTAAAGTAGGTATCTTCATGTTAGGACAAAGTAACAGACTCAGAGAGATTAAGAAATTTGCCCAAAGTTACACAGCTAGTAAATTTGCCTCTCTTTAATGCAAATGCAAATATTCCTTTTTTTTTTTTTTTTTTTTCTTTTGAGACAAAGTCTTGCTCTGTCACACAGGCTGGTGTACAGTGGCACGATCTTGGCTAACTGCAGCATCCACCTCCCGGGTTCAAGTGACTCTCCCTGCCTCAGCCTCCCTAGTAGCTGGGATTACAGGTACACACTACCACACCTGGCTAACTTTTATATTTGTAGTAGACTTGGGGTTTCACCATGTTGGCCAGGCTGGTCTCCAACTTCTGGCCTCAAGTGATCCACCCACCTTGGCCTCCCCAAAGTGCTGGGATTACAGGTGTGAGCCACCGTGCCCGGCCAAATGCAAATGCAGATATTCTTACCACTGTACCACAGTGCTTGTTATTGGGGTTTTCATCTTTCTGATTTCAACATTTCTATCACTTTTGCTGGCTCTTGTTCCTCTACCTATCTCCTGCCATTGGGGTTCCTTTCTTGGTGATGCAGGATTTTTGCTCCTTAGCTCAGCTAGGTCCGGGTTCTTGTCTCACAACCAGGAAGAAATAGGCACGTGAACATGGAAGAGTGAGTGGAGTAGAATTTATCAAGCAAAACAGAAAGCTCTCAGTAAAAAGAGGAGTCCTGAAAGCAGGTTGCTGCTTGCGCCCTTCGCAACTGAATACAAGGGCTTTTATGTAAAAGCTGATGGAGCTGGGTTCCCTGTTTGTAAAGGCGTGAATTCCTGGTGGCTCCACCCCCATTCCCCCAGCGTGCATGTGGGCCCTTAGTCCACTGCAGGCATGTTTAGGCAAGCCCCTGTGCAAGTTCCCTTATCTACACAAAACATCTCGTGTAAGCATTTGTGGCACTGGTCAGAAGTTCTCCCGGGACCCTTCCCTACTGTCTGCCTAAAGGAAGCTGGCTAACTCCTTTCATTGGTTCATTTCACTTACATACACTCCCCAGCAATCTCATATACCTCCAAAATTCTCAAATACCACATATACACAGATGATTTCCAAATCTAAACATCTATCCCAGGTCTCTCTTCTGACCCCAAACTTGCATATCCAGCTGTCTACTCAGCAGTCTCCTGGATAGCTCAGAGGCACCTCTTAACATGTGTAAACCAGAGGGCAACACTGACCTCCCCAAACCTGCCTCTCCTCCTTTATGCTGCCCTATCCTATGAAATTTTTTTTAAAAAATCAGGGCCGGGCACAATGGCTCACGCCTGTAATCACAGCACTTTGGGAGGCCTAGGCAGGAGGATCACTTGAGCTCAGGAGTTTGAGACCAGCCTGGGCAATGCGGCGAAACTCTGTCTCTAAAAACAAAACAAAACAAACAAAACAAAAAAACAAATTAGCTGGGTGTGGTGGTGCGCACCTGTCGTCCCATCTACTTGGGAGGCTGAGGCAGCAGGATTGCTTGAGCCCAGGAGGTGGAGGTTGCAGTGAGCTGAGATTGTGCCACTGCATTCCATCCTGGTTGACAGAGCCAGGCCCTGTCTCAAGAAATAATAAACAAATCAGGAAATTCCAATTTTTCTATTCCCAACATAGGTCTTACACTTACCCATATAATTTGGGGGAACTCCATCACTAAACTGAATTCTGTCTGTAAACTCTGCCTGAGGGGCCAAGACTAGGATAGCTAGTGGAGGCCAAGAAGAGTGGGGCAGTTACCACGATTTTTTGAGGTGACTGTCTGGTCCTTTGCTCCCTACTCCTCTCAGAGGTAGATAGGTAGAAAACTTCTGGAGATGGCCCCACCCATAACATGTAATAACATCTATTGTGCCTGTGCTTGACCAACATTTATAGGACTCCTCAATGAAAGCAGCAGTTGCTAATTCCTACAAGCAGTAATTTACATTTAGCATCCACTGACTGAATAAAATACCTAATGACAAAATGTTATCTTGAATTCAGTAATGATTTTAGATGAATCAGAATTTTCATTAATCATATAATGTACATATTTGTGGAAATGGCACAAAAATTAAAAACACGGTTATTCAGTCTCAAGGGTGAGCTTAGTGTGGAGTGACTCTCCTGCTCAGAACTCGACGGTTCTCTCACAGGTTTGCAAGTCAGTGCCAGAGAACAGTTTTCAAAAAATAAATTTAAAAAGCAGAAATGAAAAAATCTTTGAAATGTTTTTTTTTCTTTCTTTCTTTCCTTCTCAGGGAGGGGCTTTTTATTTCATGGAGCATGTGGCAGCTGAGCGTTCGACTTGGAATTCCTTCTGGCAACAAGTCCTGGATCCTGTCTGGCCCCTTCTGTTCGACGGGTGCATCCTGACCAGAGAGAGCTGGAAGACCCTGGAGCGGGCCGGCTTCTCTAAACTGAAGCTGCAGCACATCCAGGCCCCACTGTCCTGGGAGATGGTGCGCCCTCATATCTATGGATATGCTGTGAAATAGTGTGAGCTGGCAGTTAAGAGCTGAATGGCTCAAAGAATTTAAAGCTTCAGTTTTACATTTAAAATGCTAAGTGGGAGAAGATAAACTGGTTTTTTTTTGGGGTGGGGGGTGTTGTGTTTTTGATTTTTTTTTTTTTTTGGCGGGGAGACGGTTTTGCTCTTGTTGCCCAGGCTGGAGTGCAATGGCTTGATCTCCGCTCACTGCAACTTCCGCCTCTGGGTTTAAGCGATTCTCCTGCCTCAGCCTCCCTAGTAGCTGGGATTACAGGCGCCTACCACCATGCCCAGCTAATTTGTATTTTTAGTACAGATGGGGTTTCACTATATTGGCCAGGCTGGTCTTGAACTCCTGATCTCAGGCCATCCACCCGCCTCAACCTCCCAAAGTGCAGGGATGACAGGCGTGAGCCACCGCACCCAGCTCAAGGTTTTTTTGTTTTGTTTTGTTTTGTTTTTGAGACGGAGTTTTCGCTCTTGTTGCCCAGGCTGGAGCGCAATGCTGCAATCTCGGCTCACCACAACCTCCACCTCCCGGGTTCAAGCGATTCTCCTGCCTCAGCCTCCCAAGTAGCTGGGATTACAGGCATGCGTCACCACACAGGCTAATTTTGTATTTTTAGCAGAGATGGGGTTTCCCCATGTTAGTCAGTCTGGTCTTGAACTCCTGACCTCAGGTGATCTGCCTGCCTCGGCCTCCCAAAGTGCTGTGATTACAGACGTAGGCTACCGCGCCCGGCCTGAAACCTTTTTTAGGTAAAGTTGAATTCCGTCCTTAAAAGTTTCTGTTATATCCTATTTAGCCATTTTCTATTGTCTCCCAAAAAATTCACATCAAAAAAACGGCTTTGAACTCCCCCTTCAAAGGAAACAGTTGACTTTCATAATTAGCATCTACCATTCTCCCCAAATCTTGTTTTATTCATTGGCTTGAAATTTTTTCCAATTGCTTTTTTTTTTTTTTAAAGGTTAAGAGCAGAGGTTTACTAGGCAAAAGAAAGAGAATAGCTCTCTGCTGCAGAGAGGGGTCCTGGAGAAATGGGTTACCCCAGTTGTCTTATTTAAATAGTTACCCATCAGATTTTAATTTCATCTTCTCTTTGAGAGCTTGGTGATAAGCAGCACTTACATCACTCAAAAGAAGACTTTGAAAAGGGAGCGGTGAAAAGGTCTCAATCATTTATTGATTGAATTAAGAAATACTAGCTAATTAAAAGTCCCAGCACAGATTTTTTCTGCTTTTAAATTGTGTTTTAAAAATAGAGACGGGGGCTGGGCATGGTGACTCATGCCTGTAATCCTAGCACTTTGGGAGGCTGAGGCAGGCGGATCATGAGGTCAGGAGTTCGAGACCAGCCTGGCCAACATGGCGAAACCCCTTCTCTATTAAAGATACAAAAAAAAAAAAAATTAGCCAGGCATGGTGATGGGTGCTTGTAATTCCAGGTACTTGGAAGGCTGAGGCAGGAGAACCTCTTGAACCCGGAAGGCAGAGGTTGCAGTGAACCGAGATTATGCCATTGTACTCTAGTCTGGGCGACAAGAGCAAGACTCTGTCTAAAAAAAAAAAAAAAAAAAGAAGTAGAGACAGGGTCTCACTATGTTGCCTACGCTGGTCTTGAACTCCTGGGCTCAAGTGATTCTCCCACCTTGACCTCCCAAATTGCTGGGATTACAGGCTTGAGACACTGCACCTGGCCAAAATAGCTCAAGTTTCTGAAAAGCAAATCTGAACCTATTTGTTATTCTTAGCGTCACTAGTCTGGCTTTCAGAATTGACATACAAGGTTGCCACACCTAGTTTTGCCCAGCTTTATGTCTTTTATTCCAGTATTCCACCAAAGTTTGTTTTCCTGCATTCCAGTTCTAAAGTCTTAAGATAAAGATTGTACTTGATACTTTAGTATATCCATAAAACTATTTGAGGCGGTTAAGGTTCTTGGGTTCATTTTCCTTATTACATTTTCCTTAATACTTTGCCGAATATTGTAGATTGTAGGCAATGAAAAAGCCCAGTATAATTAGGAAAACCTTGAATAATTAGGTGTCCTAGGTAAGAGTCCCTAAACATCAAGCAATCTGTGAGTCTGTAAAGAAATAAACAAATATTTTTTGGATTATTCTTATCTAATTCCACCTGTTTGAAGATGATTTCTTTGTTCTTTGCAACTATGGAAGCTGTGAAAATCATCACAAGTGCCTCTGAAAGCAAGTGTTAGGTTGGTTAGAGGGTTTAATATTTTCTGCAATGGTTTGTATGAATTTTAATGAATGTAGTATATTTTCTGAGATGATTTTGTAAAAGTACTATTTTCAATATCAAATCAACCAATAAATTCACATTTGTGTTAGAAACAGAAAGATGGTTTTTATCTTTGCTGGCTTTGGTTTTCTTAATGTCTCTGGGAGGCTTTTCCTTCATTGTGGAAATTTTAGCTATTTAAACATGTAAATTTTTCTTTCTACAGTCAGGTAACTATAAACACAGCTAATAGATTTTACACAAAGCAGTCCTACAAGTATCAGAATGGGTTTTGAGAAGTTCAAGTCCATCATGTGATGTTTGGCTACTTTAAAAAAGCAAAAAAGTTCAAGTCTAAAGATCCCATTTGTTAAATCCACAGAGCGGAAAGAAAGGAAGCTTACTGTTTTAAATATCTCTTGAACATGAAGAGTTACTGATGCAGTGAGGTTGAATGCACACCTAATGCTTCCTAAGCTCTGGAACATGAATCTCCTTCCTCTGTTATCTCCCCAGAATAGGAACCTCCTTAATCCACCCATCTCACTATTGGTCAGTCTAGTGATTGAGAAATAGGAAAAGCCACAGATTGAAATGGTGAAATGTCATTACGTTGAAAGATAATACCAAAGTACAAAGTCCTAGGCATAGTGTTATCAATTCCCTCTTGTCTAAGTGGCGTGGCAAACGTTATCGTCACTTTTCAGAGAAAACTGAGGTGTAGAGAAATAAATAAATGAAGTTTTTTACGGTCATTCCACAAGTTACTGAGCAAGTCTTAGAAGCCCCGACTCCCCACACCACGAAATCTCCTTTGATCATCATCGCTGCCCTCACACCTTCTCACCACTTTCCTCCTCAAGCCCAGAGAACACACATTTATAATCATTTTAGAGCCTGAGGAAACGACTTCAGCCTGTGCAAAAGAGAGAAAGAAAAAAAAAGGCAAAACACATCCAGTGTCTTTTAGGTCCTATACTGGTTAGGAATCCTTTGATTCCAACTGACAGAATCCCAACCCAAATAGGCTTAAGCAGAAAAAGAACTCTACCAATTCAAATTAGTGAAAATCATATGGGCAGAAAGCCTCAGGCACAGCATGAACAGGGCTCGGAAAACATTACCAGGAACCAGACGATCTCTAGGGTCATGTCTGTCCTCCCCTCTGCTCTGTTAGGTAGTAAGTTGGTAGAAATGGCTCTGACCTTCGTGCTTCCAGGGCACAAGGCCAGTTAGAAAGAGCAAGCCTACTTTTTGTGGCCATACCAGACCAATCTGATTTAACCTTTATGTAACAAAGTTGTGAGTTGTTTTTCAGTTGCCAATGGACCCTCAGGTCGTGTGCCCTGAGCACGCCCAGATGAACCAAGCCTTCAACCACAGGGGGAACCTAAGCTAAGTGCTCAGTCCAAGAATGGGGACTGAATTAAGACCGATCAGACGGGCCGGGCGCGGTGGCTCAAGCCTGTAATCCCAGCACTTTGGGAGGCCGAGACGGGCGGATCACGAGGTCAGGAGATCGAGACCATCCTGGCTAACACAGTGAAACCCCGTCTCTACTAAAAAAAATACAAAAAACTAGCCGGGCGAGGTGGCGGGCGCCTGTAGTCCCAGCTACTCGGGAGGCTGAGGCAGGAGAATGGCGTAGACCCGGGAGGCGGAGCTTGCAGTGAGCTGAGATCCGGCCACTGCACTCCAGCCTGGGCGACAGAGTGAGACTCCGCCGCCAAAAAAAAAAAAAAAAAAAAAAAAAAGACCGATCAGACGAGCTGTGGTATCACCCCATGGCAGGATCCACTCAGATCATGCCTCCCCGCATCACCTCATTGCAAGATCCAGTCAGATCATGCCTCATTACCCTATACTTATAAAACCTGATGAAGCCCTCAGCTCTGGGAGATACTGCTTTGGGAATAATCCCTGGCGTTCTCCTTACTTGTTGCAAGTAATAAAATCCCTTTGCTAAATGCTCCTTGGTTGTGGTCATTGGGTTGAATTTGGAATGGATGCTAGGAAGGCACATAACAAATATCCATTATAAACCCGTTGCTGGATTTCACTGAATTTGGATCAGACCCTGTCTGTCTTCCTATGGGAGATCATATAGTACAATGCTTAGAACTCTGGATTTTCACTGGGATGACTGCTTGCAACAAAGAAAGTAAAAGACAAAATGAAACACTGGCTTTGGCATCAAAGTGACGTTGTCAAGTCCTGATTGTGTCATTGGTTGACTCTGTGACCTTGAGCAAGTTATCTGTTTTTTCATCTGTAAATGGGGGTATCTACCTAAAAGGTTATGCTGAGGAGTAAATGAAGCAATGTACTTGGCACTTAATATAGGTTGACTTCACTCAACAGATATTTATTGAGTGTCTACTATGTGCTCTGCTCTTAGTGCCCGGCTTAGAGCCCTGAATAACTAGACATATCCCTGCCTGCATGGAGCATACAATGATGACAAATGTTTTCCATAGATGAGGAAGCAGCTCAGGGTGCCCAGAGAATGTAATCTGACCTACCCAGGGGGAGAAGTTCTGAGGCTTTCTTGAGGAAGTAACATCTGAGCTGAATTCCAAAGAATGAAAAAAGAATGTTTCAGCCAACTAGAACAGCTCATGCCACAGCCAAGCGAAAGGAGGAAACACACTATATCCAAGGAACTGAAAGAAAGCAGGCAGGGCTGGGCACCAGAGCCTCAAGGGCAGATTCTACGATGGTTACTATTTCCATCAGTTTCTTCCTAAATCTTGTTAAGACCCTAGGACAATGAGCCAAATGCTTATTTTAATGCCTGACCAAGAAAAAAAAAAAAGAGAGATATATTAGAATGTCTTATATTTATATTCTGAAACATTTTTTGTTCCCAAGTGTTCTAATATTTAAAATTGTTTCATCTGAATTTCTACATATTTCAAACTTGAATAGAAAGTAAAGCAAACATTGGCCAGGTGCGGTGGCTCACACCTGTAATCCCAGCACTTTGGG
Source organism: Papio anubis (assembly GCF_008728515.1). Taxonomy (NCBI): domain Eukaryota; kingdom Metazoa; phylum Chordata; class Mammalia; order Primates; family Cercopithecidae; genus Papio; species Papio anubis. Next base: position 45,769,355 of record NC_044984.1, read on the forward strand.
AGGCCGAGACAGGCGGATCACGAGGTCAGGAGATCGAGACCATCCTGGCTAACACGGTGAAACCCCCGTCTCTACAAAAAATTCGAAAAAAAAATTAGCCGGGCGTGGTGGCGGGTGCCTGTAGTCCCAGCTACACGGGAGGCTGAGGCAGGAGAATGGCGTGAACCCAGGAGGCAGAGCTTGCAGTGAGCAGAGATCGCACCACTGTACTCCAGCCTGGGTGACAGAGCAAGACTCTGTCTCAAAAAAAAAAAAAAAAAAAGAAAGTAAAGCAAACATTGCATAATAGTTCCTTTTGTACTCTTGATTGTACCATCAGCCTTCTCCTTTGGTCTTGCTTTAGAAAACACAGAACTTAACATAACTGAAATTCTTGTTTATCTGTTAAAGTAATTAAGAGTCTGATGAATCACAGCAAACCAGTATCAACGAGAGCAAAAAAGCAAACTGTTCAGTATCACTTTAACTCTCTCCATATTTAAAACCAGAAGCATTAGGCTACATTAAAAACTAAGAATTCCCTGTTGAACTATGGAGCCACTGGTTAATCCCAGTGCCAGAGAAACGGAGCAGAGGCCACGTGAACCAAGGGGAAGGAAATAATGAACCAGGCAATGTGCAAGGTATTATTTTGTTTCAGAAACTATCTTGGGAACCTGCAGATAACTATATGGAAACATATATATGAACTAGGAAAATTGCCATTCAGAATTTACCTTTGTTTTGTTTTTTGAGACAGGGTCTCCCTCTGTGGGCCAGAGTGTAATGAGGTGGTGTGATCATGGTTCACTGCAGCTTTAACCTCCCAGGCCCAAGTGATCCTCCTGCCTCAGCCTCCTAAGTAGCTGGGACCACAAGCATGCACCAACACACCCGGTTAATTTTTTAATTTTTAGTAGAGATAGGGTCTCACCGTGTTGCCCAGGCTGGTTTCAAACACTTAGGCTTAAGTGATCCTCCCTCCTCAGCCTCCCAAAGTTCTGGGATTACAGGCATTAGCCACCACATCCAGCCCCAGAATTTATCATTCTTAAAAGTAAAAAGCTTGATAGTCTTACTTGAGTTTCTCAATCTTTAAAAATGTATCTGACACTGCCTGGCACGGTGGCTCGTGCCTATAATCCCTGCACTTTGGGAGGCTGAGGCTGGCAGATCACCTCAGGTCAGGAGTTCAAGACCAGCCTGGCCAACATGTTGAAACCTCGTCTCTACTAAAAGTACAAAAAGTTAGCTGGGCATGGTGGTGGGCACCTGTAATCTCAGCTACTCGGGAGGCTGAGGCAAGAGAATCGCTTGAACCTGGGAGGTGGAGGTTGCGGTAAGCCTAGATCACACCATTGCACTCCAGCCTGGGCAACAAGAGCAAAACTCTGTCTCAAAAAAAAAAAAAAAAAAAAAAATGTATCTGACACTGATGTCAATCTTCTCTTTGGAATAATCCTTTTATTCCATGTCCCAAATATCTAATAATTTCCATTTCTTAGGTATCTTCTTTATGCAAGGCACTATTTATTTATAGAGACAGGATCTTGCTATATTGCCCAGGCTAGTCTCAAACTCCTGGGCTCAAGCAATTCTCCTGTCTCAGCGTCTCAAAGTGCTGTGATTACAGGCGTGAGCTATAACACCCAGCTGGCACTAACTTTTTAAACAATTATTTCACATAGTACTTACAACTCTACAAGACAGGGACAATTATCCCCATCTGACAAATGAGAAAACAGATTTTCAGAGGTTATATTTCTTGTCCAAGGCCATGCAGTGAGTGGCCACACCAGTGTTCCCGTGCAGCTTGCCCGACTCAGAAGCCCAGGCCTCCCTACTACACTGTATTGCTTCCCAAGATCGTCTTCTGAGTCCAAGACCTCCGTATTTGTCTCTTCCCTCCTCCACCATTTCACTGTGATGGTCTCCTGAGATTCATCTGTTCTGTATTATTCTATGTTCAATCCCTTGACCCTTTCTTCCACTCTTAGGTCATGAAAAACCACCTGTGTGAAGATTCCTAAACCTCATACTTTTGCCGATCCTTTGATATTTAGAATGTAACGCAGCAAAACCAGAATACACTGTCTCCTTCCCTAAATAAACAACACTTTCTGACTTCTCTACTACCTATGATTATTTCTGTATTATTTAAGGATCAGATAAAGTGATGCCCCTTCTACAAAGCATTCTCTGGCTATTTCAAGAAACTTCCTCTTTGAGAAATCTCTTTATCACTAACACCCAGGGGTGTGATTTCACATCACCAATCTCTTCTTTGTTTCTTCTACATGTCAGACACATCGCTTATTATACAGTAGGTGCCCAAAAAGTATTTACTGATTAAATCATCGTTAAGTACTGCCTATTCTTCTGACAAGGATTTTTTTGGTGCTGCTTTGCTAGTCGGAGACCTCCATGGCTAGTGATGCCCCTGCCCAGGGCCTTACTCTGCCCTGGGCTTGCTGCAGGAGATACCTGACCCCCTCAGCCCAGCAGGGCTGCACTTGGCTTGTGTTCCGGCGCAGGTCCTGCAACTTTCTGTGGGATCTATACTCAGCCCACAGCTGGGCCAGGCATGCCATGACCTGCCTCCAGCTTGGGCACTGGCATCTGCACGAGGGTAATGTGGTGACATCAGAAAAACTTGGAGGCACCATTGACCCTGAAGCCTCGAAGTGGTGTTACAGCATGTCACAGCCCTGGCTTGGGGAGCCCTTAGGTCTGGACTCCCAGAAGGGCCACAGCTTTTCTCTCCTTCTCATTGCCCGCAACGTGGCAAGCAGGAAGGGTGGCAGAAGGGTGGTGTGTGTTCAGTCCATTTGTGGTATAGCTCTTTCAGTCCCACCATTCGGGGGGTCCCAAGTTCTTGTCCTGCGTCCAGGAAGAATGAGGTACATGGACAGCTGGAGGGTGAAGAAGGCAGAAGGGAGCTTCCCTGAGCCACAGAACAGCTCTCAGGAGACCCGAAGTGGGTAGCTCCTTTCCACAGGCAGGATATCCCATCAAGTGTGCAGCCCTCAGCACAGAGGAGACCCAGAGTAGGTAGCTGCTATCTGCAGGCAGGTTGTCTCACTGAGTGCGGGAGTCTGGCTGAGTCTGGGGTTTTCATGTGCTCAGAATGGAGGAAGTGCATGCTGATGGGTCCATGGGCAGCCATGCATGGGCCTGGTAAAAGCATTATCTGATTGGCCAAACGGTCATCAATGAAGTTCTCACTCTGAGTTGCAGATTCTACCTGGAACTGGCAGCCTGGCTCCCAGCCTTCTGGCTGTCCCTGGCTTGAAGATGGGGTTTCACTGGGTACCCACCCCTTCCAGCCTAGGAAACTGATCTCCCTCCCTCCGCCATCAATATGCCCTCCACAACGCCCAGGCTGTCTGTGCCAAGGGGTGCCTGCAGGACCTTTCCAAGCTTCCTTCAGCACCCCCATCCCGCCCCCAAACTCCTCAGTGTCCAAAGTCTGGAAGGGGCCTAGGTGGCAGAGGGCTGGCAGGAGGCTGGCGTGTCAGTGCTTCCCTGAGTGCATGCACCCCCTGCTGGGTTGTGACAGTGCTGGGGCTCGACTACAACTTTGTTCCACACCAGAGCGAGTACTGGGAGTGGGTAGAGGCCAGGGAGCAGGCACTTCCAAGCCTGTGGGGGCAGGGGGCTTCCCAGACCTCCAAGAGAACAGGGATGCCCAGGTCCAGAGCTGTGGCTGGCTGGCTGCAGCTGTTCCCAGAAGCGCAGGGCTCCTGCCCCACCAATTCAGCAGGGCACAGGGCTCTTGCCTGTTCCCAGCCCCTGTGGGCTCTGCAGAGTGTGCAGCCCTGGCCATGCCTCCCCTACTGTAGCTGGCATCCTTGTAGCAGCCGCTCCAGATGGCCCGCTACAACCATCACTTCTATATACCTCTCATTTGTCCCTTCCACTCCATTTCCACAGCTATCACCATCACCTTAGTTTGAGAACTAGTGCCTGGATAACTATTTGTATAAGTTGACCAGGGATGGCTGGAATGACAAACCAGTTGAGTGAGAACTTGCCAGTTATTGCCTAGTTACTCAAAGGATATGACAGGAAAGTAGGGAAGACACTAAGTCTAGATAAAATAGTAGAAAAACACTCCTTTTGCAACTGACTCAGTCTTCCTTGCCCTTCTTTGTCCAATTCACCCCACTAACATAGCATGGCAGAAAGAGAAGCCTAGCAAGCAATTTTCCTGGGGTACAAAGAAGTGGCTTCCTGGATAAGCACCAATATCTGATCTAAAGCATAGTGTCTAATGCCTAACAATGCTACACATTGGTCTCCACACCTCCACACCTTCACTCCTCCTGTCTTCCTACTCACTGTTTCCAGAATAAGGACAATCTTTCTTCAGTAACAGTTTATTTTTATTTATTTATTTTGAGACAGAGTCTCACTCTGTCACCCAGGGTGGAGTGCAGTGGTGCGATCTTGGCTCACTGCAATCTCCGCCTCCCAAGTTGAAGCAAATCTCCTGCCTCAGCCTCTTGGGTATCTGGGATTACCGGCACCTGCCACCACACCCAGCTAATTTTTGTTTTTGGTAAAGATGGGGTTTTGCCACATTGGCCAGGCTGGTCTCCAAAACCTGACCTCAAGTAATCCGCCCACCTCAGCCTGCCAAAGTGCTGGGATTAAAGGCATGAACCACTACGCCTGGCCTTAAATAACAGTTTAATTTGGCTATTCCCACAACTCAAAATTATGAAAGTATCTACTAATGATAAAATCCAATTTAAGCTGCTCATCTCTGTATTTAGGGCTGTCAGAGCTGTCTCGACACTTTTGCCAGCTTTGTGGTACAGTGGAAAACCATGGGGTTTGAAGTCAGAACATTTGAATCCAGATCTCATCATTGCATCTCACTAATATCATTATTCACTTAGTAAAAGAGGACACCACCTCCTACATCTCCCAGGATTCTTATGAGGATGAAATGAGATAAACACAAAAGGTGCTTTGTAAACCACAAAACTGCCAGTGTTGAGCACTGGAACTTCTTCACACGGTCTCTCACTCTGGTCAAGGCCTGCTTCCTTAAGCATTTGTAAGAGGAGCAGAATATTTATTTTTCTATCAGAAAAGATATTTTACTTCTATAAATGTAGCCTTGAAATTCCAATCATCTGGATTTTTTTTTTTTTTTTACGCTAGTCAAGTGAAGCAGTGGGAATGGAGAAGGAACAAAAATCTGTAACTGGCTGTGATCAGTTCACTGTAAACACCACTGCACTCAAACCAACCCATCTGGATTATTATACATTATAATGTTTTCTGAAGATTTGGTATATTTTAAAGACTTCTGTCATGCAAAAAATAGTTGGCAAAATTCTATTTTTGCACCTAACAAAAAGTTCAGCATCCTCATGAGAAGCACTTGCTTCAATTGCTACAAATAAGTTCCAGACAGACTGCTTGTGGATATAAACATGGTTTTCTAAATCTCTCTAATCTTGGCTCCCATCTTATCTGTCAAGCCAAACAGGTAGTATTAGAACTATAAAAGAAGCACCATCTGATTCATTCTATCTTGCCTATCAGGTTATGGGAACAGATTACTAAATCTAATCCCAGAGGAAGAGCTTCTTTGATCTTATTGTCCACTGAAGTTTAGAAATAAATCTAAAATCCTTACTAAAAAAACAAAGGCTTGGCCAGGTTTAATGGCTCACATCTGAAAACCCAGCAGTATGGGACGCCAAGGTGAGAAGATCACACGAGCCCATTAAGACCCAACTGAGCAACACCGTGAGACCTCATCTCTACAAAAAAATTGTTTTCAAAAATTAGCTGGGTCTAGCGGCACACGTCTGTAGTCTCGCTACTCAGGAGGCTGAGGTGGGAGGTTTGCTTGAGCCCAGGAGGTCGAGGCTGCAGTGAGCTGTGATTACGCCACTGCACTCCAGCCTGGGGGGCAAAGTGAGACCCCATCTCAAAAAAAAGAAAAAAAGAAAAAAGAAAAAGGCTACAATATTAAAATAAACAGATGTACATCTATATCTATAAATATAAATGATGTTGTTTACCAAGTAGCTTGCCAATGCATACAATCCCATCTGCCCCAATTTTTCTTTTCTTCTTTTTTTTTTTTGGAGATGGAGTCTAACTCTGTCACCCAAGCTGGAGTGCAGTGGTATGATCACAGCTCACTGCAGCCTCAACCTCCCAGGCTCTAGTGATCCTCCCACCTCAGCCTCCCAAGTAGCTGGGACCACAAGTAGCTGTGCCACCATGCCTGGCTAATTTATTTATATTTATTTACAAAAAACAGAGATGAGGCCTCACTGTATTGCCCCGACTGGCCTTGAACTCCTGGCCCTCAAGCAATCCTCCCGCTTCAGCTTCCCAAAGAGCTGAGCCACCATGCACAGCTGAATGTTTTCATTTTTTGTAGAGATGGGGTCTCCTTATGTTACCCAGGCTGGTCTCAAACTCCTGGGCTCAAGTGATTACCCTGCCTTGATCTCCCAAAGTGCTGAGATTATAACCATGAGCCACTGCACTTAGCCTGCCCCAACTTTTTAAATGGGAGGAAACATTGGAGAAAGTGAACTATTAATATATTGTTAACCTGTCAGTCCACATTTTTGCCATTGTGCTTTTACTTTTTTCCTTTCATATTCTGGGCTCCTGAGTAAAATTCTATAAACATTGACCTTATGTTCACACAACATTTGGATGGCAGGTATGCCTAAAAATGTGAGAATTAGGTAAAAATGGTGCCTTCTAATACCAATTCTTAACTCTTATGCGGGGAGGGGCGGTGTGGTCATCGACAACCTTGAGAATCTGATGAAAGGTGTAGGTCCTCTCCCTAGAAAAATGCTCCTACAAATGAACGAACCATTTCAGGAGGAAACAGATAAAATAAATGCTTGTCAAAGCATCTTGTTATCACTTCCAAAGCACCACATACGAAATTTTAAACTCAAAAGTCCCATTCTCTAAACCTAGTCTCCTAGCCTTTTACACCTCCCACTAAACCCGATCCTCAGAGACTTCCAGTGTCTCCACTCTACCTGGTCTGTCTCTGGCTATCAACTCGCACTGATTCCCTTCTCCCACCAGGCTGAACTACAGAGCAAATCAATTCATTATCACTCTCCTATTCATGCTCCCTTGTTTTTCTTTTTTGAGACATAGTCTCACTCTGTCACTCAGACTGGAGAGCAGTGGTGCAATCTCGGTTCACTGCAACTACCACCCTCCAGGCTCAAGTGATCCTCCCACCTCAGCCTCCTGGAACTACAGATGTGTGCCACCACGCCAGGCTAATTTTTTTGTATTTTTGGTAGAGATGGGTTTCGCCACGTTGCCCAGGCTGGTCTGGAACTCCTGAGCTCAAGCAATCCGCCCATCTCAGCCTCCCAAAGTCCTGGGATTACAGGCGTGAACCACGCTCGGCCCATGCTCCCTTGTTCTATTGTCATACAAATCAGCCAATTTCTGAGCGAGCGGGGCCTTTTACCCCAAATCTGCTTCTTGTTCTATATTTTTTAACTTAGTGAGTGGCAAAACCATTTTTGTTACTGGAACTCAAACTGGAAACCAGGACACCATCCTAGCTCTCTCCCTCTCACTTACTGCCCACCAGTCAGATGTGGTCTCTTCCTTTCTTCCTCCATTGCTTCTGCACACATCGCTCTTTACTTGGCTTAACTGGCCTCCAGTCTGACCTCTTCCAATGTATTTTTTATGCTGCTACCAGAACCTAAATAAAAAATCACTTCCTGCTTGAAATCCTTTCATGGCTTCTCATAGCTTTCAGATTAATTTTCAAAATATTTAATTTAAAATGCAAGGCTCGGCTGGGTGTAGTGGCTCATGCCTGTAATCCCAGCACCTTGGGAAGCCAAGGCAGGAGGATTGCTTGAGTTCGGGAGTTAGAGGCCAGCCTGGGCAACATGGTGAGACCTCATCTCTACCAATAAAAAATTAGCTGGGCATGGTGGTGCACACCTGTGGTCCCAGCTACTCAGGAGGCTGAGGTGGGTGGATCAATTGAGCCCAGAAAGTTGAGGCTGCAGTGAGCCCTGATGGTGCTACAGCACTCCATCCTAGACAGAGCCAAATGCAATTCCTTTTTTTTTTTTTTTTTTTTTTTGAGGTGGAGTTTCACTCTTGTTGCCCAGGCTGGAGTGCAATGGCATGATCTTGGCTCACTGCAACCTCCACCTCCCAGGTTCAAGTGATTCTCCTACCTCAGCCTCCCAAGTAGCTGGGATTACAGGCACCCACCAGCACACCCAGCTAATTTTTGTATTTTTAGTAGAGACGGGGTTTCACCATGTTGGCCAGGCTGGTCTCAAACTCCTGACCTCAGGTGATCGCCCACCTTGCCTCCCAAAGTGCTGGGATTACAGACATGAGCCACCGCGCCCAATCAAGATGCAGTTTCAAATACAAAATCAAATAAAATGCAAGTATCTTGTGATCTGGCCCTGTTGGTCCTCAAGCTCTATTCTCCACACGCCTCCCTCATGCCCGGTTCTATACATGATACCATTTGTGCTGTTTGCCTCTGTGCAGTTCCACAACAGTTATGCCCTCTGCCTGGAGTACCCATACCCTCCCTTCATCTGAAATTTACTAGTTCTCAAAAACATCCATAGTCTTCTCCAAAAATGCCTTTCTTAATTCTGCAGTTTATTAAGTGCTCTAGATATACTCCTGTAGGCCCATGCCCCTATCCTCTCGCCCTTCCAGGGGGCTCTAATGTTGGTTTACTCATTTGCCTCTCTTAACTCTAAGTGTGTTGATGGCAACATACTTGTTTTATATACCATATCTGCAGCACTCAATCAATCTTTGTTAAATGTACAAATAATCCCAGGCATCTTGTAATTTACCTTCAACTGCCACAAAAGCCAAACCTTGACCCTCTCAAGTCACCCTACTCATGTCCATATTCCTCCCTCTCAACAGTTGACTTCACATCTCATTTCATAGAACAAAACAATGAACCACTGAGACTGGAAATGTAAGAACCTCACAGATCCCCTCTCCTTACCTAAGGATGAGGTCTCCTCCCAGGCTCTGCAACAATACCCCGGGCTCTTGATTCCTCTCTCCCAGGCCTGTCTTTTGCTGAGTCACACTCATTTTGTATCTTCACTGTTCCCCTCTCCAGGAATTCCTTCCTCTGTGCTCAAATATCCTAAAATCCACACCTTCCTCCAGTAAAATCAAAACAAAACAATACACCAGGCCAGGCACGGTGGTTCACTCACATCTGTAATCAATCCCAGCACTTTGGGAAGCAAGGAGGGCAAGTCACTTGAGGTTGGGAGTTCAACACCAGCCTGGGCAACATGGCAAAATCACATCTCTACAAAAAATACAAAAATTTGCAGGGCATGGTGGCATGTGCCTGTAGTCCCAGCTACTTGGGAGGCTGAGGTGGGAGGATTGCTTGAGCCTGGGAGGTTGAGGCTGCAATGAGCCATGATCACAACACTGAACTCCAGCCTGGAAGACAGAGTAATACCCTGTCTCAAAAAGAGTGGGGGGGAAACACCCAAAAAACAAAGTAACACACCACAAAAAACTTAGTTTTACCTTCTCCTCAAGTTACTGCCTTCTCATCCTCTCTTCACTGTCAAATCTTTAAAAATGTTAAATCCGGCTGGGTGCGGTGGCTCATGCCGGTAATCCCAGCACTTTGGGAAGCCAAGGCAGGTGGATCACTTGAGGTCTGGAGTTTGAGACCAGCCTGGCCAACATGGTGAAATCCTATCTCTACTGAAAATACAAAAATTAGCCGGGCATGGTGGCGTGCACCTGCAGTCCCAGCTACTCAGGAGGCTGAAGCAGGAGAATCCCTTGAACCCAGGAGGCGGAGGTTGCAATGAGTCGAGATTGCACCACTGCACTTCAGCCTGGGTGACAGAGTAAGACTCTGTCTCAAAATAAATAAATAAATAAATAATAAATAAAAACAAAGGCTTCATCCTATGTCTGATCTGTGTAATATTTGATTCTCGTGTTCCTTCTTAAGATGTTCTTCTATTCCTGCAGCTTCTGGACACCATTCTGTCATGGGTCTTTCACCCCTCTACAGCTGCTCCACTTCTACTTCCCCAGTATTCCTTCCCTAGTCCTGGTTATTCCTGCAGACTTCTTTTTGTGGGAGTTCATTGGATCTGTGACTCATCCACCCTTTCCTATCCTGTGGGACAGACTGACTACACAGAAAAATGTTGGGCACCTGTCACTTGTATTAGTTTCCTATTGCTGCTCTAATGTGTTACCACAACCTAAGTGGCTTAAAACAACACAAACTTTTCATGTTACCACTCTGAAAGACAGAAGTCCAAAACGGGTCTCACTAGGCTACGATCAAGGTGTCAGCAGGTCTGTGTTTCTTCTGGAGGCTCTGGGGGAGAATCTATTTCCTTTTCCAGTTTGTAGAGGCCACCATCACTCCTTGGCACATGGTTCCTTCCTTCATTTTCAAAGTCAGCAGCGTAACATCTCCAAATCTCTCAACCTGACTGATTCTCCTACCTTCCACCTTCTTGTAAAATCCGTTGTAATTACATTGGCCCCACCCAGATAGTCCAGGACAATCTCTCAACTCAAGGTCAGTTGATTATTAGCAACCTTAATTCCATCTGCAACCTTAATTTCCCTTTGCCATGTAATATAACACACTCCCAGGTTCTGGAAATTAGGACGTGGACATTTCTGGGAGTGGTGAGAGGCGATATTATTCTGCCTGCCACATCAGCTAAACCAGCAAATATATAAAAGATAATGGGACCTTCAGTGAGGCACCAAACTGGTCTAAAATAGACAAGATGAGCTTAGCATGGTGGCAGGTGCCTGTAATCTCAGCTACTTGGGAGGCTGAGGCAGGAGAATCACATGAGCCTGAGAGGTGGAGGTTGCAGTGAGCCGAGACCACGCCACTGCACTCCAGCCTGGGCAACAGAGTGAGACTCTCTCTCAAATAAATATGAAAGACAAGATGAGAACAGTGTGAAATGGCAGAATAGTTGCAAGAAGAACTGAATGAGGAATACAAGGGAACAAAATACTGCCCTTACACTCTAGGTTTCAAAAAGAAAATTAGGCTGCATTTTACAGAATAGCTCACATTTGTCTCTGACACATCTCCCCGTGTTAAAATTAAAATTTCTATTTCTGGAACCTTCCCTACATGATCACTTGACTCAGAATCCTTTGATGACTCTAAGCATATCTTCTAATCCTCCCCCAATCTCTTCACAACTTTAAAATTATGAAACCTAGCAAGTTTTTGAATATGCAAAATGACCATCATACATATGAAAATATGTTCAATTTCAGTCATAATACAAGAAATGCTCATCAAAATTGCTGTAAGGTACCATTTCTCACACATCAGATTGGTGAAAACTTCCAAAGTCTGACAACACGTTCCGTTGGGCAGGCTGTGGAGAAAGAGACACTTCCATAGACTGCTGGTGGGAATGCCAATACAGGAAACCCTTGTAGGGAAATCTGGCAATGTCTAACAAAACTAAACTTTAATTTTCCTTTGACCCAGCAATTCCACTGCTGGGAATTTACCTTCAATAATATGAAAACATGGCCGGGCGCGGTGACTCATGCCTGTAATCCCAGCACTTTGGGAGGCTGAGGCAGGTGGATCATGAGGTCAAGAGATTCAGACCATCCTGACCAACATGGTGAAACCCTGTCTCTACTAAAAATACAAAAATTAGCTAGGCATGGTGGCATGTGCCTGTAGTTTCAGTTACTTGGGAGGCTGAGGCAGGAGAATCCCTTGAACCCAGGAGGTGGAGATTGCAGTGAGCTGAGATCGCGCCACTGCCCTCCAGCCTGGCGACAGAGTGAGACTCTGTCTCAAAAAAAGAAGAAGAGATGAAAACACATGTGCACAAGGTTATTCCTTGGGACACTGTTTGCTGTAATGTCTCCAGCCTACATGCTCACTCACATCTAGGAGAGTACTTAAACTATGCTACACCCTTACAGTGGAGGACTACGCAGCTATAAAACACAATGAGGAAAAGACCCCTAGGATGTGAAGTCCTCCACTCTCTGCTTGTAGATTTCGGATGCTTTCTTCAGGATCGTTTCCATTTGACACTTCTCTTGCATCTTTCTAAGGCCATCTGGGCTGGGGTCCACTTGTCCAGACTGTGTCGCTTCTCCCCCTTGTTCTTTTTGCTCATTGCCATGGCTTTCAGGAATTTTGCCTTGTCTTTGTCCTTTTCTTCTTCTGCTTGATCACGCTGAGCTCTGCAATGCCTTTCAGCTAAAGGGGTCCCTTCTGGACCTGCTTATAGGCTGTCATGGCACCACTCCCCCCCACCGCCCCGCCCCACAGTTTGGTAGATAGACTGCCCTGATTATTTAATGATCAAATTGTCCCAGATTTTGCTATTAGAAGCCCCTTTAAGCTGGCTCCTGTTGTCTATTGATATGTCCCATTATTCTTTGAATGACTTTTTTTTTTTGAGATGGAGTCTCCCTCTGTCGCCAGGCTGGAGTGCAGTGGTGTGACCTCGGCTCACTGCAACCTCTGCCTCCTAGGTTCAAGCTATCCTCCTGCCTCAGCCTCCTGAGTAGCTGGGATTACAGGCATGTGACACCCCACCTGGCTAATTTTTGTATTTTTAGTAGAAACAGGGTTTCACCATGTTGATCAGGCTGGTCTTGATCTCCTGGCCTCAAGTGACTGGCCTGTCTCGACCTTCCAAAGTGCTGGGATTAAGGCGTGGGCAGTGAGACAACACAGCCTAGGTAGCAGAACACCACCTAAGGCAGGAATGGAACATACACCTTGTCCCTTTCTGAGCCCCTTCCCCCAAAACCCCACTTACAGACACTTCTAATGTGTATTGCCAGGGCAGGTATTTCTAATCAATCATGGTTTTCTTTGTAAAGGAACCCAGACACAGTCTGCCTCATAACCCTCATCTCTGGGCTCCAAGCAGCCTCTTGTATTTACTCAGAGTTAACACATCACCTGGAGCCTACTTGGCATTCCAGCCTTAAGGACACCTCAGGGGTGACAGGACCAAGGCAGAGCCCCAGTGTAAGCAGACATGGGTGCAGTCAAATGGGAGGGTCCAGATAGCAGTGCTGACGGGCCAGGGTCTTCAACGGCCTACTTGACCTAGATGAGAATCAAACGACATGTGCTACTGGGAGAAACTGTCTCTGCTGATATAGATATTGAATGAATAACAAAGGCAGAAGAGAAAAATCAAGTATGGAGTTTGAGGTTGGCCTATGTAAACTACAGAATACAGCAAAAACCAGTTATTTTAAAATACAATAAAATATAAATAAATAATCACAGTGATGGATTATAAGCCACTGAATAAAATAGGAATGCAAGAATCCAAACTGATAAACGATTAAATAGAGAAGAAAGAAAAGCTATTCCTCATTAGAATGCCTACTAATAAATGGTTTTTTGTTTGTTTTCGAGATGGAGTTTCCCTCTGTCATCCAGACTGAGTGCAGTGGCACAATCTTGGCTCATTACAACCTCCACCTCCTGAGTTCAAGCGATTCTCCTGCCTCAGCCTCCCCAAGTAGCTGGGACTACAGGCACGCACCACCACGCCCAGCTAATTTTTTTTGTATTTTTAGTAGAGATGAGGTTTCACCATGCTAGCCAGGCTGGTCTTGAACTCTTGACTTCAGGTGATCCATCCGCCTTGGCTTCCCAAAGTGGTGGGATTACAGGCATGAGCCACCATGCCCGGCCATAAATGTTTTTTTTTTTTTAAGTGATGTATTTAGGAAAAACACTATTTAGCAAACTAAAATTAATGGATTCAAGCAAGGATCATCAACGGACACTGAAATTAATGTTAAAAGTCTGACAAATAACAGGATATTTGTATAATATTAAAGTACCTATTCAGAAACTACTTATTAATTAAAAGCGGGAGAAAAAAGTGACCACAGTGGAGAACCAGGCAGACACCACGTTAATCCACATGATCAAACCAGTGGTGTGCTAGAGCCCACTCCTACCAACCCAGGAAAGGGACATTTCCCAACCTTGTGTTCCATGAAGACAGACCCTATTTAGAAACTGGCCATGGTGGGAATATTTACAACACAGAATGGGGCAATGGCAAATGCCACAGAACAGGGCAATATCTCCTCCTTCAGAGCCAACTGAGTTGTTAAACATTTATCAGCACCACACTGGATCAAAGTTAACCACCACCAGGCAATTCAACTTTCTGTGCCTCCTGACACTTCACACTAAGAAGAGCACAACATCATTTTTGTCATATTCTGCCCAAAATGTATGACCTCAATCTAGTGAGAAAACACGGAGGGGAGTGGGGGAACACAGGACCAGATTGAGAGGCATCCTACAAAATAACTGGCAAAACATCAAGGTCGGCTGGGCATGGTGGCTCACGCCTGTAATCGCAGCACTTTGGGAGGCCAAGGTGGGTGGATCACCCGAGATCAGGAATTTGAGACCAGCCTGACCAACATGATGAAACCCCATCTCTACTAAAAATACAAAAAAATTAGCTGGGCGTGGTGTCGCGCTTCTGTAGTCCTAGCTACCCCGGAGACTGAGGCAGAATTGCTTGAATCCAGAAGATGGAAGTTGCAGTGAGCCGAGACTGAGCCATTATACTCCAACCTGAGCAACAAGAGCGAAACTCCGTCTCAAAAAAAAAAAAAAAAGAAAGAAAGAAAATCAAGGTCAAGAAAGACAAAGATGATTAAGAAGGTGTTTCAGACTAAAGGAGACTAAAGAGACAGGACAGCTAAATGCAATATATGATCCTAATTGGATGCTAGATCAGAAAAAAAATTTTTTTTTGCTATTAAGGACATTATTGGGACAACTGGTGAATATGAATAAAATCTTTAGATTGAAAAACAGAATTATATCAATGTTAAATTTCTGATTTTGAACACCGTATTATGGTTATATAATAAAAGAATGCCCCAAATGCATACAAAAGTATGTGGAAGGCCTAAGTCTGCTACTGTCAGGTGGTTCGCCAAAAATATTTTTTAAAGAAAGAAACATGTTAATAAAGGAAAATGCGGGTACCAGACACACAGTTCTTTGTACTATTCTGGGGACTTTTCTGTAAGTCTGAAATTATTTAAACATGAAGTTACAAGGGAAGAGCCATGAACGCTACCTGATCCTCTGCCCTCATCTCTAGGTCCACCTGGCTGTAGTCGGAGGGAAGCAGCGAGCAAGGCATTCTCCGAGGTCTCAAGGGGCCCCAAGGCTACGCGGTCAGAACAGAAGCGAAAGCGACATCCACCACCGACCCACCTCAAGAGCCACAGCCCCACTCAGGTCTCACGCGCAGGCGCAGGGACTGGCCACAGGTGCAGCGACGTCACATCTTTCCCCTGGGGGCGTGTGCAGCTCGAGGCTTTGCAGGAGGCGCACCTGCGATGGCCCCACCGCCAGGTGAGCCCAGAGGGCTCTCATCGCTTCAGCTGGAGATTCCAACTGCACGGCGCGCACCTCCTCTGCCTAGGGCATGTTTCTGAAGGATGGCAAGAATCCTGGCCTCTGATGGCTATCTTCTCCCCTTCCCCTCCAAGCCCAGTGTTGTGACCCTGTGCCCTCTCTCCCCTCAATTTTGGGCCCAGGAGTCAGGTACTAAGACTCAGTCACAGAGAGAAGTCAGGAGCTCCCTTGTGAAGGCAGACTTTAGCAAATACATCTTCTTCCAAAGCCTTAGTGTTTTTCTTAATGTTGGCTTCGAAAGCCTAGTTTGTGGCCCAGGCTGCTACTGGTGAGTTTCTGGCAGGGTGCTGGAAATCTTGGCCAATACCAGCCGACCACTCCCCCAGCCCCCTAGGGCGTGTTTCTGGGCTTTCCCATTATCAATTAGTTGGAAATTGCACATCATTGTGTCCTGGCCTGACAACAAACACCTGTTCTGATCTACAGCCTCTTGCTGAAGGAACACCAGGAGACAGACAGCAGGTGGTGGGGTACGCTACAGGTATTGCGCTTCTTAAGCTTCTGTTTTCTGATGAAGCCTCATTCATAGGATGAAGCCGCTGTATCTGAATTCTGGGGTGAACACAATAAGTTGCACAGGGAACAGACTCAGGTGCTGCTAAATCTGTTGTGATCATAGTTGCTTTTGCAAGTTTCTTCGTTCATCTTATGTAGACAAGCCAGGCTAGACAAGGAATCCGTTGTCTAGGATAGCAACTGGCACACAGTAGGTGCTTGGTAAGTATCTGAATGACTTTATAATGCCCTGCACATTCTGCAGAGTTGGAGTGATCATTCTGCCGATACCTGTAAATCTGGAAGTATTTTTGCCTATGTTGGCACTGCCATACTTCTTTAAAATGATACTTTAAAAAGAAACTGTTCTTCAAATACAGTGCTTGTGGAAGAAGTCCTGAGGTTCCCAGTGATCTCAAATGCTGAGCAGTGGAAAGGAGACTGAATAACAGAATTATGATCTGTGTTTTTACTCTGTATTCATGAAATGTGATTATCATTTCCTCTCTCTATGTATTTTTTTCTTTTTTTTTTTTTGAGACAGAGTCTCGCTTAGTCGCCCAGGCTGGAGTGCAGTGGCGCTGACTGCCACTGCAAGCTCATCTCCGGTTCACTTATTCTCCTGCCTCAGCCTCCCGAGTAGCTATGTATTTTTTTCTTATCCCCTTCCCCTGCAAAATGAAAAAATTCTGTAGTGAAAAGTGTGAAGGAAAGACAATTGTTTATTTCAGTTGAGCAGATAGGCTTATCAAACAAATGAAGACCAAAAAAAACACATAATCAAGAGTATGATGGGAGATGAAAAACAAATTATTTTTAATGATTCACGGCAACCACATTTATATCCTATTGTTACTAGAGAAGAAAATGTCTTCAGATAACCAGTGGTCAGCAGAAGAGGATGAAGGCCAATTATCCCGACTAATCAGGAAATCTAGAGACTCCCCCTTTGTCCCTGTAGGTAAGTACAAGCCTTGACTGGATGCGGAAAACTGTAGTAACACAATGATGCCTTACCCAGTGCCACTGAGGATTGAAATGTTTCTTATAATTGAATTTTTTCAGATAATTGAAGCTAACCTCCTCTAGGCATGTGTTGAACTTTCAGAATAGTTCCTAGCACATGGTAAGCCCCCAGTAAATGTTAGCTGTTATTTGAGGCATCAAATGTTATTCTATTTTATCCATTTTGTTAGAAGTCTACCTAAAAGTATTAGTTCCTAGCCAGTCAGATGGAATAGATTGAATGAATATTAACATTTCAGCCATAACTCAGGACCATCAACAGCAGCATCAGTTTATTATATTTAAAGCCTATTAGGGACTATTGAGATGCATATGTCTCTTTGTCTTGTAAGTAATCTAAACTTAAAGTTCTTACGTCTTCTGTTTATAGATTTTTCTGTTTCTTTCTTACTACTGGGCACATTAAAAACTTCTGCTTCCAGGCTGGGCGTGGTGGCTCACACCTATAATCCCAGCACTTTGGAAGGCCGAGGTGGGAAGATTGCTTGAGCTCAGGAGGTGCAGGTTGCAGTGAGCCAAGATCACACCACTGCACTTCAGCCTGGGTGACATAGTGAGACCCTTTTTCAAAAACAGCAAATAAACAAACAAACAAAAAACCAAAAACTTCTGCATCTAATGTTTTTAATGTTCTGTGACACCAGAAGTTAGATACCGAAGCTTGAAAGAAGTGTGAGTCAATTCAGAGGAAAGCTCTGAGTAAAAGCCTGGACCTATCTGAACACTTGTGAGCATGAACTTTGGGGTGGTCATTTTGGCTGCTCAGTGGCCGTCTGTGTTGGCTTCCTGGTGTGCTCCAGATGTTGAGTTTGATGGCAAAATAAATTCTGGACTAAAGAAGTGATACTATAATTAGGCTGGGCACAGTGGCTCACGCCTGTAATCCCAGCACTTTGAGAGGCCGAGGCAGGTGAATCACTTGAGGTCAGGAATTCAAGACCAGCCTGGCCAACATGGTGAAACCCCATCTCTACTAAAAATACAAGAGATTGGCTGGGCATTGTGGCACGCACCTGTAACCCCAGCTACTCAGGAGGCTGAGGCACCAGAATCACTTGAACCCGGGAGGCGGAGGTTGGGCTCAGAGCAAGACTCCATCTCAAAAAATAAAAAAGAGATACTATGATTAGTGATCTGGACCCTTAGCTGTTTATCCTTTCCCCACACATATTTAGTATGTTTACATTTTCAACAAGTATTATGTGTATGTGGACTTAAAAAAAACCACAAAACCTAAGCACCAATATTATGTTTTAAAGTCTGAGTTTTCTCTTTCTTCTCCATGGATGTATACTGCAGCCATACCTGTTTCCTTGTGTTCATTTTGTCTGGAAACTATTAAAATAATTTACTTAAATCTGACTGACGTAAGTTTGCAAAAATATTAATTCCATAAAAATGTCTAAATAGGTATGTCAGATGTTCCCATTGTTACTGTGACTCTAGCAACTTCCTGTCTTTATTTACATATCAAGAAAGAATCAAATTTTACTTTACAGTAATATTCTGTTTAGAAGTTTCATTTAAGACTTGTAATAGCACCTGGAAGCAAACAATTTAATAGTGATTTATCTTCCTTAGCATTTTTAACTAAAAAAAATTCAAAAACTCAATGCTACTTGAACAGATCACTCTAATGAACAGAGATTAATTAATGAACAGAGACAAAGAGACATATGCACCACTGTGCCTGTTGTACATTAAATTATTTTTCCAGAGACATTTAGGTGATTAAAGTGGAAAGATAAAAGTGTTTCCAGTTAAATTCAATTATAAACAAACTAGAGACACTATATGGAAAACAGTAAAGGTCCTGACTTTAATCTCTAAAAGAAACAAAACCAATTTAAGTAAGAACAGGACTTTCATTTGATTAAGGGAAGAGAGCCAAGTTTTTGCTAAAAAATAAATAATGATAAAATTTGGTAGGCTGGGCACGGTGGCTCACGCCTGTAATCCCAACACTTTGGTAGGCCAAGGTGGGTGGATCGCTTGAAATCAGGAGTTTGAGACCAGCCTGGCCAATGTGGTGAAACCCTGTCTCTACTAAAAATACAAAAATTAGCTGGGCGTGGTGGCGGGCGCCTGTAGTCCCAGCTCCTCAGGAGGCTGAAGCAGGAGAATCACTTGAACTCAGGAGGTGAAGGTTGCAGTGAGCCCAGATCGTGCCACTGCACTCCAGCCTGGCAACAGAGTGAGACTCTATCTTAGAAAAAAAAAATTGGATATATATCATTGAATAATTTGTTTAGCTGTTGTCATTTTAACACTATCTACTATGTGTATTTCCCTGCTACAGGATGGAGGGTCCTATGCAGGTAATTTATAAAACATTTTTTATTGGTTATCTTAAGCAACTTCCATCATTATAAACACATTTGCATTGTTCAAAATCATCTTACAATCACTGTTAAGGTCTCTGCATGCATTATATCTATTTAAAGTATGTGTTGACAGATTATTTGGCTTTGCTTGTTTCACCTAACATATGTACATTTCTGTGTTTTAATACTCCCTACTCTTATTTATTTTTATAGCAATGGCAGTTTTTCTTCTGTTTGGGCCATTTGGGTTATTTGGGTTTTCCTCAAACATAGTGTAACCCTGAACATCTTTGTGTCATTTTCTTGATTTTTCTTTTGGTTACTTCCTTGGAGTATGTTCCCAGAAGTAGAATTTCCAGAGCAGGAAGCATGTTCAGTTTAATATCATTTGTTATATATTTCCAGAGTTCTTTCCAGAAGGACTTGGCTGAACTGACAGAGTTTTCAGGGTTTTACCTGTTTCCTCATGTGTCTACCATCATCAATTTTTTTTTTTCTGCTGTTTTTATGTCTGTAGCACATTAGTCATTTTTATTTCATTTATTGTGAATCAGCCTATAATGTAATGATTTACTGATTCTTATTTCCATTTATTAAATGGATCATGAAAGAAGAAATATATCCTTACCCACCCATAGACACGCATATGCCAACATAGTTATTCCAAACATGCTATCCACATAAAAATTACTTGCTTTTTTTTTTTTAAGACACAGTTTCCCTCTGCCGCCCAGGCTGGAGTGCAGTGGCGCAATCCTGGCTCACTGCAACCTCCACCTCCTGGTCTCAAGCGATTCTCGTGCTTCAGCTTCCTAAGTAGGCATGCACCACCATGCCTGGCTAATTTTTGTATTTTTAATAGAGACAGGGTTTTACCATGTTGACCAAGCTGGTCTCAAACTCCTGACGTCAAGTGATCCACCAGTCTCAGCCTCCCAAAGTTCTGGGATTACAGGAGTAAGCCACCATGCCCAGCCTGCATTTCTTTTTTTAATTGATCCTTACATTTAGATTAAAATTTGCGTTTCTATTTACTAACAACAAGCATATGGAAACTGAAACTAAAAACATAATGCCGACCAAGCGTGGTGGCACTCGCCTATAATCCCAGCACTTTGAGAGGCCAAAGTGGGCAACCACCTGAGGTCAGGAGTTCGAGACCAGCCTGGCCAACATGGCAAAACCCCGTGTCTACTAAAAATACAAAAATTATCCAGGCGTGGTGGCACACACCTGTAATCCCAGCTACTCAAGAGGCTGAGACAGGAGAATCGCTAGAACCTTGGAGGTGGGAGTTGCAGTGAGCCCAGCCTGGGCAAAAGAGTGAGACTCTGTTTCAAGAAAAAAAAAAAAATGGAGAGACCACTGTGTTCATGAATTGGAGGGGTGTGTGTGTATGTGTGTGTGTGTGTAGTAGAGGCAGGATTTTACCATTTTGGCCAGGCTGGTCCTGAACTCCTGACCTCAAGTGATACTCCTGCCTTGCCCTACCAAAGTGCTGGCATTACAGGCATGAGCTACCACGCCTGACCCTGTGTTCATGAATTGGAAAGCACAGTATATTAGTAAAGACATCAATTCTCCCCAAGTTTATCTATAGGCTTAATGTAGTTCCTGTCAAAACCCCAGCAAGGTTTTTGGTAGACATAGACAAACTTATTCTAAATCTTATATGGAAAGGCACAAGTCCTAGAAAAGCTAAAATAATCCTTTTTAAAAAAAAGGCAAAGTGGAAAGAATCACTCTGGCTGATACTAAGGCTGACTATATCGCTACAGTAATCAACACAGTGTGGTACTGATGGAAGGTCAGATGTATAGATCAATGGGAAAGAACAGAGAACCCAAAAAAATAGGCTGGGCACAGTGGCTTATGCCTGTAATCCCAGCACTGCAGGAGGCTGTGGTGGGCGGATCACTTGGGGCCAGGAGTTCAAGGCCAGCCTGACCAACATAGCGAGACATCATCTCTACTGAAAATACAAAAATTGACCAGGTGTGGTGGTGCACGCCTGTAATCCCAGCTACTAGGGAGGCTGAGGCACGAGAATCACTAGAACCCAGGAGGCAGAAGTTGCAGTGAGCTGAGATTGCATCACTGCACTCCAGCCTAGGTGACAGAGCAAGACTCTGTCTCAAAAGAAAAACAAACAAAAAAAAGACACACACTTTTACTGTGCAAATGTTTTCTCACTGTGTATTTTGTCCTTGTCATATTCTATTACCTCTACCATATCCTCTTTTTTCTTTCTTTTCTTGAGACAGAGTTTTGCTCTTGTTGTGCAGGCTAGACTGCAATGGTGCAATCTCGGCTCACCACAACCTCCACCTCCCAGGTTCAAGCGATTCTCCTGCCTCAGCCTCCTGAGTAGCTGGGATTACAGGCATGCGCCACCATGCCAGGCTAATTTTGTATTTTTCGTAGAGACAGGGTTTCTCCACGTTGGTCAGGCTGGTCTCCAACTCCTGACCTCAGGTGATCCGCCTGCCTCGGCCTCCCAAAGTGCTGGGATTACAGGTGTGAGCCACTGTGCCCGGCCCCATATCCTCTTATAGATGTTATAAATACACCATTCTATTTTCTTCAGTTTTTGTTGTTGTATTTTTATTTTGTTTTGCATTTAACTCTTACTTATCCAAAAATTGTTTTCAGGGTCTAGTGAGAAATACAAATCCAAGTTAGTTCTTCTCTATACCAATAAGTTGTACTTAATGGCATTTATTAAATTATTCCAGTATCCGGGTTTTTTGTTATTGTTGCTTTGTTTTATATTTTGAAATGAAGTCTTGCTCTGTCACTCAGGCTGGAGTGCAGTGGTGCAATCTCAGTTCACTGCAACCTCCGCCTCCCAGGTTCAAGTGATTCCCCTGCCTCAGCCTCCCAAGTAGCTGGGATTACAGGCACACACCATCATGCCTCACTAATTTTTTGTATTTTTAGTAGAGATGGGGTTTCACCATGTTGGCCAGGCTGGTCTTGAACTCCTGACCTCAAGTGGTCCACCTGCCTCAACCTCCCAAAGTGCTGGGATTACAGGCGTGAGCCACCATACCTGGCCCAGTATCTGTTATCTGGCTATTTTTGTTTTGTCATGCATTAAGTTCTCAGTGTTTTAAATCTTTTTCTAGAATCTTTCCTATTTAGTTGATGAGTTTTTTGTTTCAGCACCAGTTACATAGAATCTTAGTTGTCACAGCAGTATATTCACCCCTTGACATTTGTAGGAAATACAGAAATATTTGTATGGGCTTCTGAACTTTTCTACAATCACAGTTCTTGCCAGAATTATGCTTCTCGCGCATATATTCATACCTTTTCATCTCTCACTAAAGTTTATGGTTTCACTTTATATAGAAGAACAAATTTTTTCTCACTCTACTGGGTTTACTCCTTATTTGGTTACAGGAAGAGACGAGTCAAGCCAAACACTCAAAAGCTGTGGGCACTGAGATGTTGGGTTAGTTCACTTACTGGCTAAGTGACTTGCCACAGATAATAACATTGTAGCATGCACAGTTTGAAATCATTCCTCAGGAAATTACAAATGACTAGACAAGTTATTACACTGTATGGTTCTAATTTTCCTGGGAAGAGTCAAAACTGCAAATATTGGACCCAAGAATATTAAGGGCTCATTTTACAGTCTGGTAGATCAAATCCAGCTTGGTTCTTTGAAAAATGTTCTTTGCTGAGGCCGTTCCTGCTTATCTTCTAGGTTCTTATCCTGTAGACATTCTTTCATTTAACTCTCTAAGCACTTGAAAATTCTTGCCTGCCGTGTACTTAACCCATACATTTTTTTTTTTTCTAGAGACAGGGTCTCACTCTGTCACCCAGGCTGGAGTGCAGTGGTGCAATCATAGCTTACTGACGCCTTGAACTCCTGGGCTCAAGGGATCCTCCTGCCTCAGTCTCCTGAGTAGCTGGGACTACAGATGTGTATCATCATGTGTGGCTGATTTTTAATTTTTTGTAGAGATGGGGTCTTGCTATGTTGCCCAGGCTGTTTTCAAACTCCTGGTCTCACACGATGCTCCTGCCCCAGCCTTCCAAATAACCCATACTTTTAAAATTCACAGGTATAGCAGGCTTTGTGTCTGTGGTGTCCTATGGTCTTTACAAGTTAAAGTACAGAAGAGATCAGAAAGTGTCAATTCATCTTATTCACATGAGAGTTGCTGCCCAAGGATTTGTTGTCGGAGCTGTGACTCTAGGTAACCTGCTTAATTGGTATCTTATGTTCAGCTGTCTTTGAGAGTATATTTATTTTATTCATTCACAATAGAAGATGAATATTGGGTCACAATGATATAATGAGAGAGGGGTAGGAAAGACTCATCTTCCCTTAGTTGAGGTTGTGGCCCAGTTGTGAGCTTAATTTTTTATGATTGCAGCTGACAAAAACTGACAAAACCCATGGTAAACAACTAGGGCAATGGGCTGTTCTTCTCTTTAGTGAAGGGAGTGGTGAATAGTTTCTATCCTATAACTCAAGAGCAGCAGTTCCAGATAGATCACAGCCTATATTGTGGCCGTGAGCCCCATCTCATGGCTAAGAGCAGCGATCATATTTCCCAGCCTATCTGAACAGCAAATGTAGTTATTAGTTTAACTAGGAAGAAGACATTTTTAGAGCCCACAAATCTCAACTGCCTTCTTCTTTCCTTCCAAGTTTCAGCAATAGGCAAATCTATTTTTATTAGTCCATAAATTAAGCAAGACCTACCAGTCAAATCCAAAGAAAAGGTATAAAATTGTCTTCATTAATTCAGGTTATACCCACAGCTAAATCAGATAGTTCTAACAAGAAGTCCATTTTAGGACCTAAAGTAATCTAAATTTGTTTGTTCTACATTAATGAGAACAGGTCACAATATTCTTAGGTGCCCTTCATGCTGTGCAGAGTAGAGTCATCCTGCCTAGGTTGGAGATGATAGAATGATGGGCATGGGGCTTGCAAGGAAAGTTATATGGTAATAATCTTATTACTGTGAGCCGTAATGTGCTCCAAATACAGGAAGCCTTACTGCAAAGTTACAGTCCTCCTTTTCATCATTCAGCAAACATTTATTGAATGCCTGCTATGTGCCAGACACTGTTTAGAAATATGACTCAGTCCCTACCCTTAAACAGTTTAGTCTCCTTAGAAAGACAGACCAAGAAAGAAAGAAGACAATATAAAGTTATAGATGCCGTAACAGAAATAGCACAGGCTGGCCAGGCGCGGTGGCTCACACCCGTGATCCCACCACTTTGGGAGGCCGAGGCGGGTGGATCACCTGAGGTAAGGAGTTTGATACCAGCCTGGCCGACATGGCGAAACCCCATCTCTACTAAAAAAAAAAAAATACACACACACACACAAATAGCTGGGTGTGGTGGCACATGCCTGCAATCCCAGCTACTTGGGAGGCTGAGGCAGGAGAATCGCCTGAATCTGGGAGACAGAGTTTGCAGTGAGCTGAGATCATGCCATTGCACTCCAGCCTGGGCAACGAGAGTGAAACTCCATCTAAAAAAAAGCCAGGCGCGGTGGCTTATGTCTGTAATCCCAACACTTTGGAAGGCCAAGGCAGGAGGATCACTTGAGGTCAGGAGTTCGAGACCAGCCTGGCCAACATGGTGAAATCCCATCTTTACTAAAAATACAAAAATTAGCCAGGTGTGATGGTGGGCGCCTGTAGTTGCAGCTACTTGGGAGGCTGAGGCAGGAGAATCACTTGAACCCGGGAGGCAGAGGTTGCAGTGAGTCGAGATCATGCCACTGCATTCCAGCCTGGGCGTCAGAGCAAGACTTCGTCTCAAAAAAAGAAAAAAAAAATAGGACAGGTTGCTATGGAAGCACAAACACAGGGGAGTGGTATTTAACTAGGGCTGGGAGGCCAGAGGAGGCTTCTCTAAGGATGTAAACCATGTACTGAACCAAGAATAAGGAGGAATTAACTAAGCAGAGAAGGACCTCAGGATTCTAGGCAGAGGAAAAAAAAAAAGGCACAGAGGCCGGGCGCGGTGGCTCATGTCTGTAATCCCAGCACTTTGGGAAGCCGGGACGGGCGGATCACGAGGTCAGGAGATCGAGACCATCCTGGTGAAACACGGTGAAACCCCATCTCTACTAAAAAATACAAAAAAAAAAAAAAAAAAAAAAAAAACTAGCCGGGCGTGGTGGCGGGCGCCTGTAGTCCCAGCTACTCGGGAGGCTGAGGCAGGAGAATGGTGTAAACCCGGGAGGTGGAGCTTGCAGTGAGCTGAGATCCGGCCACTGCAGTCCAGCCTGGGCGACAGAGCAAGACTCCATCTCAAAAAACAAAACAAAACAAAAAAGGCACAGAAGCATGGCGTGTAAGTGGAACTCTACATAGCTTGGTAGGCGAATCGGTGTTTGATGAGAAAAGCAAAACTACTAGTAGTAATGTTTAATGAGGGATTTATTACAGGTATTTGAACTTATATAATTATGAGGCTCTTGCTTATGAATCTGGAGCTTGGGCCTGAAGTCAGCAGGGAAAGGAATTAGAAAAGAAAGGAAAGTAGGTCAGGCGCAGTGGCTCACACCTGTAATCCCAGCACTTTGGGAGGCTGATGCAGGTGGATCACAGATCAGGAGTTCAAGACCAGCCTGGCCAACATGGTGAAATCCCATCTCTACTTAAAATACAAAAATAAGCCAGGAGTAGTGGTGTATGCCTGTAATCCCAGCTACTTAGGAGGTTGAAGCAGGAGAACTGCTTGAACCTGGTAAGTGGAGGCTGCAGTGAACCAAGACCACGCTACTGCACTCCAGCCTTGGTGAAAGGGCAAGCCTCCATCTCAAAAAAAAAAAAAAAACAGAAAAGAAAAGAAAAGAAAGGAAAGTAGAAGCAAGGAAAATCCAGAACCTGCAAAGATGAGCTAGAACAATACACAGGACAGACTGGAATCCTTGTGGGTTTTCAGCCATCTCCAAGCCTCCACATTCACTGATGGAGATGAAATATAGAAAACATTCTGGAGCTGGCAAAGGGGTCAGGGAAGGTGCAGGAGAAAATTCAGCAGGAGCCATAGTGGCTGTGCTCGTGATTGCTGACCCCTGCCAATAAAGTGAGCCAGCACATGAGCAAAACTGTACTGCAACAGTGTCTTCCAGACACAAGAAGAATTTGACTGCTGCATCATTTCCACCTTCTAAATCTCATGCAGGATGTCTCTTTTGCACTAACCCTGGTAATAAAAGGAAAGGAATTCTGGAAAATGCAGTTACAGGCTACTTCAGTTGACATAATACAAGCCTACCACTGTCCAGCCCTTGTCAACTTGACATCCATATATACCTCTTTTAATTACCCTTAACTTCCAAATAAAGACAGTGGCAAAATCAGCCACCCCCTGTGTATCCAAAAGCATGCTAGTTCTCTCCCAAAAGAGGATACAGAATCCCTTCACACATCTTTGGATGATGCTGATTCCTCTTTGAGCTGAATCACATTCTCCTTTGATATCCTGTGACTTAAATCCTGAGATATAAGGTTGAATCCTATTAACACTTCTTATGTTAGATGATAGGTAAACAGAAGTGGGGAATAGAAAAAAAACTTGGCTAATCTATACACAAATGCATCCATATCAAAATAAGGAAGAAACACTCCTAAATATCACAGTCTGTTTCTGCAGCTGGTCAGATGGTTATAGCTAGTATTATATCTATATTCATCCACTACACATTTCATATCCCTTTTGCTTTCAGCAAGTACCTTGGCTACTCATGGTTATTTGACTGGTGGGGTGACCCAAACCTTCATTCCTTCATGCCTAACTTGGATTATTAGGCATCCTGCCTGTGTTGGATTTAGTTTTCCATTGTCTTCCATCACAGGACATGGGAGTACCAAGAAGTGCCCTAAAAGATATAATGCATTCCAATTTCCCCTTGATATTCAGGTCAAATTAATATAATGAACTAAAGTGATGTCCTGTATGATGAAGAAATGATCAAGGACCCTACAGACTAGATTATGACATAGGGCTGTAGAGTTCACAGAGCCCTGAGATTAGGCAGTGAAAGCATACTGTGGACCCTGCCAGGTGAAAGCAAATGCTTCTGATTATCTTTACTAAAAGACATACAGAAAAAAGCACTCAACCAGATTAACAGCTGCATACCAAAAGAAGATGTTATGTTGATTTGCTCCAGCAACAAAACCACATCTGGATAAGCAGAGTGACCACCTGATTAAGTTTATAGGA
Source organism: Papio anubis (assembly GCF_008728515.1). NCBI lineage: Eukaryota > Metazoa > Chordata > Mammalia > Primates > Cercopithecidae > Papio > Papio anubis. Next base: position 45,796,913 of record NC_044984.1, read on the forward strand.
ATAGTATCATTCTCCAAGATCCATCTGTCTTCTGCCAAATAGGCAAACTAAATGGGGATGTTTTAGGAATCACCACTCTGGTATCATTTTTCCAAATCTTTTTGTAGAGACAGGGTCTCACTATGTTGCCCAAGCTCAAACTCCTGACCTCAAGCAATCCTCCTGCCTTGGCCTCCCAAAGTGTTGGAATTACAGGCGTGATCCATTCCACATAGCCACTCTAGCATCTTCGAAGTCCTTGATGATGGCACTAATCTCTACAGTCCCTCTAGGAATAGAGTAATGCTTTTGTTTTACGTTTGTGGTTTTTTTTGTTTTTGTTTTTTGAGACAGGGTCTTGCTCTGTTACCCAAGTTGGAGTATAATGGCATGATCATGGCTCACTACAGCCCCAAACTCCTGGGTTCAAGCAATCCATCCACCTCAGTCTCTTGAGTAGCTGGGACTACATGTGTGTACCACCATGCCTGGCTAATTTTTAATTTTTTTTTTGTAGAAATGAAGTCTTGCTACATTGCCCAGGGTGGTCTTCACCTCATGGGCTCAAGTGATCCTCCCACTTCAGCCTCCCAAAGTGCTGGGATTACAGATGTCAGCCACCGTGCCCAGCCACTGGTTTACTATTTTTCCTTCCACTTGGCTTTTCCTACTATAACAGCCCTTACTTTGCAGGTCAGGGGACCAGTGTAAGAATTCTGACAGTTGATGAGTATGTCTATTCCAATCACACATTTCAGAACTGAGGAATAACAGATAGTGGGTTCAGAGACCCACCAGGCTTGACTATGAAGAAGACCCACAGCAAAACTCCATTAACCACCTGACCTCCGTAAACCCCTACTTTGACTGGTAGGCCACGCTAATTCTACCAAAGTAGAGATTAGTGTCAATTCAGAACTAGGATTCAAAAATCCCCCATAAATGTGATTATTTTCCCTTCATTGGTGAACAGGTACCCTGGTAATGAGCACAGGTCCCCTTTGGGGAAGGCTAGAAGGAAGACTTATAGTATATATATTTTTGTCTGTTGAACTGGGTCTTTCCTTAAGGGGACCTGGCTCCCTCTTCATCCAAGGGATTTCTGGGCCTGTGAAAATGTCTGAATTCTAGGAACTGAGTCAATTCCTTGGCTCTTTATTGTGGTGACTTGAGTTAGACTTTTATTCACCAAACCTAGAGCTTTTCTGCTTCTGCCCATAACTTTCAGTTCTAGGGATACTATAATCAGTTAGCCAATGCCAAAGATCTCTGTGGCTTACTTACACTATTCTGATGATACTTAGGCGTTGCTGCCCATCACAACAATCATGCTTTCCTTGTCTTTGTCAATCAAATGCTACCACTTGACCCCCATAGCCTCAGGATCCCATCATCCCCATTGAATTTAGGGAGCCCAGCAGTTCGCACTGTCATGTCTGGCATACAGAGAACAGTCACCACAGGACTCTTGCCAGCGCTACCCTGACAAATGTCTTTCTCACAACCTTAGTTTAAGGTGTGGGGAAGCAGGATAAATTCACCCTAACATACCTACCTCTGTGGCAGTTTCTGAACCTCAGCACTACTGACATTTTGGGCTGGATTATTCTTGTTGTGGAGGATTGTCCCATGCATTGCAAGATGCTTAGCAGCATCTCTAGTCTCCACCCATGAGAGGCCAGTAGAATTTCCTCTCACCTCCACACCCTCAGTTGTGACAACCAAAAATATCTCCAGACACTACCAGATTTCCCAGGGGAACAAAACTGCCCCTGGTTGAGAACCATTACTCTACCAAGGAAGTTCTGGCATTTCAATTTCATTTAGTGGAGATTACCTTTTGGTCCAAGTTTCGGTCATTCTCAGACAGGATAGAAGGACTGCTTCTATTGGCAAAGGAGTCTCACTAAAATGTTAAGTGTTCAAAGACCCATTTCATTGACATCTGCCACATCTTCCCAATTTTCAGTGTCCCACTACTTCTAAAGCAATGGTTTAACTTTAACAGAAGTGACTCTGTGAGGTTGGGGATTGAATTTGTACTGTGATGAGCCACTCACAGGATTCGGGAGGCCGAGGTGAGTAGATCACTTGAGGTCAGGAGTTCGAGACCAGCCTGGCCAACATGGTGAAACCCCATCTCTGCTTAAAATCCAAAAATTAGCTGGGCATGGTGGCACGTGCCTGTAATCCCAGCTACTTGGGAGGCTGAGGCAGAATCACTTGAACCCAGGAGGCAGAGGTTGCAGTGAGCCAAGATTGCACCACTGCACCTCAGCTTGGGTGACAGAGAGAGACTCAGTCTCCAAAAAAAAAAGAGAAATAGGGTCTTGCTTTGTCACCCAGGGTGAAGTGCAGTGGTGCGATCACAGCTCACTGCAGCCTCAAACTCCTGGGCTCAAGAGATCCTCCTGACTGCCTCAGTCTCACATAGCTGGGACTACAGGTAAGCATCATCATGTCTGGCTAATTTTTAAATTTTTTGTAGAGGTGGGGTCTCCCTATGTTGCCCAGGCAAGTCTCAAATTCCTGGCCTCAAATGGTCCACCTGCCTCAGCCTCTCAAAGTGCTGGGATTATGGGCACGACCTACCGGGCCCGGCCTTTATTTTTTGTAGAAATGAGGGTCTCACTTCATTGCCCAAGCTGGTCTTGAACTCCTGACCTCAAGCAATCCTCCCACCTCAGCCTCCCAAAGTGCTGGGATGACAGGCATAAGCCACTACGCCTGACCTAATGGGTGATAATTTAAGAAACTATTTTGCTACTACATGCCATGGACTGTTAGTATCCTCTTTGTAACTGAAAACATGGTCATTAATGCCTTTAAATCTAAACAGATCAGAGAACCAATTCCAGATAACCCAGAACCACTTCAGAGAAGCTATCATCCTGGTTCTGTTCCTCTGGAAGCACTTATAATTCCAAACTGTATCAGTCAAGATTCAGACAAGCAAAACTACCAGTAGTGATATAGAAAAAGCAATTTAGGCTGGCCGTGATGGCTCACACCTGTAATCTCAGCATTCTGGGAGTCCAAGGCAGGAGAATCACTTGAGCCCGGGAGTTTGAGACCAGTCTGGGCAACATGGCAAATACTCTGTCTCTACAAAAAATTAAAAAGTTAGCCAGGCAAGTCGCATGCACCTGTGGTCCCAGCTACTCGGAAGGCTAAGATGAGAGGACGGCTTGAGCCCAGGAGGTCAAGGCTGCAGTGAGCCTTGCTTGCACCACTGCACTCCAGCCTTGGCCACAGAGCGAGGCATCGTCCAAATAATAATAGTAATCATAAAAGAAGGAGGAGGAGGAGGAGGAAGAACGGGAGGAGGAGGAGAATGAGCAGGAGAACGGAGGAGGAGAATAACGGATTTATTAGAGAGATACGACCTTAAAACATTTTTGGAGTTGGCTAAACAGTTTATGTGAAGCTGTTGCTTATGTTTCTAATACTGGGGACTGAAGTCAGTAAGGCAACAGTTGGGAAGGAAAGATAAACTGGAATCTGCAAGGATGAGCTAGAACCCAAAAAGACAGAAGAGAACTTGAGTCAGACTCACTGCCTCCCAGCTTACCGTAATCTCCACTCCAGTTCCACCAATTCTCTTTTTTTTGGGGGGGAGACAGGGTCTTGCTCTGTCATCTGGGCTGGACTGCAGTGGCGTGATCACAGTTCACTGCAACCTCAAACTCGTGGGCTCAATTGATACTCCCACCTCAGCTTCCCTAGTAGCTGGGACTACAGGCATGCACCACCACCATACCCAGCTAATTTGTTTGTTTTGAGATGGAGTCTCACTCTGTCCGCCCAGGCTGGAGTGCAATGACGCAATCTCAGCTCACTGCAACATCCACCTCCCAGGTTCAAGCGATTCTCCTCACTCAGCCTCCTGAGTAGCTAGGATTACAGGCGCCCACCACTACACCTGTCTAATTTTTGTATTTTTAGTAGAGATGGGGTTTCACCATGTTGGCCAGGCTGGTCTCAAACTCCTGACCTCAAGTGATCCACCCGCCTTGGCCTCCCAAAGTGCTGGGATTACAGGCATGAATGAGCCACTGTGCCCCGCCCTAATTTTTTAATTTTTTTGTAGAGATGGGTCTCGCTATTTTGACGAGGCTGGTCTCTAACTCCTGACCTCAAGTGATCCTCCTCCCTTGGCCTTCCAAAGTGGTGGGATTACAGGCATGAGCCCCCACCACCCACCTGCGTTTATATTGTTTATAAATAAATGCACAGTTTGGCTGGGCATGGTGGCTCACGCCTATTAATCCTAGCAATTTGGGAGGCCGAGGTGGGTGGATCACCTGAGGTCAGGAGTTCAAGACCAGTCGGGCCAACATGGTGAAACCCCATCTCTACCAAAAATACAAAATTAGCTGGGTGTGGTGGCGTGCGCCTATAACCCCAGCTACTAGGGAGGCTAAGACAGGAGAATTGCTTGAATCTGGGAGACAGAGGCTGCAGTGAGCCAAGATCGCCCCACTGCACTCCAGCCTAGGCGAGACAGAGAGACTCTATCTCAAAAACATATAATAAGTAAATAAATACACATTTTGAGAGACATGTTCAACATATTTACTTAGGTAAATTTGGAAAGTTTAGAGACCACCTACCTGTGCAATGTAGAAATCTCATACGTAAGGCCAGGCACAGTGGCTCACACCTGTAATGCCAGCACTTTGGGAGGCCAAGGCAGGCAGACCACCTGAGATCAGGAGTTCAAGACTGGCCTGGCCAACATGGCAAAACCCTGTCTCTACTCAAAATACAAAAATTAGCTGGGCATGGTGGTGGGTGCCTGTAATCCCAGCTACTCGGGAGGCTGAGGCAGGAGAATCGCTTGAACCTGGGAAGCAGAGGTTGCAGTGAGCTAAGATCATGCCATTGTACCACTCCAGCCTGGGTGACAAGAGCAAGACTCCATCTCAAAACAAAAAAACCCAAAATGTCATACGTACAATAATGAATATATGGGTTTCACACTCAGAAGAGGGATCTAATTTCAAGATCTGATGCCTTCATAACTGAGATGGGTATAGGCTGCTGGTGGTGGTATGTGAGTTGTAGTTTAAATCTGTAACTCCCTAACTTGCTTTTGGGTGTGCACATTTGCTGACATCCTTGGAACTCACTAAAGCAGCTCCTCTCTTTCTTACCCTATTCCTCCTGGCTACTTCCCCCTTTCTGCATGCCCCAGGACTCTGTGGAAGCCATACATACCATCTGTCTAAACTCACAGGCAATTCACCCAGTAGATCATAAATCCCTAGAAGCAGGAACTCGATCCATTCACCATTTGTTTTCCTCAGGATACTGAGTACAAGTAGAGACTGAATAAATGTTTGCTAATTGAGATGACTACTATTTTTATCTTAACATCTGGTCACATTTTCCCACTTTCCTAACATTTCACCAATATTTTGGTGGCACAATAACATCATAAATTTAAGTTGATATTGATTTTAAAGGACTCCTAGAGTTTTTTTTCTAGAGTTACTTGTATGATCCAAACCAAAAACTCATAGGAAGGAGGGCCTTTGTTTCTGTTTAAATTGTGGGCTAGTTTCATAAAAATACAACAAGTGGAAGAAATTCAGTGTTTGTTTCCCATGGATACTCAATTGATATACATCCTTCTTTTTCTAGGTGTTCTCTATTCTATGTATAAGGATCACATTAGACCTCGATTCTTCAGTGAGTCCAAAAAATGAAGCTACGTGCTGGAAGCAAGAAAGACAAGAAGCTTCTGAAAACTATTTATTATGAAGAGTAAATTTTCAATATGTAGCCAATTTTACTACAGAAGTGTTACAGAATGCTCATAGCCTTTGTATTTCAAGTCTCAATGTTTTAAGAAGTTGATTTCCAGATCAACAATCATAAACAGTCAACTCAGATATCCTGTGTTGATGTCTTTCAGAACCTAGGGCATGATTTTCTGACTTAATTTTTTAAAATTTTGTAGTGGCAGAACATAATCTGCCACTAATCTGTCAAACTAATGATAATCTGCCAAACCAATCTAAAAAATTAATAGTTATACAATGGTTACAGAAGACTTCTCTTTTCTTTTTTTTTTGAGATGGAGTCTTACTCTATTGCCCAGGCTGGAGTGCAGTGGTGTAATCTCGACTCACTGCAACCTCCGCCTCTCAGGTTCAAGTGATCCTCCTGACTCAGCCTCCCGAGTAGCTGGGATTACAGGCGCCCACCACCACACCCGGCTAATTTTTGTATTTTTAGTAGAGATGGGGTTTCACCATGTTGGCCAGGCTGGTCTCAAACTCCTGACCTCATGTGATTCGCCCGCCTCGGCCTCCCAAAGTGCTGGGATTACAGATGTGAGCCACCGCACCCAGCCACAGACTTTTCTATATCCATGTTAAATGTGACACCCTATTCATGACTTAATTCTCCCCAAATAGGGCAAAGTAATTACGATTTCATAAACTCCTTTTTAGAATGGGTAATAATTACATCAGAGGAGAATGGTCATGTTGTTACATAAAGTTGGTTCACCACTTTACATCTCATACAGAAACTTGACCATTTTACCACACACACATGTTTAACATTTAAATATTTTTTATTCATTTTTAGACTTTAAAGTATTTCTAAGAATACAAAGGTAAACTGCAAACAAATTTCTTTTTCCTGAGATGGCAAAAAGGATTTAGTCCAGAAGCGCTATTGCTAATGTGGTATGACACTGTAGAAAACACAAGAAACCAAAGCAGATGTGAAAGGTTAAGTATACCTGTGGCCTTGAACTCCTCTCTAACTGCCCTCAGGGTCTAAAAAATTAACTAGGCTTTGCTGAAGACATAACTGCCTTGACTTAACCTTAAGCCCAAAGACTTCAAGCCTAGGAGATTAAAAAAAAAGTCACTGAAATAAAATCAAGAATATATGCAAGGTAAGATGATTTCTGGTGGGTACTTCCTTTTCCTCAGTGTTTCCTGTAATGGAGGTTTACGCTGACAGGAAGGTGAAGTCCAGTATTTGGGGACAAGAAAGATGTAAGAATATATGAAAATATGTCTGCACTCTGGATATGAACCTACTGTTCTGTGTATTATATACATTTTTCTCCATTGGCACAGATAATTATTTTAAAAGTTGTCAACTGTATCTATCATGAAGCTCTTCTAGTGCTACCAACAAGTACATATATTTTGGTCAACACTGTCCTCTTTGGAAAATAGGCAAGGAAAGAATCCAACTGCTTTATTCCATTAAAGTAAATATTCCAGCAGCTGGATCTAATATGTTCCATTAAGGTCAGGAAAACTGAGGACAGCTGGCATAGAAATAACTCATCCTGCCGGGCGCGGTGGCTCACGCCTGTAATCCCAGCACTTTGGGAGGCCGAGGCGGGTGGATCACAAGGTCAGGAGATCGAGACCATGGTGAAACCCCGTCTCTACTAAAAATAGAAAAAATTAGCCGGGCGCAGCGGCGGGCGCCTGTAGTCCCAGCTACTCGGGAGGCTGAGGCAGGAGAATGGCGTGAACCCGGGAGGCGGAGCTTGCAGTGAGCCGAGATCGCGCCACTGCACTCCAGCCTGGGCAACAGAGCAAGACTCCGTCTCAAAAAAAAAAAAAAAAAGAAATAACTCATCCTTTCATGTTGGTTGTGCAATGAAAAGTATTTTCTAACCAGGCTACTAGAAATATTCTACCTTCTCAATATGTACTTAGCACTAAAAATCGATTAAGAGTTTAATTAGAAACTAGCTTTTCTTACAAAACCCAATAGGTTCCACAATTTTGTAATCTTACTCTGAGAGAGCTAAAGTAATATACTTGTTGCTTGAAAAAAAGCAAAGTATTCATTTGTTAAGAGTAGCTATGCATGAGAACCTACAAACTGTGTTTAAATTAAAATGTAAAATCACATTTGGAGAAAAGTTAGGAAGTATGCAGGATGTGAATTCACCCACTTCAGCTTGGGTAAAGTGGGAGGGTCACTGCATGAAGACCCTATAAACAGATAACATAACAATACTTGAATTTGCAAAAGACTTCCTGGGCAGAGTTTTAGTGGCCTCATGTTGCAATGTCTGAAATTGAGAAGGCTATTTATATCAGCTACTAAAACCCCTGCCTCTCTTACTAATGAAACTACTTCATATGCCCGGATACACTCTACCTGCCTTTTATATTAGGCTGGCACACAGTTATGTAGCAGCGACTGCTCAGTAACAATTACTTAATTGTACTTTTTCTGACATTCTGTGTATACATTGTCAGAACATCCTTTTACAGATTGACTCCATAGTGTTGTATGGAATTAAGTGAATGCACTCAGGTTATTCTTAAGATTGAATATATTAATATCTGCATAAGTACACTTATAGTAATCCAGATTTATTTACCACAAATTGGAGAGTGAGTAAATATTCTTAATTTAGAAAAAAGCTTACCCAAGATTCACTCTTAGTTATCAACCTCCTCTACTGGCTTTGACATGATTCAGTTTGCTATGACATTTTCTGATTACAGGAGTTGTGTGACCTGAAGGGTACACTTGTAAACCTGTATTCTCTGTTCCTAGTAACATACAGTTAAGGACTGGAAAAGAGCTATAGAAATTCCATAAGTACTTAACCAACCACCTCACCTTTCTATGAGTTTCACAACAGGATGTTTTTATTTTTTACCTTACTTTCCCCAACACTCTCTGGTAATGAAATGACTGAGAAACAAAACCGCCCAGAGAGGTGGGGGAAATCCAACAAACTGGTTCATCTAGAGTTGTTGTCCTGTATAAAGAAACCAAAACACTAAAACTTATTTTAAGAGTCTCTTTTTCAAGTAAAAGCATATAATTGATGTTAATTCAGTCTCAATTTTAAGATCAGAAGGACTATAACCTGAGTTGCAGGGTTGGCTGCTCTTATTATCTGAAGTTTTAAGAGGCCCTGAAGTAGAAATGAGGAAATTTTAAAGTGTCATTTTAGAAATACCCCTGCCTCTTTAAGGGCCAAACAATTATAAACGAAGATAGGCAATGTCTGGATTTTTAAAAAAGTTTTATTGAAATGTAGTAAGTTCTAAAATACGGCAGAGAGGTCATATATTTAATGCTGAAAGGGGAAAGTGATGCTCAAAGTCACACAAAGGCTGCAGGATTTCTGACTCAACACCTTTGGGGCTAGAAATAAATGAGGAGTGGGCTGGATGTGGTGGCTCACACCTATAATCTCAGCACTTTGGGAGGCCAAGGCCAGCAGATCGCTTGAGCTCTCGAGTTCAAGACCAGCCTGGGCAACATGGTGAAATCCCATCTCTACAAAACATACAAAAATTAGATGGGTGTGGTGGTGTGTGCCTGCAGTCCCAGCTACTTGGGATGCTGAAGTGTGAGGATGGCTTTAAGCCTAGGAGGCAGAAGTTGCAGTGAGCTGAGATGACGCCACTGCACGCCAGCCTGGGCGACAGAACAAGACCCTGTCTTAACAACAAAAAAGGCTGGGTGCAGTGGCTCACACCTGTAATCCCAGCACTTTGGGAGGCTGAGGCAGGCAGATCACTTGAGGTCAGCAGTTTGAGACCAGCCTGGGCAACATGGTGAAACCCCATCTCTACTAAAAATGTGATGCCTGTAATCCCAGCTATTCAGGAGGCTGAAGGAGGAGAATCACTTAAAGCCAGGAAGTAGAGGTTACAGTGAACTGAGATCACGTCATTGCACTCCCACCTGGGCGACAGGGCAAGACTCTGTCTCAAAAAAACAACAACAAACAACAACAACAACAAAAACAAAAAAAATTAAGGAAACAACTTCCTGTTTAGGAAGGTGGGTGAAAAAAAAAATCTCTACATGTAGGCAAGCAGTTTGTGATATGTGGACTAATCTTCCAAATCTCACTCTAGTACTAATCTCATGCCACTTGGTATAAATAGGTATTTTAAAGTGAAACGTTTAGCATTCCCTAGGAGATTCAACAATACAAATATTAGCCACTCCTAGAAATAGACTTTGGATCTAGAAATGGTGTTTGCTATGTTAACGGGAATAGTGGGAAGAAAATACACTGGCAGACTATACAAATATTAGAAGGAAGATAAATATCTTAACTATCTTATGTCAGGACTTACAAGTTAAATGTTAGAAGTTTCTTCTTTTTCTGCCTAAAACCTGAATGCCAGAATGAGCTGAGTTACAATGCAGCAGGGAAAACTGATCACTGGTTAAAGTGTGGTTTCTGGATCTTGTTACTGGGTATTAAAGCTCTTTGGCAAATGCCTTCATATCTGTTTAATGACTAGAAAACAATGCAAGAAAAGTGACAACAAAGACAATAATTACAAAACAGGCTGATAACCAGCGTTAACTATGATTGCCAAATAGAAGAAATGTTTTTTAAGAAACGATGTGTTAATATGATATGTTAATATCAGTAGATACAAAGGATATAATCTGGTTGATTAAAATCAAAGTGAAATTTAACTGACATAGTAAAATATCACTTTACAAGATAGTCAATTTGACCGGTTCATTGTGAAGAAGAGCATTATTCTCTTTCCTTTCTCACTTGTGATCCAGACAAAACAAATATCTGATATATCGAAACAATATTAAAAAAAAAAAAATACAAAAGCTCTATCAGTGTCATATAACCTCAAAACTCTACCCAAACTGAGATGCTCAGGTTTACATAAATATATATACATATATATCTTTTAAATCCCAGAGTCCAAGACACAAGCCCATAGGGGTGTGTGGCCCTCAGAGGCCAATTGTTTAACTCTGGGAGTGTAAGACTGTTGTGAGGTGGGTGGTCTCTGACCTACATTTATAGCTGTCAGTTTTGAACACCCTTCCCATGAGGAAATCTTTGCCTTTTGTTCAAAACGTCTGAACAAAACTCACCTCTGAACTAACAGAGATGTTAACAGGACACCTGGCACAAAAAGGGCTTAGAAAAACGTGTTCTCATAGCGTCTCTCAGGCTGTCAGTCATCTAGACACAAGTGAGTCAGCATCCATGGCGTTCAGAAGATAGAGTTCAGGCTGAGCTGTCAATCCCAGATGGCACTAAGGAAAAAAAGATGGAAGAGGGTTAGACTGATCTTCACGTATTTATTGAACTCAGCATTTAAGTACCTATAATTAGCACATCAATTTAGGCCTTTTTTCTGTACTGCTATGTTGATTTTTATTTCAGAAAAGAAATGGCTTACAGATACATACATGAATGGTTTCTGATATGCAAAATAACAGGTAGGAGCTGAAATAGTTAAGGACTAAGATGGTACCAAATGTCCTCAGCAAAATTAGCACTCTGACTATTCTTGTGACACAGTCTGCCTCAGGATGGGTGCTTCAAATCAGGATAAGAACAAACATGCAGAATGCTTTTGTATTTTACTACTGTATGAATTAGAAATCAAATTTCCAATGGTTTCAATCCTTAGCCCTATTATCCTTTGGCACTGGAGCAGAGAAAAGTCTTTCATTTAAAAAACAAAAACATGAAATGGCACGTACTAAGAGGGAGAAAGATGACCTATGGGTCCCATATGTTTGTCAGGCTGAATAAGAATCACCAAAGCTGCTTTTAAAACACAATTCCCAGCTGGGCCCGGTGGCTGATGCCTGTAATCCCAGCACTGCGGAAGGCTGAGGCGCGTGGATCACCTGAGGTCAGAAGTTCAAGACCAGCCTGGCCAACATGGCGAAACCCCTCCTTGACTAAAAATACAAAAATTAGCAGGCCATGGTGGCGCATGCCTGTAATCCCAGCTACTCAGAAGGCTGAGGCAGGAGAATCACTTGAGCCCGGGAGGCAGAGGTTGCAGTGAGTTGAGATTGTGCCACTGCACTCCAGCCTGGGTGACAGAGCGAGACTCCATCTCAAAAACAAACAAACAAACAAACAAACAAACACACAATTCCAGACTCCGCTCCTAAAGAACCGAGTCTAGATGGTTTGTGTTGGGACCTGTGCGGTTATTATTTTTTTTGCAGAGACAAGGTCTCACTATGTCACCCATGCTGGAGTGCCAATGATACAATCTTGGCTCACTGCAACCTCTACCACCTGGGCTTCAGCCTTCCTCCCATCTCAGCCTCCCAAGTAGCTGGGACTACTGGTGTGTGCCACCATACTCAGCTAATTTCTTTGTAGACAGGGTTTTGCCATGTTTCCTAGGCTGGCTATGAAGTTATTTCTTTTTACTTTTTCTCTTCCTCGAATACACCTTGGAACAACTTTGAGTTTCATTTTAGCCCTACTGTTATTACTTAGAGCTTTTATTGTTATCCTTTGGCACCAACAACCTCTAAGTTAACGCTGAATGCAGACTATAAATTTATTGGCAGCAACTATCCCTATTTTAGTATAATAGAAAGGCACTGGAGTTGGGTTCAAGCCCTTAACTCTACCATTTCCTACGGCCTTCAGCATGTCACATATACTTTTGGAGCCTTAAATGTGAATAAATGCTACATTTGAAAATGCCAAGTACAGCCAGGCACAGTGGCTCACACCTGTAATCCCAGCACTCTGGGAGGCCAAGGCAGGCAGACCACTTGAGGTCAGTAGTTTGAGAGCAGCCTGATCAACATGGTAAAACCCTGGCTCTACTGAAAATACAAAAATTATCCAGGAGCAGTGGCTCACACTTGTAATCCCAGCACTTTGGGAGGCTGAGGTGGGTAGATCACAAGATCAGGAGTTCAAGACCAGCCTGATCAACATAGTAAATCCCCATCTGTAAAAATACAAAGATTAGCTGGGCTTAGTGGTGTGCGCCTGTAGTCCCAGCTACTTGGGAGGCAGAGGCAGGGGAATCGCTTGAACCTGGGAAGTGGAGGTTGCAGTGAGCTGAGATCGCACCACTGCACTCCAGCCTGGGCAACAGAGTGAGACTCTGTCTTAAAAAAAAAAAAAAAATTAGCCAGGCATGGTGGTGAGAGTACTCAGGCGGGTGAGGCAGGAGAACTGCTTGAACCTGGGAGGCAGAGGTGGCAGTGAGCCAAGATCGCACCACTGCACTCCAGCCTGGGTGTCAAAGCTAGACTCCATCTCAGAAAAAAAAAAAAAATGCCAAGTATACCAGTATACTATCTCGTGTTAGTCTTCAGCACATATATTTAACACATTACAAACTGCCGTGTATAACCTCACAGGCTTGTTGTGATGACTGTGTGAAGACAGATTAGACCAAATGATGCCCAAGATAAAACTATTTCCAACTAGTGGGCTAGGAAAACACTATATTACACTGGCTTTACGACATGGAAACAGCTCTTCAGACATCAGCTTGCTTAATTCAGGCTTAAGTAAATAATAGCAATTAAATATACTGACAATTCATTGAAGCCTTTCCCAAGTGAGCAACGGTGGTAGGCTTCTTCAATATGTAGTAAGCAAGGGTTGCAGTATTAGAACTGTGATGCCCACAGAGTGTCACTTAGATGACTTAGTTGATAGACTACCTTCATTGGAGATGTTTGTTATATTGTTCTGAGACACTGAGAAATGAGAATAAATGGCCTGGGAATGGGTTAAAATACTTCCAGGGGCAGACAGCTAATGCAAATGAGTGAACTTTTCAACTAGTAACTCTTGGCTATTGCTGGGATAGGACCATAGAGGACCCTGTCCATTCTCTACACTTGCCAAAAGCATTCGAGCTTACTTTTAAAATTCTGCACAGGGACCAAAATCTACCAGTTGGCAACTTCTGGCTAATGCATATTCTAGCACTAATCAGAGTATGAAACAAATGCTTCAGTGTGTTATGTTCCTTGTGCTGATAAACAATAAAGCTTGGCGACAACCCAACATGAAGGGTATACTACATATCATACAGGATAGTTTGGGAATGAAAACATGGATTCTGGAGTTAAGCTATGTGAGTTCAAATGCCAACTGTGCATTTCATTAGTAATGTAAATATGGGCAAGTTACTTTTGGCCTTCCAGTTGACTCATCTACATAGAGGCTGATCCTCTTGTTGTTACAAGGATTAAATGAGATAATACAAGTGTTCAGGCCGGTCTTAGAACACAGTACTGAGTGAGCCATTATACATTCATAAGCTAAGGGGCTGAGAGACGCTGACACATTTAGAATCACTGGTCCTACCAATGAAGGAGCAGAAGGTATTCCAGAGGGCAGAGCTAAAGGAAATGTTTCCAAACAGGACCCTCACATTGTTTTGCATCCTATTTTAGTTCTGAAATTAAATCCAAAGTAAGGAGAGAGCACTAAATGAGGAAGGACAACATGGAGAACAAAATTCTTCCTAGATAAATTCCACTGTGTTACTTACAGGGAAGGTTTACAACAGAGAAAGGGAAAATGAAGTCCTGGTGACACGCCTGGGACAAATCAACTGCTGACTCAAGTTTTCCTGTCATGTGTCTAGTAAAGTTCACTGTGCCTGAGCTCTGCCTTTGTTTTTAATAAATGATGCCAATATTTCCATTTATATCAGGTCTGCCAAAATATTCCTTGATCTTTAAGCTAAACGAGTTTGGTTTCTCTTCAAATAGTAATTTTCATTGGCAGCACATATAGAATGTAAAAGTGAAACAGTGAAATAAACTATAGGTAGAAAATATTCAGCTTAGAGAAAAGCAGAATAAAATTTTTTTTCCCAAGTTTAAACATGGTAATGCTGTGACCTTTAGCTATGTAAAACTATTTGACTAAGTGGGTAAAGGGAAATTAATGTCCTGGTATCTGCAATTAATCCAAGCCTTCTGAGGACTAAATCCATTTATTTCTCTATCCTTTCTAAGGAGAAAATCCTAACAGTGTGGACTTAGTGTGCCATTCCAGGTGGTAGTTGCTGGTTCAGTATTTTTGTATCAAAGTTGTTGAAACCCTATTAATAAGTTATTTCAGGGTTAAAAAAATACCCAGGAAACCAAATTGGAAAAAGAAATTTTTTTTTAATTAGAAACCAAGTTTACATATGGTTAAATGGTTACTAAAAGCTCAGTTGTAACCACTCCTAACACCACTAGCAGAACCTCAAGGGAGCCAAGAGCTCTTCCCTTTTCCCTTGTTAATTTCCAGTATAATGTAGCAGCACAGTTATTTCATGTCACATTTAAGGAGAACAAGAATCAATTTATATAAAGTACAATTGTGTATCCTTAAACATTCCACATAAACACACTGCCAAAACTCACTGGATATGCTGGAATTGGATATGCTCACTGGATATGCTTAAATTTCTTACGTATTGTTTATTGCACCCAGAGTACTGGTTAAAATGCACTTTCTCTCTATGAGGATCAAATGCAATAAGGTATGAGGGTATTTTTAACACTGTGAAGTACACACATAATATTATAAAATGCCATTTAATTGGAAGGAGTTTTCTATCATTGCAAGTCATATATATAACTTTTAAAAGAATACTAGCAGCTTTTACCTAGGCTCCTAAATGCTTATAAATCTGAGACTGACTGGACCCACCCAGACCCAGGGCAAAGGTACATTTTACCATATCATCTTTATAAATAATTTATTTTTTTTTTTTTGTCAGTTTGGCCTTTCCTACTGCAGCCAGGTGAGAGCTTAAGATGTCAGTCCCCAATATCTTCACAGAGCACCTTTATGACCAGTTTGGGGAATTACAATGGTAAGGGGAAGAGGCAGATATGAAGAGGAATGGTTAGGGAAATTGTCATTCATGACTCTGTGCTATATTACTTGAGGGGCTAAGAAAAATGTATGGTCAGTGAAACACAGCAGTGTACCCTTAAATGCCTTATGACTATCCATCCAGTCTGTGCTTTTTTGACTGTGTGCAAATATCAGTAATAACGCTTTTGGGGGCTCAGATGAACAGAGAACGCCAATCAACCAGGACTCTGGAAGGAAAGCTCCAAAAACGAGAAGTCCTTCAACACCATTTCCCATTACTGTTCTCACCAAGTCAATGGCTGTAAAACAGTTTTGATTATTTATCTCCATCAAAGTGATTTGATTTGAGATAATCACACAATCTCAGGCTCGGTATGAAAAAATATCAGAAGTGGCTGAAGTAAAAGCAGCAGCTTCATGCTGAAGACACCCATTTCCTCTGACTCCAGAGCTCCACCATCTGGTCTCAAGATTTTTCCCTCTGAGGAAACAGCTGTAGAGAGGCAGCCCAGTTCAACCTTGCTGAGACAGTGAACTTTGCAACCATACTGACACCTACTGACTTGCGGAGAATGCTGAGAAAGACAGTGTGCTTTGCAACCGTTAAGTCCACAGCTCCTGAGATTGCCTTGCAAGTCATCTTGGGCGTGAAGCAGAGTGGTGCATCAGAAAAACATGACGATTCTGGTGAGAGGTGGCCTTTAGGAACAAAATAGACGGCTCTCCTTCCCCCTTAAAGTCTTTTCTCCCCACCCTCAACATTTCATGAGAACATCAGTTCATAAATACTACCATCTTTTTCTATGACCACCCTCCTGGAGAAGGAAAGTGAAGGTTTTACAACTACATGTGCTCAAGAGTAAATATCATCAGGAAAGCTCTACACTAACAGGCAGGTTATTAAGACTCCCAAGAAATCCTCATAAGCTTTTCAATCTGAGGAAAATCCTGAGAAGGTAGTTAGTAAGCACCACCTAGCGATGTGGTGCTAGGTTTTGCTAGTTGTCAGTTTTTCCCCTTCTTTGTTTTCTCACCCCTCTTAACTTCCATTGAGAAATTAAAGTGGAAATAAGTTCAAAGAACCCTAAGCCTGATAGAGCAGGGTGTCTCTTAATTTTATATTTCATATGGATGAAGCTATTCTAGTTGAGAATTTTGCATAATTAAAATAATTGAAAAGGTATGTATAAGGAAAATTTCTCAGCCTTTAAAAATCCATTACATTTTGATAAATAAAACTTGCATACTCATTCTGTAGTTTGAATAATAAAAAATGTATTACATTTTCCAATTTTTTTTTTTAACATATGGCCTGGTTAAGAACCATGCATATCCTTGTCTCTCCCAAGGATAAATTGAGCTAGCCCTTGGGCAACTACTTAAGCACTTAGTGTTGGAATGATAGCAGCAAATGTCAGCTTTTCAAAGATCCCACCCTAGTCCAGTTCCAAGGTTACGAGGTCAGGAAGAAAAAAATAATTCCATCTTTCAAACATACATGAAACAAAGTCTTTTCCAACCAACGGTTGAGTCATAAATGCAGTCTGTGCAACGGCACATACTTTTGGCTATGTTCACACAGTAAACCATAGAAACACACTGGCTCTGATGGCTACCTGCAGAAAACAGACTAATCCAGTGTTATTTAGTGTAGCCACGGGTGGCTTCTTCTGTCAGCAGGGCTTTAGAGATGCTTACCGTATGCCCACAGTCCAGGAAGGACATGCCCAGTGCAATCAAACATTGCCAACCCTGAAAGACAAAACATGGTCATCACTCACCAGGCTCTTTGAAAAGCCATGACTGCTCACACAGCACTTCTCAAATGCAAATCTGCTCCCTTCCTTGAACATCCAGCTGTGCCCATCTTCTACCACCAAGGGTAGCGCAAGTCATTCTCTCAACCCCGCCCCCCTTTCAAAAAATCATCTGCCTTCCTCAACAAAGTTTGTCCATATTATTTTTAATATTGAATTTATCTGTTCTTACTGCTTTGTGTCTGTGGTTTTCCTTTTTTTTTTTTTTTAAATCTTTATCATTATTTTGCGTTTTAGAGACAAGGTCTCCCTCTACTGCTCAGGCTGGAGTATAGTGGTGCAATCATACCTCACTGAAGCCTCGAATTCCTGGGCTCAAGCAATCCTCCCTTTTCAATCTCCTGAGTTGCCAGGATTACAGACGCACATCACCATGCCCAGCTAATTTAATTTTTTTTGTAGCGACAAGGTGTCTTGCTATTTCTCAAACTGGTCTAAAACTCCTAACCTCAAGTAATCCTCCTGGCTCGGCCTCTCAAAGCACTGAAATTACACACATGAGCCACCTCGTCCAGCCTGTTGTTTGTTTCTTTTATCCAACTATAAGTTCTCGGAAGTCCACTTTTCCTCAGTCCTCCCCATGATGAGGAGAATGACTAACAGACTAATACAATTGGTGTAGTCTCCTAAGCTGCTCTATGAAGTTCCTGTTTTGAAGCTAAACAGCAGTAACCCACTCTAGAATCAGCCCTCTCCTCTAAAAATAGGCCTTCAGGCCAGAGGCAGTGGCTCACACCTGTAATCCCAACACTTTGGGAGGCTGAGGTGGGTGGATCACCTGAGGTCAAGAGTTTGAGACCAGTCTGGCCAACATGGTGAAACCCATCTCTACTAAAAATACAAAGATCAGCCAGGCGTGGTAGCACGTGGCAGTAGTCCCAACTACTCAGGAGGCTGAGGCAGGAGAATTGCTTGAACCCAGGAGGCAGAGGTTGCAGTGAGCTAAGATCATGCCACTATACCCCAGCTTCGGCAATAGAGAAAAACTCTATCTCAAAAATAATAATAATAATGGGTCTTCAACAAGCTCATTAGCCTTAGGCTGACTGAGAACAAACTGGCACCTTCATATCCAATTTGTATTACGAAAGGATACCCCTAACTTCTATAGTGAATTTTTAAAAACAATTCCTGTCAAGGATATACTCAGTTACTTGGTTTTCCTTGAAGTTAAGTTCCTAGATCACAGGATCAGTACAGTCTTTGTGTGCCCAAAGTTTATCAGGAAGAAAAAAAGAAGAGATATATCAATCTAGGAAATAATTTTTCAACATTTACTGAAGTAATTTTCTCAATAAAGTATCTAACGTGTGGCACACTGGTGTGGGGAAGTGTTCTAGAGGTTAACAGCAGGTTTCCGGCCTCCATCTTTAGCCATTCTCTGCAGCAAAAATGATATAAATTCTGCTATTCCTTATCCCCAACTCCTGTGTTTTTTCAAAGAAACCTATACAGAACAGGGAAATGGATCTGTTGTTATTTTGGCTGTTTTTCATTAATATAAGCAATGTTAAAGACGATTTGGAAAATAGAGAATATATCTATAATCCTACCTTCCTACAACAAATTATATTGCCATTTTTATATAATTCTAGACTTTTTAAAAATTTTTTTATAATTGGAATATAAATTTTACATACTTTTTCAAGTAGCTATAGTTTTATAACCACGATTTTAAAAAAATGACTCTAGAATGAGAGTCAAGGAAAGATTATTACTATTTACTTATTTGCTTGGACAGCTAGTAAGTGATGGAGCTGAGGGGGGCTGTGTGCCGCATGTGTCCCACCCTGAATCTCTAAATCACACTGCATGCCCCATTCTCCACCTCTGTTTTGTACTGTCCTCCATTCTCTGTACTGCTACCCTTCTTTTAGTTCCTCAAACATACTGTACTCTCTTGTTAGGAATTACTAAGAATGGAAACCACAGAAGTGACAGAAATTGAAAAAATGACAAATCTTCGTAACCAAAGTGAATTTTATGGTTAGAAATATTATTTTGTAAACAGCTGGATTTGACAATTTCATATAAATTGTCTCGATCACCTGGAGGTAGATTGTTATGTGCTATTTTGGGTCTGTTCATTTCTCTTTTTTTGTGGAGATAGAGTCTTACTATGTTGCCCAGATTGGTCTCTAACTCCTGGACTCAAGTAATCCTCCCGCCTCAGCCTCCCAAAGTACTGGGATTATAGGCATGAGCCACTGTGCCCAGCCTGGGTCTGTTCATTTCTGAATGTCAGTGAACTCCACCTCTACCATCCCTGATACCTATGCCCCTGCTCTTCCAGGCTGGACTTACCAAGTAGAACACAAAGCCCAGATAAGCCACGCTGACCACAGCAGCCACCACATACAATGCCACATGCCCTAGTTCCTGGACATAAACCACTACAAAGTACATATTGATGGAACAGATGATAAGGACCAAGATTCCTCCTGCAATCCGCCAGCCTCTGTAAAAGAAATCAGCACAGTCACTGGTGGAATAATCCAACTTGGCCACAGACAGAAAAGGAAACTGCATCCTGTGGAGTAAACAGGACGGGAATTAGAGGCAGTTCAAAATGAATGGAAAAACTGTTCTTAATTTGAAAAAAAAAAAAAAGAAAGATTCTTCATAAGTCTAAGTTAAATCACCCAAAGTTAGATACTGATAGGGAGAAAGAGTGGGGAAAAGACACCAACAAATAATCCCTAATATTTAAGTCCCTAGAGAAGAAACAAGGCCTAGAAATGCAATGAGTCATTTTATTAATGTTCCCAGAAATGCAACAAGTCACTTCAGATACCTCATTTCCTTTGAAGATATATATAAAGGGTACTAACTTACGCCTTTCTTGTTAAGATCATTTAACAAAGAATTAAGGTG
Organism: Papio anubis; assembly: GCF_008728515.1. Taxonomy (NCBI): domain Eukaryota; kingdom Metazoa; phylum Chordata; class Mammalia; order Primates; family Cercopithecidae; genus Papio; species Papio anubis. The sequence goes on from NC_044984.1 coordinate 45,817,199, forward strand.
CCTCAAACTTCCGTGGCTGAAGCTGAAGAGTTATGCTGTAAAAGCTGAACTTTCTTTCCCTTCCAAATGAAAGATGTGCTTTCCCTTCCTTTACTATATTCACAGTTTCCATTCTCTAAGCCAAAGAGGAAGCAGTTAGCAATCACCTCTCAAAGCATATCACTTCCCTCTATGTCTCACGTCTGACTGGCCTACTGCATGAAGATACCCTTTCCCCACATCAGCATCCCCTTTGGGAACGAAGAAGAGTACACTCACAGTCCATTGGCAAAGTCACTCATTACTGGCCGCAAGCTCGTAAATGTGAGGATGGGTATGAGGGCAAAGGGAAGCTGGAAAAGAAAGAAGATCAGGTAGGATTACTATGGGTCCTTGTATCACCCTAGAGAACAGCACAATTAATGAAATGGAAACATAAATGCTGCCTCAACTACTCCATGAGAAATAATTATTCCTATCATCCCAACATGCTTGGGCATTACACTGAATTCTGTAGAGCTGTCATTAACCTAGCACACAAACCTTTGTACATGACTTGTCTCTTTAACCTCCACAAGACCTAGCACAGTGTCCTATATGTTCATTTAATGTTTGCTTTGCATTAATGAACTACAATTTTGTGTTCCATGTGTAAGTAAAGCTCGTAGTTCGCATTCAACAGGTTTAAAAAACCAAACCATTTCTACAATCCTTTTAGATGCCAAGGATTTCATATACATTTACTGCAGACCACAACCATGCCTCTGCCTTCCTCTCAATATCCCCCCAGCACCCAGCTAGGCTTGGTACCCAAGGGCAGTACATAATGCTACCTGAATAACTAGGATGTGAGTTTCCTCAGCTTCCTCCTCACCTGTAAGCTCTGTAGAACATTCAGGAAGTCATTCATCCCTGTTAGATGCTCTACATCTTGGAAGACAGCAACAAGCAGAGTGGGGATGATGGCAATAGAGCGAGTCAGAATCACTCGGGCAAAGCGTGACCACTTTAGGTTCAGGAATCCCTGGAAGAAAACACAGGAGCAGGATGACTGTCTGCAACAGGAAACAAAAGTTTTGGGGAGGTTTAGGAGAGACCTCAGAAGAATGGGATTGAGAAGTGACAAAAGGGGCCAGGCTCAGTGGCTCACGCCTGTAATCCCAGCACTTTGAGAGGCCAAGGTGGGTAGCTCACCTGAGGTCAGGAGTTCAAGACCTGCCTGGCCAACATGGTGAAACCCCTTCTCTACTAAAAATACAAAAAATTAGCCGGGTGTGGTGGCCAGAGCCTGTAATCCTAGCTACTCAGGAGGCTGAGGCAGGAGAATTGCTCAAATCCGGGAGATGGAGGTTGCAGTGAGCTGAGATCACGCCATTACACTCCAGCCTGGGCGACAAGAGTGAGACTCCATCTCAAAAAAAAAAAAAAGAAGTAACAAAAGGGTTGTGTTATCTCCCTCTATCCTATACCAGCACATACCTCCATGACAAACTGGCCAGAATAGGTTCCTGTCATGGTGGAGCTCTGTCCTGCAGCCAGGATCCCCACTGCCCAAATGTAGAGTGCAGCAGGCCCAAAGTAACATCCCAGCACAACACCCTGTGAGAGGCCAAGAAAAAGGATATGATTGTGTCAATAATCTGCTCAGACAATATCCAAAACAGCGGCTCCCTGTGGCATTTCTCCCTTCTTCCTTGCTATGCACCACCCACGCCAAGTGCCGTGCTGGGCACTGTGCCAGTAGCTAGGCTCAAGTCCTGACCTCATTCTAGAAGCTTTCAATCTAAACTTTACTGGATGTTCCTTCGTCTCTCTGCCTAGTCCTTCCTCTTCTCCAAGCTCCTAAACCTCCATCTTAAATATTAAAAAAAAAAAAAAAAGAAAAAGAAGAGGTCTACACCACATTCCCCAAATTATATTCCTTTACACACTATTCTGGAAAATGGCAATAGAAGTACAGGGAAATATCAAATAAATTTGGGAAATGCTACACACCATATATTCTACTGTTGGAGGATCACAATGTAACCAGCATAAAAGAACTGAGAGACTCCAGTAAAAACACTTTACTAAGAACACTTTCTTGGGGCTGGGTGGGGTGGCTCACACTTGTAATCCCAGCACTTTGGGAGGCCAGGGTTGGAGAATTCCTTGAGCCCAGCAGTTCGAGACAAGTCTGGGCAACAAGGCAAAAACCCTGACTCTACAAAAAAAAAAAAAACAAGGCCAGGCATGGTGGCTCACACCTATAATCCCAGCACTTTGGGAGGCCGAGTGGGGGTGGATCACCTGAGGTCAGGAGTTCGAGACCAGCCTGACCAACATGGAGAGAAACCCCATCTCTACTAAAAATACAAAAGTAGCCGGGCGTGGCAGCACAAGAACAAAACTCCGTCTCAAAAAAAAAAAAAAAAAAAAAAAAAAAAGCTGGGGTGTATACTGCATCATTTTCTTCTTTTCTTTTCTTTTTTTTTTTTAAAGACAGTCTTACTCTGTCGCCCAGCCTGGAGTGCAGTGGCCCAATCTCGGCTCACTGCAACCTCTGCCTTCCAGGTTCAAGCGATTCTCCTGCCTCAGCCTCCTGAGTAGCTGAGATTACAGGTGCCCACCACCACACCCAGCTAATTTTTGTATTTCTTTTTTAGTAGAGACAGGGTTTCACCATGTTGGCCAGACCGGTCTTGAACTCCTGAGTTCAAGTGATCCACCTGCCTCAGCCTCCCAAAGTGCTGGGATTACAGGCGTGAACCACCGTACCTGGCCTGTATAATGCATTCTTTTCAACTGAGCCTCTATTCCTTCCCATTTAATCCAAAATGCTTGTCTGGTGTCTGGAGTTCTGAAATAAATGACACTCCAGAGGAGATATGCTCACATCTAAAGTGAAGTCACAAAAAAGACCAGATACTATGCTAAAAATATTGATTCAGGAACAAAGATCACAAATCCAAACATGCTTACCCCTTTGTAGATGTCCACAGCCAGTGTCGAGTTATCTTTAGGAAAGAGGCCAGCATGAGGACTGCTGGTGTTCGTACAGACTTCAACCTAGAACCCAAAGCAGTTCAAAAGCAACTTTTGTTTCAGAAGCAAGGACCAAATAAGAGCTTTCCTACATATCATACACAGTCATCTATGAGAGGTAGGCTGGAGGGAAAACATTGAACACTGGATATATGCTGTGATGTGGGCAGAGACTGGCAGCAATGTCATCTAGGATCTTCCTCTATAATCCTTCTACACCCACAGGTCATCAAAAATCTTCACTGAGTTACAGTGTGCATGATAATAATGTACAAACGCCGGGGTACTTTAAATGATTACAGGAGGAGAGGCTCTGAAGAAGGCTTCAGACATGAGAGAACACCCAGAATAGAATCCTCAGTCAAAGCAGACAGAGGAGTCAGAGGTTCCATAGATGGGAAACAAATGGTGGTCAAAACTACATAGGCAGGCCAGGCACAGGAGCTCACACCTGTAATCCCTATACTTTGACAGGCCGAGGTGGGCGGATCACTTGAGGTCAGGAGTTTGAGAGCAGCCTGGCCAACATGGTGAAACCCCATCTCTACTAAAATTACAAAAAATTAGCTGGGTATGGTGGCAGGCACCTGTAATCCCAGCTACTCAGGAGGCTGAGGCAGGAGAATCACTTGAACCCAGGAGGCGGAGGTTGCAGTGAGCCAAGATTGTGCCACTGCACTCCAGCTTGGATGACAGTGCAAGACTCCGTCTCAAAAAAAAACACTACATAGGTAATCAGAAATCAAGATTGATACAGAATTCAAAATGACAAGACAAAGTCTGTCATCATCACAGTTTCTGTTTTCTGTTTGTTGACTACTCCCAAACAAAAGCTGAGAAAGAGGGTCCAGGCTTGGTTACCCCCATACTGTAGACTCTGACTGGTGCATGGTGATTTTGGGGGGCAGAGGTGAAGCTACAGATTATTTTTCCTGAACATTAACACTAGAATGAGGTATTTTCCTTCCCCATCCCATTGCAGTCTTTACTTTACCCTCATATTCACCACCACCCATAACCCCGGCTTACTCACCACCTGCTCATTGGTTTTCCCAAAAAATGCTTCAGCAAAGACTGAGACAACAAAGACGTTGATGATGAAGGAAACAAAGAGTGCAATGCAGGATTCAATGAAAAAGTACTTATTGGCTTCTCGAACTTCCTGCTTATTGTTCCGGTTTACCTGTCTAGACTAGAATGACAACAACAGCAGTCACTTTTTGACCAGTTAGAACAAGTTTCCTTGTAACATTTCAGGAGTTTGGAGTCAGCTGAGAGATTTAGGGGACAAACAGTTGACCAGACAAAATGTGAGAGATCCAACACTCACCTACATCCTAGTTACTGAGCAATTAAGAACTTCATATCGGGGGAGAAAAAAGAACTTCATGCCCTTTCGTTGAACTGTACATTCCCCAAATAGGGAACAGAGACTAAATGACTACTGAGCTCTCAGTTACTCTCAGTGGCTGGAAGGACCACTGACCTATAAAAACAACCTGATTTCAGTCCTAAGGTGTGCATATCCCTATTTATAAAGGTTTCTGAAATGTCTAAGCAAGCTATTACGTAATACTGATGGTAAAAGCCTGTTTGGGCTTCTTTACTCCTGACCTCCATAAGCCCACTTGAGCTTTTGAAATTTAAACACAAGAGACTTGATGCACTTCTGACATTTTATGAAAAACTTTAGTCCCAGCTGGGTGCAGTGGCTCACGCCTGTAATCCCAGCACTTTGGGAGGCCACGGCGGGTGGATCACTTGAGCTCAGGAGTTCGAGACCAGCCTGGCCAACATGGTGAAACCATGTCTCTACTAAAAATAGAAAAATTAGCCAGGCGTGGTGGTGCACGCCTGTAATACCAGGTACTCGGGAGGCTGAGGCACGAGAATGTCTTGAACCCGGGAGGCAGAGGTTTGCAGTGAGCAAAGATCATGCACTCCAGCCTAGGCGACAGAGCAAGACTCTGTCTCAATTTAAAAAAAAAAAAAAAGAACTTTAGTCCCACCTGCTTTATGCAGTTAGTAATCTCTGGTCAATCTGGTGATAAAAAATATCATCTAAGTATATGGAGTTTATAAATGTCCAGCCTTGGAAAATACCTTGCTCCTTCAATGTCCTAACAATTGTAAACTAACTTTGTGTCCCTTGCAATTGAAGGAAAAGATCCCATGAACTGTCTACGAGGTGAAGGAGATAAGGGCCTTGCTCACCTTGACTAAGGCAGAATGCAGGTACATGTTGTGTGGCATGATGACAGCTCCCACGATGCCCACAGCCTGTTCAATCTGTGGAGTGCGACAGCCTGAACAGGATGGTACGAACATGCCCTTGAGTACCTGGCTCTGGCTGGGTTTCACTGTAACATACTATATACCAACATAACAATGATTAGCCTTTACAGGAACGTGAAACGGGAGTAACATAGTACTAGGGAACAGTTAGCATCACTTACCCCTTAAAACCTCTTCTTCTTCTTTCTTTCTTTATTTTTATATTTTTTGAGATAGGATCTTGCTCGTCACCCAGGCTGGAATGCAGTGGCATGAGCACAGCTCACTGAAACCTCAATCTCCCGAGTTCAAGCAATCTTCCCACCCCAGCCACCCAAAGTGCTGGTATTACAGGCCACCACACCTGGCCACAATCTTTTCTTCTGCAACTACCTAAGATAATGAGGAATACAGAATCATCATAGGACCAAGCAACATAAGGGGCTTACTACCAGGGGCCAGAGAATTCAAGACTGAGTATCCAGACAGTTTACATCACATCTTAGATATATGAAACATATGTGTATGATACGTAATTAATATTCTAAAGAAAGGGCTGGGTGTGGTGGCTCATGCCTATAATCCCAGCACTTTGGGAGACCAAGGCAGGCAAATTGTTTGAGCCCAGGAGTTCAACAGCAGCCTGGCAACACAACGAAACCTTATCTCTACAAAAATTACCTCGCTGTGGTGGTGTATACCTATAGTCCCAGCTACTAGGGAGGCTGAGGTGGAAGGATCACTTGAGCCCAGGAGGAGGAGGTTGTAGTGAGCTGAGATTGTGCCACTGAACTCCAGCATAGGCAATAGAGTGAGACTCTGTCTCAAAAAAAAAAAAAGCCAGGCACCTTGGCTTACACCTGTAATCCTAGCACTTTGGGAGGCTGAGGCAGGTGGATCATCTGAGGTCAGTTCAAGACCAGCCTGGCAAACTTGGTGAAACCCCGTCTCTATGACAAATACAAAAATTAACCAGGCATGGGGGCAGGCACCCGTAATCCCAGCTATGTGGGAGGCTGAGGCAGGAGAATCGCTTGAACCTGGGGGCCAAAGTTGCAGTGAGCCGAGATCATGCCACTGCACTCCTGCCGGGGCAAAAGAGGGAGACTCCATCTCAAAAAAAAAAAAAAAAAAAGAAAAGAAAAAAGAAAAAGCTGCTAAGGGACTTGTGCACGGTGGCTCACACCTGAAATCCTAGCACTCTGGGAGGCCAAGATGGGCAGATCACTTGAGGTCAGCAGTTCAAGACCAGCCTGGCCAACATAGCGAAACCCCATCTCTACTAAAAATACAAAAAGTTAAGACAGGCATGGTGGTACACACCTATAATCTCAGCTACTTGGGAGGCTGAGGCACAAGAACCACTTGAACCTGGGAGGCAGAGGTTACAGTAAGCCAAGATCATATCACTGCACTCTAGCCTGCATGACAGAGCAACGCTCTGTCTCAAAAATAATAAATAAAAATCTAAAAATTAAAAAAGAATATAGAATCAATTTTTATTATCCATACTTAGCATATTTCTGTTCACCCACGTTCATTTAAAAATCACTTGATGTTTGCCACTAGTACGTATGTAGTAAGAGCTCATCCTTAAACACTCTCATATAAATTTTTCCCCAGTTCAGGATTTCTCTTGGAAGCCTTAGGCCAAGAGGCATAATCGACCCATAGATTACATATATTTTTTAAAGTTCAGCCAGAGCCAGACCAGTAAGCAGAAATCAGTTTATACGAACTGTACAAAGAAAGGTGCTAGTACTACAAATAATGTTAGTGACTGTAAGGGGTTTCTGGGTTGAGGCACAAACCAGGAAATATCCAGGATATCTCACATAATTCATTAACTGTTTTAATATTGGGAAAGTTCAAGCTGCAATTAACATAAACCAGGATGAGCAAAAGCAGAACTCCTCTAAGTTAACAGCCAAGAATAACCCTGCAAACCTCTCCGTAATTAACCCTATCCATGGCTGTTCTGTTGTCAGATGGTCAACTTGGGACCAAGGAATCTTGTCTGGAAAGCCCTAAAATATCTAGTCATTTTAAACTTGGAAGTCCCTGCAGGCCTTTCTGCATACTAATGTTTGCTATGGATCATATTCCTTCAAAACTGGCCCAGGGATAAATTGGCTTTTGTTGATACACCCACTATAACTGAACCATACTAGCATTATTACTGTCTTTTATAATAAAAGGCTTAAAAAAACCCACAAAAACTTATTTTAAGAAGCTAATGAATACCCTGTACCACTTGCCTCATATCCAAATGTGAGGGCCATAATAGTGATGAGAAAGCCAAAAAATGCTTCGAGCTTCCGTAAGCCTAAAGGAAAAAAGGCAGCAGTGAGCTCAGAGAAGGCAGACTTCCCCATCAGCCACATGACAGAGAGCAGCTCCTTTGACCCTCCCATTTCCACTCTCCTTACCATATTTGTCCAAGAAGAGAAATACAAAAGTATCTGCAATGGTGATGAGAACGCCACCCCACAGAGGAATCCTAGGTCAGAGATGAGATATGGAAGTCAGAGAGACAGAAAAAAAGGAAACATTGAAAAACAGTCTCTTCCCAACAGCTCTCCAGATAAAGACCACTTGGAGAAGCTAGGACTTGAGGGAGGAGGGACAATGGCAGAAAACCAGGCCTTGGGTAAAGTAAGGTAACAGCATCAACTTAATTACATTCATTTAAACTTTAATTGAGAGCCTACTATGTCACTCTTAGGATACAAAGCTGAAAAGTGTGGGTCTTACCCTCATGGAGTTAGATGGATAGAATTTTATAGGATTAGATAGATAGTATTCAGTGGGGGCTGGGTATAGTGGCTCACACCTATAATACCAGCACTTTGGGAGGCTGAGGTGGGCATTCCTAAACCTGAGGTCAGAAGTTAGAGACCAGCCTGGCCAACATGATGAAACCCTGTCTCTACTAAAAATACAAAAATTAGCTGGGCATGGTGGCAGGCACCCGTAATCCCAGCTACTCAAGAAGCTAAGGCACGAGAATTCCTTGAACCTGGGAGGCGGAGGCTGCAGTGAGCCAAGATCATACCACTGCACTCCAGCCTGGGTGACAGAGAAAGACTCTGTCTCAAAAAAAAAAAAAAAAAGAAAAAAGAAAAAAAAAGATAGTATCTAGTGGGATAAAACAACATACAAATCAATAATTGTGATACAAAATGCCACACATTCTAATAAAGGTAAGCATAACTCACCATGGGAAATGGACGATGTAGAGTCTACATCTACCAGGGGAGAAGAAATTGTTTCCAGAAAGATTCCACAGAAGAAACAACAATTGAGTTGAATCTTCAAACTTAAAAATGAATTGGGTTTTTGTTTTTATCTCTGCTTTGAAATCCAGCAAAACATTGATTACTTTCTAGAGAAAAACCCCCTCACCTTCCTACAGACAGAAGATTGATGGCAATGGCTGAGCCAATGACTTCTTGCATATCTGAGCCGATGATAGCCAGCTCCACCATCAGCCACAGGATGATCCGTGGGACCTAAACACCAAACAGTAGAAAGACACGGTTCTGATTAATCACTTCTAAAAAATTCCTCTACAATTTGGAATTCATATTTTGGCACCAAACCATAAACAGTCCTTTATAAGCCTCCAGACTAGAGAAGAAATACCAGAACATGCCTCCACTTGGCCGATCACTGCACTGTGGCTCTCAGCTGGAGAAGGAAAACTGTGCTACCATGTGGCAGAGCCTGTGAACGAAGGTCAAGGCAGTAATCTTACTTTTTTCTTTTTCCTTTCTACTTGAGAAGAATGTAATTTCCATTTAATTTCCTAAAAAGAATCCTAAAATTTTTAGAGGAGAATAAGGATGCTAATATGGTCAAAATATGGGTCAAGAAAGAATATTAAATGATTGCAGAAGAGCACATCTATCCTGACCATAGCTGGGAAGACAAAACAAACATGAAAAGGTTGGGGTAGGCGGGCACAGTGGCTCACACCTGTAATCCCAGCATTTTGGGAGACTGAGGCAGGTGGATCACCTGAGGTCAGGGTTCAAGACTAGCCTGGCCAACATGGTGAAACCCCGTCTGTACTAAAAATACAAAAATTAGCTGCGCATGGTGGTGCATGCCTGTAATCCCAGCTACTCAGGGGTCTGAGGCAGGAGAATCGCTTGAATCTGGGAGGCAAAGGTTGCGGTGAGCCGAGATGGTGCCACTGCACTCCAGCCTGGACAACAAAGCGAGACTCCATCTCAAAAAAAAAAGGTTGGGGTCGACCATGCACAGTGGCTCATGCCTGTAATCCCAGCACTTTGGGATGCCAAGACAGACAGATTCCTTAAGCAAAGGAATTTGAGACCAGCCTGGGCAACATGGCAAAACCCCATCTCTACAAAAACTACAAAAATTGGGAGCTAAATGGTAAGAACTTATGAACACACAGACAGAAACAACAGACACTGGGGTCTACTTGATAGGGGAGGATGGGAGGAGAGAGAGGAGCAGAAAAGGTAACTATTGGGTACTGGGCTTAATATCAGGGTGATGTAATAATATACACAACAAACCGCCATGACACGTGTTTATCTATGTAACAAACCTTCACATGTGACTGCTCTGCCTACGGAATAGCCTTTCTTTACTCCTTTACTTTCTTAATAAACTTGCTTTCACACACACAAAAAAAACCTTCACAGCCGGGCACGGTGGCTCAAGCCTGTAATCCCAGCACTTTCGGAGGCCGAGACGGGCGGATCACGAGGTCAGGAGATCGAGACCATCCTGGCTAACACGGTGAAACCCTGTCTCTACTAAAATACAAAAAAAATTAGCCGGGCGTGGTGGCGGGCGCCTGTAGTCCCAGCTACTTGGGAGGCTGAGGCAGGAGAATGGCGTAAACCCAGGAGGCGGAGCTTGCAGTGAGCCGAGATCGCGCCACTGCACTCCAGCCTGGGTGACAGAGCGAGACTCCGTCTCAAAAAACAAAAAACAAAAAAACCTTAACATGTGTCCATCTCCAAACCTAAAATAAAAATTAAAGAAAAAAAAAATTATCCAGGCATGATGGCGTACACCGGTAGTCCCGACTACCTGGAAGGCTGAGGCAGGAGGACTGCCTGAGCCCCAGTGGTCAAGGCTGCAGTGAGCTGTGATCATGCCACTGCACTCCAGAGTGGGCAACAGACAGAGCAAGACTGTCTCAACAAACCATCACCACCACAACAAAAAAGGCTGGAGTCACCTTTAATGTAGTAATACCCAAGCAAGTGAAAAAGAACAGATATGCAAAAGGACTCAAGGGAAGATAGTTGGAATTGGGTGGCATATAACGAAGTCACAAACTAATCTGGCCAAACAATACAGCTAAAAATCAAATTCAGTTATGCTGACTCACTGAAGCCAGAAAAAACACCTCCAGATAGCTAGGATTCAAAACATTTGTCAGGTCACCCATGGTAGCTCACACCTATAATCCCTGAACTTTAGGAGGCAGGCAGGAGGATTACTTGAGCCCAGGAGTTTAAGCCCAGGCTGGGTAACATGGTGAAACCCTGTCTCTACAAAAAATTTTAAAAATAGCTGGGTATCATGGTGCATGCCTGTGGTCCCAGCTATTCAAGAGACTGAGGTAGGAAGGCTGCTTGCGCCTGGGAGGTCAAGGTTATAGTGAGCTATGATTGTGCCACTGAACTCTAGTCTGGGTAATAGGGCAAGACCCTATCTAATAAAAAAAAAAAAAAAAAAAAAAAAAAAAAAAAAAAAAAAAAAAAAAAACAGGCCAGGCACAGTATCTCATATCTGTAATCCCAGCACTTTGGGAGGCTGAGGCAAGTGGATTACCTGAGGTCTGGAGTTTGAGATCAGCCTGGCCAACATGGTGAAACCCTGTCTCTATTAAAAATACAAAAATTAGCCAGGTGTGGTGGTATGCACCTGTAATCCCAGTTACTCAGGAAGCTGAGAGAGGAGAATTGCTTGAACCTGGGAGGTCAAGGTTACAGTAAGCCAAGATCACACCACTGTACCCAAGCCTGGGTGACAAAGCGAGACTCAGTCTCAAAAAAAAAAAAAAAAAAAAAAAAAAGAGAGCAGGCTGGGCGCGGTAGCTCACACCTGTAATCCCAGCACTTTCGGAGGCTGAGACGGGCAGATCACGAGGTCAGGAGTTTGAGACCAGCCTGGCCAACATAGTGAAACCTCATCTCTACTAAAAACACAAAAATTGGCTGGGCATGGTGGTGCACGCCTGGAGTCCCAGCTACTCAGGAGGCTGAGGCAGGAGAATCGCTTGAACCCGGGAGGCAGAGGTTGTGGTGAGCTGAGATCACACCACTGCACTCCAGGCTGGGCAACAGAGAGAGACTCCATCTCAAAAATACCTAAACAAGGCCAGGTGCAGTGGCTCATGTCTGTAGTTCCAGCACTTTGGAAGGCTGAGGTGGGCGGATCACAAGGTCAGGAGTTTGAGATCAGCCTGGCCAACATGGTTAAACCCTGTCTCTACTAAAAATACAAAAATTAGCCAGGCATGGTGGCAGACACCTGTAATCCCAGCTATGCGGAAGGCTGAGGCAGGAGAAACGCTTGAAACTGAAGGCAGAAGTTGCAGTGAGCCGAGATCGTGCCACTGCACTCCAACCTGGGTGAAAGAATGAAACTCCGTCTCAAAAAAACAAAACAAAACAACAACCACAAAAACAACAAAAAAAGCAGGCTGGGCACAGTGGCTCATGCCTGTAATCCCAGCACTTTGGGAGGCCAAGGCTGGCGGATCACCTAAGGCCAGGAGTTCGAGACCAGCCTGACCAACATGGTGAAGCCTCATCTCTACTAAAAATACAAAAATTAGCCAGGCATGGTGGCACATGCCTGTAATCCCAGCTAGTCAGGAGGTTGAGGCAAGAGAATCACTAGAATCACCTCACTGCAAGAGGCAGAGGCTGCAGTGAGCCAAGATCACACCACTGAACTCCAGCTTGGGCAACAGAGTGAGACTCTGTCTCCAAAAAAAAAAAAAAAATTATTATTACAAAATAAGCAACTATTAACATGTATGAAGAAAAAGAAGCTAGGCTTGGTGCAGCAGCTCATGCCTGTCGTCCCAGCACTTTGAGAAGCTGTGGTGGGAGGACTGCCTGAGCCCAGGAGTTTGAGACCAGCCTAGGCAACATAGCAATATCTCATCTCTACAAAAAAAAAAAAAAAAAAATTTTTAATTAGCTGGGTGTGATAGTCCTCGCCTGTGGTCCCAGCTACTTGGGAGGCTGAGGTGGGAGAATCACTTGAGTCTGGGAGGTCAAGGCTGCAGTGAGCCATGATCACATCACTGCACCCCACCATGGGTGACAGATGAAGACTCCATCTCAAAAAATAAAAAGAAAGAAAAAGAAGCTAGAATAATTATCAATTACCAAGGTTTTGTTTGTTTTTTAAAAATGTTACGGGTACATAGTAGCTGTATATAGTATCGGGCATATGGGATATTTTGATACAGGCATAAAATGTGTAATAATCACAACAGAGTAAATGGGGATATTACCAAGATTTTTTTATTTTTTTGAAAAGCAGATAAGGATACTTTTTGCTCACATCTAGGAAAAGAAACAAAACAAAAGACAAAGCTAAGTTAAAAATATCTTCCAGATATAGTGTTCATTCTTGCCTTAGGCAATGGTAAGAAAGGCCCAAAATGGGTCGGGCGCAGTGGCTCAAGCCTGTAATCCTAGCACTTTGGGAGGCTGAGACGGGCGGATCACGAGGTCACGAGATCGAGACCATCCTGGCTAACCCGGTGAAACCCCATCTCTACTAAAAAAATACAAAAAACTAGCCGGGCGAGATGGCGGGCGCCTGTAGTCCCAGCTACTCGGGAGGCTGAGGCAGGAGAATGGCGTAAACCCGGGAGGCAGAGCTTGCAGTGAGCTGAGATCTGGCCACGGCACTCCAGCCTGGGTGACAGAGCGAGACTCCATCTCAAAAAAAAAAAAAAAAAAAAAGAAAGGCCCAAAATGTCCAGAAGGAAGCTGTAGAGGACAGTGTAGTCCCCGGGGGGAAGGGAAACCGAAAAATAATTATTAGCAAATCCAAAGATCCTGCCACATATAGTTTGTAGTAAAAGGAAAAAAACTTACTTTTACAAAGTGATAGCAAAGTCAAACAAAAAAAGAAGATATATAAAATGCAAACTGATGGAGTACCATGGAGGTATGAATAAAAGTGCTTAAAGAGAGTATCCTCCTCCCTGCGAGCTGGGCATTGCCAGATACTGGAAGCCAGAGTGAATTGTAACACAGTTTTTCTAAGAAAACCTTCTAGGAAATGCGAGTCTTAAGTTAGATTTTGAAGGAGCGGGGAAAACATGGCCTGGCAACAGGAGGAGCTACAGTATTTCCCTTGGTACCATCCGTCTTCAGGGCTACTGACCCCCAAGTCCTTGACTGTCTCACTATATCATGAGGCCAGCACATACTGCCAGACACAGAGATTTCTACAGTATGAGTGAGAGACAAACAGGACAGTACATTGCTCACCTTGGGATACTGACGGTGACATACTTCAGCAAGATGCAGCCCAGTGACCACTCCCAGTCTAGCTGCAAGCCGCTGGAGCAGCAGCCCCACAAGGGTGGCCAACAGAAGGATCCAGAGCAACTAAGAAGAACAAAATATCCTGTAACACTCATTGAACAACTGAGCTTTGTTTGTTTGTTTGTTTAGTTGTTTGGCAACATGAGTGGTAAATACTGCATTCAGAAAAGAGCCCAGGTTAAGAATCAAATGACTTGAGTTCTATATCAGGTTTTGCACATGACCTGCTAAGTCACCTTGTACCTTTCTGAGCCTCAGTTTCTCCTATATGCAGTTTCTCCTTTGTTCAAGGAAACTATGTGGATAAAAATAAGATCAAATGGAAAGTACTTTACATATAAAAGCCACTGCCAATGAAGTATCTGCACGTAGCCCCTGAGGTTACTATCCAACATGCAGGGTGGAGAAAAGGATGTGAGAGTGTATTGTGTGTTTAAAAGGACAAGGGTAGGAGTAGATGTTCACCTTAAATCCAGCCACTGCTCCAGACTGCAAATCGGATTCAATATTTCCTGGATCCAGGTAGGCAATGCTCATAAGAAAGCCTGGTCCGGTGAAAGCCCAGAGTTTACGAAAGCTAAAACAAGAGTACTATACAAGAGAGGAAAAGAGATTAAACAGAACATCACTATTGAACTACTGATCTAATTGATCTGTTATCATATATGAAGCAACAACACCAGCCTCATAAGAAAAAAGGATTTACAATGTCAGATATTGCATGTGTCCAAGTTTCACTTCCATTTCACCCACTTTTTATTAAGAAGCTGGCCACTTCTCTAAGTCAGAGCCCCTCCCTTACCTGCAGGTTCCATCAGCCTCTTATTCTAAAACTAGAATAACAGTATCGGTACCTCTGTGCCCAAACACTTCCCAAAAAGGACAAGAGCCACCATTTTAAAAAGGAAACAAGCCAGGTGTGGTGGTGTGTGGTGTGTGCCTGTAGTCCAGCTACTCGGGACAGTGGGGAGAGCAACAAAAATAAAATGCTAAGCTTCCCCAACCAACTGAATGGATCCTCTTCTTGACCAAGGGCATTCCAAAGAAAACCTGAAAAACTAGTTCAGGCCATGATGGGAGGGAGAGGTCAGACAAACCTCATTATACCCCCTTCCCTTTGGAATTCCGACACCAATGACTAGCATTAAAACAGAGATCTTGGCCGGGTGGGCGCAGTGGTTCACACATGTAATCCCAGCACTTTGGGAGGCTGAGGCGGGTGGATCACCTGAGGTTGGGAGTTCGAGACCAGCCTGACCGACATGGAGAAACCTCATCTCTACTAAAAATACAAAATTAGGCAGGCATGGTGGCACATGCCTGTAATCCCAGCTACTTGGGAGGCTGACGCAGGAGAATCGCTTGAACCAAAGAGGAGGAGATTGTGGTGAGCCGGGATCGCAACATTGCACTCTAGCCTGGGCAACAAGAGTGAAACTCCCTCTCAAAACAAACAAACAAGCAAGCAAAACCAGAGATCTTAAAACTGACAAAACACATCCCTTATAGCAATAACATGCCAAATTCCAACCAGACTCTAGCATACCATCACATGACAGATAACAGGCCCTGAAAGAAATCAAAGTATTTTACTCCAAAATATATTTCTTTGTATATTTTGAAATGACCCTGCAAAGCCATCTCTTATGAGCAAAACCTAGAATACGTAGAGAATCTCCTTCCCTTTCCAGGTCTTTTCCTGATCCAGGAGAGAATTAACTAGTAGTCTGGTACCTTTTTAAGTCTGATAAAAGACATTTACATCTATTTTCTCTGAAGCTTGTTACGTGGAGGCTTCACCTACATAATAAAAACCTTGGTCTCCACAACCCCTCATTTTAGACACTCCACAGCCCCTCATTTTACACCAGGTCTTTAGAAAATAACTCTTTCAACCAATTTCTTTTTTTATTTATTTTTATTTTTGTAGAGACAGGGTTTTGCCATGTTGCCCAGGCTGGTCTCAAACTCCTGGGCTCAAGCAATCCACCCACCTCAGCCTCCCAAAGTGCTGGAATTACACGCATGAGCCACTGCACCCAGCCTCAATCAACTTCCAAGCAGAAAATCTTTAAATCCACCTTTGACCTGAAAGGTGCCCCCTCCCCACTTCAAGTTGTCTTTCCTGATGGAACCAATGTACACCTTACATATATTGGCTGATGTTTGCCTGTAACTTCTGACCCCTAAAACGTATAAAATCAAGCTGTTACCCAACCACCTGTTCTCGGGACTTCCTGGGGCTGTGTCACGGACCTTGGTCACTCATATTTGGCTCAGAATAAACCTCTTTAAATATTTCACAGAGTTTGACTCTTGTTTGTTTGTTTGTTTTGAGATGGAGTCGCACTCTGTCACTCAAGCTGGAGTGCAGTGGTACAATCTTGGCTCACTGCAGCCTCTGCCTCTCAGCTTCAAGTGATTCTCCAGCCTCAGTCTCCCGAGTAGCTGGGATTACAGGCACCCACCACTATGCCCAGCTAACTTTTGTAACTTTAGTAAAGACAGGGTTTCGCCATGTTGACCAAGTTGGTCTCGAACTCCTAACCTCAGGTGATCTGCCTGTCTCGGCCTCCCAAAGTGCTGGGATTCAGGTGTGAGCCGCTGCGCCCGACCTGTTTTGTTTTGGTTTTCGTTTTTGACAGGAGGTCTCATTCTGTTACCCAGAGTGAAGTGCCATGGCATGATCTTGGCTCACTGCAACTTCTGCCTCCTGGGCTCAAGTGATCCTCCCACCTCAGCCTCCCGAGTAGCTGGAACTACAGGTGCACACCACCATGCCCAGATAATTTTTGTATTTTTTGTAGAGACCGGGTTTCACCATGTTGGCCAGGCTGGTCTTGAACTCCTAGGCTCAAGCAATCCTCCTTCCTTAGCCTCCCAAAGTGCTGGGATTATAGATGTGAGCCTGGGCCCAGCCAGAGTTTGACTGTTTTTCATCAACGAACAAGAGGAAGGATAGCTTGAGGCCAGGAGTTCAAGACCAGGCTGGGCAACATAGTGAGACCCTGTCTCCAAAAACAAAAATAAAAATAATGAGCCTGGCATGGTGGCATGCCATCTATAGTCCCAGCTACTGGGGAGGCTGAGGTGGGAGGATCACTTGACCCCAGGAATTCAAGGCTACAGTGAGCTATGGTTGTGCCACTGTACTGGAGCCTAGATGATGGAGCAAGATCCTGTCTGTAAAAAAAACATATAGATAGACAGACAGATAGGTAGGCAGACAGATAGATATAGATAGATGTGTGTGTGTGTGTGTGTATGTATATGTGTATATATATACAGTTTTCAGAGACTTCCAGCCAAAATTAGAGCTGAGGCTGCTGACCCTGAGCCATCCAGCAGATCTTTCACTCACAGGTTTTCCCCAGACCATAGTGCTCTCCTCCAAGGACCTGATACTAACCTCTTCCTCAGGAATGGAGATCTTCTCATTAAAGTAAGTGGCGAAGTACTCCTCTGAGTCCCCAGGGGACCGTGGAAGAGAGGGATTACTAGAGACAGGGTTGACAGTACCAAGACAGGCAGACTCCCCATGATCTCCAGAAACGCTGTCTGAATTAACAGATTTGAAAATAAATTAGTAAAAAATGAACAAAATACACTAACAATTCATCCTTACTATACTGTAATTAAAATTAAATAGTTTAATACCTAAATGCACAAGAGACCAACCTGACTCTAGCTCAACTTATTTTGAATAGTTTATTTTTAATGTATATTTTATAATAAGTAATACATTCACATGGTTAAAAATTCAGGAAGTAAAAAATTTAGCCTACACTAAAAAAGTTATCTCCCTCCCCTCCCCCAGTCACTCAGCTCCCTAGATGAGTTTTAACTCACAATGGTTTTCCTATTTCCACACTTCTACTCCTACTTGGGAATTTTTAGAGCCATTTCATTTTCCTCTAAAAACACTGACATATGGGCTCAAAATATTACATTCCCAGACCAGCTCCTGGTAACCTAAAATCCTAGCTTTTAAAAGAAAAGAATTAGGCCCATCTAGCGAAATGTCCTCCCCACCTCCTATATTTGGTAGGACTTACTCAAAGAATTGTCCTTGGACATTATACCTCCGTCAGACTTCTCAAAAAAGGTGCAAGTTACAAAATCCTGCTACAATTCAGGCTAAACTCTGAAGCTGCAGCAAAACCACCAAGCAGGAACCCTTTGTACTCTGACTAAGGCTTGCAGTAAAGTGCCGCTGGTCACGGGGTACTGGCACCCTCGTGATGGCAGGGCTCATCTCAGACTGATATCAGCGTTTCCCTGAGTTCTGCATTTTGCAGTCAATCTTAAATACTGGGAAGCAGAACGTCTGCGAGAAAAGGGATAACCTGCCAGAAATACACAGAGGCTAGTTTGCTTCAGCCATCAAATGGCTATTTTGAATCACAAAGCTCTAATCTCTGCGTTTCCAATAAATCCTTAAAACCTCTAATTTAAACAAATAAGAGCTTTCTTCCTTCGGGAGCTGACTCATATCATCTTAATTAAGCAGCTTTGAATTCATGAAGAAATTTATAGAAAAGGAACAGAAATTCCAAAGAAGAAGCTCAGATTTAGGAAGAAATAGTCAAAGCACTCAAAAAGCTCCAATCAAATACAGAGCGTAAGGTACTCGCCCTGTATTTTACCGCTCCATACACATCTGAAACACCAGGAAGTATCATGAGCAGTCAAAGCACACCAGAGGTTTTTATCCTGGGTCTGGGAATAATATTGTCCTTGTAAGCATTACTGCCAGAAACCAAATTACAACTAATCTTGGCTCAACTCAGAATTATAAAAAAGATATGAAGCAGGCCGGGCGCGGTGGCTCAAGCCTGTAATCCCAGCACTTTGGGAGGCCGAGACGGGCGGATCACGAGGTCAGGAGATTGAGACCATCCTGGCAAACATGGTGAAACCTCGTCTCTACTAAAAAAACACACACACAAAAAAAACTAGCCAGGCGAGGTGGCGGGTGCCTGTAGTCCCAGCTACTCAGGAGGCTGAGGCAGGAGAATGGCGCGAACCCGGGAGGCGGAGCTTGCAGTGAGCCGAGATCGCGCCACTGTACTCCAGCCTGGGCGACAGAGAGAGACTCTGTCTCAGGAAAAAAAAAAAAAAAAAAAAAAGATATGAAGCAGGTCTCTGGTTAAAAATCTGTTTTCAGGGCTGGGTGCGGTGGATCATGCCTGTAATCCCAGCACTTTGGGAGGCCGAGACGGGTGGATCACCTGAGGTCAGGAGTTCAAGACCAGCCTGACCAACATGGCAAAACCCCATCTCTACTAAAAATACAAAAAAAATTAGCCAGGCATGGCAGCAGGTGCCTGTAATCCCAGGTACTCGAGAGGCTGAGGCAGGAGAATTGCTTGAACCTGGGAGGCGGAGGTTGCAGTGAGCTGAGATAGTGCCACTGCGCACTAGCCTGGAAAACTAAAGCAAAACTCCGCCTCAAAAAAAAAAAAAAATTATGTTTTCAGGACAGGCACAGTAGCTCATGCTTGTAATCCCAGCACTTTGGGAGGCTGAGACGGGCAGATCACCTGAGGTTAGGAGTTCAAGACCAGCTTGTCAACATGGCGAAACCCTGTCTCTACTAAAAATACAAAAATTAGCCAGGCATCGTGGCATGTGCCTTTAGTCCCAGCTACTCGGGAGGCTGAAGCAGGAGAATCACTTGAACCCAGGAGGCGGAGGTTGCAGTGAGCCGAGACTGCGCCACTGCACTCCAACCTGGGCAACAGAGCAAGACTCCACTTCAAAAAAAAAAAAAAAATCCATTTTCATTTACAGCCTAAGTCACCAGATGGTGACTTTTGAATGGAATTGTTAGACTAGATGATGATAGATGATGACAAGAGGAAAAATATGATAAATTTCTGTTACCAACATAAATCTAATTACAAATAAAATTAGGCAATAATACAAAGCGGTAAATTACCATCTGACATCTTCTGTTCAAGACCCAACACCATGGTGGATACTTGAGTGGCTGAATTCTTAGAATACGATTCTGGAAAGGAGAAAAGGGAGGGAGAAGAATTAGCAAGAACAAACTAACAAGTTCAAAACCAGCAGTTTGTTACTCTGTATGACTGAATCCTTACTATGAAAAGAGTAATTCTTCTACTGAATTAGGTAACCTTGAAAATAATTACAGTTTTCAGATTATGACTGACAGATATTTAACAAAAATAGAAAAGCCTTAGTCAGGATTTTGCTGGCAAGACTTCAAAACCAAATTGAAGTGTTACAGCTCTTTTAGAATGTGTCTGGGCAGGGTTTCTGGTTTTCACTGTGAAACCCTTCACGGATGGCAAGGGGCGGTGGACAAATTGAACAGGAGGTATTTTAGTGAGACGGCAAATACCTTTTTTTTTGAGTCAGAATCTTGCTCTGTCACCCAGGCTGGAGTACAGCGGTGCAATCTCAGCTCACTGCAACCTCTGCCTCCTGGGTTCAAGTGATTCTCCTGCCTCAGACTCCCAAGTAGCTGGGATTACAGGTGCCTGCCACCACGCCTGGCTAATTTTTTGTATTTTTAGTAGAGATGGGGTTTCACCGTGTAAGCCAGGATGGTCCTAATCTCCTGACCTCATGATCCGCCCGCCTCAGCCTCCCAAAGTGCTGGGATTATAGGCATGAGTCAACGCGCCTGGCCAGGCAAATACTTCTTTAATTAGCATCTACACAGAGGCTGCTAGGCAAGTATCCAGTCTCTGCCTTTGCCTCCAAATTATCCCAAGTGTCTGAAGCCAGACACATTTTCCCCTATTTTATGAGGGTTTTTTTCCTTTTTTTTTTTTTTTTGAGATAGAGTCTCACTCTGTTGTCCAGGCTGGAGTGCAGTGGCACAACCTCAGCTCGCTGCAACCTCTGCCTCCTGGGTTCAAGCAATTCCCCTGCCTCAGCCTCCCGAGTAGCTGAGATTACAGGCATGTGCCACCATGCCCGGCTAATTTTTGTATTTTCAGTAGAGACAGGGTTTCACCACGTTGACCAGGCTGCTCTCAAAGTCCTGACCTTGTGATCCACCCGCCTCAGCCTCCCAAAGTGCTGGGATTACAGGCATGAGTCACCACGCCCAGCCAAAGATATTTTATGAGTTTTTAAGGACAGAGATCTATAATTCTCTTTGGTCTAAAATATGTAATTTAAGTTCATGGTTCAGTCTTCTAGAAAGGGTGGGAAAAAGCACCATACGAGCATACTGGTAGTGGAGGGCCACTATTTGGCAGCCTCAAATCTTCCTGAGAAAGTAAAGTCTACAGCTATAATGTTCCAGACCTCATTCCTCAACCCTCTGACAACTAGAAGAAACTAGTCACCCGTGGCCCAGCCCCTCCTGGGCTCTTCAAGAGAGCTGAAGCACCAGCAGGATTAAGCACAGTGTGCAGGATGCCAGCCTTTGTCTATAGGTCCTGTACTAAGCAACCTGCAGTGGGGTGGGTGGAGTCGGGAGTGGGTGGAAGTTCCAGATGTCCATTATCCTGTTAAGTTTAATTGGGAGGGAGGATGTTAGCAAGCTCACTTGGGCACAGATCTATGGCATATTCTCCATTGAGCCTCACCAATAAGGCTATTTTTTAAAAAAAAATTTCAATCTTATTATTATCTACTTCTCAGTTGATTTCAAATTTAGAAAGGGAAGGACAACATAGTATTTATTGATAAGCCCCTCCTTAAATCCCAATAATAACTGTCCTACTGGAGAAGTGACGAAGCCTCGCTTAATGATCTTTTACTGCTTAAATCTAGTCTTTTTTCCACCCTTGTCCCTTATATGTTGTTCCTACATGAACAATCTTCTACTTGCTGTTTCGGGTTTTGGGTAATCTTTCTATCTACCAACATATTCTGTACTTACAGAATTACAGAATTCAGACCAGAAAGGAGCTTTTTTCTTTTTAGGTTTCATCTGTCTTCTGGGGCTTATATACCACCGCCTGCTAATTTGGAAAACATAATCCTTCCTCTCTAGAGTCACCAACGCCAAGTATTACATTACAACGGACAAGTAGCCATGTCTCTCCTGTCAGGTTTTAAGCCACTAGATGACTAAACATCAGCCAACAGCCCCCAGTAATACGATTAAATTCAACCCCTCTTTCAGTCAATTACAATAACACCTCTCCTAAAGGGGATTTACATATATGACCACTCAGAGTAGCAGTACTCACTTGGATTCCGATCATAGCACAGCCCCTTCATTCCCGGCAAAGGCTTTTTACTTTTGTTTTACATATAATTCTAATAAACTAATGTTATCAGGTTATTTTAACCCACAATAAATTGGAAACCACAAATCGGATCTGGAACTATGCATAGCTCCTCTAGGAAAAGAGGAACTTGGCACACTGAGGAATCAAAAAACTCAAGTACGTCAATTAGTCTTGGGCAATTTGGTATGAGGCAAACAGTTCTTCCTTATAAGTCAATCAGTTCTGAGAATATTATTACAAGTATAACAACTCAAGTTGCCATTTGTGGCCCTGATCACAATGAGGTAAATGAATTAAATTGCTTTTTTTTTTTTTTTTGAGACAGAATTTCACTCTTGTCACCTAGGCTGGAGTGCAATGGCGTGATCTCGGCTCGCTGCAACCTCTGCTTCCTGGGTTCAAGTGATTCTCCTGCCTCAGCTTCCGAAGTAGCTGGGATCAAAGGTGCCCACTACCAAGCCCGGCTAATTTTTTTTTTTTTTTTTTAGTAGAGATGGGTTTCACCACGTTGGCCAGGCTGTAAATCACTTTTGTAATGATGATTAATATCCCATTTAAGGCACTGGAAAATCAGCTGGGCATGGTAGTGCATGTCTGTGGTGCCAGCTACTGGGGAGACTGAACTAGCAGGACTGCTTGGGCCTGTGGGTCAAGGCTGCGGTGAGCCATGATTGCACCACCGCACTCCAGCCTGGGAGATACAGCGAGGCCTTGTCTAAAAAAGAAGAAAAAGAAGACACAGAAATGTCTCATACATCTGAGGAAGATTTTTATCCAAAATAGGCAAAACAGTCCTTAAAAGTTTTTAATTTTTTTTGAGATGGAGTCTCACTCTGTCGCCCAGGCTGGAGTGCAGTGGCGTGATCTCAGCTCACTGCAACCTCTAACTCCCGGGTTCAAGCGATTCTCCTACTTCAGACTCTCGAGTAGCTGGGATTACAAGCACATGCCACCACATTCAGTTAATTTTTCTATTTTTAGTAGAAATGGGGTTTTGCCAGGCTGGTCTCAAACTCCTGACTTCAGGTGATCCACCCGCCTCGGCCTCCCAAAGTGCTGGGATTATAGGCATGAGCCACTGCCCCAGGCCAAAAATTTTTCTTTTAATATAGAACACTTCACAAATTTGCGTGTCATCCTTATGCAGAGAGGCCATGCTAATCTTCTCTTGATTGTTCCAATTTAGTATACGTGCTGCTGAAGCAAGCACCAAAATAGGCTTTTAAAAGTTGTATTTTAAAAGCAAACAATTAAGGTAATAGTGTGATCTTCCCAAGATTGTAGTCTGCAAATATTTTTAGACAGAAATATTTCATGATAAAATGTTAAATAATTGGCCGGGCGCGGTGGCTCACATCTGTAATCCCAGCACTTTGGGAGGCCGAGGCGGGTGGATAATGAGGTCAGGAGATCGAGACCATCCTGGCTAACACAGTGAAACCCCGTCTCTACTAAAAATACAAAAAACTAGCCGGGCGTGGCGGGCGCCTGTAGTCCCAGCCACTCAGGGGGCTGAGGCAGGAGAATGGCGTGAACCTGGGAGATGAAGCTTGCAGTGAGCTGAGATTGCACCACTGTACTCCAGCCTGGGCGACAGAGCGAGACTCCTCTCAAAAAAAAAAAAAAAAAAAAGTTAAATAATTATTAGTGGTATTCTAAGTTCATTCCTATACCAAGTACATACAGAGCTGTTCAAATACAAAAAGTTTCACTTCTCTCTGAAATCTCAAGAATGAATTATTTCAAGAAAGAAAACAAATTCTAGATTCCAGCCTTTTCAACAAAGCTTTTAGTCAGCGAACTACATGTTTCATTACAGTGCCTACAGAATAAAACTTGGGCTTGGGGTCAGACATGGTGGCTCACGTCTCTAATCCCACCACATTGGGAGGCTGAAGTGGGCGGATCACCTGAAGTCAGGAGTTCAAGACCAGCCTGGCCAACATGGGTGAAACCCCATCTCTACAAAAAATACAAACATTAGCCAGGCGTGGTGGCAGGTGCCTGTAATTCTAACTACCAGGGTGGCTGAGGCATGAGAATCGTTTGAACCCAGGAGGTGGAGATTGCAGTGAGCCAAGATCGTGCCACTACACTCCAGCCTGGGTGACAGAGTAAAACTCCATCTCAAAAAAAAAAATTAATAAAACTAGGGAGGGACCGGGCGCAGTGGCTCACACCTGTAATCCCAGTACTTTGGGAGGCTGAGGCAGGCAGATCACCTGAGGTCAGGAGTTCAAGAACAGCCTGACCAACATGGAGAAACCCCATCTCTACTGAAAATATAAAATTAGCTGGGCATGGTAGCGCACGCCTGTAATCCCAGCTACTCGGGAGGCTGAGGCAGAAGAATCGCTTAAACCTGGGAGGCGGAGGTTGCAGTGAGCCGAGATTGTGCCACTGCACTCCAGTCTGGGCAACAGAGCAAGACTCCATCTCATAAAAAATAAATAATTAAATAATTTAAAAAAAAAAAAAAAAAAAAAAAAAACTAGGGAGGGAATAGAAAGGGCCAGGCCAGTTATGCATAGCATTTAAGTCTCCATGAAAATTTATGACCCATATGGAAGCAGTAAGTTAATGTTAAGACAGTTTTGCTCTCCAGGGCTGTAGCACCAGGTTGTTTCAGTTACTTTGTCACATTAGGGAAAAGATCCAGAATTAGGACACAAGCAGCCAGAATCAACCCAGCAACACTTTGATAAGTAACCATCACAATTACGATTAATACTGGTTTGATATTCTAGCTCACCCCTAACCATAAAGCGTCACCTTCTCTTAAACCCATTAAGTTTCTTCCTATTGAACAGCAATTGACAGAAAAAAAAATGGCACTCATGGTTAAATGTAATATGACTATTTTATCCCATTCTCCTGCCTCAGCCTCCCTAGTAGCTGGGATTACAGGTGCGTGCCACCATGCCCAGCTAATTTTTGTATTTTTAGTAAAGACAGGGTTTCACCATGTTGGCCAAGATGGTCTCAATCTCCTGACCTCGTGTTCCGCGCCCCTCAATCCTCCCACCTCAGCCTCCTGAGTAGCTGGGACTACAGGCACATGCCAACATGCCTGGCTAATTTTGTATTTTTTATTGCGATGAGGTTTCACCATGTTGCCCAGGCTGGTCTCAAACTCCTGAGCTCAAGCGATCCACCCATCTCAGCCTCCCAAAGCGCTAGGGTTACAGGCGTGAGCCACCGCACCCAGCCTATTTTATCCCATTCTCTAACAAAAGTTGTAAGACTGGCTAGCTGTAGTTGCTCATGCCTGTAATCCTAACACTTTGGGAGACGAAGGCAGCCTGGGCAACATAGTGAAACTCCATCTCTACAAAATATACAAAAATTAGCTAGGTGGAGGCCGGACACGGTGGCTCACACCTGTAATCCCAGCACTTTGGGAGGCTGAGGCAGGTGGACCACCTGAGGTCAGGAGTCTGAGACCAGCCTGGCCAACATGTTGAAACCCCATCTCTACTAATAATACAAAAATTAAAGCTAGGCACAGTGGCTCACGGCTGTAATCCCAGCACTTTGGGAGGCTGAGGGGGGCAGATCATGAGGTCAAGAGCTCAAGACCAGCCTGGCCAAGATGGTGAAACCCTGTCTCTACTAAAGATACAAAAATTAGCCGGGCATGATGGCACGCACCTGTAATCCCAGCTACTCAGGAGGCTGAGGCAGGAGATTCACTTGAACCTGGGAGGTGGAGGTTGCAGTGGGCCGCAATCGCACCATTGCACTCCAACCTGGACGGCAGGGCGAGACACCATCTCAAAAAAAAAAGAAATAGCCGGGTGTGGTGGTGAACGCCTGTAATCCCACCTACTGGGCAGGCTAAGGCAGGAGAATCACTTGAACCTGGGAAGTGGAGGTTGCAGTGAGCAGATATCGTGCCACTGCACTCCAGCCTGGGTGACAAGGGCAAAACTCTGTCTCAAAAAAAAAAAAAAAAAAAAAAAATTAGTTGGCTGTGGTGGTGGGCATCTGTAGTCCCGGGAGGCTAAGGTGGGAGGATCACCTGAGTCCAGGAGGTCAAGGCTGCAGTGAGTGGTGATCAGGCCACTGCACTCCAGCCTGGGTGACAAGGCAAGACCCTGTCTCAAAAAAAAAAAAAATGTTGTAAGACTGTTTTACAAGATAAAAATGTTAACAAAATTTTATTTTCTGTCTAAACTTTCAAAAGTCTACATATTCTTTGATCTAGCAATTTTACTCCTAAAAATGTATTCTTAAAAAAAAAAAAAGCAAAAAGTACTCATCAAGGAAATATGTACAAGGATATTTCCCACAGCATTGTTTGTAGTATGAAAAGACTGTAAACAACCTCAATATTAGTAGAGGACTGGTTGAATAAACCATGCACATTCATTGGACACAATACCATGCAACCACTATAAATAAGATGATCTATCACGTATTGATAGGAAACAGTCTCTAAAATATTATATGTTGTCAAGTCAAAAAACCAATTTGTTGAGCAGCATGTTATCATGTATGTAGCAAAAAGAAAAATGAGAAAACACACACGTACACATACAATCTCCAAAGGACACACCAAAAACTGGTAATAAAGGCCATCCCTGCGAGAAGGAAGGAGTAGGAGAGCCCAAATGAGGTCATGTGAAAGGAAAACCTCTCACTGAATACACACTGTATACCTTATGCACATAAAAAAAAGTTTTACCAGGTACATGTATTATTTGCCTTTTAAAAAATGTCAAGGTCATATAGATTCACTCAGCTTCTCAACAAACACTTTAGGGATGTTCAGTTGAACTCTCTGATAAAGCTTCTGCAATAGATAATCAGAAGTCTACAGCTGTCTAGTTGGCAGGTATTTACTGCCTTCAGTCTAACTTACTACTAGTTTGTTTTAGTGCCACCTAAATGCAAAATATTAAAAATCCCCTCTCAGAAAAGCATTCCTGACTCCTTAATTTGGCTTAAGTGGCTTCTCCACATTCCCTGAAGGCACCCACTGCTTACCACTGTCATTACTCTTACCACATTTTCTTGAAATCATCCATTCCTTGGTACCACTCTTACAACTTTTCTGCAAGTTTGAAATTACATGAAAATTAAGTTACCCCCCAAAACACATACTAGCTATAATAAATTCTAACATCTAATTAACAGTAATTCTGTATATTCGCTTAGCATTTATAAGAACTCTAGAAGAACAATTTGGGTAGCCCAAACCTGTTTTAAAAACTGCCCCTGGCCAGGCAGGGTGCTTCATGCCTGTAATCCCAGCACTTTGGGAGACTGAGGCAGTGGATTACTTACGGTCAGGAGTTCGAGACTGTCCTGGCCAATATGACGAAACCCCGTCTCTATTAAAAATACAAAAATTAGCCAGGCGTGGTAGTGGGTGCCTGTAATCCCAGCTACTGGGAGACTGAGGCAGGAGAATCACTTGATCCTGGAAGGTGGAGGTTGCAGTGAGCCGAGATCATGCCACTGCACTCCAGCCTGGGGAACAGAGCAAGACTCCATCTCAAAAATAAAATAAAATAAAAACTGCCCCTAAGAAACTTTGAAATACTGAATATTAATATATACAACTTAAACATTTTTTTTTAATCTACGGTTAAAACCAAAGTTTAGGCCGAGTGCAGTGGCTCAAGCCTGTAATCCTAGCATTTTGGAAGGCCGAGGCGAGCAGAGTTCGACGCCAGCCTGGGCAACACGGCAAAACCCCGTCCGTACAAAAAAAATACAAAAATTAGCTGGGCGTGGTGGTGCGTGCTACTTGGGAGACTGAGGTGGACAGACTGCTTGAGCCTGAGAGGTTGTGACTGCAGTGAGCCGTGATCAGGGCACCCCAGCCTAGGCTACAGAGCAAGACCCTGTCATAAATAAATAAATAGTTTGGGTTTGAAATCATTCGTTTTTGTATAAAATTCCCCTATAGAGAATAAAGGTACACAAAACTATCTCACCAGTCTTACAGCTGAAAAGGTCTCCCGAAAATTAATTGTAAGGTTTAGAGAGGAATGTTTTTAAATACAGTCCGTTAATTCTTTCCTCCTTTTTTTCATCACCTTCCTCACCTCAATAAAATCAAAGACAACATTAAATACGGAAAGAACTTTCACAGAATCAGCCAAAAAGGTGTCTACATGTAAATAACTGATGAAATAAATGCTAGCAAGAATGTGTTCAAGCTACATGGCAAAGCCACCTCTTCATCTTGACACTGTTCAGTTCATTCTTCCTTAGGCACTGTTCAGTGCCAGAGACATGCTAGTGACAAAAGAGAAACTGCTAGGTGCACACATCAAGGCTTAGTGACACCCAAAGTGTTTATTAGAGAATAACAAATAATTCTGATCTTTTCAAAATTCTATTTGTCCTAAAGAAAATGAAAAGGTTTCTAGATTCTTCTAAAATTCTCTTTTCCCTAATGGTCTATTTCAAGGCCAAAGTACTTGACAGTTCTACTGAACCATTACTGTATTATTAACACAACACCTTGTTGTACCAGGCGCTCTTCATGAAGGTGGGCTCCTGCCATTTGGATGACTGAGAGTCAACAAAACTTTTTGAAATATTCTAGCAGTTCAAACAGAGCTAATTATTTTCTGAAACCTATGTATTTTAATGAGGAAGGTTATTATCACTTTTTTAAAATAAGAGATTATTACTCTTCCTCTATTTTTCCATTCTAGGTCATGAAGAAGCAACATTTTCTGAGTCTTCCATTAAAAATATCCATCCAATTAGCTTTTTAGTTTGTTTATTTGTTTGTTTGTTTGTTTGTTTGAGATAGGGTCTTGCTCTCTGTCGCCCACGCTGGAGTGCTGTGGGCATGGTCTCAGCTCACTATAGCTTCAACCTCCTGGGCTCAAGTGATCCTCCCGCCTCAGCCTCCCTAGTAGCTGGGACTACAGGCATGCGCCATGCCCCGCCAATTTTTGCATTTGTTGTAGAGACATGGTTTCACCATGTTGCCCAGGCTGGTCTTGAACTCCTGGGGCCAGGGGATCCATCCACCTCAGCCTTCCAAAGGGCTGGGATTACAGGTAGGAGCCACCGTGCCCAGCCCAATTAGTTCTAAAACTCAATCTGTTCCCATTCGAGGTGTGGGGAAATAAACAGCTTAGAATAGGCATGTGAATTTCCAAATTGTTCTTGAACGTGTAAAGTCTGGTATTGTTTTTTATCTTATGTTTGAGACAGGGTCTTACAGAACAATTATTTACATATTTCCAGCCTCCCAGGCTAGAGTGCAGTTGCACAATCCTAGGCTCAAGCGATTCTCCCACCTCAGCCTCCCAAGTAGCTGAGACTACAGGCATGTATCACCACAGCTGACTTTTTATTTTTTTGTAAAGGTGGGGTCTTGCTATGTTACCCAGGCTGGTTTCAAACTCCTGGGCTCAAGTGAGGTATTATTTTTTACATTGGAGTAAGTTTATCCTGTTTTTCTCTTATTAAAATGAATTTGATATAAAATGATACCTAGGAAAAAAGTCAGGTTGAAGACTGATTATGTGTACTTCATGGTAAAAAGTGAAAAGCCCCTGTGGTAAGCATTCGTTTTAGAAAAAGGCCTCAAAACTCTAATCCTCTCTATTCAAGTGGGTAATACTAGAATATCTTCAACCAAAAGCCACACAAACACACCCAGTTTATAAAGTACAAACAGTGCTGCTATTATACAATGCGCTTAACATGAACCAGTCTCTCTCTCTCTCTGGCATAATGGCCACTGAGATACAGTCAGGCCTCTGTAACCCTGGGTTCCACACTTGTGGTTTCAAACAACTGCAAATCAAAAAGATTTGGGGGTTAAAAATGGTTGCTTGCGCCTGTACTGAACATACACACCATTTTTTCTTGTTATTATTCCCTAAATAATACAGAACAATTATTTACACAGCAATTACATTGTATTAAGTATTATAGGCCCAGCGCAGTTACTCACAGCTCCCAGCACTTTGGGAGGCTGAGGCAGCCCAGAAATTTGAGACCAGCCTGGGCAACACAGTGAGACACTGTCTCTACAAAAAATTTAAAAATTAGCCATGTGTGATGGCCACACGCCTGTAGTCCCAGCTACTCAGGAGGCTAAGGTGGGAGGATCTCTTGAGCCCAGGAAGTCAAAGCTGCAGCGAACCATGATTGCACCACTACACTCCAGCCTGGATGACAAAGCAAGACCCTGTCTAAAGAAAAAGTGGGAAGTGGGAGATTATAATTGATATAACTAATCTAGAGGTGATTTTTAAGTACATGGGACAATGTACATAGGTTAAATGCAAATACTACGCCATTTTATTGGGACTTAAGCATCATCCCAGGATTTTGGTATGCGTGTGAGTGAGGTCCTGGAACCAATTCCTTACAGATACCAAAGCGTACTTTGCATGCCCTAATAATAATCTCAAAATTGGAGACATCCTATGTAATTTGGAAAACCACAATTTTGGGCCAGGCACAGTGGCTCACGCCTATAATGCCAGCACTTTGGGAGACTTAGGGAGGTGGATCATTTGAGGTCAGGAGTTCAAGACCCGCCTGGCCAACATGGTGAAACCCCATCTCTACTAAAAATACAACAATTAGCCAGACAGTAGCGGCACGCGCCTGTAATCCCAGCTACTTGAGAGGCTGAGGCAGGAGAATCGCTTGAGCCTGGGAAGCGGAGGTTGCGGTGAGCTGAGATCATGCCACTGCACTCCAGTCTGGGTGACATAGTGAGACTCTGTCTCAAAAAAAAAAAGACAACCACAACTTCAACTCAACACCAAATTTGCTGTTTCTCATCTGAGCTGGACTTTTAAGTCTGTTTCGTGGCTGAATGAAAAACGTGACATTGAGACCATCTTAAGATAAAGAAAAAAGAAAAAGAGAAAGTGGAGAAAATGTTAGGAAAGAAGAAGAGGAGTGGGGAGGAAGATGTAGGGAGGAATAGTACAGTTGATAATGAAACCAGCTGCCTGAGTGTCAAAAACGATAACAGTTGGGAGAAATGTGGCCAGGCTGTCAAGGAGTACTTATCTTTTCAACAAAAATATCACACATCAACCAGAGACATCAGAATTGGAAGGGGCTGGTACCCATTAAATACAACTCTTCACTCTCTCCCATCAGTGCTGTTGAGGTTTAACCAGCTTCCAAATCTCCCTGAATGCTCACAAGTCAGGGTCACTAAAGTCTTACTTCCAGTGACTATAGCTTCGTGTTTGTTCTTCCCAACTCTCACAGGGTAAGCTTCCTCTGAACTTCCTCCTAACCAGAAGTTTACAGCAGTGCGTTTCCTTTTGGGGGACAAACCTGGCCTCCTGATCTGACACCTCTATCGTGGAACAAAATGCGAAGCTCTGTGGACAATTTCAAAGACCCCTTTCTACTTGAATAAGAAAATTCCCTATTAGACTGGCCATGGTGGCTCACACCTGTAATCCCTTAGCACTTTGGGAAGCTGAGGCGGGAGGATTGCGTGAGCCCAGAAGTTTGAGACCAGCCTGGGCAACAGAGTGAGAAACCCAGTCTCTATTAAAAAAAAAATTACTTTTTTCAAAAAAAGAAAATCCCCTATTAAACCAGACTATACCTACTTCTTGCCTCAGAAAATATGTTTTGCCTTCACACTTAAGTAGCTTTTCTCTGACATATATGAAGAATTTTCATTAGATTACATTCAACCCATTTTTCCTAATGATGGATATTGGCTCCCAAATGATGCAGATTGACCTTAACAACTTTAAGTAAATATTGTCCTCAAAGTTTCTTTTCCTAAAAGCAAAGAAAAATTAAGACAACATATACTACCAGATTCTCCAGCCTTTAACAAGCCTCCTTTTGCTCTTTGAAACCTGGTAAAGTTTTAATAATTAACTTGTAGCTTTCTTCTTTCATTTCCTAGGAGTTTTAACAGCTATCAGCTTAGTAGAGATGAGACCAAAACAAACACAAACCTCATACAAAATGACTTACCGGCAATAGGCACCAGAACAAGACTAAAAACCCTAATTTGTTCCTTATGCCAAAAAATATAAATTACTTTAACTTGAAATTAGAAGTGGAAGAGAAGTTAGGCAATAAATATATTTTGGTCATTCCTGGCCAATTGTTTTATATTCCATTATGATTTCATTACAATATACTTTATTATATACATGTCATTTTATTGTATCTAGAATATTCCTGATGATGCCTGGAAGGCTCTTCTTTGTGTCTCAAGGGGCCAATTAATGTAAATTGCTCAATAAATGTTTGTTAAATTATAAAAAGAATAAATGGCAAGGCTGGGCAACAGTGGCTCATGGCTGTAATCCCAGCACTTTGGGAGGCCAAGGCAGGACTGCTTGAGCCTAGGAGTTCAAGACCAGCCTGGGCAATATAGTGAGAACTCAACTCTACAAAAAAATTAACAATTAGCTAAGCGTGGTGGCGCAAGCCTGTAGTCCCAGCAACTCAGGAGGCTCTAGTGGGAGGATCGCTTAAACCTAGGACGTGGAGGTTGCAGTGAACCAATATTGCACCACTGCACTCCAGCCTGGCAAGAGAGCAAGACCCTGTCTCCAAAAAATAAAAATAAAGAATAAATGGCAGCCAGTAAGTGAGACACGGTCTGCATCTTCTAATCCATTACATTCCGCTCATTCAAATGCCCCTACCTTTTTTCCCAGAATGTTTTACTCAAACTACAGAGCCTCATAGAGATGATAATAATGACAATATTAGGGCAGCAGACTTCCTTTTCTGCCTCAAACACACTCAGTTCTTTAAAGGTGTCACTCCCATGCCTCTTAGGCAAAAACAGATTTCAAAGACATTGTCCTTCACTCTCACCAGGCCAACTTCCAACTTTAAATCCTAAAGAAGTATTAAACTGGTTGGGCACTGTGGCTGGCACTCACGGGCTCAAGACAGCCTGGGAAACCTAGTGAGACTCCATCTTCACAAAAAAATTGTTTTAATTAGTCAGGGGTGGTGGCATGCACCTGTACGCCCAGCTACTAGGGAGGCTGTGGCAGGAGGATCACTTGAGCCTGGAAGGTCAACCCTGCAGTGAGCTATGATCATGCCACTGTACTCCAGCCTGGGTTACAGAGCCAGACCTTGTCTTGGGGAAAGAAAAAAGTCTTGAACTCTCTTATTCCAAAACTAAACAACTAAACTTATATCATCTGCACTTCAACTAAATTTGGCCAGCATACTGCTGCAGTAAGCAATTTTTTTTTCATAAAGTTTCTCATTTTCTGACTAGTTCCTAATAATGCTATGTGTATAAATAGCAGCTTCCTTGAAGGGAAGAATTAGAAGACAAAGCAGTCTTCCACTGGAGTATCCCAGATAGCACCACGAGAATATGAGAGGGCTTTTTAAGGTCATAGGAAGGGCAGAAATCTGTCAGCAGACATTTGTATGTATGTGCATGGTGAGGAGGCAGAGAATAAAGATGTCTTTGATTCAACAACACTCACCCAAATACTTAGCACTGAAAGTCAAACAAGAAAGATCCGGCAGGGTCCAGTGGCTCACGCCATCCCAGCACTTTGGGAGGCCGACGCAGGTGGATCACTTGAGGTCAGGAGTTCCAGACTAGCCTGGCCAACATGGTGAAACCCCGTCTCTATTAAAAATACAAAAAAAAAAAAAAATTAGCCGGGCATCAGGAGGCTAAGGCAGGAGAATCGCTTGAACCCAGGAGGCAGAGGTTGCAGTGAGCCGAGATCGCGCCATTGCATTCCAGCCTGGGCAACAAGAGCGAAACTCTGTATCAAAAGATCCTACTTTGTAGATATAATTCTCTAACTTTCACTGAATCATAACGGAACCAAAGCTGCTTACTAGCTTTGTAGAGTAATCCAAGGGACCACTGCTGATTTCCTAACAGTAGAGTAAGATTAGATTCATAAGAAGCTTCCCCATTCCTTAACAAGAAGTGCTGCCAGGCTACCCAGAAATTCCCCTCCCGAGTCCCACTGCTGCCGTTTCGGAAACATGAGAAACCAAGTATGCTGCAATCATGGACTTTTTAGTACTGGCTCCAAAATAAACTGCGTGGGCCAAGCAAGACTGTCAATGAACTATTGTCCAGTGAAAAAATAAACAACCGAAGGTCTCAGGTTTCATTTACCTAACACAGGTATCACCATAAATGACCTAGTATAATGACAGTTTCCAACCGTATTTAATAAAACAAACACGCAGCAGAAATCCTTTAGTCACTTGTAACTACACTATACCCTCAGATCAAAGTTAATCATGTCAATGGAAAGTATAGGCCGGCGGGTTCCCTGGTGATAGGTCATGATACTCTGAGCAAAGAATAAGTAATAAGGTTAGAATTCTTTAGAAGTGTTGAGGGGAAAGAAGGTAACAATAACAAAAACTCCACGTCAGGAACTGTTCTAAGTACTTTGTTGTTTATTAACTAATTTCATACCAACAATCCTCTAAGATTGATATTATCAATCCCCATTTTAAGTACGTGGAACAAAAGAACAAAGAGGCAAACAACTTGTTCAAAGATTTACAAAGTCAAGAAATTATGCGAACTGGTGAGGCTTCGGGTTCCAGAAGTCAGTGTATACATAGCTTCTCCAGTTTTCACCAACAGTGACTAAAATTGGGGCCAGCGAGTTTTTAGAAGCCTATCTCTCCTTGCAAACTCTCCTTCCAGATAATTTTTGCTTTTGCAAGAGATGTCACATTTAAGCGGTAGCTTTAAAAGTGGGGACACATGAAACGAACGGCTGGGAGAGCCATCCAGGCCACTTACATATGTGCAATATTCCCCTGCAGAAAAACCCTGCTCATTGGAGCCTGGAATCCAGAGGGTCCCTGAGAGCTGCACAAACAGCCTTAAAACCAATCTACCCACAACCACGGAGCCGCCTATGCAGGCTATTCACACAGAAGGCGCTCCCTGGAAGTCGGTTAGGCTATAACGAGTCTTTTGTTGAAGCGGGGCGGCGGGAGGCCCCGGAAAGCAGCCCGGCCCCCTGCGGCGCCGACAAGGAGGCCCCGAGAGACCTTGCCCTGTGCCAGTCGGCCTCTTTCACGGCGTCGAAGCAGGTCAGCGCACCCCGACCACGGGCCGGCGCGCCATCCGGTGCAGCTGGGAGTTGGGCCATGTGTCCTAGGCCGCGGCGGGGAAGGGGCGAGACCCCCGCGACCGTCGGCGTTCCCTCCCTGCCCCCATCTTTGGGTCTTCCTCTGAATGTCGCTGCTCCATCAGTCCTGGACTCCGGGCCTGAGGCCCTCCCTGCCCACACCTCCCCTCACAGCCCCGCACGGCGAGCCGGTTTCGCATCCTAGTCCCGGACCTGACCCCCGACACGGGCCCTCGAGCCGCCCCGCGCCCCTCCCTGTCCGCGAGCAGAATCCGTGACCCCTGACCTTGCCTTCCCCTCACCTTACCAGGTCCGCAACCACCTGACACGCCGCCCCCGAGCTGACGGCTCCATATTCCGGGAGCTAGCGCCAAGCTGGCCAACGCCTTCCCCTCCCCGCGATTGGCCGATAGGACATCAGCCGCACATCCCTATTGGTTGGAGTCCCCGCAGCGGCCGGGACGCGTGGCCCGCCGACTGAGGACCGAGGCTCCGCCCACGCGGAGTCTGGATGGGGCGGCCCCTGGGGCCCCCAGCGGGAGCTGCATGCTGCATAGTTGCTGCTTGCTCTGGCCAGAACCACACAGCCCGTGGGCTGGGGAGCTCCCGTCCGCTAGCAGTCTGGGGACAGATAAGATTCCTGCCCTAGTTCGCCGTGGCGCCACGTTAGGTACTGACAGACAAGCTACGAGGTATAGCTCTATCCTGTAAAGGGTAGCCAGGCCAGGCGCGGGGGCTCACAGTTGTAATGACCAGCACTTTGAGAGACCGAGGCGGGAGGATCACTTGAGTCCAGGAGTTCGAGACCAGCCTGGGCAACAAAGTGAGACTCGGTCTCTACAAAAAATTTTAAAATTAGCCAGGCAAAGGCCGGGCGCGGTGACTCACGCCTGTACTCCCAGCACTTTGGGAGGCCAAGGCGGGCGGATCACTTGAGGTCGGGAGTTTGAGACCAGCCTGACCAACATGAAAAAACCCCGTCTCGGCCGGGCGCGGTGGCTCAAGCCTGTAATCCCAGCACTTTGGGAGGCCGAGACGGGCGGATCACGAGGTCAGGAGATCGAGACCATCCTGGCTAACACGGTGAAACCCCGTCTCTACTGCAAAAAAACTAGCCGGGCGAGGTGGCGGGCGCCTGTAGTCCCAGCTACTCGGGAGGCTGAGGCAGGAGAATGGCGTGAACCCGGGAGGCGGAGCTTGCAGTGAGCTGAGATCCGGCCACTGCACTACAGCCTGGGTGACAGAGCAAGACTCCATCTCAAAAAAAGAAAAAAAAAGAAAAAAACCCGTCTCTACTAAAAATACAAAATTAGCGGGGCGTGGTGGCGCATGCCAGTAATCCCAGCTACTCGGGAGACTGAGGCAGGAGAATCGCTTGCACCCGGGAGGCGGAGGTGCGGTGAGCCGAGATGGCGCCGTTACACTCCAGCCTCGGAAACAAGAGCGAAAACTCCGTCTCAAAAAAAGAAAAAAAAAATTAGCCAGGCATCATGGCGCCCGCCTGTGGTCCCACCTGCTCGGGAGGCTGAGGTGGGAGGATCACTTGGGCCTGTGAGGGGGAGGCTGTGGTGAGACAAGGTCGTGACACTGCACTCCAGCCTGGGTGACAGAGCAAAACCCTGTCTCAAAAAGAAAGTATAGCCACCTGACAGGAACATTTCCTCGCGCCCCAAGAGCCACATCATAGTATCTGCTGCCCCACCAAGAGCACCCCACACCTGGGAGGAACCGCGACACATCAGCTAGTGCAGCCAGTTCCACCGCCTCTGGTGTCCTCCCAAGCCTCCGCAGCGAATTGTTTTCCTCCTTCTCACCCAGTTGCCTCGATTCTCCCCAGACTTTATCCTACCTACCCAAAGCAATCCCACTCTATCCCCAGTTTCAGCCTCACGCCTTCTTTTGTTCTGAAGATGACTGCCAGACTGGTGAAGAGGGAATAAATGGCCTAACAAATCACCGTAATTTTCTACAATGTCGTTTACAGCCACCAAAAACATTAGATTATCCCGCCACCCTCACTCCCCGACCCCCCGCACTGCTTACAGCATTAAAGGTAACGGAGCTTCTTTATTCACGTAAAAACGGCTAGGAGAAAATTTCATTAGTAAGAAAGTCTGAGAAATGAGGAAAGGAGTGTGAACGGCCAAGAGAAAAATTCAAATAAAGTGCAATGTAAAAACAAACTCGGGGACTAAAAAAAAAAGGCGGGGAGGGGCTTGCCTTCCTGGAGCAGGTTGTTTTTCATACAGAATTTCTCCTGGAGAAAAAAGAAAATACACAAATTAGTTCTGAGATTCTCGCTACAGTACATCTGTGGAGTTTCAGAAAGGTTTGATGAAGTTCCTCCAGACCAGAACCTTTCCTTTGGGAACTTCTATTATAACTAGAAAATAAAATTGCTAGAGCTGTACTTGTCACCCTTTCAGGTCTGCTCAGCTGGGCAGCTTCCCTGGGCTACTTACTTAGCTCACAGTGTGGCGCTGCCTCCGTCTGAAGCTGCTTCTTCCTCATGGTGCAGAACTAGTTTGACTTTCTCAATGCCAGCTCCTGCCTCTATATATGAAGACAAGTGCGCCTCCCTCAGTTAGATAAGGGCACTTTTGGGTGCTCTAAGCAACACAGCTTTCTAAAGACTGGCAAGGACTTTCAAGAGGCAAACCACGCCCTCCAAAGCCTAATCAGATTTCATCTTTGACCTGTCGTGAAAAGAGAAGCATTATATATCTGCCACTCCTAGATATTAATTAATAATGTATTGAGTTCAAAAACTTTTATTCTAAGATTTCATCTCTGTACCATTTGGCAAGAGCAAGAGCAGGTGGCAAACCTGTGAGTGCCAGTGGTTGAAAGGGGTGGAGTAAGATAAATTGCTTCCCTTCTCTGCTCCTCTTGGAGTGAAGCTGGTTCAGGCTCCACAGGTGCACTAGGACTCTGCTCCTCTGAGACGTGAGGTGAAACCATTAACCCCAAGCCTGACAGTCCACTTGTATTTTCCGCATAGGTACGTGCAGCACTGATGCAATTATGAGGAGTCTCAGAGCGTGGGTGGAAATGCTGCCTGCTCTTTTATCCCTCGGGATCTAAAGGACCCGCTGGCTTCAGCCTGGTCAATCAGTGATCCATGGGCAGACATCAGAGCCACGCAAACTCCGGACTTGGTGCCTGATGAAAAAGAAAAAGAAAGGAAAAAAAACCCAGAGACTAAAAAGAGAAGTCCAGGGCAAGCCTAGAATTTCTCAATCTGGGAAGAGAGGAGCTGAAAGAATGGGGAAATTTTGCCTCAGGGAAATAACTTAGATAACAAGCCGCAAAAGAGAAGCATTGGGATGGGGTAAAAAGCAAGAGAGAAGAAAACAGTTGCTGCTTTCAGGTAGCAGGCAGTTTTCTAGTAGCTTTCAAGAAAATCTGCTTAGTACCATAAAAACATAATGGCTTAGAATGGAAAAGAAAGAAAAGCAGTAATCGATTCAAATAAGTCAAGGCAGGCTTCCAGCAAGTTGTTCTGGTTCCTACCTAGAACAACCATTGAGTCTGGAGAAAGAATTATGGATCTTCTGCCCAGGGACCCAGATGAAAGGTCTCTTTGCTTCAGGGCTCTCTTAATCATGAAAGTCAAATAACTACAACTTGGCCTGTCTCCTGTCTTTGTTCTACATCAGGTAAAGTTCCCCAAGGCAAAGCTGTCTCTGCAGATTGGGCTGGGGGCCAATTTGTTCCACTTGAGGGGAAAATAGAAGCACCTGTAAGATCACCCAGGAACTAAAGTCTCAGAAGGAAAAGGCCTATTTGAGTTTAGGAATTCTTACCCTAGGCAACATAGGGAGATCCCATCTCTACGAAAAATTTAAAAATTAGCTGGGTGTAGTGGAATGTGCTTGTGGAACATCCTAGCTTCTTGGGAGGCTGAGGTGGGAGGATCACTTG
The DNA here is from genome assembly GCF_008728515.1 of Papio anubis. Classification (NCBI taxonomy): domain Eukaryota; kingdom Metazoa; phylum Chordata; class Mammalia; order Primates; family Cercopithecidae; genus Papio; species Papio anubis. The sequence goes on from NC_044984.1 coordinate 45,856,268, forward strand.
AGTCCAGGAGGTCAAGACTGCAGTGCGTCGTGATCATGCCAGAGCACTCCAGCCTCTGCGACAGAGCAAGACCCTGTCTCAAAAATCTGTGTTATGAGTGTCAGGTTTAGACTATGCCAAAGGTCATGTTGAGGTCCGGAGGTAGTGGATGGATGAGCAGAAAGAACACTTGGGGGGCCGTAGACAGGTGAAATATGATTTTATTCAGCAGCAGCTCTCATCAACAGCTTTCTCACACTGTCTGCCCTGTCGCAGCTGCTTAGTCCGGCTCCCACACACAGTTGCGTGCCCCCTGCCTTCAGGGTCAGCAGCTTAACTCTCTCTGGGCACGAGCAAGCTGAGCTGTGTCCTGGCTCCCCTCTGTTCGTCTGCAAAAAACACACTCCATTTTTGCCTTCCTGGTCCTCAATTTATACTTAAGAGTAACTGACAACATTAATTGAATTTTTATTGTGTACCAAACACTATATTTAACACTTCACAAGCATTAATCCTCATAGTAGGCTGGCACAAAAATTCATGCCTGTAATCCCAGCACTTTGGGAGGCCGAGGCAGGTAGATCACTTGAGGCCAGGAGTTTGAGAATAGCCTGGGCAACATAGCAAGACTATGTCTCTACCAAAAAAAACAATCCTCATAATAAACTAATGGGGCAGGAACTATTATTTATTATTATTCTCATTTTGCAAATTAGGAATCTGAGACTTAGAGTATAATTTGTCTAAGGACACAGCTAGTTAGTGGCAAAGCCAGGCTTTTAACACAAATCTGTTAGACCCACAAGCCGAGACTCAACCACCACACCGTATCACCTCCATCTTGTACACCTTAAACAATTTCCTTCCATTCAAAAATTGAGACAAGAACAACACAAGGTAGTCACAGAACAGAAAACTCCAGAAGTTCAAGACTGCCGTGAACTGTGATCATGCTAATGCACTCCAACTTGGGAAACAGAGCAAGACCCTGTCTCTAAAAAAAAACAACTAAAAAGAAAACCTGTGGATTGCGGCCAGGCACAGTGGTTTATGCCTATAATCCCAGCACTTTGGGAGGCCAAGGCGGGCAGATCACTGGAGCTCAGGAGTTCGGGACCAGCCTGGCCAACATGGTGAAACCCTGTTTCTACTAAAAATACAAAAGTTAGCTGCGTGTGGTGGGGGCTGCCAGTAGTCCCAGCTACTTGGGAGGCTGAGGCAGGATAATCGCTAGAATAGAGGAGGCAGAGGTTGCAGTGAGCTGAGATGGCGCCACTTCATTCCAGCAAAAAACAAACAAAACAAACAAACAAAACAAACTGTAGGTTGCAACTAGTATATTTTTTCTTTTCTTTTCTTTTCTTTTCTTTTTTTTATTCTTGAGTTGGACACAGCAAGAAAACAGATGTATATTTATTTTTTGTAGAGACAGGGTCTCCCTATATTGACCAGGCTAGTCTCAAACTTTAGGACTCAAGGGAACCACCTGCCTTGGCCTTCTAAAGTGCTGAAATAAAATAGAATTTTTTTTTCTTTTCCCGAGACAGAGTCTTACTCTGCCACCCAGGCTAAAATGCAGTCGCGCAATCTTGGCTCGCTGCAACCTCCACCTCCCAGGTTCAAGCAATTCTCCTGCCTCAGCCTCCCAAGTAGCTGGGATTACAGGCATGTGCCACCACATCCAGCTAATTTTTGTATTATTAATAGAGACAGGAGTTTCACCATGTTGGCCAGGCTGGTCTCGAACTCCTGACCTTGTGATCTGCCTGTCTCAGCTTCCCAAAGTGCTGGGATGACAAGCGTGAGCCTCTGCGCCCGGTCAGAATTTTTAAAAAATAGAATAGAAAATATCAGAGAATGTCAAAGGCACTAAGGTAAGTGTTGTTTTGTGCAACTTTAAGAGTGTGTGCCTGTGTGTGTACGTGTGTACTGGGTTACTGTAAAATATATTTCTTGGCTGGACACGGTGGCTCTCACCTATAATCTCAGCACTTTGGGAGGCTAAGGCAGAAGGATCACTTGAGCCCAGGAGTTCAAAACCAGCCAGGGTAACACAGTGAGATCCTATCTTTACAAAAAATAAAAAATTAGGCCAGGCACGGTGGCTCACACCTATAATCCCAGCACTTTGGGAGGCTGAGGTGGGCCGATCTCTTGAGCTCAGGAGTTTGAGACCAAGTGGGCAACATGGCAAGACCTCATCTCTAAAAAAAATACAAAAATTAGCTGGGAGCGGTGGCACATGCCTATAGTCCCAGCTACTGGGGAGGCTGAGGCAGGATAATCACTTGAGCCCGGGAGGCAGAGTTTGCAATGAGCTGAGATCGCACCACTGCACTCCAGCCTGGGCAACGGGAGTGAAACCCTATCTCAAAAAATAAATAAATAAAAATATAAAACTTAGCCAGGCATGGTGGTGCAAGACTGTAATCCCAGCTCCTCAGAAGGCTGAGGGAGGAAAATCGCTTGAACCCAGGAGGTGGAGGTTGCAGTGAGCCAAGATCATGCCACTGCACTCCAGCCTGAGCGACAGAGCAAGACCCATCTCAAAAAAACAAAAAATCAGCCAGGCATGGTAGCCTGCTCCTATAGTCCCAGCTACTCTGGAGGCTGAGGCAGGAGGATCCCTTGAGCCCAGGAGTTCAAGGCTGCAGTGCGCTATGATTGTGTACTTCACTCCAGCCTGGGTGATAAGGTGAGACCCCATCTCTTTTTTTTCTTTTTTTTTTGAGACAGAGTCTCACTTTGTCGCCCACACTGGGGTGCAGTGGCACGATCTCGGCTCACTGCAACCCCCACCTCCCGGGTTCAAGCGATTCTCCTGCCTCAGCCTCCCGAGTAGCTGGGACTACAGTCTTGCATCACCATGCCCAGCTAATTTTTGTATTTAGTAGACATGGGGTTTCACCATATTGGCCAGGCTGGTCTCAAACTCCTGACCTCATGATTCCTCCTCCTCGGCCTCCCAAAGTTCTGGGATTATAGGCGTGAGCCACCACACCCGGCCTGAAACCCCATCTCTTTAAAAAAAAAAAAAAATTAGCCAGGCTCAGTGGCTCACACCTGTAATCCGAGCACTGTGGGAAGCTGAGGCAGGAGGATCCTTTGAGCCTAGGAATTCAAGGTTGCAGTGAGCTATGATTATACCTCTGCACTCCAGCCTGGGTGACAGAGTGAGACTGTGTTTCAAAAAAAAAAAAAATTATTAAATAAAAAAAAATATGCCCTACCTCACATAATTGTGTTAAAATTGAGTGATATGTAAATACAAGATTATTTTATAAACTATAAAAATGTTCATAAGTCTTAGGTAAAAAACTGTATATAATATTAAGTAAACAAGTGAAATTCGATGTAGTAGAAAGTATGCAGCTAAATGTGCATTATATGATTTTGTTTTGTTGTGTTTTGTGATTGTCAGTGACAGAAACCCAATTCAAACTGCTTGTGTTCAAAAGGAGCTGAATCATTCACATAAACTGAAAAACCCAACAATACAGCTCACTGTAGGCAGGACTGAAGCTGGGGACCCATATATCACCAGGCCACTGTCCACCTGTCCCTTTCCTTTTTTTCCCTCCCCCCCCTCTTCCCCACCCCCTCCTTCTCCTTCTCTTTTTTTTTTTTTTTTTTTTTTTTTTTTTTTAATAGGGACAGGATCTCATTTTGTTGCCCAGGCTGATCTCAAACTTCTGGCTTCAAGCGATCCTCCTGCCTCAACATCCCCAAATTCTGGGATTACAGGCTAGAGCCACTGTACCAGGCCCTGTTTCTTTCTTTCTATTTCTCACTCTCTAGTCTCTGCTTTAGAATCAGTGTGGTTTTGTTCTCAGGGAGGTTTCCCTGCATGGTAGAACAATGACCACCACCTGCACTGGGCTGACTTGATCCTTTTTCCTATAGTTCCAGCAAAAGTCCCAGGGAAACTTACTTGGGAGGCTGAGGAGGGAGGAACACATGGGCCCAGGAAGCAGAGGTTGAAGTGAGATTGCACCACTGCACTCCAGCCTGGGCAACAGAGCAAGACTCTGTCTCAAAACAAAAACAAAAACAAAACAAAACAAAAAAGATGAGTAGTGTCCTAGCCTAGACTTCAAGAAGTCTTTCCAGACTAACACAGAAAGCTCTGCCTGCTACCTAGCTTGAGTCATGAGCCAGTCCCAAACCAAAAACAGTGGCCATGGGGTGCCTGGGACACAAGCTGATGCTTGGAGGCAGGGTGGGGTCAGCCCTGCTTGAGTCACCTAAACTGAAAAAGATTGGTGGGGGAGTCTTCTCAAGGGGCAGAGTAAGAGATTCAGAATGATTACATTTTTTTTTTTGAGACAGTCTCACTCTGTCACCCAGGCTGGAGTGCAGTGCCTCGACCTAGGCTCACTGCAACCTCCACCTCCCAGATTCAAGCAATTCTCCTGCCTCAGCCTCCCAAATAGCTGGGATTACAGGTGCGCGCCATCAAGCCTGGCTAATTTTTGTATTTTCTTTTTTGTTTTTGTTTGTTTGTTGTTTGTTTTTTGAGACGGAGTTTCACTCTTTTGCCCAGGCTGGACTGCAGTGGCACGATCTCGGCTGACTGCAACCTCCGCCTTCCGGTTTCAAGTGATTCTGCCTCAGCCTTCCAAGTAGCTGGGATTACAGGTGCCCACCACCACGCCCATCTAATTTTTGTATTTTTAGGAGAGATGGGGCTTCACCATGTTTGCCAGGCTGGTCTTGAACTTCTGACCTTGTGATCCGCCCGCCTCGGCCTCCCAAAGTGCTAGGATGACAGATGTGAGCCACCCCGCCCGGCCTATGACTGTACTTCTAATGCTGAATAGGATTAGTCTGGAAAGACTTCTTGGAGTCTAGGACACTACTTATCTTGCTGTTAGTTTCTTCTGTTTAATTTTCTCATATACCAATCAATGCAGTAAGGATATATAACATATATGTTCATTTAATTCAGTTTCATTAACTTAACAAGTGCACTATTTGTAAAGGATCTACTATGTTCCAGGCACTGATTCTGGGCAGTGGGATATAGCAATGATAAAGACATAAAAAGTTCCTGTTCTCTGAAAACCTATATTCTGTGGGGCAGACAGATAACAACTAGTCAATAAGTATACATCAATAAGTACAGATCATTAAATTTTATTAAAAAACAAATTTAAAAATCAGGAAATGGAGCAGCAAGAGCTATAGGTGGGAGATCAGGACTATTTCAGAAGAGATGGTTAAAGACCTCACTCAGTGACTTTTGTTTTTTGTTTGTTTGTTTATCTTATTTTTTGAGATGGAGTCTAGCTCTGTCACCCACACTGGAGAGCAGTGGTGCAATCTTGGCTCACTGCAATCTCCGCCTCCCAGGTTCAAGCGATTCTCCTGCCTCAGCCTCCTGAGTAGCTGGGATTACAGGTGCATGCCACCATGCCTGAGTAACTTTTGTATTTTTAGTAGAGATGGGGTTTCACCATGTTGCCCAGGGTGGTCTTGAACTCCTTACCTCAAGTGATCCACCCACCTTGGCCTCCCAAAGTGCTGGGATTACAAGGGTGAGTCACTGCATCCAGCCCATGTACATTTCTTAATGAATATGTATGAAATATGTTAACCTTTTTTTCTACATTGAAACAATTTTTATGACAGTGATATCGAACCGCAAAATCCCTGAGGCCTTTCTAATATTGATCCAGCTAGGTAAGACATTTATGAGTCTTGTTGAATGTGCAAATGTATTTAAATTGAGAGTGTGGGTGGGCGCAGTAGCTTGTGCCTGTAATCCCAGCACTTTGGGAGGCCAAGGCAGGGAATCACCTGAGATCAGGAGTTGGAGACCAGCCTGACCAACAATGGTGAAACCCCATCTCTACTAAAAATACAAAAATTAACTGGGCATGATGGCGAGCCCCTGTAATCCCGGCTTCTAGGGAGGCTGAGGCAGGAGAATCTCTTGAACCTGGGAGGCGGAGGTTGTGATGAGCTGAGATCACGCCATTGCACTCCAACCTGGGAGACAGAGTGAGACTCCATCTCAAAAAATAAAAAATAATAAAAATGAGAGCACTTTGAGGCAAGGGCTTCCTTTCTTTTATAGGAATTGAACACAGAGGAAGTTCAGTACATGGTGCTAGTGGAACAATGGGGGTACCACAGTGAATAGCAATACTGATGAGAGGGCTCCCAGGTGACCCTGCCAAAGTTGGGTGGGGATAATTTTCCTCAAAGAGTTTCCTTAACTCTGTCCTTTTGCTCTAATTGCTGTGGACGTGCCAGGCAGCACAAAGTGGCTCCTGAGGGTGGTTCCTGCTGATGCTGGGTAAAGGTCCATTTATTGAGAGCCGAGTACTAACACAAAGAAAAACCTCCTCTGATTTCAAGCGTTAGTAAGGCTTATGTTCTTGGAGGAGAAAAAGCTCAGAGATGGGGCACATGTGTGGAGGATGGAAGAGGAGAGGATGGGAGAAGTCAGAAGAGACCCACCTTCCCTAGTTGATTGATGACAGTTTCCCTGAACTTGGAACCCCTGTAACAAATACATACTAAGCACTGCTCGCCACCCAGTGATGCCTTTATCCTTGAATTGCACTTTGATGTGTTTGATGTTAATTCTTTACTATCTACAGTAGTTCTAGATTGCTCTACCTTTTTTATTATTATATGGTTTGTCCTTTGCTTATCTGCTTTATTAATTTTCAGAGTATAACTTCTTAGACTATATTTGTGAATAATACATTCTAAATTTAGTTCAGTGTCTACCTTAATTGCCCATTGCAAGCAATCACTGATAAAAACTTTTCTGGTTTTTTTTTTTTTTTTTTGAGACAGAGTCTCACTCTGTCACCCAGGATGGAATACAGTGGCGTGATCTCAGCTAACTGCAACCTCCCGGGTTCAAGCAATTCTCCTGCCTCAGCCTGCCGAGTAGCTGCGATTACAGGTGCACGCCACCATGCCCAGCTAATTTTTGTATTTTTAGTAGAAACAGGATTTCACCATGTTGGCCAGGCTGGTCTCGAACTTCTGACCTCAGTTGATCCGCCCACCTTGGCCTCCCAAAGGGCTGGAATTACAGGCGTGAGCCACCGCACCCAGTCTGATAAAAGTTCTTTGATGATGCTTTTTGATGACTGCAATTACAAAAATCAAAGGCTACTTCTTGGCTGGGTGTGCCCGGCCCTCCCACTTGCTTCTTTAAAGGCCTTCTAAGAGCTATTCTAAGCCTGGGGCCTTTCGTATTCCCCTTCTCTTCAAGAAAAACACTCTGAGGGAGGAGATGAGAAGCAGAGTCCCAAAGTTGGTGAAGAATCACATAATGAGGGGCTGAAGTATCGGAAGACATAAAACGATAGGCAAAAATAAACTCCAGGGCAATTAAATATCTAAAGTTGTAAAAACAAAACAAAACAAAATACGAACCAACTTCAAAATTATCTGGTGCTCACTTTGACAGCACATATACTACAACTGTAACAAAACAGAGACTAGCATAGACCCTGTGCAAGGATGACACAAAAATTCATGAAGCATTCCATATTTTAAAAAAAAAAATTTTTTTTTGAAAAGGCCAAGTACAGTGTTTCACACCTCTAATCCCAGCACTTTGGGAGGCCGAGGCAGGTGGATCACCTGAGTCCAGGAGTGTGAGACCAGTCTGGGCAACATGGTGAAACCCTGTCTCTACAAAAAATACAGAAATTAGCCAGGCATGGTGGCGCATGCCTGTAGTCCAGTTACTTGGGAGGCTGAGGCAGGAGGACCGTTTGAGTCCAGGATGTGGAGGTTGCAGTGGGCTGAGATTGCACCATTGCAGTCCAGCTTGGGTGACAGAGTGAGACCTTGTCTCAAAAACAACAACAGCAGCAAAATTATTTGAAAAAATATATAGTATTTTTATAATCAACATAAAATTTTAACAATAAAATTATGAAAAAGCAGAAGTAAAAATTGATCATTTTGACTAAATTGACTATTATAAATATTTAAAACTACCATCTAAAAAACTTTTTTTTTCTTTTTCTTTTTGAGACTCTGTCACCCATGCTGGAGTGCAGTGGCCCAATCACAGTTCACTGCAGCCTTGACTTCCTGGGCTCAGGTGATCCTCCCACCTCAGCCTCCCAAGTAGCTGGGACTACAGGCACATGCCACCACGCCTGGCTAATTTTTTCCAAATTAAACTGACAATGATATTTGTTTCACATCTACAGGACTATCGATAATCTAAAATCCTGACCATTTTAAGTGTGGGTGAGGACGTGGAAAAATTAGGACTCTGATATCCTGTAAAACTGATACACCCACTTTGGAAAGCAACTTGATAATATCTACTCAAGTTGAAAATGCACTTATTCTTTGATCTAGAAAGTCTACTTCCAGATAAATGCCTTAGAGCATTGTTTTTCAGTCCATTAGTGAGTCATAAAATCAATGTAGTGAGTCATGTCCAGCATTTTACAAAAATGAAATGAAATAGGACAGAATGCAACAGAGTAGGAAATAGAGTGCATATAGCAAGGGCAGGTATTATTTTGTAAAATTTTTATTTCATCTATGAACTGGGTCTTAATATAAAACACTTATATTTCATAGTGGTTCAAAAACCTGGAAGGCGGTAGCAGTGGCTCAAATATAATTCCAGCACTGGGAAACTGAGGCAGGTGGTCCGCGGGTGAATGCTCTCCAGCTAACATGGGTGAAACCCGTCTCTACTAAAAATACAAAAAACTAGCTGGGGAGGTGGCGGACACCTGTAGTCTGTAGCTACTCGGGGAGAGCTGAGGCAGGAGAATGGCGCGTGAACGGGCCGGAGCTTGCAGTGAGATCCGGCCCTGCACTCAACAAATGCATATCTCATCATGTAATAGAAACTCTATCAAATGAGTAGCCCTATAGGAGACCCTGTTGGAGGATATTCCCAGAAATGTAGTGTTTCTAATAATGAAACACTAAAAACAATGTACAATGTCTTCGATCAGTAGCAAATGGATAAGCAAATTGGGGTGTATTCATGTGATGAAACACCATTCAGCAGGCTAAATGAATGAACTTGCTGGGCCAGTGGCTCATACCTGTAATCCCAGCACTTTGGGAGGCTGAGGTGTGTGGATCACCTAAGGTCAGGAGTTTGAGACCAGCCAGGTCAACATGGCAACATCCTGTCTCTAATAAAAATACAAAAATTAGCCTGGTGTGGTGGCATGCGCCTGTAATCCCAGCTACCCAGGAGGCTGAGGCAGGAGAATGCAGCTTGAACGGAGGTGGAAGCTGCAGTGAGCAAGATTGTGCCACACTCCAGCTATAGGTGACAGAAATGGTGTCTTAAAATAATAATAATAATTTTAAAAACTAAAATAAAATAAATCAATGAACTTAATCTAGATGAACAAATTATGAAAACGAAGTTAAGGAAACAAAACAAGATGCAGGAAAATAAGTGCCACACGAAACAAATTACATGAATTTTTAAAACATTAAGAAATACCATATACCATATATATGTAAATGTTCATATCTATGTATATGTATGTGTGTATAGATGTATGTATGTATATATGTATGTGTGTGTAAATACATCATAGTCAAAGAGTGCATAGTGCAAGGCTAAGGTCATGGTGGTTCATGCTTGTAATCCCAGCACTGAGAGGCGAAGCGGACAGGGATCCAGGAGTTCGAGACCAGCCTGGCCAACATGGTGAAACCCCATGTCTACTAAAAATACAAAAATTAGCCAGGCATTGTGGCACAAGCCTGTAGTCCCAGCTACTCAGAGGGTGAGACAGGAAAATCCACAAACCCAGGGCTGAGACTTGCAGTGAGCTGAGATGCTGCACTGCCTCAGCCTACAAAAAAAAAGGTGACATGAACTCCGTCTCAAGGTAAAATTAAAATTAAGAAAAAAAATGGGCGGTGGCGGTGGCTCAAGCCTGTAATCCCAGCACTGGGAGGCCCGAGGCAGGCGGATCACACACACCAAGGTCAGAATCAGACCATCCTGGCGAATACGGTGGAAACCCGTCTCTCTACTAAAAAATACAACTAGCGAGGCGAAGGTGGCGAGCCGTCCCAGCAGCTACTCTGGAGGCTGAGGCAGGAGAATGGCGTGAACCGGGGAGGCTTGCAGTGAAGTGAGATCAAGCCTCAACCTGGGCGACAGAAGCTGAGACTCTACGTCTCAAAAAAAAAAAAAAAAAAAAAAAGAAAGCAGGCTAATAAAAAAGCGATGCCTAAAGGGAAGGAGAAAGGGAGGAAAATAGGTATGATACTATTTATTCATTTTGGGTAGTGGATACATAGACGAATGTTACAGTGTTCTTTGTTATTATCCTTTTAAAACATTTTTAATACATAAAAAAGAAATAGGATTAAGTGGGTTTTTGGGAATTAAGTTTTACTCTTGTTCAGAGAGTATCATAAAACTGTATTAACCATTGGTTATTAAAACCCTTGGCCAGGGCTGAGCGCGGTGGCTCATGCCTGTAATCCCTGCACTTTGGGAGGCCAAGGCGGGTGGCTCACCTGAGGTTAGGAGTTCAAAACCAGCCTGACCAACATGATGAAACACCATCTCTACTAAAAATACAAAAAGTTAGCTGGGTGTGGTGGTGGGCACCTGTAATCCCAGCTACTCAAGAGGCTGAGGCAGAAAAATTGCTTGAACCCAGAGGGCGGAAGTTGCAATGAGCCAAGATTGCATCACTGCACCTAGCCTAGGCAACAAGAGTGAAACTCTGTCTCAAACAAAACAAAACAAACAAAAAAAACCCTTGGCAGGGTTGGGCACAGCGGCTCACGCCTGTAATCCCAGCACTTTGGGAGGCTGAGGCAGGTGGATCGCTTGAGGCTAAGAGTTCAACACCAGCCTGGGCAACATGGCGAAACCCTGTTTCTACTAAAACAAAATTAGCCATTTGGGCATGGTGGTACATGACCTGTAGTCCTAGCTACTTGGGAGGCTGAGGCACCAGAATCACTTGAACTCAGGAGGTGCACGTTGCAGTGAGCTGATATTCAGACACTGCACTCCAGCCTGAGCAACAGAGCAAGATGCTGTCTCAATAAATAAATAAAACCCTTGGCTGGGTTCAGTGTGGTTCATACCTGTAATCCTGGCAATTTGGGAGACTGAGGTAGGAGGATTGCTTGAGGCCAGGAGTTTGAGACTGACCTGGGCAACAGAGTGAGGCCCTGTCTCTACAAAAAACTTAAAACTAACTTAAAAGAAAATCCCTCTTTAAGGCTGGGCACAGTAGTTCACACCTGTAATCCTAGTCCTCTGGGAGGTCAAGGCGGAAGAATTCCTTGAGGCCAGGAGTTTAAGACCAGCCTGGGCAACATGGCAAAACCTCCTCTCTATAAACAGATTAAAATACAAACAAAAACTCTTTCATTCTGGTATTTTCCGCCCAGTCCCTTGCGAAGAATAACTGTCCTGAATCAGCTTGTCAAATTTAGTGAATTAGTAACTAAAAGTGGCAAATCACTGCAGTTATTACCTCTGATACAAAAAGAAACTTTACCTTTCCCTAAGGTTTCATTCTTCCATATCTTTTTTTTTTTTTTGAGGCAGTCTTTGCTCACAATAAGCCCAGGCACCGAATTGCAGTGGTCTCCAGCTCACTGCAGCCGCCTCGGGTCCACGCCGATTCTCCTGGCTCAGCCTTCGAGTAGCTGGGACTACGAAGCGCTTCCCTCACCCGGCTAATTTTATTTGTTTTTTTGAGGCCAGTCTGTCGCCAGGCTGGAGGAAGCGTGATGAATGTCGACTCACTGCAACCTCAAATTCCATTCTCCATGCAGCCTCGGTAGCTGGGACAAGCGCCCGCCAGCCCGGCTAGTTATTTATTTTTAGTAGAGACAGGGTTTTACCATGGCCAGAGATGGTCTCTCGTGATCCATCTCAGCCTCCCAGTGCTGGGGACCTGCAGCTTGGCTTCCACAAAAGCACGGCCTACTCCTCTCCTTTTATACATACTGTTCCTTCTTTCTTCCTAGAAATGATAATCCCAGTGATACATGGGTTTGGGGGCTCCAATCTAGTGCCATTTATTCCCATTACTTGTCTCCCAAACAATCTCCAATTGACTCTCCTTCAAATCTCAACCTACTTCAAATCTGACTTTTCTTCACCTGGGCTTCTGCCACCACCATCAGAATGTATAGAGATTTACAGCCAGGCACGGTGAAAACCACACCTGTAATCCCAGCTACTTTCGAGGGGGCTGAGGGCGGGAGGGTGCAGGCCAGGAGCAGAGGCTGCAGTAAGCTGAGATCAACCACTGCGCCTCAGCCTGGGTGACAGATGAGGACTCCTAAAAAAAAAAAAAAAAAAAAAAAAGAATTCATGAATTTACTACTCCTTCAACTTTTTTTTTTTTTTTTTTTCTGATGGCATTAGTGCGATCAAACTCACTACTCCGTCACCTCCTGGGTTCAAGCGTCCTCCACCTCAGCCTCTCTGGGGCTAACTGGGATTCTTCACCACCATGGCGGTATATTTTTGGCGGGTAGAGACATTTTACACCACGTTAGTCAGGCTGGATGCCGAAACTCCTGACCTCAAAAGATCTTCCGCCTTGGCCTCCCAAAGTGCTGAATTACAGGTGTGAACCACTGCCACTCCAGCACATTTCCCCAATATGTGAGGCAATGCCTTATGTATCCCAAGGAGAAGAACTAAAAGATAGTTTTTGGTCAACCTTATATGAAGTATTGAATCTCTACTTGGAAACACCTACTTAATTGGAAAGCCTTAAATCTAATTCCCAACATTTCACAATCCCTTATGGCTTCATTTGAAATGCTTTTTTCAAATTTTATTTATTCGATGTCCGTAATATTTCAAACCCTTTTTTTTTTTTTTTTTTTTTTGGCAGGATAGGTCTGAAACCAGCCAAGCCCAGGCTGGAATGCATTGACGGTCTCAGCTCACTGCAAGCTCCACTCCCCGGGTTTCACGCCATTCTCCATACCTCAGCCTCCCGCGAGTAGCTGGGGACTGACCTTTTCGCCCGGCTAGTTTTTTGTATTTTTTAGTAGAGGACACTGACATTATGCGGGATGGTCTCTCGACCTCAAAGTGCTGGGATTACGGGCTTGAGCCACGGCGACTATCAAGCTTTATTGTTAACTAGCCCAGTTTGCAGAGCAAGACATCCTTACATACACCTAAGTTGAGGACAGTTTTTTTTTTTTTAGTTCTAAACTGTTTTGTATGTTCTTGGCTTGCCCATTATAATTTCTGTTTGTTTGTTTTTGCGGATGGGTTTTGCTCTTTACCCAGGCTGGGGCTGCTTGAGCGTCCAGGCACTTTCACACAGCCTCTGCCTCCCAGGTACAAGTGATTCTCCTGCCTCAGCCTCCCAAGTAGCTGGGATTACAGACATGCACCACCACACCTGGCTAATTTTGAATTTTAGTAGAGACGGGGGTTTCTCCATGTTGGTCAGGCTGGTCCCGAACTCCTGACCTCAGGTGATCAACCCGCTTCAGCCTCTCAAAGTGCTGAGATTACAGGTATGAGCCATCGCGCCTGGCATGTTGTTTTTTGGGTTTTATTGAAATGGATTCTGGGTCTGTCACCCAGGCTGGAGTGCAGTGGTGCTATCTCAGCTAACTGCAACCTCCGTCTCCCGGGTTCAAGCGATTCTCCTGCCTCAGCCTATCAAGTAGCCGGGATTACAGGTGCCCGCCACCTTACCCAGCTAATTTTTGTATTTTTAGTAGAGATGGGGTTTCACCGTATTGGCCAGGCTGTCTCGATCCACCCGCCTTGGCTTTTCAAAGTGCTGGTATTACAGCATGATCCACTGTGCCTAACCCTTTCTGGGTTTTTGTTTTGTTGAGATGGAGTCTCCCTCTGTCACCCAGTCTGGAGTATAGTGGTGTGATCTCGGCTCACTGCAACCTCTGCCTCCCAGGTTCAAGTGATTCTCCTGCCTCCCGAGAAGCTGGGATTACAGGCGTGCGCCACCACGTCCAGCTAATTTTTGTATTTTTGGTAGAGACGTGGTTTCACTATCTTGCCCAGGCTGGTCTTGAACTCCTGACCTAAAGTGATCATCCTCCTCAGCCTCCCAAAGTGCTGGGATTACAAATGTGAGCCACCGCGCTTGGCCATATTCATTTAATAAATATTTAATGAGCCCCCCTTGTGTGCCAGGGAGTGGAATACAGTGAGCTTAGACTCCTGTGGGATAGATAGCCATGAAATGTATAGTGACACAGTTAATTAATTATGATCATGTTAAGTACGATGAAAAATAAATATAGCTAGCTACAAAGTGAGTAACAGGAACCTCAGTCTGTGGGGTTAAGAGTTTCCTGTAACAGAGTTGTTTATATACAGTGCAGCACTAACTCATATGCCCAGCCTGCCTGGGTTCAAATTCTTGACTCAATCTTGAGCAGATTATTGAACCTCATTTTCCTCATGTATAAAGTGGAGATAGGTCTGGCTTCGTGCCTGACACCTATGTGAACCCAAAATATCTGAGACAGGTCTCAATTAATTTAGAAAGTTTATTTTGCCAAGGTTAAGGACGTGCCTGTGACACAGCCTCAGGAGGTCCTGATGACATGTGCCCAAGGTGGTTGTGGCACAGCTTGGTTTTTCTTTTTCTTTTTTTTTTTTTGAGACGGAGTTTCACTCTTGTTACCCAGGCTGGAGTGCAATGGCGTGATCTCGGCTCACTGCAAACTCCACCTCCCGGGTTCAAGCAATTTTCCTGTCTCAGCCTCCTGAGTAGCTGGGATTACAGGCGCATGTCACTGTGCCCAGCTAATTTTTGTAATTTTTTTTTTTTCTTTTTGAGATGGAGTTCCACTCTTGTTGCCCAGGCTGGAGTGCAATGGCACAGTCTCAGCTCACTACAACCTCCACCTCCTGGGTTCAAGCGATTCTCCTGCCTCAGCCTCCTGAGTAGCTGGGATTACAGGCATGTGCCACCAAGCCTGGCTAATTTTGTATTTTTAGTAGAGATGGGGTTTCTCCATGTTGGTCAGGCTGATCTTGAACTCCTGACCTCAGGTGATTCACCTGCCTTGGCCTCCCAAAGTGCTGGGATTACAGGCGTGGGCTACGACACCCGGCCTAAGTTTTGTATTTTTAGTAGAGATGGGGTTTCATCATATTGGTCAGGCTGGTCTTGAACTCCTGACCTCAGGTGATTCACCTGTCTCAACCTCCCAAAGTGCTGGGATTACAGGTGTGAGCCACCGTGCCCGGCCCACAGCTTATTTTTTGTTGTTGTCTGTTTTGTTTTTTGAGACACAGTCTTGCTCTGTTGCCCAGGCTGGAGTGCGGTGGTGCAATCTCAGCTCACTGCAACTTCCATCTCCCAGGATGAAATGATTCTCCTGCCTCAGCCTCCTGAGTAGCTGGGGCTGCCACGCATGGCTAATTTTTTTGTATTTTTAGTAGAGACGGGGTTTCACCATGTTGGCCAGGATGGTTTTGATCTCCTGACCTCGTGATTCGGCCACCTCAGCCTCCCAAAGTGCTGGGATTACAGGTGTGAGCCAGGGCACCCAGCCGGAAACCTGAAAGGTTTGTTTTGTTTTTTTTTTGAGACGGAGTCTCGCTCTATTGGCAGGTTGGAGTGCAGTGGCGCGATCTTGGCTCACTGCAACCTCCGCATCCCGGATTCAAGCAAATCTCCTGCCTCAGGCTCCCGAGTAGCTGGGACTACAGGTGTGTGCCATCATGCCCAGCTAATTTTTGTATTTTCAGTAGAGACGGGGTTTCAGGATGTTGGCCAGGATGGTCTCGATCTCTTGACCTAGTGATCTGCCTGCCTCAGCCGCCCAAAGTGCTGGGATTACAGGGGTGAGCCACCGTGCCTGGCCACCTGAAAGGTTTTATAAAGAGAAATGACAAGCTTAGATTTGCAATTTTAAAAGCTCTCTCTGGCTACATACAACATGGAGAACTGGTTGGAGGGAAGACAAAACACATAGCAGAGAAACCAGTAAAGAGGCTGCTGTAGAAGTCGGGACCACAGGCTTGCAGCTTAGCCTAGGGTGGCGGCAGAGAAGACAGAAGGAAGCTGGCTGATTGAAGAACAGCTAGAAGGTAGAACCAACGAGACGTGCGCACGTGTGTGTGTGCGCGCGCGTGTGTGTACAGGGGCAAAGGGGGAAGTGGACTAAACGCTAAATAAACATCTCAGGAAAGGGCTGGGTGCAGTGGCTCACGTCTGTAATCCCAGCACTTTAGGAGATCAAGGCAAGTGAATTGCTTGAGTCCAGGAGTTCAAGATCAGCCTGGCTAACATGGCAAATCTCTGTCTCTACTAAAAATACAAAAATTAGCTGGGTGTGGTGGCATGCGCCTGTAATCCCAGCTCCTTGGGAGGCTGAGTTGAGAGGACCACTTGAGCCCAGGAGATCAAGGCTGCAGTGAGCCATGATGGCGCCACTGTACTCCAGCCTGGGCGACACAGCAAGACCCTGAGAAAGAAGAAAGGAAAGAAAGAAAGAAAAAGACAGGGAGGGAGGGAGGGAGGAAGAAAGGAGGGAGGGAGGGAGGGAAGTAAGGAAGTTAGTTAGTTAGTTAGAGGAATGACTTGTGTTCCTGCCACATTCTTTCATTGCATGAAATGCCTTCCCCTCTACTCCATCCTTTCAGACACAGTTCCTTCCTATTTTATCCACAAAACTCTGATTTTGTCTCCTTCTTTCCAAGAGAGTTTCAGAATTTTAGAGCTGAACATTCTTGAGTAGTTGACATGACTCAGAAGCTACCTGAAGATGGCTGGGCATGGTGGCTCACACCTGTAATTCCAGCACTTTGCGAGGCTGAGGTGGGCAGATCACCTGAGGTCACGAGTTTGAGACCAGCCTGGCCAACATGGTGAAACCCCGTCTCTACTAAGAATACAAAAATTGGGCTGGACGTGGTGGCTCACACCTGTAATCTCAGCACTTTGGGAGGCCAAGGCAGGCGGATCACAAGGTCAGGAGATCAAGACCATCCTGGCTAACATGGTGAAACCCCATTTCTACTAAAAATACAAAAAATTAGCCAGGCGTGGTGGCAGGCACCTGTAGTCCTAGCTACTCCAGAGACTGAGGCAGGAGAATGGCGTGAACCTGGGAGGTGGAGGTTGCAGTGAGCCAAGATTACGCCACTGCACTTCAGCCTGGGCAACAGAGCAAGACTCCATCTCAAAAAAAAAAAAAAAAACAAAAGTTGTCTGGGCACGGTGGTGGGTGCCTGTAAACCCAGCTACTCGGGAGGCTGAGGCAGGAGAACCACTTGAATCCGGGAGATGGAGGTTGCAGTGAGCTGAAACTGAGCCACTGTACTCGAGCCTGGGCGACAGAGTGAGACTCTGTTTTAAAACAAACAAACAAACAAAAAAAAACACTACCTGAATATGGAGCCCATGTGCTAGTTAATTAGTTAACTTTTTTTGGGGGGGACAGTCTCATTCTGTTGCCCAGGCTGGAGTGCAGTGGTATGATCTTGGCTCACCTCAACCTCCGCCTCCAAGGTTAAAGCAATTCTCCTGCCTCAGCCTCCCGAGTAGCTGGGATTACAGGCGCCCACCACCACACCCGGCTAATTTTTGTATTCTTAGTAGAGACGAGGTTTCACCATATTGCCCAGGCTGGTCTTGAACTCCTGACCTTGGGTGATCCACCAGCTTCGACCTCCCAAAGTGCTGGGATTACAGGCGTGAGCCACGGCTGTAATAGATAGAAAGATAGTCAACTTTCTATCCCGTCCACCCCATCTACCCAACTCTTGTGAAGATTCAGGGCCATCTTTTAAAACTTTTCCTCTGACTACACAAGTGGTACCGTCATTAATAACCTGTGCTAATATAAAGCTCTGTGACCTATAAAGCAGTATACATATGTGGGAGCTTTCACAGCTGTATTATCTTTGGATCCTCACAGAAGCCTTACAAAATAGGTACTATTATAAGGGAAATAAACTCAGAGCTAAAGTGATATATCCAAGGTAACATTCACTAAAACAAATGTCAATGCCAAGATTGAACCTATAACCAGGGAACCCACATGGGATGCTCTACCACCTTCCATGAAGAATAAATATTCATATATATCCAGGAGGACTGTTAACTCTTGGAGGCAGTTACGTACCACTTCTGGGAATCCTTCCTAGTTTCAAGTATTAATTTAGTCAAACATGTTTACTGAGCACCTACTATGTGCTAAGTATGGCACCTAGTGTTGGAGGTGCAGCAAGGAACAAGGCAGAGACGATACCCTCATTCTAGTTCAGGGAGCTGTCAAACAAGGACACAAATATATAAACACTGTAAGTGATAGATGCTATAAAGAAAATACAAGGCCGGGTGCAGTGGCTCACGCCTGTAATCCCAGTACTTTGGGAGGCCAAGGTTGGCGGATTACTTGAGGCCAGGAGTTCAAGCCCAGCCTGACCAACATAGTAAGACCCCGTCTCTACTAAAAATACAAAAATTAGCCATGCGTGGTGCCACGTGCCTGTAATCCCAGATACATGGGAGGCTGAGGTGGGAGAATCGCTTCAACCCGGGAGGCGGAGGCAGCAGTGAGCCAAGATCGCGCCACTGCACTCCAGCCTGGGCAACAGAGCAAAACTCCGTCTCAAAAACACAAAACGAAACAAAAAAGAGTAACATGAGAATAAGTGTGAAACGTGTCCTTTTTGCCGGCACTATGTCAGATTGGGTGATCACAGAAATCCTCTCAGAAAAGTAACATTTAAGTTGAGACAGAGCTTGGTCTTCGGTAGGTGCTTAACGAAAACCATTTTCCCACAAACTTAGTTCTGGAAACGACAAATAAAGGAAAAAGTGTACTTAGTCCGCACAGGGGCCGCTCCCAGGCCTCCAACCTTCGCCACCAGACTGTGACTGGAAAGTGGACAGTTCCGGCCTATCCACGCCGCCACCATTAGAGCGTGCCGCGGGTCCTCCAAGCCACCAGGAGGCGCCGTGGCCTAGGCACTGGCAAACTGAAATCTGGTACCTAACAGTCGAGGCACAGACGCCCCGAGTCTAGGCAGAAGACAAGGGCTGCGCTGGGAAGCCCTGAGGCCCTAGGGAATCGCGGAGGGTCACCGGGCCCTTCAAGGAGAGGGTATCCTCCGTATCCTCCGCAACGCAAACCCACACCAGTGGCATAAGAACTCTCTCCCTCTGGGACACCCTGTTTCCGGCGCCTTTAAACCGGGAAGTACTGCTGTGTCCAATCCTGACCCTCCTTCCGCACTTAGTCTTTGAGTCCTTCCCTTTCCTGGCTTGTGCTGGAGCCAAGCAGGCTGTGGCTACCAATCAGCGCTCAGAAAAGACGCATGCGTCTTTGAACGAACGCGGCGTACAGTTAACTTTGACCCAAAGACAACCTCTTCTCTTCCGCTTCCCTTGCTGTGAAGATGGCGCTCTCCAGGGTGTGCTGGGCTCGGTCGGCTGTGTGGGGCTCGGCAGTCACCCCTGGACATTTTTTCACCCGGAGGCTGCAACTTGGTCGCTCTGGCCTGGCTTGGGGGGCCCCTCGGTGAGGGTCCTGTAGCAAGAAAAGCATTTTTGACGTTCAGGTTCTTTCAGTGTCTCAACCTTGCTTGCATTCTGTCTCTCAATTCTCAAGAGTTCCACGCCTTGGCCCAGGAATTTTTATTCTTCTGCTCAGGATTCAAACTCCAATCCCCACTAGTGACCTGGCTTCCTGACCCTCTCTACTCTCAGTGCCCCATATTGTCTGCTCTCCCCGCGTGTCCTGAGCTCATCTTTCAGCCTGACTTTTTCGGCTCAGGTTTTACCGCTACTATCTTGATTCCACCTCTCTCTGACTTAGCCTGCAGTTCAAATTGTCCCACAGGCATTACATTTTCTCCAGAGTCATGCCCTGAGTTCGTTTCCTGCCTGGCCTTTGCCTGATTTGTGTTTCACAGTCTGAATGCCTATCTCTTCTTGACCCCAAGACCGTCCTTGGATTTCAGAAGTGTCAAGCTTGGGATACATTCTCCGAGACTCCTGCTTTACTTTAGGGACTCAAGGCGTGAGGGAGCTTCTAGGACTGGTTCCCAGATAGTCTTTTTGATCTTCCTTGTAGGTCTTCAAAGCTTCACCTTTCTCCAAAGGCAGATGTGAAGAACTTGATGTCTTACGTGGTAACCAAGACAAAAGCAATTAATGGGAAATACCATCGTTTCTTGGGTCGTCATTTCCCCCGCTTCTATGTCCTGTACACAATCTTCATGAAAGGTAAAACGAAACTACATAGAAATTCCTGAATCAGCTTTTGGGCAGGGTCAAAGAGTTAGCATGAATAAGATCATTTGCAGGTTCTGCTATGGGGATGTGAGCCGAGATATCTTATATTTCATAAATGACTGCGCCTTAAGCTAATTCTTATAAATTAGCACTTCTTGAAAATGTTTCTAGAAAGATGTTACGAGAAACAACTTATGACAGCAACGTGAGGGAGGGAGAATATAGGTATGTTCTCGTACTTTCTTAACCACACACCTGGCTATGGTAAAAAATTTTTGTCCTGCACAGGGCAGGGATCTGTGGCTGTACAGACCTGCCCTGTGATTTATCAGTTGACTTACCCATAGGAAAATGAGGTCTAACCCTTGTTACGAATCTATATTAGGTAGTATGTTGTAGTGGCAGTAGCACTTCATAATACTTGGTTTCCAAATGTTTTGGTTCAAATCAGAGATCCTTAGTTACTAGGAGATAATATGTATCGTGTCAAGTGTCTACTCTGGAGCCAGATTGCCTGATTCAAATCCCTGCTCATCACTGTGTGATTGGACTAATTAATTAATCTCTTGGTTTTCTTATGTGAAAAATGGGAGTAATGGAACCTACCTATTTATCACATGGTTGTGAAGATTTTAAAAATTGATACATGTAAAGTATGTAGAACAGGTCCTGATCCCTAGTAAGTGCCAAATAAATGTTAGGTTATTTTCATCTAAATGTTAGGTAACAATATTATAGGTTGGTGCAAAATAATTGAGGCTTTTGTCTTTCAGTGGCAAAAACCACAATTGCTTTTGCACCAAACCTATAGTATGCTCTATGCTTTTATCATAACATTATAATAAACTACATTGCCAAATCTGAACATTATGATAATTATTACTAGCTTCATGGACTTGAAAAATTACTTATCCTTAATATGTAAAGTAGAGATAAAATTGGCTGCTTTTTCTGTTCTCGTGTAGATAAATAGGATCAAATGAGAAAAAGGGATGAAAGCATTTGTGTTTGTTTTTAAACCTTTTATTATTATTATTATTATTTTTTGAGAGTCTCACCCTGTCACCCAGGCTGGAGTGCAATGGCATGATCTCGGTTCACTGCAACCTCTGCCTCCCAGGTTCAAGCAATTCTCCTGCCTCAGCCTCCCAAGTAGCTGGGAATACTCGCACCTGCCACCACACCTGGCTAATTTTTGTATTTTTAGTAGAGACGGGGTTTCATCATATTGGCCAGGCTGGTCTCAAACTCCTGACTGCGTGATCCGCCTGCCTTGGCCTCCTGAAGTGCTGGGATTACAGGCGTGAGCCACCGTGCCGGCCAACTATTATGGAAATTTTTAAACATACACAAAGGTAGAGAGAATAGTGTAACGAACTTCCATGTATTCACCTCACTTCATTATCATAACTCATGGCTGCCAATCTTCATTTATATACTTGCCTTATGTATTATTTTGAAGACAATCGATACATCATATAATGACATGTAAATCATTGATAAATATGAAAGCATTTAAAAAATAGATGCAAGAGGCCGGGCGCGGTGGCTCATGCCTGTAATCCCAGCACGTTGGGAGGCCGAGGCGGGCAGATCAACTGAGGTCGGGAGTTTGAGACCAGCCTGACCAACGTGGAGAAACCCTGTCTCTACTAAAAATACAAAATTAGCTGGGCGTGGTGGCACATGTCTGTAATCCCAGCTACTAGGGAGGCCGAGGCAGAAGAATCACTTGAACCTGGGAGGCAGAGGTTGCGCTGAGCTGAGATTGTGCCATTGCACTCCAGCCTGGGCAACAAGAGCGAAACTTCATCTCAAAGAAAAAAAAAATAGATGCAAGAATTTTCATAGAATGAAGATTTAAAATGTAATCATAGAAATATATTGAACTAAACTACTTTTAAAAGTGTTCTAGGCTGGGCATGGTGGCTCACGCCTGTAATCCCAGCACTTTGGGAGGCCAAGGCGGGCAGATCATGAGGTCAGGAGTTTGAGACCATCCTGGCCAACATGGTGAAACCCTGTCTCTACTAAAAATACAAAAATTGGCCGGGCGCGGTGGCTCAAGCCTGTAATCCCAGCACTTTGGGAGGCCGAGATGGGCGGATCACGAGGTCAGGAGATCGAGACCATCCTGGCTAACACAGTGAAACCCCGTCTCTACTAAGAAATACAAAAAATAGCCGGGCGAGGTGGCAGCGCCTGTAGTCCCAGCTACTCGGGAGGCTGAGGCCGGAGAATGGCGTGAACCCGGGAGGCGGAGCTTGCAGTGAGCTGAGATCCGGCCACTGCACTCCAGCCTGGGCGACAGCGCGAGACTCCGTCTCAAAAAAAAAAAAAAAAAATACAAAAATTAGCCAGGTATGGTGACGGGCACCTATAATCCCTGCTACTCGGAAGACTGAGGCAGGGGAATTTCTTGAACTCAGGAGGCGGAGGTTGCAGTGAGCCGAGATTGCACCACTGCACTCCAGCCTGGGCGACAGAGCAAGACTCTGTCTCAAAAAAAAAAAAAAAGGTGTTCCAGGCCGGGCGCAGTGACTCACACCTGTAATCCCTGCACTTTGGGAGGCCAAGGCAGGTGGATTGCTTGAGGTCAGGAGTTCGAGACCAGCCTGTCCACATGGTGAAAACCCATCTCTACTAAAAATGCAAAAATTAGCCAGGCGTGGTGGCACACACCTGTAATCCCAACTACTTGGGAAGCTGAGGCAGGAGAATTGCATAAACCTGGGAGGTGGAGGTTGCAGTGGGCCGAAATCATACCACTGCACTCCAGCCTGGGCAACAGAGTGAGATTCCATCTCAAAAAAAAAAAAAGAAAAAGTTCCAGAAAGGTGACTGGGAAATACATAGGGTTAATTTAGCAAGACCTTCTGAAGTTAGGGAGCTTGATTTTTCAAAAGGAGTGACCAATGAAACAGAAGAGGGAGACCATCCCATAGCAGATTATAGAAGCCAAACTTAGCTAGAAGAGAGGCGATGTGCTAGGGGAGAAAAGGTTGAGAAAACAGATTCGGGTTGACCTCAAGAGTTTCAAGTTACCTAGTTTAAAGCTTTGAATATTGTTGGGGAGGGGTGAGAGTGTTTGCATGTGATTGAACATGGAGTAGGAAGCTGTGGTTAAGATTTAAACTGGGATGACATCACACTCTGTCCTCTACTTTAATGAGGCAGGATTGCAGATGTTATGGGCTGATGCCAAAAAGGCTAGAAGAATAAAGACAAATATGTGGAAGCACAATATAAAGTTTCATCAACTTCCATACCGGGAGATGGAGCATTTGAGACAGGTATGGGCCAGGGGCAGATATCCAGAAGTTCATGGTGAGGTAATTATATTTAATCAAGATCTCAAGGTTTTTTCTTTCATTTGTTGTTCACCACTGATCAAGCTTTTACCCTTTGCCATGAGAACAAAATACTGAACTGAATGAGGCATCAGATCATTTGTAAGAATTGGGTTCATCCAGAGTTGTAGCCCTCCATAGCAAGAGCTCCACAGAATTTCTGGCACACTTTCTGAATGAAAGTTGTAAACACTAAAATCTAATTAGTTTCTGAGCATATAAAAGTCTGCAAGGGGGCCAGGTGCGGTGGCTAACGCCTGTAATCCCAGCACTTTGGGAGGCTGAGGCAGGCAGATCACGAGGTTGGGAGTTCAAGACCAGCCTGGCCAACATGGTGAAACCCCGTCTCTACTAAAAGTACAAAAATTAGCTGGGTGTGGTGGTGGGCGCCTGTAATCCCAGCTACTCGGGAGGCTGAGGCAGGAGAATTGTTTGAACCTTGGAGGCAGAGGTTGCAGTGAGCTGGGATCACACCACTGCCCTCCAGCCTGGGTGACAGAGCAAGACTCCGTCTCAAAAAGAAAAAGAAATAAATTTGGTCCTTTTTCTGGGCTGTAATAGAAGTTTACTGTACAGTGGGGTGGAGGGATTGTCTGTTGTATTAACTTATTTGGGTTAAAACTGCATCTGTGTTTATTTCTGCTTAGTTCCGCCAAGACGTCACCAAGTGTCTTTTCCTAGGTATTATTTCCATTCCACCTTTTGCCAACTACCTGGTCTTCTTGCTGATGTGAGTATAGACTTCCATCTCCCCAACATCTTGAGATGTGTCAATTTTTTAAAAATTAATAATTACTTTAAACAGAACTTTTCATTTCAGAAGCTAGGTAGAGGTTATCAAACTTCTGCTCCAATCTTCTCATTATTCCAGGGTTCATAAAAGCCACTTAGGAAGACCTTGGTTACTGGAACACATCACATCTGGAAGTGTAGATGGCCTAGACTCTCCCTATCTCTTAGCTGCCCTGAGTCATGTGAAATAGATAGTGACCTTCTCCATCATCCCTAGAGGCAACAACTCAATCCCCGAGAGAGAGCACTTTTAGACTCATTTCTTTAGAAAAAAAAGTACATTTTGTATTCTGATAACATATTTTTATTACTTCATATCCAAAAATGACATTTCTAAACTGTGATCTTGCATGTCATTCATTATCTATTGCTGTATAACAAATAACCTCAAAGCTTAATAGCATAAAACAATAGTATAAATCATTTTCATGATTTTGTAGGTCCAGAATTAGGGCAGTGCTCAGGTGGGCGGTTGATTTCTCTCTTCCATGTAGGGTTGACAGAGGTCCCTTAGTGATATTTAGCTGCTGAATGGACTAGTCTGGAAGGTCCAAGATCACTCTTATGTCTGGTGCCCTGGCAGGGATGGCTACATGGCTAGAACTGTGAACCAGAGTGCCCAGATGTGGCTTCTTCAGTATGGCAGTCTCAGGATAGTGGGACTTCTAACTTGGGAGCTCAGGGCTCCAAGAGTGAGGGATTCTACTAGTGAGTAAGAATCTACATGACTTTATAACCTTGTCTTGAAAGTCACATAGACTCACTGCTGCTCTGTCCTATTGATTGAATCAGTCACCTAGAATGAAAAAAGGGGAGGATGTAGACCTCAGCTGTCCATAAGATGAGTGCCAGAGAATTTGAGGTCATGTTTTAAAACCACCAAACATGTAGATAAATGAATTAAAAAACAAATCGTGGCCAGGTGCACGCCTGTAATCCCAGCACTTTGGGAGGCTGAGGCGGGCAGATAATGAGGTCAGGAGATTGAGACCTTCCTGGCTAACACAGTGAAACGCCGTCTCTACTAAAAATACAAAATATTAGCTGGGCTTGGTGGCACACGCTTGTAATCCCAGCTACTCAGGAGGCTGAAGCGGTACAATCGCTTGAACCCAGGAGGCAGAGGTTGCAGTGAGCTGAGATCGCACTACTGCAGCCCAGCTTGGGTGACAGAGTGAGACTTTGTCTCAAAACAACAACAACAACAACAACAAATCGATTGCCTTTTACATACTGTGTCCACATAAGGACTGTGCTATAGTTAGATTGTCAACATCACATACAGTGTCCAGGTCAGTCTGCAACTCTGTCCAAAGTATGCTCTTCACATGTTTTAGTTCAAAAGGAGTCATTATGTCTGATTGCTGCATGGCAGGCTATTCTGCTAGTCCTTCCTTTCACATCACATTTCAGTAATGTTGCTTGAAATTGTGCTTCAGTGTATCTTATAAACTTTGGTCTGAGAATCACTTAAGAAAAAGGACTGACTATGGTGGCTCTCACCAGTAATCCCGGCATTTTGGGAGACTGAGGCAGGAAGATTGCTTGAGGCTAGGAGTTCGAGACCACCCTGGGCAGTATAGCAAGACCTCGTCTCTGCAAAAAAATTAGAAACTTAGCCAGGCATAGTGGCCTGTGCCTGTGGTCCCAGCTACTCAGTAGGCTGTGGTGGGACGATTGCCTAGTCTAGGAGATTGAGTCTGCAGTGAGCTGTGATCATGCCACTGCACTCTAGCCTCGGTGACAGGGGACCCTGTCTCTTAAAAAAAAAAAACTAAAAAAGAAAAAGAACACTGATCATCCTGGCTAACACGGTGAAACCCCGTCTCTACTAAAAAATACAAAAAAATAGCCGGGCGCGGTGGCGGGCGCCTGTAGTCCCAACTACTCGGGAGGCTGAGGCAGGAGAATGGCGTGAACCCGGGAGGCGGAGCTTGCAGTGAGCTGAGATCCGGCCACTGCACTCCAGCCTGGGCGGCAGAGCGAGACTCCGTCTCAAAAAAAAAAAAAAAAAAAAAAAAGAACACTGAGGTACGGAAAGAATGTCTTCATCTCTTTTTCCTAGTATTCATGTCTACCAAATGCTTTCTTTGGCTTCCTCTGAAAGAAGCCAGTTTCAGCAAGTGAGTTTGTGATTCTTTCTCCTTTCAGGTACCTGTTTCCCAGGCAACTACTGATCAGGCATTTCTGGACCCCAAAACAACAAACTGATTTCTTAGATATCTATCATGCTTTCCGGAAGCAATCCCACCCAGAAATTATTAGTTATTTAGAAAAGGTCATCCCTCTCATTTCTGATGCAGGACTCCGGTGGCATCTGACAGATCTGTGCACCAAGGTATTCCTGCAGTTAACCCTTCCTACAAATATGGAATCTTGTTAGATTCAGTGTGCACTAAAACTAGGTGAGAGGGGTAGTTAGGACTTTCCTAACATCTACCAATCTCTTACCTCTTCCAAGATACAGCGTGGTACCCACCCAGCAATACATGATATCTTGGCTTTGAGAGAGTGTTTCTCTAACCATCCTCTGGGCGTGAACCAACTCCAGGCTTTGCACGTGGTGAGCACTTTGAGGGCTTCTCTTTTCCATAGCATCACCATGTTTCAGATGTTTGCTTGAGCTCATACTATTTGCCTTTCCCCTCCTATGTGGTTGTGTTACAGAAAGCCTTGAGCCGGGCCATGCTTCTCACATCTTACCTGCCTCCTCCCTTGTTGAGACATCGTTTGAAGACTCGTACAACTGTGATTCACCAACTGGACAAGGCTTTGGCAAAGCTGGGGATTGGCCAGCTGACTGCTCAGGAAGTAAAATCGGTAAGAGCTTGATTGCAACATCAACCCTCAACCCTTGGTATGCTTTCCAGCCTACAGCAGGCCAGAGATTTACAGGGGCTCCTTGTCTTGTTTGTTACATGGAACCCAACTTCTTTATTCTCTCACTTCATTTATCTATTTATGATTTTTATTTATTTATTTTGAGACAGGGTCTCATTCTGTTGCCCAGGCTAGATAGAGTACAGTGGCACAGTCTTGGCTCACTGCAACCTCTGCCTCCCGGTTCCAGTGATTCTCCCACTTCAGCCTCCCAAGTAGCTGGATTACAGGTGTGGTGTGTGCCACCACGCCCAGCTATTTTTTTGTATTTTTAGTAGAGATGGTTTCACCATGTTTGCCAGACTGGTCTTAAACCCCTGGCCTCCGGGCGCGGTGGCTCAAGCCTGTAATCCCAGCACTTTGGGAGGCCGAGACGGGCGGATCATGAGGTCAGGAGATCGAGACCATCCTGGCTAATACGGTGAAACCCCGTCTCTACTAAAAAATACAAAAAACTAGCCAGGCGAAGTGGCGGGTGCCTGTAGTCCCAGCTACTTGGGAGGCTGAGGCAGGAGAATGGCGTGAACCCGAGAGGAGGAGCTTGCAGTGAGCTGAGATCCGGCCACTGCACTCCAGCCTGGGTGACAGAGCAAGACTCCGTCTCAAAAAAAAAAAAAAAAAAAAAAAACCCCTGGCCTCAAGTGATCCATCCACCCAAAGTGCTGAGACTACAGACAGATATGAGCTACTGCACCCAACCTGTTTATTTATTTTTTAGTAGAGATGGGGTCTTGCTATGTTGACCAAGCTGGTCTTGAACTCCTAGCCTCAAGCAGTCCTCCCATCTTGGCCTCCCAAAGTGCTGGGAATACAGCCGTGAACCACTGTGCCTGACCTTTTTAAAAATTATTTTTTAATTAGCCAGGAGTGGTGGCACATGCCTGTAATCCCAGCTACTTGGGAGGCTGAGACATGAGAATTGCTTGAACCCAGGAGGTGGATTGCAGTGAGCCAAGATCGCACTGGGTGACAGAGTGAGACTCTGTCTCAAAAAAAACCCAAAAAAACAAATAAAATTATTTTTTATTTTTGTAGAGACAGGGTCTCACTGTGTTGCCCAGGCTGGTCTTGAACTCCTGGGCTCAAGTGATCCTCCTGCCTTAGCCATTCAAAGTGTTGGGATTACAGGCATGAGGCACTGCACCCAGCTTCTCATCTCATTTCTGTGTCTTTTTTCTCAATAAACTTAGCTAGGGGGAAGGAATTGCCCACAGTAATTTTGGTTTGTATTTCTTCTAGCACTTCAGAAAGCAAGGATACTGCAGTTTAGACCTACTATTTTAGATTATATAGGACTCTTTGCTTGTCATCTTGTCCATCACTAGTTTTCAAATTGCCATTAGGAAAGGCTTCTTGTGGGAATAAGATTGTAACTTTTTTTTTTTTTTGAGACAGAGTCTCGCTCTGTTGCCCAGGCTGGAGTGCAGTGGCATGATCTTGGCTCGCTGCAGCCTCCGCCTCCCAGGTTGCAGTGATTCTCCTGCCTCAGCCTCCCGTGTAGCTGAGACTACAGGTGTGCACCACCACGCCTGGCTAATTTTTGTATTTTTTAGTGGAGATGGGGTTTCACCATATTGGCCAGGCTGGTCTCAAACTCCTGACCTTGTGATCTGCCTACCTCGGCCTCCCAAAGTGCTGGGATTACAGGCATGAGCCACCGTGCCCAGTGAGATTGTAACTTATTTAAAGGAGATTTAGGATTGTTTGTGGATTTCCATTTCCTTGGCATAATCACTCTGATTATTAAAGACCATTTCTCTTCTGAGCGGTATAGGCTTGTTATCTCCGTGGCCTGAATTCTACACATATTGGTGAAGATAGGTGTCGAACTTGGCTGGGAGAATGGCTGCAGATTTCCTGCAGCCTGAAAGGTAAAACACATTTCTGTGGTTATACCAGTAAAATCTAAGCCACTTTTATAATTCTGAGGTCATTTTGGAGTTAATTATGGAGTACTGTGAGACATACTGATTGAAAGGGCACAAACTCACATGCCTGCTGCATGCCCGGCAGGTAATGAAGTAGGCCATAAGAGAAGAGGGAGTAGTAGGGATGTGGGAACATAAGAGTGAATGCATGCTAGTGTGAATCAATTTTCCAACCTTGGCACTTTCTTGTGGGGGGATATCCTGTGCTTTTTTTTTTTTTTTTTTTTTGAGACAGAGTTTTACTCTTGTTGCCCAGGCTGGAGTGCAATGGTGCAATCTCAGCTCACTGTAACCTCCGCCTCCTGGGTTCAATTGATTCTCCTGTCTCAGCCTCCCGAGTAGCTGGGATTACAGGCATGCACCACCACGCCCGGCTAATTTCGTATTTTTTTTTAGTAGAGACTGGGTTTCTCCATGTTGGTCAGGCTGGTCTCAAACTCCTGACCTCAGGTGATCCGCTGGCCTCGGCCTCCCAAAGTGTTGGGATTACTGGTGTGAGCCACCATGCCCAGCATATCCTGTTCTTATAGGTATTTATTATAGCAGTATCTCTAGCCTCTCTCCACTAGATGCCAGTAGCACCCCTTCACCCGCAGCTGTCACAACCAAAAATGTCTCCAGACATTGCCAAATGTCCTGGGGGTGGGGAGGAGAGAGGCAGGATTGTCCCTGTTGAGAAGTACTGGTCTAAAGGCATTCAAACTCAAAACAAAAACAGTCTACTGACCAAACACAAAGCATATGAGGGTATGTATTAGGCTTATTGGCTCCTTGTTTAGGGTAGGTCTTGATGTGGTCTGGGCCTTTGGATGTTAGGGTAGGCCTACTAATCTTGAAGCTGAGAAATGTCCATAGAGCAGCAACTTCTACTAGAACAATCCCAAGGTGACTGGTGTTTAGTACCATTACCATCTCTGAAGTTTCTACTGCAGTCACATGAGAAATAGAGGATGAGTTGATATGAATATATAGTAGAAGGAAAGGAAGGCATGCATGCAGGGGCTGAAACAAAGAAGGGGAACTTTGAGAAAAATAGCTTCTTCATTCCACCCCTCTCTGTACTTGGCTTCCTGCCTCCAGGCTCAAGCCATATATAACAAGGCAGTTATAAGGCAGAGTGTTCCCAAGCCAAACCACTAACACTGTGGTGTTTTCAGAAACTGAGCTGTCTCTCTTACTGCACAATGTGGTCCTGCTCTCCACCAACTACCTTGGGACAAGGCGCTGAGTGAACCATGGAGCGGATGGCGTTGTCCTGCAGTCGCATATTACAGCAGTGCAGGAACAAACAGCACTTGCCAGCGAAGTCTGTGTGCACTGTTAAGTGTGTGGGAGGGAGAGAGAGGAGCAGGGGCCATGGGCTTCACAGCATGGCACACGTGGGAACTGCAGACATTCCCTTCACAGCTAGAACTGAAACAAACCCTCTTGCCGGGGGTGGCCCATGTGAGGTGTCATCCCGTCCCCCTCATAATTACTAATAGCTGGAACTGGCAGCAGCCTTTACTGGGCTTTTACTGTGATGTGTTCAGTTCATGTCCTAGGAAGTCCGCTTTTGCCCCAAGTGGGAATCCTTATTTGGCTAAGGACTGATCCACTTCCATGTTACTTACATCTGTGGGTTTTTGTTGTTGCTGGTAGAGAATTTGTGGCTGGCGAGAACAGCATTTCTTTGGCCAGAGCACTCGTGTCCATGCACGTACTTCAGTGTTTCCCTCCGTCCTTTGTTTTTTTTTTTTTTGAGACGGAGTCTCGCTCTGTCGCCCAGCCTGGAGTGCAGTGGCCGGATCTCAGCTCACTGCAAGCTCCGCCTCCCGGGTTTACGCCATTCTCCTGCCTCAGCCTCCCGAGCAGCTGGGAATACAGGCGCTGCCACCTCGCCCGGCTAGTTTTTTGTATTTTTTAGTAGAGACGGGGTTTCACCGTGTTAGCCAGGATGGTCTCGATCTCCTGACCTCGTGATCCGACCGTCTCGGCCTCCCAAAGTGCTGGGATTACAGGCTTGAGCCACCGCGCCCGGCCCGTCCTTTCTGATATGACCAAAAATCCAGTTGTTCTTTGTCCCCCTCACTGGCATGGGCTAACCACTTGTTTTTCAAACCCTTTGAACACCTTGACTTTTTTTTGATGGGTAACTTGCAGGAATATTCTATTGGAAAAGATAACAGGAAGTACAAGTGGTTCTTGACCCCTTCCTCAATGTTTCTAGCCTTCACTCTCCATTGTCTTTTCTGGGCTGTATTACACCCCCTGTGGATCTTCAGCACTTTGCTGCCTCCACTGTGATGCAGCAATCCAACTGTAACTGACAGTGGCTGCCTTCTTTGGGCCATGGATCACACCTGTAAGGTACTAATTATTGCCCAGCCTGGGGAGATCAGAAGAGGTCTGCATCGAGTTAGTAAGTTGGGTTTAGCTTTTGTGCGTGCATCAGTGACTTATAGTTCTGTAATAACGTACTGTAAATGCATGAAGCACTGTTTTTAAACCCAAGTAAAGACTGCTTGAAACCTGTTGATGGAAATGACTTATGCATACTCTAATCATTTTGCTGAGTCTTCTTTTACAAGACTGACGTAACCTAACAAGTGGGGATTTAATTGGTTGGAATAGAACCTTCTGATGGGATGGAAGTTTTGCCGAAACTGATTTGAAGTTGATCTCCTTGCTGGACACTTTAAGATGGTAACAAGGAAAAGAGAATTTCATATAGTTAATCGAATGAGAAAATGGGAGCCCAGAGTAGGGACAGGGCAAAGCTCCAACAGACACAAGCAAGGCCTGCTTCAGCTGAACAGGTACACAAGGGCATATGACCAATCCAGCTCTTGGTAGTCCAAAGAGAATATTCTATTTTTCCATCATAAAATGTTTCTATTGTTAACATTAATTCCTAACTGACCTAATTAGTTTTATAACGAAGCTGGAGAAGCATCCTTTTTCTAACAAGTAACTGAATTGTGGCCTGCCGAGACAAAGAGTAACACACCATTCTTTTGAATATTTCTTTAATATTACATTTAAATATTCTCTTTAAATACAGCATTATCACAATGTAAAGAACCTAAAGGGGAGAAAATTATTTTCAGAGAACCAGACAAGCTTTGGATTCACATTGAAAATACTACCTGTGTACAGTATGTGAGAAAGGAAATTGGAAAATAGTAAGAGTTGTGGTGAGAAGAGTCATTTATCTAGGCCTAGACTGGGGCTGAAGCTGTCTGCTTCTGTGATCAGAGGCCTAGCTTTCCTAGCAACCATGAGCTAGAATTCCGTCCAACTCAGGTAGCACCAGAAGTGAGATGGACTAGGTTGTAGAGAAGGCCTTTTGCTTGACAAGACAGTTAATGCTAAATGTTAATATTTAGCACTCAAAAGTTTGGGATCAGTGTGAATCACAACTGTAGAGTTAATGAAGGGGATAGACTTAGATTAAGAAATGACAGGTTTTCAGAAACATCAATTATCCTATGGGTTGGCAATGAGCTTAATAATTACAGATTCATATTCCTGGTTTGATCCCAAAAGCTAACGTGTTCCTCATCGTGCAGCTGGAATCTACTTCCTAGATTAAGCTGGAGCCTTCCTGCAGAGGCAATGTGCAGACCTCACCCTCCCCTTCTGACACAAACTTTGAAAAAGATTCTTTTCTCCATAAAGCCAAATTCCCAATTAAGCTTCAGTCCTGTGTTTGCGGGTACCAGTCTAAGGTAGGGGAGTCTAGTTCGTTCTGGATAGCTTCGAGATCTCAGGTACTTAAGACTCTCAACTCATGAGGCTAGGGAATGGGGAAAGATAAGGATTTATGTACTTAAGTTCCCCTCCAAACTAAAACCAAGCAAACACTGGAACAAATAGGAGAGGCAGAATGAACTAAACAATGTATGTGTATTAAATACAAATCCTTTCAGGCTCAGAGTTTAGAGACTTCAGGGGTGAAATGCTTCTGCAACATACATGGTTTCTGTAAGACACCAGGGCCTTAATATCCCACAGAAAAGGCTTTATGAGGAAGATAAGTAGTGTCTCCCCCCAACACAGTTTTTCACTCTTTTGTGTGTGTGGTTAATAAACCATACCAGAAGTAATGTATGGTGTAAAGGATGCTTGAGAAGAATAGTTTTGCTCCCTACTGCCTCCATTTTAGAACAGAGGCAAAGATTGCTAATAAAAGGAAATCAGTGCTGTTCAATGGAGATCTTAGAACATAGGATGAACAGGAACCGTATTCCCCCTGATGTATTTAATTCAGAGGTAAGAACTGAATCAAACTGAATGAGTTCCATTCTATATGCTTCAAAGGTTATAATTACAACTTGAATCCTTTGGAATCTGGGAATTGCATGTGGCATTTAAGAACTGGCGTGGCTTCCAATTTCTATACATCATCAAGATGGAGGGGTCCAATAAACATTTGCGATTCTTGGACTTGAACTAGAACAGTGTAAGAACTCTCTAACCTGGTATGTTGAAAACAACCATGAGGGTAGATACAGGAAAAAAAAGAACAAAAACTGGTTGGTGACCTTAAGATTGCCACATCCTACATTCCACTAAAGCTCAGATCTCACAAAGAGGGAAAAACCTGGGTGAAAAAACAAGCACAGCACAAATATGTCATCTTTCCAAATAGCAAGCAGCCTGTTCCCGCTGCCTCCTTTGGCCAGTTAATGCTCCACATAGGCCTCCTGTGGGATGGATGAGCCCCGGCCGAAAGCTGCCTGACAGTGCTAGTATCAGATACGTACAGAAGGCTCAGGCTCTTTATAGCACATCCCCAGCCAATCCAGCTCTTTTTCTCCAAAGGAAAAAGGATGGAGGGAAAAAAAGACATAGACAAGTTTAACTCTAGTACTTAAGAACATGTGGAAGAAACAATTCAAGTTACAGACCAGGAATCCCCAGTGTGGGGAACAGGTCGGAGAACACCAAACATGTCAAATATTAACCTATTTACCAAATAGGGGATTGAAGGAAGGCAGATTAAATTTTTGTAAATCCTGGAGATTTTGTACAGAAGCAGAGACCCTTCCACTCCCTCCTCCCAAGACTCAACCAGGTGACTTTCTAGTCTGAAGTATTATGACACACCAAAATGGGGTATCAGAATAGCCACCGAGAAAAATGAGCTTGTACTCTGCCTGGGGCTTGGGAGAGAAGGAGCTTTGCTGTTCTTCAAATTCTTGTGTTCTGGTCCCTACAGAAAGACTAGCTGCTTGAGTTACCCAGCTTCTCCTGTGAGATCCTAGTTCTTTGTTCCAGTGGCCCAGAAAGCTCAGTGTTCCGCACTACGCAGCTTTCTCTGCCCCAGGATCCCCAGATCAAGCTGGGGCTGGTCTCCTTGGTACTGTTTCCCTTTTAAAAAATACTCAAACAATCCTTTCCCACCCATTCCCCAAAGACCCCAATAAAATAACATGGGAGCAGCAGCTGCTTCTACAGTTTTGTTTTGAAATGGTGTTAGATAAAATAAGGGAATAAATAGAGAATGGGTAAGAGGCAGGACCTCTAGCCCCTATCACACTGCCAGAGGGAGTTCTAAGGAAGAATCTTCAGGGGGCCGATCCTCATTCTGCTGGGAGGTCTTCACCACCCCACAGCCCTCTTCATTGTCCGTGCGGAAGGGGAGGCTGGAGGGGGACCAGGAAGGGCGGAAGTCTTCGTTTTCAGGCTCCTCAGGGTTACAATCTTCGGGCAATAGCGCTTCTAGGGTGGGTGTTTTCCCCACCTCTGATTTACAGAGGGCAGTTGGGTCTGTGGAGCTACAAGCCACCAGTGAGGTAACAGGGAGAGAGAAGACATTCAGATCCTTCTCCTTTGGGAAAGAGGCTGAGCCTTCTTCTGTACCAGGCTCTCCTTTCACTCCCAAGACTGGCCTCTGCTCCACTTGATAATAGACCAGGGGCCCA
Source organism: Papio anubis (assembly GCF_008728515.1). Taxonomy (NCBI): domain Eukaryota; kingdom Metazoa; phylum Chordata; class Mammalia; order Primates; family Cercopithecidae; genus Papio; species Papio anubis. The sequence goes on from NC_044984.1 coordinate 45,891,316, forward strand.
CTGTTCAAGTAGGATGGGCTGTTCACCGCTGAGGCAGTTGGGTGGTCTGAGTTCTCGGTAAAACACAGGACAGAGGAGCCTGGGGGCAGCTGAGCCTGGATGAGAATGGGGGCTGTAAGGCCTGGGCACAGCTCTTCGGGGACAGCCAGGGGCTCCTCCAGGATGCACACACCCAGGCTCTCAATGCTCGAGTCCAGGCTGGCACTAGAGCCGCTGGAATCTTCTTCTGCCTTGAGCCGTTCCAGTTCCTCTGCACTCTGCAGGTGCATCACTGCTGTCTCATTCTCAGCAATGAACTCCTGGAAGTCCTGGGTCTCAGAGCCCTGTGCTCCTGTCAGGCTGCAACTGGCAGTGGGGGAGGGCTCCTCATCTGGGGCTGCTGGGCGGCTCACCTGCCGCTTGCTCTCCAGCTCCAGCTTCATAATGGTGTGGAGGTAATGAGTCCGGACCCGGATTGGATTAAATTCAATGCGCCCTGCCATGTTCCCACAGCCATCCCGGGAGCAGCCACATGGAAAGGACATGCGATCCACCTGAGCGGGGACAAGAAGGTTGGGGCAGATGAGACCTACACTCCTAACAATGGAGATAGGAGACATCAGTTGGCAAACAGGCAGTTGGGATTTGAGGTCTCCTTATAAGAAGAAAAGCAACCAATTCAAAGCATAGCATGCAGTGTGAGCTAAGAGAACACTAGATGGTAGTTATCAGACCACTTGCATTTCAATCCCAGCTCAGCCACTAATTAGTGGTGTGACCTCAAGAGAATCATTTATCTCTCTAGGGCTTTGTTTCCTCTTCCAAATAAAAAGTAGACAAAAATCACATCACAGGGTCCTTCCAGTTAGAGTCCACAGATACTTCTCTGAATGCTGATAGTTTTCACAGAGGAAATTTACAAGCCTCAGAAACTTTTTCAGAACTTAACCTGGTTCACTGAGACAACAAAAGGCTGGACCCAAGCCTATGGCCTTCTGCAGTGACAGGCATGGGACAGTGAATGGAAGATCTTGCTACTTCAAAAAAATACATTCTGGGGAAACTAAGCAAATGTGCCTTAGTTTGCTAAGGTGCTAGAACGCAGGTTCACACAGAGGCCAATTTTTTAGCTACCTGCTTTATTTTCCCTGAGGGTTGACTAGTTTAGTTCTGAAGCAGTTGCCAAGATAATTAACTTACAGACCAGGGATATCTGGAAAGGAGATGCCTTCTACCTCCTTATCACTTTCATATTCCAAACGGGAAAAACAAATAAACCAAAAATAAAAGGAAAAATTAAAACTACAAGTAAGCAAGTAAGCATGTACAAATCACAATGTCTTTCTATGATACTGACTTACAGAAATCTCCAGTCCAGTTATACCACTTTTTTTTCCTTTGGAGATAGGGTCTTGCTCTGTCGTCCAGGCTGGAGTACAGTGGTGCCATCATGGCTCACTGCAGCCTGCAGCGATCCTGGGCTCAAGCAACCCTCCCCATCAGCCTCCTGAGTAGCTGGAACTACAGGCACAAAGCACTACATCTAGCTAATTTAAAAGGTTTTTTTTTCTGAGACGGAGTCTAACTCTTGTCACCCAAGCTGCAGTGCAGTAGCATGATCTTGGCTCTCTGCAACCTCTGCCTTCTCGGTTCAAGCAATTCTCCTGCCTCAGCCTCCCGAGTAGCTGGGATTACAGGCACCCACTATCACTCCCAGCTAATTTTTGTATTTTTTTGGTAGAGACGGGTTCACCATGTTGGCCAGGCTGGTCTCAAACTCCTGACCTCAAGATCCGCCCGCCTCAGCCTCCCAAAGTGCTGGGATTACTGGCATGAGCCACCATGCCAGGCCCTAATTGTTTTTTTGTTTGTTTTTGAGACGGAGTCTCGCTCTGTCGCCCAGGCTGGAGTGCAGTGGCGCGATCTCGGCTCACTGCAAGCTCCACCTCCCGGGTTCACGCCATTCTCCTGCCTCAGCCTCCCAAGTAGCTGGGACTATAGGCGCCCGCCACCACGCCCGGCTAGTTTTATTTTCGTATTTTTTAGTAAAGACGGGGTTTCACCATGTTAGCCAGTATGGTCTCGGTCTCCCAAAGTGCTGGGATTACAGACTTGAGCTACCGCGCCCGGCCGCCAGGCCCTAATTGTAAAATTTTTTGTAGAAATAGGGTCTCCCGGCCGGGTGCAGTGGCTCACACCTGTAATCTCAGCACTTTGGGAGGCAGAGGCGGGCGGATCACGAGGTCAGGAGATCGAGATCGTGCCACTGCACTCCAGCCTGGGCGACAGAGCGAGACTCCGTCTCAAAAAAAAAAAAAAAAAAAAAAAAGAAATAGGGTCTTGCTATGTTGCCCAGCCTGGTCTCAAACTCCTGGGCTCAAGCAGTCCTTCCACCCCAGCCTCCCAAACTGCTAGTTACAGGTGTGAGCCACCATGTCAGGCCCAGCTGCATCAATTCTTAGGACTGTTATCAGGAGTGTGTGTAACAGAATAACTCATTATGGGACTTTGGTCTGAAAAGCAGTATCTGGCCAGATCTACCACAGGTATTTGTTACCCAGCTAAAAATAAAGGGTTAGGAGAAATCCAATCACAAGGACTCAACATCTACACCCTCAGTAATTAAGTTCCAGATAAATTTCATTCTTTGGGATGGTATTGTCGTTTTCAACTGAAATGTGTCTTAAACTATCCCCCATTAGAGGGCCAACAAGGGGCCAGGCACGGTGGCTCATGCCTGTAATCCCAGTACTTCGGGAGGCTGAGGCAGGCAGATCACCTGAGGTCAGGAGTTCAAGACCAGCCTGGCCAACACAATGAAACCCTGTCTCTACTAAAAATACAAAAGTTGGCTGGGCATGGTGGCTCGTGCCTGTAATCCCAGCACTTTGGGAGGCCGAGGCCATCAGATCACGAGGTCAAGAGATTGAGACCATCCTGGCCAACATGGTGAAATCCTGTCTCTACTAAAAATATAAAAATTAGCTGGGTATGGTGGTGCACGCCTGTAGTCCCAGCTACTGGGGAGGCTGAGGCAGGAGAATTGCTTGAACCCGGGAGGCAGAGGTTGCAGCGAGCCGAGATCACGCCACTGCACTCCAGCCTGGCGATAGAGCGAGACTCCATCTCAAAAAAAAAAAAAAAATTACAACAATTAGCCGGGCATGGTGGTGCACACCTGTAATCCCAGCTACTTGGGAGGCTGAGGCGGGAGAATCACTTGAACCCGGGAGGTGGAGGTTGCAATGAGCCAAGATTACGCCACTGCACTCCAGCATGGGCGATGGAACGAGACTTCATCTCAAAAAAAAAAAAAAAAAAAAAGGGCAGCCAAAAAGACATGATACTTTCTCTTTCATGTGACTATGGTTTTAAGCTCTGCTAGGCCATGTCTGATCCTGAATTATAAAGCTCTGAATACTATTTTGATTTTTCAAAATTGGAATAAAGGTACTAAGAATAAGTGTTTGCAGATAGAATCTATAGGCCTGCATCATTCTCTAACTTTTTGAGACAGGGTCTTGCTCTGTCGCCCAGGCTGGAGTGCAGTGGCACATTCATAGCTTACTGCAACCTACGCCTTCCAGGCTCAAGTGATCCTCCTCCCATCTCAGCCTCCTGAGTACCTGGGACTACAGGCTGATGCTACCACACCCAGCTAATTTTTGTATTTTTTGTAGAGATGGGGTTTAATCATGTTGCCCAGGCTGGTCTCAAATTCCTGGGAGGCAATCTGCCTGCCTGCCTCAACCTCCCAAAGTGCTGGGGATTACAGATGTGAGCCACAGCACCCAGCCCTGCTTCCTTTTATCTCAAGGAATCAGTATTTAGGAAACAGTTACTAAATGTTACTAAAATTTTTTTTTTTTTAAGAGACAGGGAATCACTCTGCAACCCAGGATGGAGTGCACTGGTGTGAACTCAGCTCACTGCAGCCTCAACCTCCTGGACTCAAGAGATCCTCCTACCTCAGCCTCCCAAGTAGCTAGGATTAGAGGTGTGAGCCACCGTGCCTGGCCGTGTGCTCTTTGCTTACTCTGTTGATGGAGGAGGGTTGTGGAATTGGAGAGTGTTCACAGCCATAGGGAAAGCACCCCTGAATGGGCCTCCCATGTTCAGTGGCACCCACACCTCACCACGCTGACCCTGGTGTACATATACTATCTCAGGCCAACTTGGACGGACCTGGCATTTAATCCCAGCCTGGCTGCAGGCACACGCTTCTGGGTCACAGTACAGTCGGCAGTCACAACCACATTCTTCCCGTGAGAGGCGGATGGCTCGAAGTTCTTGCTTCTCTTCAGCATCAATGCGGTGGACCCCAGAAGCCCTCAGCAGGGCCCGTCGCCGTTTGGTGGGCAGAGGCTGCAGGAAGAAGTAATCGTCCACCTCCACATTTTCCACATCAATATCTTCATCTGACACATCATCCAGCGTCAGGCCATCGGCCTCCACCGACTCCACTGTCCCATTCTTGGTCAGCTGCCAAGAGACAGAAAAGGTTAGCCTCATAGACATGAGTGGCATGCACCTCCTCAATGACCATCCCAGAGCAGCGCTGTCCCTTGAACTTTCTGCAATCATGGGAATATCTGTGCTGTCCAAAATGATGGCAGCTGCTAGCACATGTGGCTACTGAGCACTAGAAATGCGGCAACTGGAAAACTGTCATTTTATTTATTTTTTTGAGACGAGTCTTATTCTGTCGTCCAGGCGGGAGTGCAGTGGTGTGATCTTGGCTCACTACAACCTCTGCCTCCTGGGTTCAAGTGATTCTCCTGCCTCCCAAGCAGCTGGGATTACAGGTGTGAGCTACCATGCCTGGCTAATTTTTTGTAATTTTAGTAGAGACAGGGTTTCACTGTGTTGGCCAGGCTAGTCTTGAACTCCTGGCCTCAAGTGATCCACACACCTCGGCCTGCCAAAGTGCTGGGGTCCACTGTGCCAGGCCAATTTACATAATTTTAATGAATAGCTGTATGTGACTACTGGCTGCTATATTCACTAGCACCGGTCAAAAGAATAAATCCAGAGTAGGAAGATGGGAAATCTTATGCACCATGACCTTTCTGGGTCCAACCTTCTCAAAAACCCGTCTCATCTTCCCTCCTACACGAAAATCTATTTCCACAAATGTACCCTCCATTTCCAGACACGTGTCCCCTAATTTACGCTCACTTGCCTTCTAACACAGAGAGAAAAAGGTACATGACTGGATGATGCTTGGATATATAGAAAAATGTGAAACACCTTCAACTTGCACCCACTGCATGCAAAACTACGTTCTTGAAAAAAAGGGCACATCGAAGTGTAGTAAAAGGCTACCAGGTCTTCATCAATGAACCCAAATCCCCACAGTGTGAACAATTATCTGTGCATGCACTTAAAGAGCTCCATTTTACTGTCAGGAGAAAAAGCAAATATATTAACAGATATTAAAGAAAGCCCTTAGCTGAGAAAAAATGTATTCCTTCTCCTTTCTAACTTTTTTTTTTGAGACAGGGTCTCACTGTCGCTCAGGCTGGAGTGCAGTGCATGATCTCAGCTCACTGCAATCTCCGCCTCCTGGGTTCAAGTGATTCTCCTGCCTCAGTCTCCCAAGTAGCTGGAAATAACAGGTGCCTGCCACCATGCCCAGCTAATTTTTGTATTTTTAGTGGAGGCGGGGTTTCACAATGTTGGCCAGGCTGGTCTCAAACTCCCGACCTCAACTGATCCACCTGCCTCCGCCTCCCAAAGTGCTACAATTACAGGTGTGAGCTACTGCACCGGGCCTAATCCTTTTTTATTTGACTTCAAAGAAAAGCTGTATGTGAGGAAAGGTGGTATCAATAACACTGAGTGTACTAGGTACAGGCAGAAATCTGGGTTTTCTGGGCTGGGATGGATAGAGAGCCAAGAAAGGGAGTCTCGGTGGAAGGACAGATTGAAGACAAGCCGTGGCTGAGAGAGTTCTGAAAACTCACTAGAGAATTCAAGTAAAGAAAATGAGGCCTCATAATCCCTGGGGCTCTGGAAGCTGCTAGCAGGATGAAAGCCACGTGACTGGAGCCTTTGGTTGATTTCATCAGACAACCACAGAGTAGAGCTGGTAAAGGGACAACTCCTGGGAGAGACGTGATGCAACAGACTTGGGTAATCAGCTACACACCTGGTTTTCTTGTTTGTTTGTGGGGGAGGCAGTAGAGAAATGAAAAGTAATGTGGGGCTTCTGGAGGTTCCCTAGTCAGTGGTTTTAGTACTAGGCAGGCCAACTACAAGGGCCTTTCTGTGGATCTCAGGATTGCTCCTGTCTACATCTCCAGGGTTGACCTCCCCCTAAGCATCCCCTCTCCTACTGTCCTCTCATAGGCAAGGGATTAGAGATGTAACACAAGGACACTCATGTAGATGTGAGAATTTAAATATCAAGATAGAAGTGGCATTTCACATCAGTGAGAAAAGAGGCTTCTAGTTATTAAATGGTATTGGAACAACTGGATATTTTCTGGGGGAAAAAAGATTCCCAATTTATACTGTTCACGATAATGAGTTCCATATGGATAACAGGCCAAAATACAAAAAATGAAATAAAAATATTAGGAAAATTATGGTTAAAATTGCAGAACACCAAGCAGCTGCTGGAACAACCCCAAAGGAAGACAAACATTAGATGGTACATGAGAGATGCAGAATGTACATTTTTTGAAACCAACTGCCTCTCTTATAGAGGGCTAAAAACAGGCCTGGGGCAGTGGCGCATTAATGTTATCCCAGCACCTCTGAGAGACTAAGGGGGAAGAATCGCTTAAGGCCAGGAGTTTGAGACCAGCTTGGGCAACAGAACAAGACCCTGTCTCTACAAAAATTGGCCGGACACGGTGGCTCACTCCTGTAATCCCAGCACTTTGGGAGGCCGAGGCAGGTGGATCAACTGAGGCCAGGACTTCGAGACTAGCCTGGCCAAAGTGGCAAAACTTCATCTCTACTAAAAATAAAAAAATTAGCCCAGCATGGTGGTACATGCCTATAATCTCAGTTGAGGGAGGCTGAGGCACAAGAATTGCCTGAACCTGGGAGACGGAGGTTGCAGTTAACCAAGACTGTGCCACTGCACTCCAGCCTGGGCAACAGAGAGAGACCCTGTCTCAAAAGAAAAAAAAAAAAAAACTACAAAAATTAACCAGACGTGGTGGTGATGCAGCTGTAGTCCCAGCTATTTGAGAGGCTAAGGCAGGAGGATTGCTTGAGGCCAGAAGTTTGAGGTTACACTAAGCTATGATCAGGCCTCTGCACTCCAGCCTGGGTGACACAGTGAGACCCTATTTCAAGAGAGGAAAAAAAAAAATCTAAGCAAAGAATAAACTAGCTAAGGTAAAGCAAGGGCTTCCTCTTGACATATAAAGATAAACCTGGTGCAGTGGCCCACACCTGTAGTCCCAACTACTTGGGAGGCTGAGGTGGAAGGATCGCTTGAGCCCAGGAGTTTGAGACTAGCCTGGGCAACAAAATGAGACCCCATCTTTAAAAAAACAGAGTGCTGTATTAGATGTCATCACTGCTGGTGCTCACTAAACATCCTGCTAACAAGTAGAGCTTCTGTATCTGTCTTGGGTTTGCCTGGCTTTGTCCCTAGAATTCCTGTGAGTGGAGAACACAGAACAGGATGGTTACTGTTTTGACAGATCATTCCTCTGCCAGATTTAGGAGAGAGGAGTTTTCTTCTAGGGAAAGGAAGGAATGCCTTCAGTGCAATTGATGAGAACAGTGTTTATTTGCCCAGCTGTTGCTACAGCAGCTGGAAGGTGATAGGGTCAGTGATGGAATTCCTAAGACAGAGGAAAGGGAAGCCTGAATGTCATTCTAGAGTGAGAAAAACAGGTGTAGGGCTTTAGGAATAGTCTGAGGGAAGTAGACATAGAGCTCTCAGAGAAAGAAAGGAATGAGATGCTCTGGTTAGCCTACATTCTCTACCACCAGTTCTCCAACTACACCACATTCTAATGTGTCTCTCTCATGACTCTGGAAATAATGGAGCTACCTGTTTTAATATGGGTCAGCATGCTTTGGGCTCCAAAGAAACCTGGCCAGGCTTAAACTGGTGTTCTTCAAATTTGGAATCAGGATCTCTGGGGGAAATTGTTGAGAATTAGTAGAAACTATAGCTATGGGAATACCAAACAGTGCCAAGATAAAAAATGGGTGGCTATGGGCCGAGCGCGGTGGCTCACGCCTGTAATCCCAACACTTTGGGAGGCCGAGGCAGGCAGATCACGAGGTCAGGAGATCGAGACCATCCTGGCTAACATGGTGAAACCACATCTCTATTAAAAATACAAAAAAAAAAAAAAAAAATTAGCCGGGCGTGGTGTTGGGCACCTATAGTCCCAGCTACTCAGGAGGCTGAGGCAGCAGAATGGCGTGAACCGAAGAGGCGGAGCTTGTAGTGAGCCGAGATGGCACCACTACACTCCAGCCTGGGCAAAAGAGCGAGACTCCGTCCCAAAAAAAAAAAAAAAAGGGTGGCTATGAAGAGGCATCTAAGGTGGGTCTTTTCCCAGCCTCTCTCTCTCTCAAAGAGCTGGTGCTGTATCAGGTGGCAGGCATAGTATTACACAAGTCTAAATAACTATTTGATAATGCTGTTTGTATCTACAAGATTATCACGTAAGGGTGATGGGGGTTATAGAAACAGCAGGATCCTTTCAGAGAATGTGAAATATCCAAAACCTGTTCTGTGCATCCAGTCAAGGGACAATCATTTGACCAGAAATTGAAAACTGTGCTTCCTTGGGTTCCAGGGTGACAGACCTGAATGCCTGGACGTATTCACATTTTAAACCTAAAAAAAGAAAAAATTGGGGGAGGTTGGGCATGGTGGCTCATGCCTGTAATCCCGGCACTTTGGGAGGTCGAGAGGGGAGGACCACTTGAGCCCAGGAATTGAGATCCCATTACTATTAAAAAAAATACTAGCCAGGCATGGTGACATGAGCCTGTGGTTCCCAGCTACTTGGGAGGCTGAGATGGGCAGATGGCTTGAGGCCAGGAGTTTAAGGCTGCAATGAGCTGTGATTGAGTCACTGCACTCCAGCCTGGGTGACAGAGAGAGACCCTGTCTCAAAATAAAACACACATACATACATACATACATACATACATAAAACTGAGGGAGGCAGTGGGGGTTTGGGAGGAGGAAATTTTAGGGAAGCCATTTTGCTGTATCTGGTAGACTCCCCTGCCAGATAAAAAGAAGGGAGTTTCGGACTAAGATTTGATTCCAAATCTGAGATTTCTCATTAGAAAGAGTTGAAATCTCTATACCCCAAGGACAACAGTCAAATTAAAAGAAAAAAAAAAAATCGGTTGAGTGCAGTGGCTCACACCTGTAGTCTCAGCACTTTGGGAGACCAAGGCAGGTAGATCACTTGAGACCAGGAGTTCGAGACCAGCCTGGGCAATATGGCAAAACCCTGTCTCTACTAAAAATACAAAAACTAGACAGATGCACACCTGTAATCCCAGCTACTCTTGAGGCTGAGGCACAAGAAATTGCTTGAACCCAGGGAGGCTGAGGTTGCAGTGAGCTGAGATCATGCCAGTGCACTCCAGCCCCCTGGGCGACAGAGCAAGACTCTGTCCCGGGGAAAAAAAAAAAAAATCAATCAACCAACCAACCAATGAACCTAAATGGTTTCCTACATGGACAGCAGCAGACCCCAGACCCCTTAGGCACCTTCATTTTTTTGGCGTGGAGTTTCTCTTCCTTCAGGTGCTCACGCAGAATCTCTCGATGGTTCACCTCCTGTTCTTGGGCAAACTCACAGAGTGTGTAGCTCCGTACAGAGTTATGGCGCTGGGCCATGCCCAGTGAGCTACCACCCTGGCTGGGCACACTGGTAAAACCCTGGCGCCGGGCAAAGTAGTATACAGTCACCTGGTCAAAGCGTACATTCTTCCTCCGCAGCTGCTTCTGCCGCTTCAGGATGGATGTGGCTGAGAAGGGAGCACAGAGAGATGTTTTATTTATTTTTCTATTTACTTACTTATTTATTTATTTATTTATTTTTGGCGTCTCGCTCTGTCACCCACGCTGGAGTGCAGTGGTGCAATCTCGGCTCACTGCAAGTTCCACCTCTCGGGTTCACACCATTCTGCCTCAGCCTCCCGAGTAGCTGGGACTACAGGCACCCACCACCACGCCCGGCTAATTTTTTGTATTTTTAGTAGAGACGGAGTTTCACCGTGTTAGCCAGGATGGTCTCCATCTCCTGACCTCGTGATCTGCCCGCCTTGGTCTCCCACAGTGCTAGGATTATAGGCGTGAGCCACTGCGCCCAGCCATATTTGTCTATTTACTTATTTAGAGACGGAGTCTCGCTCTGTTGCCCAGGCTGGAGCGCTGTGACGCCGTCTTGGCTCACTGCAGCCTCCACCCCCAGGGTTCAAGCAATTCTCTGGCCTCAGCCTCCTGAGAATCTGGGATTACAGGCGTGTGCCACCACACCCAGCTAATTTTTGTATTTTAGTAGTGACGAGGTTTCACCATGTTGACCAGGCTGGTCTTGAACTCCTGACCTCAGGTGATCCGCCCACCTCGGCCTCCCAAAGTGCTGGGATTACAGGCGTGAGCCACCGCGCCCAGCCAAGAGATGCTTTATTAACTCAGGGATGACCTGTTTGGGGAGCTTGCTCTTTCTCATCCATCTAGGCTCTCAACTCTTCTTCTCTAAACGTGCTCTCTATACCTAGAGAACTGTCTAATATCTGCAAATCCTAAATGCTCTGTCAGAAGGGACCTTGAACCTCAGCTGGTTCATACCACTGCCTCCAGACTGACTATACCTAAACAGATGACCACAAAATCCATTTTTAGACATCAGCTGGGAAGAGGATCTCTAGGTAATCTTTTCTGGATATAACAATCTATAGCTTGACTGTCCAATACAGCAGCTACTAGCCACATGTGGCAATTTCAGCTAATTAAAATTAAATAAAATTTAAAATTCAGCTCAGGCCGGACATGGTGGCTCATGCCTGTAATCCCAGCACTTTGGGAGGCTGAGGCGGGCGGATCATGAGGTCAAGAGATCAAGACCATCCTGGCCAACATGATGAAACCCCGTCTCTACTAAAAATACAAAAATTAGCTGGGTGTGGTGTGGCGTGCCTGTAGTCCCAGCTCCTCGGGAGGCTGAGGCAGGAGAATCACTTGAACCTGGGAGACGGAGGTTGCAGTGAGCCAAGATTGTGCCACTGCACTCCAGCCTGGGTGACAGGGCAAGACTCCATCTCAAAAAAAAAAAAAAAATTCAGCTCAATTATACTAACCATATTTCTTTATTTTCTTTTTTCCTTTGAGACAGGGTCTTGCTGTGTCACCCAGGCTAGAGTACAGTGGCACAATCACTGCTCACTGCAGCCTCAACCTCCCAGGCCCAAGTGATCCTCCTACCTTAGCCTCCAGAGTAGCTGGGACTAGAGGTGCACGCCACCACACCCAGCTAATTTTTGTATTTTTTGTAGAGACGGGGTTTCGCCATGTTGCCCAAGCTAGTCTCAAACCCCTGAGTTCAAGTGATCCACCCACCTCAGCTTCCCAAAGTGCTGAGATTACAGGCATGAGCCACTGCACCCGGCCACTAACCACATTTCAAGTGCTCAATAGCCACATATGGCAACTGGCTACTGTTGGACGATGCAGATACAGAACATTTCTATCGTAACAGAAAATTCCATTCGACAGCACTGATCTGCAGCAGGGGACAGCGAACTGTCAAGGGCCAGACAGTAACTATTCTAGGCTCTACAGGCCATGAGGTCTCTGTTGCAATAATTCAACTCTGCCACTGTAGCGTGAAAGTAATCACAGACAATGGGTATGACTGTGTTCCAACAAAACTTTAGTTTCAAAACAGGCATTGGGCCAGATTTGGCCCATGGGCAACCCCTCATATATAGTATCAGAAGTTCTTTCCCAGAACTAACAGACCCGTAAGAATTAAGAAATCTTGGCCAGCCACAGTGACTCACGCCTGTAATCCCTGCACTTTGGGAGGCTGAGGCGGGTGGATCACCTGAGTCCAGGAGTTCGAGACCAGCCTGGCCAATATGATGAAACCTTGTCTCTACTAAAAACACAAAAAATTATCCGGGCGTGGTGGCAGGCGCCTGTAATCCCAACTACTCAGGAGGCCTGAAGCAGGAGAATCACTTGAACCCAGGAGGCAGAGGTTGCAGTGAGCTGAGATGGCGCCACTGCACTCCAGCCTGGGCAACAAGAGCGGACTCCGTCTCGAGAAAAAAAAGAATTAAGAAATCTGGATTTGCCCCAGTTGTCCAAGCAGCAAGCATTTATATCCTGCTACAGCTCAATTTCCTGGAACTCTCTGGGACTCTGGTGGGGGCAGGGTAGAGTCCTGGACTCCTTCTTCAATCTAATTTAACCCATTCTGGGAACCAGCAACCCACAACACAAGTAAAATCAGCTAGAATAAATCAGACTTCAGTCTACAGTATTAGAGAAATGAGGTCCTCCAAAGAGCAAGGAAAGATGATGATTAAGGGCAAATCCCCAAGCCACATAGAAGCTGCTTCAAGCTGCCATGGGTTCTACTGCTTGGGGAATGTGGGTACAGGCAGGGAGGGAGCAGCTTACTCACGTGTGAAGCTGGCAGTGGTAGGAGGATTGAGGCTGTCGCAGCTGTCAGCACTATCGCTGCTGGAGATCTCATCATCCGAGTTGGAAACTGATGAGCCCACATCCACATCATCAAACTTCCTCTTGAGACCCGAGCCCGTGAATGCATCCATTGGTTTCAAAGGGGTTTCCTTGGGGAGCCCAACAAGTTGGCCCCAAAGCCCCTGCTCACCACCAGCTAGCCAGGTACATTAGGATTCTGCCCAGGGAAAAAAAGGAATCAGCATTCCTGTCCCAAGACAGACCCCTCCCCAGTCTACACACACAGCTCTCTAAAGCACGCACCTCACCTAGCACTGATGTCTGCTTTCTCAACATTATGTTCTTTCTCTACTAGCTCTGGCCAACATTCTCCTACTTTCGTTTCCCAACAGCCCCTCCATTCTCAGTCACTCTTAGAATAATGAGATGGGTAGCAGCGGCACCTTTCCCAGTGGAGGGAAGGCCTTTGCTTCCAATCCAGCTGGGGTCTAGGCTTCATTAGCCCAGGAATCACAGTAGCTGCTCTTCTGATCACATAGGAAAGCTCTCCAAGGGACCAGTGAGAAGAACTTGAGATCAAAAACACAATTATCACTGCTACTTGTTTGGTTGGCAAAAAAAAAAAAAAAGGGAAAAAAAGCAGAATTAGGCTTTGCCTAAACCAAGACTAGACCCAACTATTTATCTATTTTAGAGACAGTGTCTCACTGTGTTGCCCAGGCTGGTCTTGAACACCTAGACTCGAGCAATCCTCCTGCCTTAGCCTCCAGAGTAGCTGGGACTACAGGGCACATGCCACTGAACCCGGCTAGACCCACTTATTTTTCCTAGTGATAATACAGCCCGGCATTTCCCAAAGTGCCTATCTTATGGTATTAATAGCTTTTACATAGAAATGGGACTGCTGTGTCAAAAGGGTTTTAAAAATTGCCTATAGTGGAACCTCTTAGAGGTTTTTAATATACTAATAAGGATGGTGACGGCTGAGAGAACACAGAACGCAGTGTTTCTACAAACCTGATTATGGAACCTACTGTTTCCAAGGTATTTTAGAGTGCAGATAATGCTTGGAATACACTTTGGGAAATACTGCTTCAGGCACTCAATTTTGAAGGACATTAGCAGTCAGGAAAACCCTTTACCCAGATCTTCACAAGTGTAAAGTGTCTCACCAGGCTTCTATAAAGGTCAAATTTGGTACCAAAGAATGGACCCAAGATTAGAATCTGCATGGCTTCAAAACCCAGAATCTTTCCCAATCTCATACTGCTCCATAAAATAGGGCTCATCTGGTCTGTCACCATCCTCTGTGCAAGGACATCGTAGCTTTACAATCTTTGCCCTCTATAAAGAAATCAGCAAGGGGAAAACAAATAGCAAGAGAAGTAACAATTTATTCTGGTTATATCAATATGGCAAGCAGTGTTGTTTTCAACACGCTTTAATACAACCAAGGAGGCTGAGATAGTCCATTTCCTAGGTACAAATCTTTTTCCTCCATCTTTGGATTTAAGTTCCAGAAGGACACGAATCTGCTCAGCAGAAATGCTGTCAGAGCGGGAGCCATGTGTGATGAGACACGAACCCTCCCTTGCCTCAGTAATGCCAGAATCTCCCCAGACTATGATCTCACTAGTTGCTAATTATGCAGCAGGAATAACAACACTGCCCAGAACGACAGGGCTGCATTACTGCAGAGCAGCTACCCAGAATATACTGTGGTGTTAAGAGATGCCTGCTACAGAGCTGTTTTTCTGGACTGTGTCTGTTGGAAGCAATTTGCCTGCTCTTGGATCAGCTCTACAAAGTCAACCAGACCTAATAAGTACCTTAGAGAAGGTATTTCCTAATCTATCCAGATTGCATCCAATTCTGCATTCAAGTCACGAGATGTACCTAAGAAACCTCAGCCATCAGAAGTCTAGACAAGCACATTCCTGAAATAAATTTGGCCAGGGAGGAAAAAAAAGAATCAAATATTTGATAAAAATTGTAATTAAATTAAAAAACACGCCCAAAGTATCGGTTCAGTTCTTCAGGTTACTGATCTTACCATCAGAGGTCAGATTCTTAGGGCATGGTAAGAAAGGAGCAAGCCGAGGGCTTTTTATGGGTTAAGATTTTAGCTGAGTTTAAAGATACCCATCGGCCGGGCGCGGTGGCTCAAGCCTGTAATCCCAGCACTTTGGGAGGCCGAGGCGGGCGGATCACAAGGTCAGGAGATCGAGACCATCCTGGCTAACACGGTGAAACCCCGTCTCTACTAAAAATACAAAAAAAAAAAAAAAAAACTAGCCGGGCGAGGTGGCGGGTGCCTGTAGTCCCAGCTACTCAGGAGGCTGAGGCAGGAGAATGGTGTAAACCCAGGAGGCGGAGCTTGCAGTGAGCCGAGATCGTGCCACTGCACTCCAGCCTGGGCGACAGAGCAAGACTCCGTCTCAAAAAAAAAAAATAAAATAAAATAAAGATACCCATCAACAAGAAGACATTTATGCAGCCCACAGACACATGAAAAAATGCTCCTCATCACTGGCCATCAGAGAAATGCAAATCAAAACCACAGTGAGATACCATCTCACACCAGTTACAATGGCGATCATTAAAAAGTCAGGAAACAACAGGTGCTGGAGAGGATGTGGAGAAATAGGAACACTTTTACACTGTTGGTGGGACTGTAAACTAGTTCAACCATTGTGGAAAAGAGTGTGGCGATTCCTCAAGGATCTAGAACTAGAAAGACCATTTGACCCAGCCATTCCATGACTGGGTATACACCCAAAGGATTATAAATCATGTTGCTATAAAGACACATGCACACGTATGTTTATTGCGGCACTATTCACAATAGCAAAGACTGGGAACCAACTCAAATGTCCATCAATGATAGACTGGATTAAGAACATGTGGCACACATACACCATGGAATACTATGCAGCCCTAAAAAAGGATGAGTTCATGTCCTTTATAGGGACATGGATGAAGCTGGAAACCATCATTCTCAGCAAACTATCACAAGGACGAAAAACCAAACACCGCATGTTCTCACTCATAGGTGGGAACTGAACAATGAAAACACCTGAACACAGAGTGGGGAACATCACATACCGGGGCCTGTTGTAGGGTGGGGGAAGTGGGGAGGGATAGCATCAGGAGATATACCTGATGTAAATGATGAGTTGATGGGTGCAGCACACCAACACGGCACGTGTATACATACGTAACAAACCTGCACGTTGTGTACATGTAGCCTAGAACATAAAGTATAAAAAAAAAAAAAAGATACCTATCAACAAACAAACTTCTCATTCCATTCTATTGTAGCAGGGAGGGAGAACCACTTGTGAATGAATACTTATGTTGGTGGGACTTTTTAGAGATAGAATTTACGGTGGCTCACGTCTGTAATCCCAGCACTTTGGAATCCGAGGCGGGCAGATCACCTGAGGTTGGGAGTTCAAGACCAGCCCTGAACAACAGGGAGAAACCCTCCACTAAAAAAAATTAGCCAGGCGTGGTGGTAGCATGCCACCTGTAATCCCAGCTACTTGGGAGGCTGAGGCAAGAGAATCGCTTGAACCTGGGAGGTGGAGGTTGTGGTGAGCCAAGATCACACCATTGCACTCCAGCCTGTGCAACAAGAGTGAAACTGTCTCAAAAAAAAAAAAAAAAGATATATAATAATGTTGCCCACTGAATTTAATTTTGCCTCCCCACTTATCAGCCATATGATAAATCTGACTGAGCTAAAAATCTGCTTTCTCAGAAAGGGTTTTAGGCCCACCTGAGTTGTAACTGAGCTCCAGTTAGTGCTGCTACTAGAAAAGTGGCCTTTGGCCAGGCACAGTGGCTCACGCCTGTAATCCCAGCACTTTGAGAGGCTGAGGGAGGCAGATCACTTGAGTCCAGGAGCTCGAGACCAGCCTGGGCAACATGGCAAAACCCCAAAACCCCTAATACAAAAATTAGCTGCGTATGGTGGTGTGCGCCTTTAGTCCCTGCTACTTGGGAGGCTGCTACTTGGGAGGCTGAGAGGATCACTTGAGCCCAAGAGGATCACTTGAGCCCAAGAGGTCCAGGCTTGCAGTGAGCTGTGATTGCGCCACTGCGCTCTAGCCTAGGCGACATGTCAAGCGAGACCTTGTCAAAAAAAAAAAAAGGAGGGAGGGAGGGAAGAGAAGAAAGAAGGCAGGCAGGCAGGCAGGCAGGCTTTTTCCTCAGCCTGGAAACACTCAAGGATTTATGACTGGAAGTAAATGTCCACTCCTGTTCTTTCCTCAGGTGTCCCCAGGCTTCTGGTAGCATCTCCTTTGAATATTTCTCTCTAAGCCCCATATGAACTTGGGTCTGCTCCAAAATCATCTTTATTACTAGAATTCTCCACGGTCTTAACCCGGTTGCCCTCAGGAGTATCAGTTCTCTCTAGGTTACTTTTTGTGAGCTTGGATGCAGCAAGGATTGCTGGCTGCTTGTTCTATTCTCCTCCTCCTACTTCTGGAATAGTGGTTTCTGGGCAATGATAGGAGATAGGTAAGAAAGAAGAAAAAAGATGTGACACCTAGGAGAAAAGTATTTTCCTTAAGCTGTCTGAGAATAAGTAGAACCTATGGCTATGTGTGTAAATAACATGTATACTGACTTATGGTCAAACTCTTCCATTCACGTGGATGGCACTCAGGGAAATCCTCAAGGAGACTCCATTGCGCTCTTCACCCTACCCAGGCTGTTAGCAGCATTTTTTCTGACATTAGCTCCATTATTTTTTTAAAAAGAAAAAAGATCTATTATGTCCCAACAACCAATATAAGATTAAATTTCAACCCAGCTCCCCTTGTCCAAGTCTCTGATATGAACTGGACTTTTAGATAAAGATGTTCACTGGGCACCAAGAACAAATCTCCTGTTCACTTCCATTAGTGCCCTGAAGAAATCCTTCTTTGGGAGGCTGAGGCAGGAGGATTGCTTAAGGCCAGGAGTGCAAAACCAACTTGGCCAACACAGCGAGATCCTGTGTATTTTTGAAAAATTGGCCCGGCATGGTGGCACATGCCTGCAATCCCAGCACTTCGGGAGGCCAAGGCAGGCAGATCACTTGAAGCCAGGAGTTCAAGACCAGCTTGGCCAACATGGCAAAACCCTGCCTCTATTAAAAATACAAAAACTAGTTGGGCATGGTGGTATGTGCCTGTCGTCCCAGCTACTTGGGAGGCTAAGGCGGGAGGATTGCTTGAACCCAGGAGGCAGAGGTTGCAGTGAGCCTAGATTGTGCCACTGCACCCCAGCCTGGGTGACAGAGCTGGGGTGACAGAGCCAGACCCTGTCTCAAAAAAATAAATAAATAAAATATTTTTTTGAAAAAAGAAATCTTTCTTTGCAATAGTAACAGAATAGTTTCCATACTTTCCAATTCATCAAATTAATCTTTCAAGCTACAACTAGAAAAATCAGTCATTCCTACCTCTCTCAATTATTCATTGGTAGAGGATCAATGCCCGTGTTCAAGAGATACATTTGTTAAGTTTTAGCACCTGGGAATGCAGGTAAAAACTGACAGTTAACTGTCAAAATGACCAACTCAACAAATGCTTTTGGAGAAAATAACGCAACCCTCTTTAAAGCTTTTAAATGCCAGTGAAATGAAAGGTCAGTTGACACTTTCTGGCTACATGTCTAATGGTCTTTTCTCAAGGGTTTCTAGCTGAAGATTTCCCAATGGTATAAGAAATAGTTAAGATCCAGAGCATAGAAGACATCAGGCTAGCACCTAATAAAGAGGTCTACCAGCATATATGTATTTTAGTACTAGATCTAAGTTTTTTTCAGGACTATAAGGATTCCTATAACCACCAAAACAAACAAATAAAATTTAAAAAAAAAAAAAAAAACAGCATATGTGAGACCAGCAAGAGGGACTGCCCAGGCAAAATTTTCTGGAATAATCTATTTGCAAAGTTTAGGTAATATGTGTCTTCTTAAATGAGTCCAAAGTAATAAGCTGCATCTCACAGGAGAAAGCGTCTTCACTTGACTGGAACCCAACCTTCTGCGAAAGGTCAAGGAATCACAATCTCCAGTAAGATGGTCAGGGCTACCATCTGTAGCTGGGTTGGAAGAAGGAAGGCTTGCTGCTGTGTTATGATAAACCTGAATAAAATAACCTGCCCTGTTTCTCCTTTTACAAGATACTGTAGTTTCTCAAATACTATGGATTTCATGGATCCATGTGTCTTTGTGATCACCAGGATCATGAACTTATAAAGCGCTCAAATGAAAACCCCCGGCTTAAGCCAGGTGTTTAAAGAAAGCGGTGCAGTCACCACCCCCACTCCCTGATTTGTACCCATTCGCTAATACAAGGTTAGAATTTTCCATGCCTAAACTACCATCGTGTGGAAGACAGATCTTTGTGGGAATTGGAACATGATGCTGCATTAACTCTCAAGGATATCCAGTCATTTATAACACCGGCACAACCAACATCCTGGCTTTGCGGATTTGCAAGACAGAAAGGCAGTGAAGAAAAAATCTGAACTATGGATTTACCTTGAACTGAAAACTGCAGGACAAGGGGACAGTGTTGTCTTGTGGGGATAACTTCTAGCATTTCATTTTGAAGAACAGTTTGTGTGTCACACTGTCACTCTCAACCCCTTTAAAAGGATGAATCAAGACCACAGCCCTAAAAGGGAAGGGTGGCAGTTGGCTGCGTGTTTGGGCCTATGAAAAAAGATCAAGCTAGCAACCAGGGCCACTGATGCTTTCATTTTCCCACACGACGCCAAAAACACGGGAGACATCAGGAACAGGAGCGAAGGGACATGTCAAGTCACCAGTTCCCTTTAATGAACACTCCTTCCGAACCCTTCAGCCCTCGGTCGACTTCCCTCTGATTCCTCCTAACCTTCCCGCTCATTCCAATCCTCTGCAGCCCCTACCCAGCCTTCCTCATCCCTTCCTGCCTGCTACTCACAAATTCCCAACCACTCCTCCCACATTTTCCTCTGTTCCCCCTCCCCTTCCTTCACTTTCCTCCATCCTACATCATTCTCCACTCCATTCCGAACTCAATCCTCATCCGCAATCCTGCAGGCTTCCAAGCCGCCCATCGGTCTCCCGCGAGCTGCCCCCGCAGTCCGGGCCCGCGTCCTCCGTGCCCCTCGCTCCCACGCCTCTTCCCGACTCGGTTCCTTCCCAACGGCACCCGACCTCCCCGCCCCCCGACCGCTCCCGTCCGAGCCTCTCGTTTCTGACCCCTCCATCCGCACGGCTCTGGGCTTGACCACTCCTCCACGGCCGCCCGAGGGCCGATCCCGAGAAAGGACGAGGCGGCACCCTCCGCCCCGCACCCCTAGGCCCATTACCGGCCCCGCCGCAGCTGCCTCCTCCCGTGATGGTCTCTGCCGCCCCCGCTGCCGCCGCCGCCCTAGCCCGGGTGGGAAGGAGGGAGGAGCGAGCGAGTCCCGGGCCCCGCGGCGACGGCCGGGGAGCTTCCAGGGCGGCAGGGCGGCAGGGCGGGGAGGGAGGGCGGTGGGCAGCCCAGCCGGCAGGCAGAGAGGGCCGGGCGGCTCCGGCAACTCGGGCGCCCCCGGCAGCAGACGCCCAGAACCGCCCCGGCTCCGGCTAACAATAGGCTCCGGCCGCAGCGCACTGGCTCTTATAGGCGCCGGCACGTCCTGACCGAGACCCGGGGCTGGCTGGGAAATGGAGTCTACGTGCCGGCTCCACACCCAGCAGCATGCCGGGAATTGTAGGCGGTGACTGCTGCAAAGCCGAAGCCGGCGGGCAAACTGGCTCCGGAGGCGGCAGCTCTGCTGCAACCTTTTAATCGGGGAAGAGAGGAGACTCTCAGTTACAGATCTTAAAAAAACGAATTCTCCTCCAAAGCTCCCTTTTCCTTTCGCCAGTACCACACGCCATTAGGAACATGATCCTGCCTTCTCGCTCATGGGGTCTTAGTCTTCAGCAATATGACTTATTGCAGCCTGCCCAAGTTATAAAGAATCAAGCAATATCTTGAGTTATCTACTTACATGAGAAACTGCTTTGAGTGTTTTCTTAAAAAAAAAAAAAAAAAAAAAAAAATTGCTGCAGGGCGCGGTGGCTCACGCCTGTAATCCCAGCACTTTGGGAGGCAGAGGCGGGCGGATCACGAGGTCAGAAGATCAAAACCATCCTGGCCAACACGGTGAAACCCCGTCTCTACTAAAAAATACAAAAATTAGCCGGACGTGGTGGCGGGCGCCTGTAGTCCCAGCTACTCGGGAGGCTGAGGCAGGAGACTGGCGTGAATCCGACATCGAGCCACTGCACTCCAAACTGGGCCAAAGAGCAAAGACTCCCTCTCAAAAACAAACAAACAAAAAATTGCCATGATCTCAAGTTTGCAAACTAACTTATTTATTTAAATAGAAAAGGGGTTTTCGCCATGTTGCCCAGGCTGGTCTTGCACTCCTGGGCCCAAGCGATCCGCCCGCCTCGGCTTCCCAAAGTGCTGGGATGATACGCATGAGCCACCCTGCCCTTCCGCAGCCTATTTTTAAGAAAGGGCACCGGACGCGGTGGCCCATGCCTGTAATCCCAGCACTTTGGGAGGCCGAGGCAGGCGGGTCATGAGGTCAGGAGTTCGAGACCAGCCTGACCAACATGGTGAAACCCCGTCTCTACTAAAAATACAAAAATTAGCCGAGGGTGGTGGCAAGTGCCTTTAATTCCAGCTACTCGAGAGGCCGAGCCAGGAGAATAGCTTGAACCCGGGAGGCGGAGGTTGCATTGAGCCGAGACTGCGCCATTGCCCTCCAGCCTGGGCAACAAGAGCGAAACTCCGTCTCAAAAAAAGAAAAGAAAAAAGAAAGGGGAAAACCAAGATTAAAAAGTCAAAAGTTGTATGTGATTTGCCAAGGACACATTGTCTTGGTTTCTTCTCTGTTGTCTTTCGCTTGAACTATAAGGCTCGGCAAGCTCTAGCTGCATTCTCTTGTCCCCCGCCCCCCACCACGCCCCCTCATTTTGTTCTGTCATCTTGTTTGCTTCTACTTTCCCCCTTCCATACTCTGCTTGAATACACTGGCCTCATTGCAGTTCCTTCAACAGGGCAATCATTCTCTTACCTCAAGGCCTTTTGTCTGGCTTCCACCAGCTAGCCACATACTTCCTCCCTCACGTAATAACTGCTCAAATGTCCCCATATCTGAGATCTTCCCTAACCATATTTCTTTTTGCCTGCATTAAGAGACAGGATCTCCCTCTGTCACCCAGGCTGGAGTGCAGTGGTGCGATCACAGCTCACAGCAGCCTCAAACTCCCGGGCACAAATGCCTAACCATATTTCTAAAATGGTGCTTCTCCTTAGTTTCTATCCCTGTGCCTTATATTTCTTGTTAGCAACCACCTGACGTATTTGTTTTTGTCTTGTCTCACCTGACTAAATTTGGTGAGAGCAAGGAATTGTTTTTGTTTACTGTATCCTCAGTACACAGTACAAATCCTATAGTTGACATTTAAGAGCATGATAGATATTTATTGGATAGATGGATGGACAGCAAGATTTAAACTCAGGTTAGGCTGATACCAAAACCTGGTGCATTTTTCACTGCAACCAAGAAACTATGAAGCCAGATCCACTAGCTACCAAGCCATCTCAGCTTTAGAATTGAGAGGTTGGATGGCTTGGGAAAAAATGCTAAGAATTTCGGTTCTCTCCCCTAGGTGACATCAGAGACTCCAAGAAGCTAGGACGCTACACTGCAAAATAAAAAAGCAGCAGATCAGAAAAAAGCAATCTTTTGGTAACATGCACTTATCATCTCCCTCTTTGCTGAAATTTAGATGCAATGTAACAGTGATCAAGACCATGGATCCTGGAGCCAGACCGCCTGAATATAAACCCCACTTCCTCTACTTACTAGTGGCATGACCCCAGGCAAGGGACATAAGTTTTCTGCCTTAGCTTCCTCATTTGCAAGACGGGGATGACGATGTCTATCTCATTGGGTTTTGTGAAGATTAAACAGCTGATATATTGGAAAATGTTTACAACAGTCAGTGCTGTGTAAATGTTAGCTATTTTTAATCATAAGCTTTCTATTCAGTTGTGTAGAAGGTTTGGTTCATGATCCCATTCTTCCTGTACATACAGAAGACAAAAGGGAAGAGAAAACTATCCTAGACCACTCTATAAAATCAGTAGGCTAACAAAAAACCAGCCTAATGCCCATGTTGAGGATGCTAAAAAAAAAAAGTGTCTCATATGCTTACTCATCCAGTGTTCCAGCAGTCATGGAAATTCATCAGGGCACCATCAGCTCCAGTGACCAATGCATTAACCTCCATTGGTTAATGCCACCAAATTAAAAGATAGCCAAACCAAGGCTAGCACATCCTTTGAGAAGACAGCAGAACTCAATTTGGGAATAAGCTCTTGATCAGTTAAAAGATCATCTGGACCAGGCATGGTGGCTCACACCCGTAATCCCAGCACTTTAGGAGGCTGAGGAGGGAAGATTGTTCGAGCCCAGGAGTTTGAGACCAGCCTGGACAACATGGAGGGAGACTCTGTCTCAAGAAATTTTTAAAAATTAGCCAGGTGCAGTGGCATGCACCTGTGATCCCATTTACTTGGGAGATTGAGGTGGGAGAATCACTTGAAAACAGGAGGTCAAGACTGCAGTGACAGCTGTGTTCATGCCACTGCACTCCAGCCTGAGTGATAGAACAAGACCCCTCCCCCTCTTTTTTAATTAAAAAAATGTAATAAAATAGAGACGGGGGTTCTCCCTGTGTTGCCCAGGCTGGTCTCGAACTCCTGTGCTCAAGCCATCCACCAGCCTCAGCCTCCCCAAGTGCTGGGATTATAGGCCTGAGCCACCACCTGGCAGGGCTCTGTCATCAACCAAGGAGGCAGTGGGTGGATCCATAGCGCCAGTTCAAGACCAGCCTCGCCAACATGGTGAAACCCCATCTCTACTGAAAATAGCTGGGCATGGTGGCACATGCCTGTAATCCCAGCTACTTGGAAGGTTGAGGCATGAGAATCACTTGAACCCAGGAAGGCAGAGGTTGCAGTGAGCCGAGATCGCACCACTGAACTTCAGCCTGGACAACAGAAGGACTCTATCTTTAAAAAAAAGGCGGGCGGTGGCTCAAGCCTGTAATCCCAGCACTTTGGAGGCGAGGCCGAGATTGGATCCACCCGAGATCCGGAGATCGAGACCATCCTGGCTAACCGGTGAAACCCGTCTCTACTAAAAAATACAAAAAAGCGACACAGCCAGACTCCGTCTCAAAAAAAAAGTTTATTAGCCGGTACCGTGGCTCACGCCTGTAATCAGACACTGGGAGGCTGAGCGAGGAGGATCCACAAGGTCAGGAGATTGAGACCATCCTGGCTAACAAAGTGAAACTCCTACTCTACTAAAAAAAAAAAAAAAAAAAAAAAAAAAATCATGTCCTGAGCAGTGTTTTCTTTTCTTTCTTTCTTTTTTTTTTTTCTAGTAGAGACAAGGGTCTCACATTGCCCAGGCTGGTCTTGGACTCCTGGGTTCAAACAATCCTCCTGCCTTGGCCTCCCAAAGTGCTAGGATTACAGGCATGAGCCACCACGCCTGGCCCTGAGAAGTGTTTTATACTTTGGTCTTCAGCTATGTCTGTGTGTGAAGGTGATCTTATAGTCAGTAGTATCCTTAGATTATTGAGCTAATGAACAGGCGTATTCAGTATAAACTGTTTCACACTCACAATCCCTTTAAAACTCTCAAATAACCCTATGAATTAAGTATTACCTCCTTTTTAATACTTAATTCATAGGGTTAAGATGATAAAATTGAGGCTTGAAAGATGACTCTGTCCAAAGTCATATCCAGGAAGAGAAGGATCTGGGATTTGAATGCAGGTCTATCTGACACCAAAATATATACTGTATCAACTACCTCTTACCACCAAAAGATAAACCAGAACACACTCCCCAGAGAGGTGAAGATAAATAGGACAGAGTATACAATATGTTGACATTCTTAGAGAAAAAGAGTTAAAATAAAAATCTAAGGCATTGCATTTGTTTTTCTGAAAAGGAATCTGTAGACTTAGCCCTAAAGTTGTATGTTACTTCACTAATTTACATTTAATTATATTCCAGATCTAGAGAGACAAGCACCTCTTTGTGACTAATTCCACACTAACAAAAAGAGAACAGTATGTGTAAATCTGAGAAAAAGAGTGCCACAGCAAACTGAAAGCACAAACACCAAAGAAGTCATATGCGCCATTGCACTCCAGCCTGGACGACAAAAGTGAAACTCTGTCCTCCCCGCACACAAAAAAGGAAAAGAAAACAAGAATCTGCATTAATTAAAATGTGCACCTCATCTTAAACAAATCTAACATATGAAAACAGAGATTCGCATAATAGGTAAACCAGTTAAAACTCATGTCCCAAAATAGCATATCAGTAAAAAATAGTACAATAAGACAACAATACAATAATATTATTTATTTTAATTTTTATATTTATTTTTTTGAGATGGAGTCTCACCCTGTTGCCCAGGCTGGAGTGCAGTGGCACAATCTCGGCTCACTGCAAGCTCCGCCTCCCGGGTTCAAGCAATTCTCCTGCCTCAGCCTCCCCAGTAGCTGGGACTACAGGCGCCCACCACCACGCCTGGCTATTTTTTCTGTATTTGTATTAGAGACAGGGTATCACCGTGTTAGCCAGAATGGTCTCGATCTCCTGACCTCGTGATCCGCCCGCCTTGGCCTCCCAAAGTGTTGGGATTACAGGCGTGAGCCACAGCGCTCGGCCTATAATATTATTTTAAACAGCAAGTTCCCTTATAATTGATATTAATCCAATTGAAAACTTTAATTCATATACAACTTTTCAGTGTCTCAATTTGAAAATCCAAATGCTAAACCTACTTGAAATTTTCGGCCAGGCGCGGTGGCTCACACCTGGAATCCCAGCACTTTGGAAAGCCGAGGTGGGTGGATCACAAGGTCAAGAGTTCGAGACCAGCCTGGCCAATATGGTGAAACCCTGTCTCTACTAAAAATACAAAAATTAGCCAACCATGATGGTGGGCACCTGTAATCTCAGCTACTTGGGAGTCTGAGGCAGGAGAATCACTTGAACCCGGGAGGCGGAGGTTGCAGTAAGCTGAGATCGCGCCATTGCACTCCAGCCTGAGTGACAGAGCAAGACCCTGTCTCAAGAAAAAAAAAAAAAAAAAGAAATTTTCAAGCAAGATAGAGTTTAGCTTAGGCCTATGTTCACAAGGAACATTACAGGGGAAATGCTATAGAGAATGTGTGAAGAAATATGTGAAAAGAAGGAAGAAGTGGAAATAGATGAAAGTTCAAGGTTGAAGATAAAATACAAGGTCACTGAAAGAAGCAGGAAGGAGAAATAAAGTATGCAGAAAAAACAGTGCTGGTGGCATTACTCCCATGTCACAAAGGGTATCTTTCCCAACTCACTCCATTTTGCAGTGGTAGGATATTCTTCCTCATCTAAGTTTTGGAGTTGGTATAATGAAACAAAAATTAATCACAAACTAAAAGTAAGCATTCTAGCAGGGAAAGCCTTAACTCACAACTAAAGAAAACAGAGCATTTACAGGAGAAGCAGAATGATGTAGGATTATTCCTAATGAAATAGTATATAGGCTGGGTGTGGTGGCTCATGCCTATAATCCCAGTACTTTGGAAGGCCAAGGTGGGAGGCTCGCTTGAAGCCAGGAGTTCAGATCAGCAAGGGCCACATGGTAAGATCCTGTCTCTACGAAAAATAAATATTAGGGCTGGGCACAGTGGCACATTCCTGTAATCCCAGCACTTTGGATGGGCTGAGGTGGGAGAATTGCTTGAGCCCAGGAGGTCAAGGCTGCAGCAAGCTGTGATGGTGCCACTGCCCTCCAGCCTAGGTAACAAAGTGAGATCCTGCCTCAAACAAAACAAAACAAATTAGCTGGGTGTTGTGGCATGTGCCTGTAGTCCTACCTACTCCGGAGACTGAGGCGAGAGGATCACTTGAGCCCAGGAGTTCAAGGCTGCAGTGTGCTATGATCACACCACAGCCTGGGCAACAGAGCAGGACTCTGACTCTTAAAAATAAAAACAAAAAAAGAAGCTAAGAAAGAAAGAAAGGCTGGGTGCAGTGGCTCATGCCTGTAATCCCAACACTTTGGGAGGTCAAGACTGGTGGATCACTTGAGGTCAGAAGTTTGAGACCAGCTTGGCCAACCTAGTGAAACCCCGTCTCTACTAAAAATATAAAAATTAGCTGGGCATGGTGGCACATACCTGTAATCCCAGCTACTCAGGAGGCTGAGGCAGGAGGATCGCTTGAACTCAGGAGGCAGAGGTTGCAGTGAGCTGAGGTAGCGCCACTGCACTCCAGCCTGGATGACAGAGACTCTGTCTCAAAAAAAAAAAAAAGGAAAAAAAGAAAAAAAAGAGAAATACATATAAATGAGGCAGCTAGGTGGGACAATCGTGCCATTCCCAGTGAGACTGGAGTTCTCATAAGACCCATGGGGGTCATAACAGATCAAATTCCTGTAGAGGAACCATCCCTGACCAAAGCAGCAGACCAATGACTCAGGAAAATGATAAAATGGTTCAATTTCAGTTCTCCAGTCCCCAAAAATCTGGAATTGTTAGGTATGGCCGGAGAAAAAAGCTACAAGAGGGAGAAGCTCAATCCTGACTTCAAACATTTGGACTCTAAATTGCTTTCAAGACTGAATACCGAAGTTCTGTTCAGCCCTTCATGGTGATTTGCAAGACAGTTCAAATCTCTGCAGTAATCCTATACAAAACACTTTCTCAGAATATCTGGGGATACACAGGATTTTGAGAACACTCCTCCATTATGCATACATTAGAAATGGTTGGTGCCATTATCCCACACCTTCTTTACTTGCCAAGCTTCCCGCGGAACCTCCAACTCAGAGATCCTACTCTGCCCTCACAACATACCCAGTACCTGGACTTCCAGGAATCAGAACTTCTGCCCCTTCATGTGGACCTTACTTTTTTGTCACGTCTTGGGTTGTCTTAAAAAAAAATTTTTTTTTTAAAAATAGAGTTCGTTTTTCTCTCTCTCTCTCTTCTCTTTCTTCTCTCTCTCTGTCTCTGTCTCTCTCGTACAGGCTGGAGTGCAGTGGCGCAACCTTGGCTCACTGCAACCTCCGCCTCCCGGGTTCAAGCAATTCTTGTGATACAGCCTCCAGAGTAGCTGGGATTACAGGCATGCGCCACCACACCTGGCTAATTATTTTTTTGTATTTTTAGCAGAGATAGGGTTTCACCATGTTGGCCAGGTTAATCTTGAACTCCTGACTTCAGGTGATCTGCCTGCCTCAGCCTCCCAAAGCACTAGGATTACAGGCGTGAGCCACCGCGCCCGGCCATGTTTCCTCCCTTTATATGGCTTTTTAAATAAATCACTTACGTTGCCAAACGTTCTCATTGGGCCATAACATTGTACAGTCAATCTTATTACTCAACGGCCACATTTCAGGTAGTGACTACTCACTCCTTAGAGTCCTGCAATGACTCCCCTCCCCTTTTATTAATATTTCCCAATAACTCCCTTTTAATTATCAATTAGGCTGGGTGCAGTGGCTCATGCATGTAATCCCAACACTTCGGGAGGTCAAGGCTGGTGGATCACTTGAGGTCAGAAGTTTGAGACCAGCTTGGCCAACCCGGTGAAACCCCGTCTCTACTAAAAATATAAAAATTAGCTGGGCTATACAGCAGCTTTTTCTACATGGAACCTATTATACTTCAAGGGAGTACAGGCAATGGTAAGTCAAATAGGATGCTATGCCTCTTCTCTAAAGGGCCTAGGCCGGTATGGTGGGTGGCTCACACTTATAATCCCAGCATTTTGGGAGGCTGAGGCAGGAGGATGCTTGAGCCTAGGAGGTCAAGACCAGTATGGGCAATATAGGGAGACCCTGTCTCTACAAAAACATACAAAATTAGCCAAGTGTGGTGGCACACACCTGTAGCCCCAGCTACTTGGGAGGCTAAGGTGGGAGGATCGCTTGAGCCTGGGAGGCAGAGGCTGCAATGACCTGAGATGGTGCCACTGTGCTCCAGCCTGGGTGACACACACACACACACACAAACGATGCATCTTCAAATATATGTGACCTAAATGGCATCCATACAGAATAAGCGGTTTTTAAAAAGAATGATGTAGAACTAAAAATTCTAATATAGTAAGATATTCAAGATATGCTAAATACAGAAATCAAATTGCAGGTCATTAGCATAACATGAGCCCATCTGAGTGTGTGTGCGCGCGCGTGCATGTGACGGGGGAAATTCTTTGCAATGATTACCTCTACAGAGTGGGACTAAGAGGTAAGGGGGTAAAGTTATACAATACTATTCTTTATAGTTTGAATTTATCATTTTGTGTATTACTTTCATAATGAAAAAGCTAGTATAAAATTTTCACTTGGCCGGGCGCGGTGGCTCACGCCTGTAATCCCAGCACTTTGGGAGGCCGAGGCGGGCGGATCACAAGCTCACGAGATCGAGACCACGGTGAAACCCCGTCTCTACTAAAAATACAAAAAATTAGCCGGGCGCGGTTGTGGCCGCCTGTAGTCCCAGCTACTCGGGAGGCTGAGGCAGGAGAATGGCGTGAACCTGGGAGGCGGAGCTTGCAGTGAGCCGAGATCGCGCCACTGCACTCCAGCCTGGGCGACAGAGCGAGACTCCGTCTCAAAAAAAAAAAAAAAGGCACTTAATTGAAACGATTATTAGTGAACATATGACTTAGGGAAGTAGAGACGGGCGGATCACGAGGTCAGGAGATCGAGACCATCCTGGCTAACACGGTGAAACCCCGTCTCTACTAAAAAATACAAAAAACTAGCCGGGCGAAGTGGCGGGCGCCTGTGGTCCCAGCTACTCGGGAGGCTGAGGCAGGAGAATGGCGTGAATCCGGGAGGCGGAGCTTGCAGTGAGCTGAGATCCGGCCACGGCACTCCAGCCTGGGCGACAGAGCGAGACTCAGTCTCAAAAAAAAAAAAAATTTCACTTAATTGAAAGGATTATTAGTGAACATATGCAATGTTTTAAAGCAAACTGAATAATTACAATGTTCTATCACTATGCCAGTTCTTACCAATTATACATCACTGGCACAATAAAAATTTTTTGTAGCTAAAGAAAGCCTAAGAGATTTTTCTGGTAAATTTAAGGATCTATAATTACAAAGCTGTATAAGTTCATTTCCATAAATTTGAAGACTACTCTAAAAAACCCTGACTTCAGGTAAAAATAGTTAAGTGTAATTTATAGTCAATATATTAATGAAGGCCAGGCATGGTGGCTCATGCCTGTAATCTCAACACTTTGGGAGGCCAAGGCAGGAGGACTGCTTGAGGCCAGGAGTTCAAGACCAGCTTGGGCAACAAGGTAAGATCTTGTCTCTACAAAAAAAAAAAAAACAAAAACATTAGCAGGGCTTTGTGGTGTGTGCCTGTAATCCTAGCTACTTGGGAGGCTGAGGCAGGAGGATCACTTGAGCCTGGGAGTTTGAGGCTGCAGTGAGCTATAACTGTGGCACTGCACTCCAGCCTGGGTGACAGAGGGAGATACAATTCTTGTTTTGTTTTCTTTGAGATGGGGGTCTCACTTCATCACTTAGGCTATAGTGTAGTGGCATGATCACAGCTCACTGCAGCCTCCAACCCTGGGCTCAAGTAATCACTGCCATGCCTGGCTAATTTTTTTAACTTTTTGTATAAATCGGGGGGGGGGGGTCTCACTTTGCTGCCCAGGCTGGTCTTGAACTCCTGACCTGGCCTAAAGTGATCCTCCCATTTTGGCCTCCCAAAGTGCTGGGCTTACAGGCATGAACAACTGTGCCTTATCTATATATATAATTTTATGCATCATTTGCAGTAAGAGTCACAAATGCACAGATTTGGAAGAAACCTTAAAAGTCACCTAGCCTTGGGCCAGGTGCGGTGGCTCAAGTCTGTAATCCCAGCACTTTGGGAGGTCAAGGTGGGTGGATCACAAGGTTAGGAGTTCAAGACCAGCCTGGCCAACATAGTAAAACCCCGTCTCTACCAAAAATAGAAAAATTAGCCTGGCATGATGGTCTGCACCTGTAGTCCCAGCTACTTAGGAGGCTGAGGCAGGAGAATCGCTTGAACCCGGGAGGCGGAGGTTGCAGTGAGCCAAGATCAGGCCATTTAACTCCAGCCTGGGCAAGAGTGAGACTCTGTCTCAAAACAAAAAAGTCACCTAGTCTTGGCCAGGCATGGTGGCTCACACCTGTACTCCTAGCACTTTGGAAGATGAGACAGGAGGATCACTTGAGCCCAGGAGTTCAAGACCAGCCTGGCAGGCAACATAGTGAGACCTCATTTATATATTTTATTTTATTTAAAAAAAAATTTTGTTTTGAGACAGAGTCTTGCTCTGTCACCCAGGCTGGAGTGCAGCAGCCTGATCTCAGCTCATTGCAACCCCACCTCCCAGGTTTAAGCAATTCTCATGTCTTAGACTCCCAAGTAGCTGGGATTACAGGTGTGTGCCACCATGCCTGGCTAATTTTGTATTTTTAGTAGAGATGGGGTTTCATCATGTTGGCCAGGCTGGTCTCGATCTTCTGGCCTCAAGTGATCTGCCTGCCTCAGCCTCCCAAAGTGTTGGGATTACAGACATGAGCCACCGTGCCCAGCTTCATTTCTATATTTAAAAAAAAAAAAAAAAAAAGGCATCTAGTCCAACTTTCCTACCCAAACACCTAGACATACAAAAAATAAATAAATAAATAAATAAAAACCAATAGCAGCCTGCTGAGGAAAGAACTGAAGTTGAGTACCAGTACTAGGAATATATATGACAACCAGAAATGTCTCCTCCTCAAAATGGAGACATCTGGTAATCATTCACTAAAAAGCATTTTGGCGTAATATAACAAGTTGCTCAGGTAAGTTTTAAACAAGTCATTGACTTAATTTTCTGGTTTCAAAGTTTTCAATTTGTTTCAAACCAAGAGAAATTAGACCATGATGCAGACTGAGTTTAATGAACAAAAATCTCTGTATAAAAACCACTTAAACTTTATCAAATGCTTTAAACACACACACACACACGCACACACACACGCACACACACACACAAATCCAAATCCAATACACGATCTTAAAACATTATCTTTGTTTACCTCAACATAACCTGTAAAAGTATTTCCAGATAAAACTTTACAAGTGAAGAAAGAAAACCCATGATGTTACACTTACACACACACACAATCATTCTTAAAGAAGAACAAAAACGTGGTAAGAGTGTGAACAGGAAGGGAATGCATCTTTTTTTGTAAAGCTTATATTTAAAAACACAGCATGAGTAAAATAACTTCCTATACCAAGAGAAGATGCAGAGAGAGGAAACAGAAAGCAGGGATGAGACTAACTCATTAATAAATAGTTTGAGAATGTCATTCAAGAACAGTAAATTTGGGGAGTTACAGATAATCCCCAGTTGTCACCACCTCAAATTCTTTGATTCCGATAACTAATGACAATTAAAAAGCATATATGTGTTCATTTTTTGTAGGTCTTGATTTGTTCATTATTATTTAGGTGTGCTTTGTCTCTTTCAGTGGTTAATTCCTCAGTTCATACTCAGTGTTATGTCCTAGTTACCAGAAGGGCCACAGTAACAAGTGAAGTGAACACAGGTTATAAAGGGTGGCATTGGTGGTATGAGGAGGTGAATAAGGAGGGCCAGGTTGCCTGGTTTGGATTTCAGCATCACTGCCTGCCAGCTCCTGGCACCTAGCAAGCTACTTAGCCACTGTGTGTCTCCATTTCCTCATCTTCGGTTGGGGGTCACTATAGCACCTACTTCAGATAGTGTGATTAGGGGGTTAAACAAGATGGTCGGTCATTCAAAAAATTTATCACACTGCCTGGTCAATAGATGTTAGCTGAAAATATTAGTTGTGGTATTACAGGGGAACCAAAAGGAAAATTCTGTCTCTGTATTTCTCCTCACTGATAAAGTTTTCAGGGACAAACTATGGCAAAAAGCAGAGATACCAGTACATTTGAGACCAGTACAAAGAGATTGAAGATCTAGTCTTATGAATATAGATACCCATTTTTATATAAGAAAAAAATTACATGGCTCCATATCACAAAATTTAAGATCTTCCTGTTAAACATCACACAATTCCCATCATCATTATGCTCTACATACACTCTAAATTATGTAGAGTTTCTACTGATATTCCACAACAACAAGTCCAGAAATTTTAACTAAGAAACAGCTGCAGAACTGCATGTTGGACAGTCATCTGTGTGTGCCACAAGAGCCTGGGCCAACACAAAGGACCAGGATTCTGCCTCCATGGCCTGGACTCCTCCACACATAGTCAGATGAGTCAGGTTCTTGCAGACCTTCAAATCTCCATTCATATCCCCCTTTGAGAGGGCCATTTTCAGAGGTGAAGGAAGCAGCAGCCACTGGGCACGAAACACCGCACTCCTACTTCAGTATAATATGATAGCTATCGTTGGTTTCTGCTGTTAAAAAGAGAGAGCGAATCATCTTTAGTCACCTCCAAAACACAGCAGGAGAAACAAAGTATGGTAAGATTCTTGTGAGAAGGGGAAAAAAGGGAGGTGGAGGTTGCAGTGAGCCGAGATCACGCCATTGCACTCTAGCTTGGGCAACAAGAGTGAAATTCCGTCTTAAAAAAAAAAAAAAAAAAAAAGAGAAAGGGGAAAAAAAAGAGCAGGACAAACAGCAGCATACTTACTCATTAGCACAGATTCCTTATAATAAATATGCATTACAAAAACAACATGCCTCAATTTCCTCATCTGCAATGGAAGATGGAAGAGAATGGCAAAAAGCCGGGCCAGGCACAGTGGCTCATGCCTGTAATCCCAGCACTTTGGGAGTCCGAGGTGGGTGGATCACTTGAGGTCAGGAGTTCGAGACCAGCCTGGCCAACATGGTGAAACCCTGTCTCTACTAAAAATACAAAAATTAGCCAGACAAGGTGGCATGTGCCTGTAATCCCAGTTACTTGGGAGGCTGAGGGAGGAGAATCACTTGAACTCAGGAGGTGAAGGTTGCGTGCCACTGCACTCCAGCCTGGGCAACAGATCAAAACTCTGTCTCAAAAAAAAAAAAAAAAGAGCCGGGCGCGGTGGCTCAAGCCTGTAATCCCAGCACTTTGGGAGGCCGAGACGGGCGGATCACGAGGTCAGGAGATCGAGACCATCCTGGCTAACACGGTGAAACCCCGTCTCTATTAAGAAATACAAAAAACTAGCCGGGCGAGGTGGCGGGCGCCTGTAGTCCCAGCTACTCGGGAGGCTGAGGCCGGAGAATGGCGTGAACCCGGGAGGCGGAGCTTGCAGTGAGCTGAGATCCGGCCACTGCACTCCAGCCTGGGCGACAGAGTGAGACTCCGTCTCAAAAAAAAAAAAAAAAAGAAAAAAAAGAAAAAAAAAGGCTGACTTACAAAAAGGAACAATCTCTAATACTGTCACTTTCTTTACCCAAATATGGTTACTTTCCCTATCTCTCCTCAAAGAAGTATGTACTTTGCCTAGTAGTAGTAAAGCTGTTAAACTACTTAGAGAAAGATGTTTGTCTTACTATTACCTTTCATTGTGTCCAGAATAAAACATGCTTCTTCCTGAAAGTTCTGTATCATCTGAAAAAAGCAAGAAAATTTGTGATTATTTAAATGAAAAATAACCCCTTTATATTCCTGTGTCCCTAAGGACTACATCCAGCGGGATTTAGATGGGAGGCTTTACAGGTCTCAAATAATGTATTTCTTGAGTATCTAGGATCGTAAAAGTTTTTTCCTCCCCTCCCCTGTTTGGTTTTTAAATATTAAAAAACTAAGCAGATTAGAACAGTTGTCTTAAAGCCTGGTATGCATTTCCCTGGGTTAACCCCAAGACTCTCCAAGGAGCACACAGACACTAATATACGCATACAGGAGAACTGACTTCCATGTCTTCAACTACCATATGTGCTCTTTCCTAAAACCTCTTTAATTTTCCTTCCTCACTGTCCCTTCTCAAACTCCCTTCTCCCATTTTACAAGATAAAGGCATGAGTTTCACCCTCCCAGGATCCTAATAAGGTGCTCTGGTCCATGATGTGAAAGCTTCAGGTGGCAAAGTGGAATAGCAAAGGTGAACTCTAATATTAAACTAGGCAACAGACCCTTTTATGAGCCACATGGTTTCTAACTCTTTCCTTTCACCAGAATTAAAGAGTAACCTAATCACAAATTGTCATGTGATAAAGGATTCCAAATGATTTTTTGATAATATCACTATGTAATTTCTGGTATATAATTCTGAAGTATAATCTAATGACATTATCATTACAGAATTCCATCCATTCCTATCTGTCAATTTATGTGACTTAAGTCCCTCAGCATTTATATCTAGAGGTGAAAAACAGAATGGAATTGATGCTGAAATCCTATGTCATTCTAGCAATCAATAGGCAGTATTCACCTACAAAGGAAATAATTATGTGCAAAGGTACGACTAGGGATTGAAACAATTTCATCCAACTCATTCATAGATATACCTGTAATAATATTTTTCTTAATTTTTTTTTTTTTTTTTTTTTTTTTTCTGAGACGGAGTTTCACTCTTGTTGCCCAGGCTGGAGTGCAATGGCCCCATCTCGGCTCACCACAACCTCCACCTCCTGGGTTCAAGGGATCCTCCTGCTTCAGCCTCCTGGGTAGCTGGGATTACAAGCACGTGCCACCACACCCAACTAATTTTGTATTTTCAGTGGAGACGGGGTTTCTACATGTTGGCCAGTCTGGTTTCAAACTCTCGACCTCAGGTGATCTGCCTGCCTCGGCCTCCCAAAGTGCTGGGATTACAGGTATGAGCCACTGCGCCTGGCCTTTTTTTTTTTTTTGGATGGAGTCTCGCTCTGTCACCCAGGCTAGAGTGTGGTGGCACAATCTCGGCTGACTGCAACCTCTGCCTCTCGGGTTCAAGCAATTCTCTGCCTCAGCCTCCCAAGTAGCTGGGATTATAGGCACCTGCCACCATGCCCAGCTAATTTTTGTATTTTTAGTAGAGATGGGGTTTCACCATCTTGGCTAGGCTGGTCTTGAACTTCTGACCTTGTGATCCACCTGTCTCAGCCTCCCAAAGTGCTGGGATTACAGGCATAAGTCACTGCACCTGGCCGGCCCTCTTAATGTTTAATAATTACTTATTAAAACAGGCCGGGCGCGGTGGCTCAAGCCTGTAATCCCAGCACTTTGGGAGGCCGAGGCGGGCGGATCACGAGGTCAGGAGATCAAGACCATCCTGGCTAACATGGTGAAACCCCGTCTCTACTAAAAATACAAAAAACTAGCCGGGCGTGGTGGCGGGCGCCTGTAGTCCCAGCTACTCGGAGGCTGAGGCAGGAGAATGGCCTGAACCTGGGAGGCGGAGCTTGCAGTGAGCCGAGATCGTGCCACTGCACTCCAGCCTGGGTGACACAGCGCGAGACTCCGTCTCAAAAAAAAAAAATAAATAAATAAAAATAAAAAAAATAAAACATGTAGCATATTTACATTATTTTAATCAACTGTATAATTATGATGATTCCATTCATAATTTTTAAATTTTTATTTAAAAACTTTGTTTCAAACAAATATAGTAGGATAATCAATAAAAGATGTTTGTGCATAAAAATATGTTACGGTAAGATGGCCAGGCGTGGTGGCTCACATCTGTAATCCCAGCACTTTGGCAGGCTGAGGTGGGTTGATCACTTGAGGCCAGGAGTTCAAGACCAGACTGGCCACATGGTGAAACCCAGCCTCTACTAAAAATACAAAAATTAGCCGGGCATGGTGGTAGGTGCCTGTAATAACAGCTACTTGGGAGGCTGAGGCAGGATAATCGTTTGAACCTCGGAGGCAGAGGTTGCAGTGAGCTGAGATCACACCACGGTACAACGGCCTGGGTGACAAAGTGAGACTCTGTGTCAAAAAAAAAAAAGTTACAGTAAGATAAAATTCAATGGGGGAAGTAAATGAAAATAAGAGTTCCAGGAAACAGAGGAATAGTACAAGAATTCTAACTTAAAGGAAAGCACAGTCGTGTTTTGTTTTTTTTTAATGGATGGTGGTGGTATTAAATCATTTTTGCATTAAGATTACATGGGATGCAATTAGAATAATGATGTAACCATTTCACTTAGAAATATCATTATATATGCCCAGAAATGACATCTTTTACAACTATTTAAACTTTAACAAAAAATTTTAAGTCAGTCTGAAAATGTGCATGGGAATATGTGGTTTTTAAAATATTTCAGGGCGGGGCGTGGTGGCTCACATCTGTAATCCCACCACTTTGGGAGGGTGAGGCGGGTAGATCACTTGAGGTCAGGAGTTTGAGACCAGCCTGGCCAACATGGCAAAACCCCATCTCTACTAAAAATACATAAATTAGCCGGGCGTGGTGGCACGCGCCTATAATTCCCACTATTTGGGAGGCTGAGGGAGGAGAATCACTTGAACCCAGGAAGTGGAGGTTACAGTGAGCTGAGATTGGGCCATTGCACTCTGGCCTGGGCAACAGAGAGAGACTGTTAAAAAAAAAAAAATTAGGAGGAAAGCAAGCAAAAAAGTATGAAACCCTCTGATCTAGAAAACAGAACACTCTGCCCCAGGAGAACTGCTCTTGCTCCATGTGCTGACAAATTAACCATCATCTGGTAATTCAACTGTACTGAAAAATCTACCTCATCACTGATGAGCACATGAATTCCTGTTGGCCCCTGCTTGTAAATCTGGCTGATCTGGCAAGGGGAAATGCTGAAAAGCTGAGCAATTTTTTCTGTCAATTCAACAGCTGTCAGTTCTTCTAGATAGATGGCATGGTAAACTGCAAAAGGGAGAGAGCAACAGGAGTCAGTACAAAGTTTGTCTGCTCTTACACATAACTTGATCACTAGGAATGTCCACTTTTCTGAAGGACTCAGAAATCAGACTGCCTAAGCTCAAACCCTGGCTCAACCACTTGCAGCTGTGTGACCTAGGGCACGTTATTTAACATCCCTAGGCCTCATTTTTCTCTTGTAAATACTAGAGATAACAGTAAAATCCTCCACAAAGAGGAGATATTAGTTGTAAATATTAAAGCATATAAAAAGTGTTAAGAATAGCACCTGGCTGGGCATGGTGGTTCACACCTATAGTCCCAGCAATTTGGGAGGCTGAGGCAGGGAGATCACTTCAGCCCAGGAGTTCAAGACCAGCCTGGGCAACATAGGGAGATCCCATCTCTACAATAAATAAAACAATTAGGTAGACGTGGGGTGCACACCTATAGTTCTAGTTACTCGGGAGGCTGACGGGAGAGAATCACTTGAGCCCAGGTGGTCAAGGTTGCAATGAGTCATGATTGCACCACAGTACTTCAGCCTGGGTAACTGAGTGAGACTCTGTCTCAAAAAAAAAAAAAAAAAAAAAATAGCACCTGCCATATATTAGGAGCTCAATAAATGCTAGTGATTATTGTTACTTCTAGCAAACGCTAAATCTGCTGTTTGATAGTTTCCCATCATACATGCCCATAAGTTACCTCTTCACCTTTCTTCATATCTGTCCTGGTGTGTTCAGAACAACCTACCGAAGAAAGTGCCATTTGAGTCTCCATCCTCCTGCTTCTGCTGCTGTTGCTGCTGCTGTTGTTGCTGCTCCCTCAACTGCAGTGACTCCTGACAAACATAAATGGTTAACCTTGGACGCACCATCCTAAGGGCAGGAAAAAGGCTAATTAGTCTTACATTCTTTATGGTAAGCACAATAAAAAGGGAGAAATTGTGTTTCTACATTAATCATATACAGCAGATGAAAATTGGAAGCTCACTGGCCAAATGCAATTAATTTGCTATGTTTTATTAGTTCCCCAATGGTAAGGGTTTTTTTCCTTAAGTGGAATTAGTTCCAATATGAGACATCATATAAACCTCTGAACTTTTGGCTTTTCCTGAATATCTAGCAATCTTAGGCCTGCATTCTCACATGAAAACAATCAGCTGTTCTTACATAATGCATATATTCTTCACTATACCCCAGTCTTGACTGCCATTCATTTACATTACCTGTATGTCCTCTATAGTCATTTGAGTTTGCGGCCTTTGGTGTAAAAGTTAGACATAGTCAAAATATAAAAGCCTTATGTCTTTTTGGGTCAGGTTCAAGATATACTTCTTACTAAAAAATACCAACACAGTAAACTAGATCATCTTATTTCTCTCATTATCTTCTCCTAACTAGCCTAAATCATTTTTCTGCTCTTCTTAGAGAAAGGTATTCAACTACCTCTTGATCTGATCCTCTGAATCCTTCCAATTTCTAAACATTCTTTAGATAATATGCTTTAAAAAACGAAAGATCAATTATTTTTCCCCAAGTCATCAATCCCTGATTTCCCTTCTTTCCTTAAAATTTTCCAAGCTTCAACATCCCTTATGATGTAGACAAAAACAAATATGACCAGGCACGGTGGCTCACACCTGTAATCCCGGCACTTTAGCAAGGCGAGTCGGAAGGATTGCTTGAGCTCAGGAGTTTGAGACCAGCCAGGGGAACATGGCAAAACTCCGCCTCTACAAAAAGTACAAAATTAGGCAGGCATGGTGGTGCGTGCCTGTAGTCCCAGCTGCTCAGCGATCTAGATAGGAGGATGGCTTGAGCCCAGGAAATTGAGACTGCAGCGAGCCATGATTGCATTCCTGCACTCCAAGCTGGGTGACAGAGCAAGACCCTGTCTCAAGAAAGAAAACCCAAAACAAAAGCAAACCAAAAATAAATACTGCGCAATCTGTTTTACTATGTAGTCACTGATTTGGTTCTGTTGCCATTGACCTAAATGCTTTTTTCATCAGTGTTACTACTACCTATTTAAAATTGTAAATCCCAAAAGAGGACCAAAAATTACCATGTATTTTAACAACTGCAGGGAGACACTTAAGTAATTACTACCCACATTTGCCTGGCCCGGTGGCTCATGCCTGTAATCCCAGCACTTTAGGAGGCCGAGGCGGGCGGATCACAAGATCAGGAGAGCGAGACCATCCGGCTAACACGGTGAAACCCCGTCTCTACTAAAAAATACAAAAAATTAGCCAGGCGTGGTGGCGGGCGCCTGTAGTCCCAGCTACTCGGGAGGCAGAGGCAGGAGAATGGCGTGAACCCAGGAGGTGGAGCTTGCAGTGAGCCGAGATCGCACCACTGCACTCCAGCCTGGGTGAAAGAGCAAGACTCCGTTTCAAAAAAAAAAAAAAAGTAATTCCCACCCACATTTAAGAATGACCACTTCTCCAGTTTAAACCAACTTGGGGCCTTTGCACCTGTTGTTCCATCTGCCTAGAACAGTCTCCCTTCCTGTGACTCCAGAGCTGCATCCTTCTCAGAACTCAGTTTAAATATCCCCTCCTTGAAGAGGTCCTTCCTGATCATATTCTGGGCACCCTATAGCCCACAACCTTGTTTTTTGCTTGTTTATTTGTTTTGTTTTCCTTCAAAGCTCTTATCACTATCCATAATACTTATTTATCTTACTCCCCATGAGAAAGTAAACTCCCTAACAATGGGCACCCTGTTTTGCTCACCAATATATTAATATTCCCAGAGCCTACAATAGTACCTGGCTCACGAAAAGCATGATGAATTTTCATTGGAAAATTCATTCACCTGGAAATGAAAAATGGAATATCATGGGGAATTCCTTAGACAAAGTGCAAGAAAATATTTTTTTAAATCTTTATTTTTTACATAGCTGACACTTAAAAGAAATGTTTCCAGAAGGTGTATTTAGCTGTATAGAGTACTGTGAAGAATTCCTGAATTCAAATCCATTTGGAATCCAACCTCATTGACATTTTAACACTAATTACATACCGGCCTTTTAATGCATTAAAAAGTCTGATTCCATCTGCAGGGCCACAGATTTGGATCACATCATCTCTAGTTAATTTCAATAAATCTGCCCCTGGAATAAATATAAGAAAATGGATGATAAAGGCAAAGATTCTCTGTGTTAATGACTATTAAAATGGGCTCTATTATAAGGACACCTCATTACCAGAATGTTACAATCCATAATTTTCTTCATGGCATATAAGGCCCTTCATGACCTGGCTCCCACCACCTCTCCCATCTCAATTCTCGCCAATTAACCTCCCCATTTAACCCTATGCTTTCATCATACTGATGATATCTAATGAGCAAGCTGTTTTTTCTGCCTGAAACAACCTTCCACTATCTAAGCTGGTCACAACATGCCTGTAGTCCCAGCTACTCAAGAAGCTGAGGTAGGAGGATTGTTAGAGGCCAATCGACTGTTAGGAGTTCAAGACTGGTGTGGACAACATAGCAAGACCCCATCTCTTAAAAAAAAAAAAAAATCCTGGGCCAGGTGTGGTAGCTCACGCCTGTAATCCCAGCACTTTGGGATGTCGAGGCGGGTGGATCATTGAGGTCAGGAGTTCGAGACCAGCCTGGCCAACATGGTGAGACCCTGTCTCTACTAAAAATACAAAAATTAGCCGGATGTGGTGGTAGGTGCCTGTAATCCCAGCTACTCAGGGGCTGAGGCAGGAGAATCACTTGAACCCAGGAGTTAAGAGGTTGCAGTAAGCTGAGATTGCGCATCTGCACTCCAGCCTGGGTGACAGTGAGACTCCGTCTCAAAAAAAAAAAAAAAAAAAAAAAAAAAATCCTGGATTTACCTGATGTATCACACGTGTTCCCTAACACCAGATCTTCCCACAAAGGTCTTACTGTCATTATCAGAACACTTATCTATAGCATCACAACTATTTATCGGTTTTTCAGAGTTTTATTTTGATTTGATTAGTTGTGTTTCGGTGCTTTTTTTTTTTTTTTGGACACCAGATGATTAATGGGCTATTTGATCAGGAATTATGCCTCATTCATTTGTGTATTCCTACCACATCAAAAAGTGCTAAATAGGCCAGGCGCTGTGGCTCACACCTGTAATCCCAGCACTCTGGAAGGCCAAGAAGGGTGGATCACTTGAGGTCAGGAGTTCAAGACCAGCCTGGCCAACATGGTGAAACTCTGTCTCTACTAAAAATACATAAATTAGCTGGTATGATGGCAGATGCCTATAATTCCAGCTAATCAGAAGGCTAAGGCAGGAGAATTGTTTGAACCCAGGAGGCGGAGGTTGCAGTGAGCTGAGATCATGCAATTGCACTCCAGCTTGGGTGACAGAGTGAGACTCCGTCTCAAAAAAAAACAACAACAACAAAAAATGCTAAATAAAATTGGATTGTGTAAATGAAATAAATTATAGTGATATCAAGGGGAAAATTTCAGACTACCTGCAAATGAAATATACATTTTAAAAAGTATTGTATGAAATAAGCATTTTTAAATTAAATTGAATTTAAACTAAAAGGTGTTTGTTTTTAAGTATTTCACAGCACAGCTGCAACTGGTGAGAAAGTCTTAAGGGTTCTATGAAATTCATTTCATCAGAAAAATGCAGTAAGA
This sequence comes from Papio anubis, assembly GCF_008728515.1. NCBI lineage: Eukaryota > Metazoa > Chordata > Mammalia > Primates > Cercopithecidae > Papio > Papio anubis. The sequence continues at coordinate 45,933,519 of NC_044984.1, forward strand.
TCTCTCATACACATATACACACACCACTCTCCCATGGATACCAGGAGGCCCTAGAATGCAAAGGAAAATCTCATGCTAGGGAAAACAAAAGAAAAACAAAATTTAACCTGAGAAGTTTGTGAAAAGCCTTGTGAATGTAGAAAAACGATTTCGATGCAACCACTGCTGAGCTTCCTGAGGTGTGGTTGTTGGTAAGAGGTTCTGAAAGGGAGAGAGCATTTTTTAGGTAACCAAATAGATTTGTCTGTTAACCCATTAGGTAACACATAGCCAAACACACCCACACAACCCCATACTCAGGCCTCGTTTGTGAAAGTTGTTTTCTCTTTCTCCAACCATGCAAGACGCTCAAGGAGTTCCATCCTTTTCTTCCCCACTAGACTGTAAGCTCCTCAAATGGAAGGGTCCTGCATTACTCGTTTCATATCTTTAGTCCCTAGCACAGTATCTGGTTCATAGTCAAAATTCAATAAATGTTTGTTTAATGAATGAATGAATAATACTCCCTAAAAGTTGGGCATTTCTACTGAATTGGACAGTCATCAAAGTATTACTAGACATTGCAAGTAACTGACATTCAACTTTAGACTTACATCTGTGACTGGAGGGGGTGGCTCTGGCTGGTGGTTTGGTGAACCATTTCTAAAGAAACATTTAAAATGAAAGTATGAGTCCATGACACATGCTGGGGCTCACTATTTCATTCCTCATCTTCACAATAAATCTTAAGCGAGAGATTTAAAAAAATCTGTGCTCTCTCATAAAACATTCTTATTCTTTGACCCAATACTTTAATTTTCTATTAGTTTAACCTAAATACTTTATGCGGAGTGGGAGAAATTATGTCATTAGCAACATTTTTTTATTATTGAGGAAACTGAAGAAAATATCAACATTTCAATAATGATAAATTATGGCATCAATAATGATGAGATAAATTATGGCATAAAAATATTTAACCATAAATTTACTAAGATGAAAAATTATGAAAGAATAATTATCAAGAAAAAAATTTAAAAATAAAATGAAAAATATCAGGATAAAAAATTTTATCAATACATTACTACTGTAGGAAATACACAAATATGCACACATACACACGAAAAATATTGGAAGAAAATTTATGCAATGCAAGTTGATCACACACATTTAGAATAAAAAAAAACTTTTTTTCTTTTTTTTTTTTTTTTGAGACGGAGTCTCGCACTTTCTCCCAGGCTGGACTGCAGTGGCCAGATCTCGGCTAACTGCAGGCTCCGCCTCCCGGGTTCATGCCATTCTTCTGCCTCAGCCTCCTGAGTAGCTGGGACTACAGGCACCCGCCACCACGCCCGGCTAATTTTTTTGTATTTTTAGTAGAGACGGGGTTTCACCATGTTAGCCAGGATGGTCTCAATCTCCTGACCTCGTGATCCACCTGCCTCTGCCTCTCAAAGTGCTGGGATTACTGTTGTGAGTCACTGTGCCTGGCAAAAACAATTATTTTTAAAGCAGCCTCAAAAATTGGTGCTGCCTAATTTATGATCTAAGGGTTATCGCCACACCCTCAGTTTTTCTTTTTCTTTCTTTTTGAGACAGAGTTTCACTCCTTTGCCCAAACGAGAGTGCAGTGGCATGATCTCAGCTCACTGCAACCTCCGCCTTCCAGTTTCAAGCAATTCTCCTGCCTCAGCCTCCCAAGTAGCTGGGATTACAGGTGCCTGCCACCACACACCGCTAATTGGGGTTTCACCATGTTGGCCAGGCTGGTCTCAAACTCCTGACATCGTGATCCGTCTGCCTCGGCCTCCTGAAGTGCTGGGATTGCAGGTGTGAGCCACCGCACTCAGCTTCAGTTTTTCTTTATACATTCTTTGTCTATGAATTGTCCCTCTTCCCTAATGCCTACTTTTATGGAAGAAAAGTTTCACCAGTATGAAGTACATGACAAAGAGAAGAGAAAAATTTTTAAACACAACTCTTAAACTCTGTATCATATTTGGAATTACCTATAAGTAGAATGTATCATCTATGCGGATGTTAAGTTTTTTTTTCTTTTATAATAAGATCTTCTTCCTTTTTTAGCCTTAGCTGCAAAATTCAAATTTGGTATTTGAACTTAGTAATTAACTTATCTTAGGGCCCTAGTTATATGTATTCCTTCTACAACTAATACCTACTTTTATTCTTAATTGTTACATTTTGAATATTTAAGCTACCTTAATTAAATCCTTTAAAAAGTAGGTCAGACATAGAGCCTAAATAAATCCAAAAACACAAACATTGCAACCAAACAATATGCTCACACATTTGGTAGTCTAACTATTTCAAGTTTCAATATGGTTATGTGAAATACATGTTAAATGCTAGGAGTATATAATACAGCTACTTTTTAAAATTGGAGTAAGTGTCTGTACCAACTTTCAATTATCTCTTATGGTAAAAGATAATAAGGCAAGATTAAATGTATCCCATAAATAATTCCAAAACTTCATTTTAGCCATCATCTTCAAACTTATTTCTTCATTATCAAAGATTTGTAATAATTAGGTGTTAGAAGTATTCCTAACAAGTAACAAAACAAATTTTAGTGTTTGTACAATTGTTTCCAGTTCCCAAATCTGGTGCAAGTATGATCAGGAAGTGAAATAACCACAAGATGTGCAGTAATAGGGAGAGGCAAAAAGCCCAGATCATCAGTCCCTGAACCACTAACAATTGACCATAAATGCTACTTTCTAGTGGGGGGAAAAAAGAAGAGGAGGAGGGAGAGGGGAGAACACAAGGAGAAGAAAGGGCTATATAAAACTCTTTCAATCTTTTTCGAAGATACTCCAAATCTCAGTTAATATATAAATCCATCAAAGAACGACCAAATAGATGTACTTGACTTAAAAAGATCTTGTTTATGAACAGGTAATGAAAGAATACATATTTTGGACAAATATAAGCCAATTTTATTTCCCAGACTTACCCTTCCCCAAGAGAAAAACTGCTATGGGAACTGTTGAAGCCAGGTGATGGGGAATTATTGACATATGTGATCTCGGGCCATGGAGAACACTAAAAACAAAGGATAAGTTAGAAAATGAACAAGCACATTTGGCCCTAGGATTTGACTAAAACATTGTTACTTGAATAGCACATCTTGATTAGTAAATCTTAATTCCTCAGAGACTCCCATAAGCAACAGAGAACACTGCTTCTCTTTCCGCCATCTTGGAGCCTGTGGAGACCTGCTGGGAATAGGAGTTTTAAAAGGAAATATGTCTAGAAAACTGTGGTCCCAGGCCATTTTTGTTGGTTATAAGTGGGTTCTCCAGAACCAAAGGCAGCACACAGCTCTTCTTAAAATTGAAGGTGGTTTATGCCCAAGATGAAACTGAATTCTATTTGGGCAAGAGATGTGCTTAGGTATACAAAGCAAAGAACACCACAGTAGCTCCTGCAGCAAACCAAACAAAACCAGAGTAATCTGGGGAAAGATAACTTGGACACAGAAACAGCAGCATGGTTCGTGCCAAATTCTAAAGGAATCTTCCTGCTAAGGCCGCTGGACACAGAATCCATGTGATACTGTGTCCCTCAAGGATTTAAACTAATGAAAAGTAAACAAAAGTAGACTTGTGCTCTTGTTTAAAAAAAAAAAAAAAAAAGAGCGAGCGAGAGAGAGAACGTTGCTTAGGAGAAGAAAATTTTGACCAGTTTGGAAGTGATGAATTTTTAAGATTAAAAATTATGAACTGAAATTGTCACCAAAAGAAATCTTTTTACCTCTGTGAGTATGGTTGTCTCATAGGAAGGTTGATATTTCTCCTTTTCATGAGGTGTTCGTTTCTCCATTTTTTCCCTATCGGTTTTTTGCTTTCTGTCTGCACCTTTGGGCTGAAATGAGAAACATTTTGTTTTAAATTCAGGTACTCACCTTTTGACCCAACAATATTGCTTCTAAAAACTTAAATATTCACGTATGAAACAAAATGGTATGTGCAGTGATGTAAAGGCAAGACACATCACTTTTAAGTTTGAAAATAGGAAATTTAAATGTTTCTGCTTGATGGAGTTGAAAAGAATCCGATCTATAGCTACGGACATGGAAAGATCTCTAAAGCACATAGTTAACTGAAAAAAATCAAGGCTCAAAACATTTCAGATAGTATAATCCCATTTATGTGTCAAAGAAAATACGTATATAGCTGTGTGTGTGTGTGTATAAAAGTATAGAAAGGAACTAGAAGAGCTGGGCGCAGTGGCTCACGCCTGTAATCACAGCACTTTCGGAGGCCGAGGCAGACGGATTGCCTGAGCTCAGGAGTTCGAGACCAGCCTGGCCAACGTGGCGAAACCCTGTCTCCATTAAAAATACAAAAAATTAGCTGGGCATGGTGTGTGTGTGCCTGTAGTCCCAGGTACTGGGGAGGCTGAGGTATGAGAATCGCTTGAACCCAGGAGATGGAGGTTGCAGTGAGCTGAGACTGCACCACTGCACTAGAGCCTGGGCGACAGAGTGAAACTCCGACTCAAAAAGAAAAAGAAAAAGAAGAGGGAACTAGACGAATACATATGAAATTACGAAATTATGACAGTGGTTTCCTCTGGGAAGACGTTGTCGGGGGGGTCAGCATCAGAGCAGTAAAGGGAGAATTTCAATGTTGCTCTGAATACTTCTGTATTATTCAATCTCTTACAATGAGAACATATTTATCCATGTAATAAAAATAAATAGGACCCTGGCTGGGGCACAGTGGCTCACACCTGTAATCCCAGTACTTTGGGAGGCCAAGGCGGGCAGATCACTTACGACCAGGAGTTCAAGACCAGCCTGGGCAAGACAGCAAGACCCCCTCTCTACAAAAAATACAAAAATTAGCCCGGTGTGGTGGCACATGCCTGTAGTCCGACTTACTGGGGAAGCTGAGGCAGAAGGATTGATTGAGCCCAGAAGGTTGAGCTATGATTGCGCCACTACACTCCAGCCTGGGTGACAAAATGAGACCCAGTCTCAAAAACAAATAAATAAGGACCAAATAAGAAAAGATCAAGTATGAATGTAACCAAAAATAGTCAATTTTTGTGAGCTTTACATGAGCTTGTAACTTCAATAGGCTTTAAGAGCTTTCAATGAGAATCCATGTTCTTGCCTCTAGCCCTCTTTTCCAAGTTCCTATTATCCTATGACTATCTCCATGTAAATTTCTTTACCAGGCATCTTGGTAATTATTTCAATGACTCTAGCTTAGACTTTTTTTTTTTGAGTTTTCAAAAAAATAAGACAAGTTGATTTTCTGACTGGGTAACTAATGTTAACATAGAATGATAAGGTAAAAGAATCCAAGGGCCAGCACATTGCTCAGGAATACCTTGAAAACTTTGATCTGGCAGCTGGCCGAGTGTAAGTGCTCAGTATATTCCCCGTTTTCATTCTCCTTGAAGGTATCTATTTGTACTCGGAATGGCACCCCCTTTTCTCCACCATGTTTCCTCATAGTGAACTCTGTACTAATACAGTGCACCTGAAAAGAATACAACATCAAGGCTTCAGTACCGCTAGCTAGCCAAACCAGTTGGCAGTATTTTTTTTAGCAACTATTAACAGCAAAACCTTTACTAGGCATTATGAATACCTACAAAAAACACTTCTCCTCTTTGTGATCTTGAAGAATTTACAATCTGATAGAGGAAATAGAAAAAACTTAAATGCTTTACAAATGCAAACAAAATACAAGTACAGATCTAATGCTAACAAAAGCTGCTGTGAGAAACTAAATTCATTAACTGCTTCAAAGAACACAGAGCTGGCCAGGCACGGTGGCTCACGCCTGCAATCCCAGCACTTTAGGAGGCTGAGGCAGGCGGATCACGAGGTCAGGAGATCGAGACCATCCTGGCGAACACGGTGAAACCCTGTCTCTACTAAAAAATACAAAAAATTAGCCAGGCGTGGTGGCAAGCGTCTGTAGTCCCAGCTACTCAGGAGGCTGAGGCAGGAGAATGGCGTGAACTGGGAGGCGAGGCCAGGAAGAGCCAAGATCACGCCACTGCACTCCAGCCTGGGCAATGAGCCAGACCCGCCCCCAAAAAAAAAAAAAAAAAAAAAAAAAAAAAAAAAAGAGAAATGATTTCTGTTAAAGTTTCCTCAATTTTAGGGAAGATTTTAGAAAGAAGAGCCACTACCCAGTCTGGGAACATAGTAAATATGAAAGTTCACAGTAATAGTGGAGAAAAACGTTTGCTTGGCTACTGCATAAAGTCTAAGATTGGTGATTTTTTTTTTTTTTTTTTGAGACTAAGTTTTGCTCTTGTCGCCCAGGCTGGAATGCAATGGCACAATCTCAGCTCACTGCAACCTCTGCCTCCCCGGTTCAAGCAATTCTCCTGCCTCAGTTTCACAAGTAGCTGGGATTACAGGCATGCACCACCACGCCCTGCTAATTTTTGCATTTTTAGTAGAGATACTTGCATGTTGGCCAGGCTGGTTCTCAAACTCCTGACCTCAGGTGATCTGCCTGACTCAGCTTCCCAAAGTGCTGGGATTACAGGTGTGAGCCACAGCACTCGGCCTGGCGAATCTTAATAGAAGAACCTTGTCTGATTGACTACTCCACAAGATTATAGCTGAAAGTCTTAAAATCATATATACAAAGTGTTAACATAGTGACTATCTCATGTGAAATACTCAATAAACTAATAAGGCTATGCATATTTTTGAGACGAGTCTCAGCTTTGTTGCCTAGGGGAAAGCTGGAGTGTAGTGGTGCTGGATCTCGCCATTGCAAGCCTGGCCCCGGTTTACGCCCCATTCTCCTGCCTTCAACCTCCCCGGTAGCTGGGAATTAGCAGTGCCCGCCACCTCGCCCGGCTAGTTTTTTGTATTTTTTGGTAGAGACGGGGTTTCACCGTGTTAGCCAGGATGCTCTCGATCTCCTGACCTCGTGATCTGCCCATCTCGGCCTCCCAAAATGCTGGGATTACAGGCTTGAGCCACCGCGCCCGGCCTATAATTATCACAAATAAGGATTTTCAAGGACTCTACCCAAAGAACATAATCAGATACGCAAATCAAATTTTAAGTATAAAGATGTTCAAAATAACATTACAGATAATAGTAAAAAAATCAGGCCAATCAAGGCCGGGCATGGTGGCTCACACCTATAATCCCAGCACTTTGGGAGGCCAAGGTGGGCGGATCACCTGAGGTCAGGAGTTCAAGACCAGCCTGGCCAGCATGGTGAAACCTCTACCAAAAATACAAAAATTAGCCAGGCATGGTGACATGTGCCTCTAGTCCCAGCTACTGGTGAGGCTGAGGCAAGAGAATCGCTTGAACTGGAAGGCGGAGGTTGCAGTGAGCCGAGATTGCACCACTGCACTCCAGATTGGGAGACAGAGCCGAGACCCTGTCTCAAAAAAAAAATTATGCTGATCTAAATGCCAAATAATTGTTATGTAAATTATGGTACAACCAAGGAATGAAATATTATGCAGCCATTACCAAGCAATTTTGGGAGACACAAATAAATAAGTTGGGGTATTAGAAGAGCAATTCAGAAACTCCTCAATGCTCTCAGGCACAGGTTAAAGAGCCTGGGCTTGACAGTCAGGCTAGAACCCTGTAAAGATTTCAAAGTTAACATGTTTTGTCCTTTAAGAAATAAACTGGTAGTAAGAGATGCTCTTCAAAACTGGAACCTTATCTGCAGCGCCTTACCTGAATAAACACAGATGTCCTCTTTGCAGGGTCCCACAGGAACTCCACTGTATTGAGTTGAGTTGGATTAGCCCTAGGATCGATTATACCCACAGACATTGGGATATCTGAGAAACAAAATGGTAATCATTGAACAATTCTGAGGGCTACTCAGTTTTAAATGAGAAAGTATTGATTCTTACATTACTCAGCGTAGCTACTAAGATTTTTGTGTATCACATCCTAAATTTCTTTGTGTTTCTTTTTAGATGGAGTCTCATTCTGTTGCCCAGGCTGGAGTGCAGTGGTAGAGGGCTAGAGTGTAGTAGCACCATCTCAGCTCATTGCAACCTCCGCCTCCTGGGTTCAAGCGATCCTCCCGCCTCTACCTCCTGAGTAGCTGGGATTACAGGCACATGCCACCTCGCCGAGGAAATTTTTTTTTATTTTTAGTAGAGACGGGGTTTCGCCATGTTGCCCATGCTGCTCTCGAACTCCTGACCTCAGGTTATCCAGCCACCTTGGCCTCCTAAAGTGCTGGGATTACAGGCCTGAGCCACCGTGCCCAGCCCACACCTTAAATTTCTTCTTTGTCAAGGAAAATACTTGATTAGAGTAAACTTGGCTTAAGTACTTTGCTTCTCAGCACCTTTTCTCCTCTTTAAAAAGTTTTTAAAATACAGCAATTAAAAAAATTCTTTGGCCAGGCGCAGTGGCTCACGCCTGTAATCCCAGCACTTTGGGAGCCCAAGGCAGGCAGATCACAATGTCAGGAGTTCGAGACCAGCCTGACCAACATGGTGAAACCTCGTCTCTACTAAAAATACAAAAATTAGCTGGCTGTGGTGGCACATGCTTGTAATCCCAGCTACTCAGGAGGCTGAAGCAGGAGAATGGCTTGAATCTGGGAGGCGGAGATTGTAGTGAGCCGAGATCGTACCACTGCACTCTAGCCTGGGTGACAGAGCAAGACTCCATTAAAAAAAAAAAAATTTAGGCCGGGCGTTGTGGCTTACACCTGTTATCCCAGCACTTTGGGAGGCCAAGGTGGGCGGATCACCTGAAGTCAAGAGTTCAAGACCAGCCTGGCCAACGTGGCGAAACCCCATCTCTACTAAAAAATTCAAAAATTAGCCAGGCGTGGTAGCAGGCATCTATAATCCCAGCTACTTGAGAGGCTGAGGCAGGGAGAACTGCTTGAACCCGGGAGGCAGAGGTTGCAGTGAGCCGAGATCGTACCACTGTACTCCAGCCTGGGCGACAGAGCAAGCCTCTGTCTCAAAAAACAAAAAAATCATTTTTAAATTGACAAATAATAATTGTACATATTCATGGGCTATATAGGGATGTTTCAATACATATAATGCATAGTGATCAGATCAGGGTAATCAGCATATTCATTGTCTCAAACATCTGTCATTTCTTTGTGTTGGGAATGTTCAGTATCCTCCTTCTAGCTTAAAATATGGCAATTTAAAGGCAGTTTCCTTTTAATTTGCTAAAATCCTATTTAAGGCGGATTAAGTCTACACTATCATGAAAACTGTAATTTATAATCTGTTTCAACTACAGTTTTAAAATTAGTTTTATTGCCAAAAGCACATTAAGAGGATTGCTATTGAAGGGGTGCAGCAGAGTGTCTACATGAAAGTAGAAAGCATTATATCACGAATGGAAGTGGGAAAATTTTAACATAAAGATTGATGCAGGCCAAGTGTGGTGGCTCACGCCTGTAATCCCAGCACTTTGGGAGGCCGAGGCAGATGGATCATTTGAGGTCAGGAGTTCGAGGCTAGCCTGGCCAACATGGTGAAAATGTACCTCTACTAAAAGCATAAAAATTAGCCGGGCGTGGTGGTAGATGCCTATAATCCCAGCTACTCAGGAGGCTTGTTACAAATGCATAACAAGTCATGAGAATGACTTGAACCCAGGAGACAGAGTTTGCAGTGAGCTGAGATCATGCCATTGCACTCCAGCCTGGGCGACAGACCGAGACTCTGTCTCAAAAAAAAAAAAAAGGAAGGTTGATGCTCACTTGCAAAGTAATCAAATAATCCTGTAACAGTGTAACAGAGTGACAAATCTTTACCTAAAAGGGAAGCAAGAATTAATGGGTCTGAGTAGAACTTTTCTTTCCATTCCACATAGCAGATATTCAAATAGCATTCCCTGAGTTCTCCTATTAATGATCAGACTGGGGAGTTAAGGCCAGGTGATATGTATTACCAGAACTGTGGTATAACTATCCTACTATTTTGGCATCAATGATTCAAACAATAAAGCATCAAGTGGGTCCCACTCCACAATATTAGTTGTGTTAGATTTATCTTAAGGTCAATTTATCATACAGATATCAGGATCACTGCATGAGAACCAATGTTTTCTCAGGTAAAATTAGTAGTAGTTAATTTTTTTTTAACAACTATGTTTACCAAGAGGAGATTTTAACCAATTAGAAATCAGAGATGCAGATACCAGGAAAAGTGACTGCATGTGTATTTGTGAAGATCTTTCCTTTATACTCTATGACTTAGGAAAAACAAATTCTACTCTGTGTGGCAATGTGGGAAGACAAAACATAACTGCAAACCGAGAGACGTAGCTTCTAATATCAGAACTCCCACTTTAGTGACTGGTTCTCAGGCACTAGTAAAATGACAGAACTTGGCCAGGCGCAGTGGCTCACGCCTGTAATCCCAGCACTTTGGGAGGCCAAGGCGGGCAGATCACGAGGTCAGGAGATTGAGACCATCCTGGCTAACACGGTGAAACCCCATCTCTACTAAAAATACAAAAAATCAGCCGGGTGTGGTGGCGGGTTCCTGTAGTCCCAGCTACTCAGGAGGCTGAGGCAGAAGAATGGTGTGAATGCAGAAGGCGGAGCTTGCAGTGAGCCGAGATCGCGCCACTGCACTCCAGCCTGGGTGACAGAGCAAGACTCCGTCTCAAAAAACAAATAACTAAAAAAAAAGGAAGGAACTTTCAGCATGCTGAGGAAAAAAAGTCTGCCCCCCTTTACAAACGCATAACAAAATATCAGATCCTGAGCAGCCAAAACAATCTTGAAAAAGAACAAAGTTGGAGGTCTCATGCTTCACAACTTCCAAACTTACTATAAAGCTACACTTAGCAAAATAGTGAGGTTTAGGCATAAAGCTAGACATATAAACAAATGGAATAGAATAGAGAGCCTAGAAATAAGTTTTCAAATATATGGTCAAATGAGTTTTGACGAGGGTGCAAGACCATTCAGTGGGGGAAAGAACAGTCTTTTCAACAAACGGTGTTGAGAAAACTGGGTATCCACATGCAAAAGAATGAATTTGGGTCCTTACCTTGTACCATATACAACCATGAACTCAAAATGGATCTGTGACCTGAATGTAAGACCTAAAACTATAAAACTCATAGAAGAAAACATACTGGAAAAGTTTCTTGGCACTGAACTTGGCAACGACTTCTTGGATATGGCACCAAAAGCACAGGCAATTTAAAAAAATTAGATAAATTAGACCACCTCAAAATGTAAAACTTTAGTGCATCAAAGGATAGTATCAATATAGTAAAAAAGCAACCCACAGAATAAGATAAAATATTTGCATGTGATGTATCTGCTATGGGGTTAATATCCAGAATATTTTAGAAATTCCTTCAACTCAATAACAAAAAAACAAAACAATACAATTCGATAATGTGGCAAAAGACTTGAATAGACATTTCTCCAAAGAAAATATATAAATGGCGGGCCAGGAGCCATGGCTCACGCCTGTAATCCCAGCGCTTTGAGAGGCCAAGGCAGATAGATCACTTGAGGTCAGGAGTTCGAGACCAGCCTGGCCAACATGGCAAAACCCCCTCTCTACTAAAACACAAAAATTAGCTGGGTGTGGTGGTAGGCCCCTGTAATCCCAGCTACTCGGGAGGCTGAGGCAGGAGAAGCGCTTGAACCCGGGAGGTGGAAGTTGCAGTGAGCTGAGATCATGCCACTGTACTCCAGCCTGGGCGACAGAGGGAGACTCCATCTCAAAAAATAAATAAATCAGTAAATAAATAAAAATAAATAAATAAAGAAAATATATAAATGGCCAATAAGCACATGCAAAGATGCTCAACATTACTAATCACCAGGGAAATGCAAATCAAAACCACAATGAGATACTACTTCACAATCATCAGGATGGATATTATCAAAAAATAGAAAGCAACAGTCCAGGTGCAGTGGCTCATGCCTGTAATCCCAGCACTTTGGGAGGCCAAGGCAGGCAGATCAAGAGGTCAGGAGATTGAGACCACTCTGGCCAACATGTTGAAACCCCATCTCTACTAAAAATACAAAAATTAGCTGGGTGTGGTGGCGCATGCCTGTAATCCCAGCTACTCAGAGGCTGAGGCAGGAGAATCACTTGAACCTGGGAGGTGGAGCTTGTGGTGAGTTGATATCGTGCCACTGCACTCAGGCCTGGGCAACAAGAGCAAAACTCCGTCTCAGGAAAAAAAAAAAAAAAGAAAAAAAAAAGAAAGCAACAAGTGTTGGCAAGGATTGAAGAAATTGGAACCTTTTTTTTTTTTTTTGAGACAAGAGTCTCGCTCTGTCACCCAGGCTGGAGTGCAGTGGTGTGGTCTCAGCTCACTGCAAGCTGCACCTCCTGGGTTCACACCATTCTCCTGCCTCAGCCTCCTGAGTAGCTGGGACTACAGGTGCCCGCCACCATGCCCAGCTAATTTTTTTGTATTTTTAGTAGAGATGGGGTTTTACCGTGTTAGCCAGGATGGTCTCAATCTCCTGACCTCCTGATCCGCCTGCCTTGGCTTCCCAAAGTGCTGGGATTACAGGCGTGAGCCACCACACCCAGCCGAAATTGGAACCTTTGAGTACTGCTGGTAGGTATGTAAAATGTGTAGTCACTGTGGAAAACAATATAGTGGTTTCTAAAAAAAAAAATTTAAGGTAGAATTACCATATGACCCAGCAATTCCATTTCTGGATATACATCCAAAAGAATTAAAAGCAGAGACTCAAACACATATTTGTACATCCATGTTCATAGCAGCGTTATTCACAATAGCCAAAAAATGGAATTAAATTAAGTGCCTATCATGGGATGAATGAATAAACAAAGTGTGGTATATACACACAATGGAATATTATTCAGCCTTACATGGGAAGGAAATGCTAACGTATGCTACACCATGAACCTTGAAAACATTATGCTAAGTGAAAAATGCCAGTCACAAAAGGACGAATACTGTATGATTTCATTTATGCAGTACTTAGTAGTCTAATTCATAGAGACAGAAATGAGAATAGTGGTTACCAGGGGCTATGAAGAAGGGAGAATGGGGAGTTGTTTAACAGGTACAGACATCCAGTTTTGCAGATAAGAAAAGTTCTGGAGATGAATGATAGTGATGGTTACACAATAATTTGAATGTACTTAATGTTACTGAACTATCCACTTAACAATGCTTAAAATGATAACTTTTATGTAACATATATTTTACCACAACTTAAAAAACAAAACAAAATCATCCTATAGTTGCTATGGAACTAAAGTGTTTATACTTTCAACTTCAATTCTGGTATCATTTTCACCTGTATTACTTAAAATTTTTTATGCTTAATAAATACTTTCAAGGTTTATACTAATTGAGCTTCACAAGCATATGAATCAAGGTAAATGTCAAATAAAGAAAACCAACTCTTGGTGCATAGCTAAAGGCATTTCCTAGGCAATAGATTCTCTTAACTCACCTATGTCAAGAATTCTGTCCCCAGGTCGGTTCCACCTCCAACCCTCTAGCTGCTGATGCTCAGTGTACTGTAGCCTTCTGTCATGGAACACCACACGGAATATACTCTAAAAGGATACAACAAAATCAGACGATAACAGGACCTCTTGAAAATCAGTGCTGACAAAGAAAAACTAGCAGGACTCACTGCCAGTTGGTTTCTAAACACAATCTAAAATTATTTTTCTTAACATCTGCTTCACTCTAAAACCCATACCATACTAAGTGCTATTTCAGGATAAAATTTTATAATTTCTCAGATATAATCTTTTATTTTTTTTTTGAAATGGATTTCGCTCTTGTTGCCCAGGCTGGAGTGCAATGGCACCATCTCGGTTCACGGCAACCTCTGCCTCCCGGGTTCAAGGAATTCTCCTGTTTCAGCCTCCTGAGTAGCTGGGATTATAGGCATGTGCCACCATGCCTGGCTAATTTTGTACTTTCTGTAGAGACAGGGTTTCTCCATGTTGGTCAGGCTGGTCTCAAACTCCCAACCTCAAGTGATCCGCCCGCCTCAGCTTCCCAAAGTGCTGGGACTACAGGCGTAAGCCACCGTACCCAGCCAATTTCTCAGATATAATCTTTATAGTTAACTGGTACCATATTTAAAACTTGGCTTAAACTTCAGTCCGATGGTAAGTAGGCATAAAGGACTCCCATCTGAAGCATTGCTGCATGCCTCTTCTGTTACGCCATGGCTTATCTGGCTTAGTTCTTCAGATGTACATGAAAAACTCACCAAGTGCCCTGCTTGCTAACCCACCATACAACCTGTAAACACTGAGGGTAGGCAGAGCCTATTTCCATCAACTTTCCTTTTGTTACTTTTACTTTGTAGTAGTGTCTGTTAATTCCTCCCACCACCTTTTGACAAAACTCCTGTTTCAATTGTGCTGTGAATTATCAAAATCCTGACTGTTAATCTAGACTAAGAGAACTGCTCTTCATCAAAGTAGCTTCTGTTTTCCTCGCTATAAGACTAAGTATCAAAAAAGACACTCAGGCTCCTCTAAAGATCTCAAGGAGGTTACTTTACTCCAAAAGAACTTCACTGAGCCAGGGGTGATTACTCTGGACAGGGAGTGGTAAGCGTTCTATTTCTGCAGCTCTGAAAAATTCATGTGAATAGTGGGGCCTACTCTGACCCCAAAGAAATAACACATCAGCTTACCACTCAGCCAACAAATTACGGCAGGCAAGAGATACCATCAAGCCCTTGGAAGCAAAAGAACATTAACAACAAAAACAAAAATTTAAAATCACAAAAGGATTAATAAAAAAAAATTGTACAGAAGAATGATTTATTCGTTTTACCTTCACCAATTTGCCATTAATTTCTGGAAGTTCTCCAAGTTTCCTATTGTCTAGCATTCGAATTTCATAAGACTGTCCTAGAAGAAAAAGTAATTACATATTATATTCATCAAAAATTAACTTTGCTAGATTCAGAAAGAATAAAATTCAGTTGGTTGAATATACAATAGTATAATAATATTATTAGTATTAGTAACAACAACCAGAAGCCTTTACTAGATGCTCAGCCCTGTGCCAAGTATTGTCACACATTATCTCATTTAACTGATATACCTTTCTAAGGTATTACCAATCCCATTTTACAGACAAAGAAATGGAAACTTAAAAGAGTTTTAGCAACTTGTCCAAGGCCATACAATTGGTAAATAATAGAGCCAGGTAGAGTAATACTTCTCAGACAGTAATCAATGGGAGTGTCTAGGGAACATGATTAGGAAGAGGAAGCTGGGAACTAAAAATGGACAGCTAAGCAAAAGAAGCTAGTAATATATATCAAGTATGACATTAGAACTCAAATCTCTGAAGTAGGACTTCTAGTTTGATAGGTCACACCAGAAAGATCTAAGTTTTTACATATAAGTGTACCTAATAAAACATCATAAATGGCTGGGTACAGTGGCTCACGCCTGTAATCCCAGCACTTTGGGAGGCCGAGGTGGGCGGATCAGGAGGTCAGGAGATCCAGACCATCCTGGCTAACACGGTGAAACCCCGTCTCTACTAAAAATACAAAAAAGCACATGCCTGTGGTCCCAGCTACTCAGGAGGCTGAGGCAGGAGAATGGTGTGAACCCAGAAGGCGGAGCTTGCAGTGAGCCGAGATCGTGCCACTGCACTCCAGCCTGGGCGACTCCGTTGCAAAAAAGAAAAAAAATCATAAATACTGTAGGCCTGCAATAGTACTAATGAATGAGGAAGCATCTAACCTTGATTGAGATACGTTAGGGTTTCATCATGGAGTTTCACTGCTGGAGAGGTAGCAGCACAAAGCACGTATTGAAAAGGCAGGATTTTATTCTCATTATCAGGAGGCAAACTTGACTCTTCTTGCTTAAAAATGGGCAATGCGAGGACATCACTAAAATAAAACAAATGACTCACATTAATATCTGGCAATGGTGCAAAGGCAGCTTTATTGTTAAATAATTTAATTGCAATGCTTTGGAAAGCCATAAACATTACTCACCTCGGTGGAGTTTCACCCCAACAATTCCATTTAGATTACCTGCTGTGATATCCCCCTGACCACAATAGTGTGGGTGATGACAGATATTCACTGCTAAAACCACTAAGTGTGAAAGAGAATGTTTCTAGGAATCATAGACAGGGGTTCCTAAAAGGACTCTGGAAATTATAAACAGAGTTCTAAAATGTATAAATCTAGGACACTCAGTAATGTCTTTGTTCTCAGAAAGGCAACAACTATACTACCTGTATAACCATATCAGCTGATTTTCTATAAGGACTAAAATAACTTCTACAATTCCTTAGAAGCCACATGAAAAGGACAAATCAATAACAAGTATATATTTCAAGGTCATCTTACATTCTGTGGAATAACAACTAATATTGAGATGTTCCTACAAGCCATTTCCTCTAAGAAAAAGCTTTTTGTATCTATCAGTTTATCTAAACTTGCAAATCAAAGACATACATCCATCTTTGTCATAGGAATGTAAAACCACACTCTCATCCTTTGTCAGTAGGAATGTACAATAATATAAACACTTTAGGAAAAGGTTTGGCAATTTTTTATAAAATTAAACATGCAGCCAGGTGCAGTGGCTCATGCCTATAATCCCAGCACTTTGGGAGGCCAAGGCGGGCAGATAACCTAAGGTCCGGAGTTCGAGACTCGGCTGACCAACATGGGCAAACCGTTCTATTAAAAATACAAATTAGCCGGGCGCTGCAGCTCAAGCCCGTAATCCCAGCACTTTGGGAGGCCGAAGATCGGGCGGGATCACGAGGTCAGAGATCGAGACAATCCTGCCAACACGGTGAAACCCCGCCTCTACTAAAAAATACAAAAACTTAGCCGGGCGAGGTGGCGGGCTTCGTAGTCCCAGCTACCGGGAGGCTGAGGCAGGAGAATGGCGTGAACCTCGGAGGCGGAGCTTGCAGTGAGCTGGAGATCCCACTGCACTCCAGCCTGGGCGACAGGATGGTGACTCCGCCTCCAAAAAAAAAAAAAAAAAAAATACAAAATTAGCCAGGAGTGGTGCACGCGGCCTGTATTCCCAGCTACTCGGGAGGCTGAGGCAGAAGAAACTGTTTCATGAACCCGGGAGGTGATGTCATGGCTCACACGCAAGCTACCGCACCCCGTTCTTCCAACCCCACTAAATTTGGCCGGGCTGTGGCTCAAGCCTGTAATCCCAGCACTTGGGAGGCCTCAGGCGGTGGATCACGAGGTCAGGAGATCAAGACCATCCTGGCTAACAGGTGGAAACCCCGCCTCTCTACTGCTAAAAAATACAAAAAATAGCCGGGATGCAGGTGGCGTGGAGCCTGTAGTCCCAGCTACCGGAGGCTGGAGGAGAATGGCGTGAACCTGGGGAGGCGGAGCTTGCAGTGAGCCGCAGATCAAGGCCACTGCACTCCAGCCTGGGCGACAGACACAGCCAGACTGGGCCTCAAAAAAAAAAAAAAAAAAAAAAATTAAATTAATCAGGCATCTATTGACCCCAGCAGTTCTACCCATTGGTACTTATCCAAGAAAAATGAAAACATAAGTCCACCCAAGACTTGTTATAAATGTCCGCAGCATAAAAGCAAAAACTAGGCCAGGCGCAGTGGCTCACACCTGTAATCCCAGCACTTCGGGAGGCTGAGGTGGTGTAATCACCTGAGGTCAGGAGTTTGAGAGCAGCCTGGCCAACATGGTGAAATCCCGTCTTCACCAGAAATACAAAAATTAGCTGGGTGTGGTGGTGCAGGCCTGTAGCCCCAGATACTTGGGAGGCTGAGGCAGGAGAATCACTTGACCTCAGGAGGCAAGAGGTGCAATGAGCCGAGATTGTGGCACTGCACTCCAGCCTGGGCAACAGAGCAAGATTCTGTCTCAAAAAAACAAAAACAAAAACAAAAAACTGGAAAGAACCTAAATGTTCATGAGTAAGAGAACAGATGTACAAACCATGGTATATCCATACAATGGACTACTCAGTGAAACAAAGGAATGCAACATAGATGAATCTCACAGATATAATGCTCAACAAAAAAAGCCAGACACAAAGAATGCATAATGCATGGTTCTGTTTATATGACAGTCTAAAACAGGCAGAGTTGAAGAGAACAATGGTTTCCTGGTGGGGCAGGGGATGACTTGGAAGGTATATAAGGGAACACTGTAGGGAGATGAATATGTTTTATACTATGATAGGTCTGCTACACAGTTGTAACTCTAACAGCTTATTTTTGCATCTCACTGTAAATGAATTTTACCTAAAAAAAAAATTTATTGAATAGAAGATGGGGAATAGGTAGAAGTAAAAATAATAAAAGAGGGCTAGGTGTGGTGGCTCACGCCTGTAACTCCACCACTTTGGGAGGCCAACGCAGGTGGATCACTTGAGGCCAGGAGTTCAAGACCAGCCTGGCCAACATGGTGAAACCCCATCTCTACTATTAATAGAAATACAAAAATTAGCTGGGTGTGGAGACACACACCTGTAATCCCAGCTATGTGGGAGGCTGAGGCACGAAAATCGCTTGAGCCAAGATTGTGCCACTGCACTTCAGCCTGGGTGACATAGCGAGACTGAATCTGAAAAAAAAAAAAGATAAAAAGAGTAGTAACATGTTGATGACTGTTAAAGCAAGGTGATGAGTATAAGAGGGTTCATCATATAATTCTGTTTACTTTGTATATGTTTGAAATTTTCTACAGTAAAGATTTTTTTAAAAAAGAAAAAATATACATAGGCCACAGAGTACTTCTGGGTACAAAAGAAAAGGAACAGGGCACGTGAAATAAAAGAAACAATTAAGATTCCCTTGGCCGGGCATAGTATGGCTCACGCCTATAATCCCAGCACTTTGAGAGGTCAAGGCGGGCAGATTACTTGAGGTCAGGAGTTTGAGACCAGCCTAGCTAACATGGTAAAACCCCATCTCTACTAAAGATACAAAAATTAGCCAGGTGTGGTGGCGTGTGCCTGTAGTCCCAGCTACTCAGGAGGCTGAGGCAGGAGAATCACTTGAACCTGGGAGGTGGAGGTTGCAGAAAGCCGAGATCACGCCACTGCACTGAAGCCTGGGAGACAGAGCGAGACTCCATCTAAAAAAAAAAAAAATCCCCCCCAGAAGATTAGAAGTCAGGAATCCAGCGAATTTTTTTTTTTTAGACAGTCTTGCTCTGTCTCCCAGGCTTGAGTGCAGTGGCACGATCTAGGGTCTCTGCAACCTCCACCTCCCGGGTTCAAGTGATTCTCCTGCCACAGCCTCCCAAGTAGCTGGGACTATAGGCACATACCACCACGCCGGGCTAACTTTTGTATTTTTAGTAGAGACAAGGTTTCACCACGTTGGCCAGGCTGGTCTCAAACTCCTGACCTCAAGTGATCCGCCCACCTCGGCCTCCCAAAGTGCTAGGATTATAGGTGTGAGCCACCTCACCCAGCCCAGAGATTCTTGTTAACATTCCCCATGTTCAAAATGGAATACATTCAAACCTTTACTTATAATTTAAATATTAAGCTTATAAAGAGACCAAAATGCTTCTTTTTAACCATTCACAGATGAAAAAGCAATTATTTATATGTACCTATATCCCTCACCAGTACACACATTTTCCCCAATACATCAGATTACAGGGTCATTACCTTCAGGCAAAGACACTATTGACAGAAAGTTGACTACACTCTTGTGAATTTTACAGACAATATTATAAATTATTACTGGAAAATAAAACAAGTAGCAAATGTTCTGATTATTGACTTCACACACAGGTATAATACAAATTTACTGGCATGAACACTAAAAAAAGGAGGGGTGGAAGAGAAGAAAATTTTTCTTTCTGTTGATATCTGAATAACAATAATATGTTATTATTTGAATCCAGTAAGACCTGAAGCAAACCAGTTTTCATGAAACAGTTTTCTTTTTTTCTTTTTCTTTTTTTTGAGACAGAGTCTCCCTCTGTCACCCAGGCTGGAGTGCAGTGACACCATCTCGGCTCACTGCAGCCTCTGCCTCCTGGGTTCAAGTGATTCTCCTGCCTCAGCCTCCCGAGTAGCTGGGATTACAGGCATCTGCTACCACGCTCAGCTAATTTTAATATTTTCAGTAGAGAGAGGGTTTCACCATGTTAGCCATGCTGTTCTCAAACTCCTGACCTCAGGTAATCTGCCCACCTCAGCCTCACAAAGTGCTGGGATTACAGGCGTGAGCCACCGCGGCCAGCCTATGAAACAGTTTTCTCATCGTTAAAAAATATTTCAATGGCCAGAAACACAAAAGGCACTTTCTTTTCCTTAGGCTTTGCTCATATGAGTTACGAGTGGAGAATGTTGAGGGAATCCTTCTTCCTGTCCATATTAATTTTTTTCCACGTGAAACATATTGTTCCCTTGAGACTATTTACAACTGTAGAAACAGAGTTTTCTAAAAAATTACTCTGGCCGGGCGCGGTGGCTCAAGCCTGTAATCCCAGCACTTTGGGAGGCCGAGACGGGCGGATCACGAGGTCAGGAGATCGAGACCATCCTGGCTAACACGGTGAAACCCCGTCTCTACTAAAAAATACAAAAAACTAGCCGGGCGAGGTGGCGGGCGCCTGTAGTCCCAGCTACTGAGGAGGCTGAGGCGGGAGAATGGCGTAAACCCGGGAGGCAGAGCTTGCAGTGAGCTGAGATCCGGCCACTGCACCCCAGCCTGGGCGACAGAGCGAGACTCCGTCTCAAAAAAAAAAAAAAAAAAATTACTCTGTTCTAGTTCTTTTATTTCTCAAGATCAGGAAGTTACCAGTGCTCTCATAACAAAAAGTATAGAAAATAAAGTAAAACACCACAAAACTTAACACAGTGTTAGCATTTGGAAGCCTTTACTGTCTTATCATTCTCAAATACATCACATCTGATGATTCTTTAAAAGATTAGTAAAGATTACCAGATATCAAGGCAAATAGGATTTTGAAACATAGCAACAGTTCAACCTTTATGAATGTAGGGTGGCTATTTTTTCTTCTCAAGTATCACTACCAACCAAGGTTAATAAACAGCAACCATTCCTAGTCTTCTCAGGATCATGTGGCATTACACCTAACCCATGACTAAGCAAAGGACTGTTATCTGGGGCTAGAATTCTCAAACTGATTCTCAAAGTTACCCCTAAAACTAACTCAAAACAGTACAGCCAAACCAAATACACAAGACTATATTTCCTCATCAGAGAGTTTAAGATCTATAAACCCCAAACATATTTCAATTATTCATAATCTTGCTACACTGCATTTCTTTTACTCTGCTGTGGGAGCAAAAGTACCATTCTGTTCCACATTCCTAGAGATAGAGGCTATAGGTCACTGGAAATACAACTCTAGGTCCCTATTTATACCAAAACAAAAACAAGTGCATCCAGAAAGAAACGGTTTTGGAAATCCAAGTCTGCTCTTCCTTAGAGGTGAGTTTAGATAAGGAAAACCCAAACCCATTCTGGTAGATCCTAAGTAGCTGTTGCCAATGTATAATTTAACATTTTATTATATTTTCTGATTGCTTTATGCATTTAGTTCATTTTTTTTTAATTTATTTTTTATTATTTTTTGTAGAAATGGAGGTCTTGTTATGTTGCCCAGAGTGGTCTCAAACTCCAAGCCTCAAGTAATCCTCCCACCTCTTCTCCCAAAGTGTTGGGATCACAGACATGAGCCACTGTGCCTGGATTAATTAATTTCAATGAACCGTAAGCTATTTGAAAGGAAGACTTCTCTTTCTTGTTCTTAGCAAATATTCACTGATAAGATGTATACTTTTGTTTTGTTAAATAAAAACTATAGGAGGCCACTAAACTCCTATACTAGGCCCCAACAAAGCAGACTAAAAATAAAAATGGAGTCATCCATCTTAAGTTCTACATTGTGAAACCTAAACTAAGCTATCTTATCTTCTAAGAAATCAGGAGAGACAGAACACCTAATGTCCCAAACAGGACAGTTTAAATCTTCAAACAGCATGATAATGAAGTTCCCTCTGCTTTAATCCTCACACAAAAATAGTAGCCTGAAGTAGCCTGATGTTAACCAATCAGCCACTTTTCTTTTATTCTTTTTTTTTTTTTTTTTGAGGGGGTCTCACTCTGTCACCCAGGCTAGGGTACAGTGGCGTGATCAAAGTTCACTGCTGCCTTCAATTCCTGGGTTCAAGGGATCCTCCAGCCTCCCAAGTAGCTGGGACTACAGGTGTGCACCACCATGTCTGGCTAATTCTTAAATTTTTTGTAGAGATGGGGTCTGATCATGTTGCTCAGGTTGGTCTTGAACTCCTGAGCTCAAGCTCTTCTCTCTTAGCCTCCCAAAGTGCTAGAATCACCGGCATGAGCCACCTGGCCCAATCAGTTATTTTTTTTTCTTCTTCTTCTTTTTTTTTTTTTAAGAGTTCTGAAGTGATTTTACTTTTATTTCCTTCACTTTAAGCCAATTATGAAATTTCACCGTGATTTCTGGGGTGTAGGGGGAAGGCGGTGTTTAAGAATCATCAGGGCTGTGGCCCAGTCGGCCTGCGGAGGTGCAGGCAGGGTGGGCCCTCATGGGGCAACCGGAGGAGCACGGACTGCCCTGCCGGCAGGTAGGTCATGTTCCGAGAGCGTGAGAGCTGTTAACGCAATGTCCTCCGCGGCTTCCAGTTTGCACAGCTCGATCAGGCCGTCCCCTGCCATGGCCAGTGAGTTGGCAATCAGCTTGGCTGCCTTGGAGTCACCCTCAGCAGAGACCATGGCCGCCTTTTTCTGCCGCTCAGCCTTTTCCATCATAAATCTGGCCCTCTCTGCTTCCTGCTGAGCCACCTGTTTGGCTTCCACTGCTTCTGTGAACTCCTTCCCAAAGGTCAGATGTGTCAAGGACACATCGTCCAGGATGAGCCCAAATGGGGCTGCTTGCTCTGTAAGGTCGTTGCTCACCTGCCTGGAGACCAGCTCTCTCTGGGTGATTACTTCTCCAGCATCAAAGCGAGCCACCACTGACTTGAGGATCTCGGTCGTGATGGACGGCAGCACACGCTCATCATAGGCCTCTCTGATGCTGGTGAAGATGCAGGAAGCTAGCTAGCGACGGGCCGGAAGATGATGCGCAGTGTGATGTTGACATTCTGTAAATCTTTGCTACCAGTGATGACTGGTACATGATGTGGTGGAGAAAGGCAGTCAAAGATAATCGGTTTCTGTACCCACGGGATGAGAAAGTGAGTCCCTTCCCCTACCACAATGTCCTGTCATTTTTGTCCTGGAATCAGTCAAAGATGACAGCTCTGTGCCCAGCATCCACATTATATAAAGCAGAGTTCACATGCCTCCTGCAACAGCTAAGGCCAAGCCAAACTTACCATGGACTCAAACACTTTGGCAGCCATGTTTTCTTCTACAGGACCCTCTCGCACCTGCTTCCACTCTGACCTCCACATGAATCAATCAGTTACTTCTCTATTCTTCTCTCTCCCTCTCCCAGCCTTACAAGAAAAAGGAACTTTGAAAAGTAACTAATACACTCTGTTCTTTGCTTCTGCTTCCTTTAGCCCTTCTGTCTAACCTCTTCTGCTCAGCTCACTGGAACAATTACTATATTTTATGGAATGATGTCTTGCTCAATTCTAGAATCACAAAGAAAGCCAACTGAGATCTTTTAAATTTGCTGTAATTCTATCCTTTGACAGGTTGTTTGCATTCACCAGAATACTCAGCACTATATACACTATAATCATTTTGGAATTTTTGATCTTACCCTATCTCTGATCAAAGTATAAAGATACAGAAATCACAGGCTAGGCGTGGTGGCTCACGCCTGTAATCCCACCACTTTCGGAGGCCGAGGCGGGTGGATCACTTGAGGTCAAGAGATCAAGACCATCCTGGCCAACATGGTGAAACCCCGCCTCTACTAAAAATGCAAAAATTGGCTGGCCACAGTGGCTCAAGCCTGTAATCCCAGCACTTTGGGAGACCGAGGTGGGTGGATCACGAGGTCAGGAGATCGAGATCATCCTGGCTAACATGGTGAAACCCTGTCTCTACTAAAAAATACAACAAAAATTAGCCGGGCGTGGTGTTGGGCACCTGTAGTTCCAGCTACTCAGCAGGCTGAGGCAGGAGAATGGCGTGAACACAGAAGGCGGAGCTTACGGTGAGCCGAGATTGCGCCACTGCACTCCAGCCTGGGCAACAGAGCGAGACTGTCTCAAAAAAAAAAAAAAAAGTAAAAATGAGCGAGGCGTGGCGGTGTGCGCCTGTAGTCTCAGCTACTCAGGAGGCTGAGGCAGGAAAATTGCTTGAACCCAGGAGGCAGAGGCTTCAGTGAGCCAAGATCGCGCCACTGCACTGCAGCCTGGTGACAGAGCGAGACTCCAATTTAAAAAAAAAAAAAAAGATACAGAAATCACACCTGTTAAAAGGATAAGTTGAGTATATGTTAAAAATGTATACCCCTAAATGGAAATCCAAACCTGAGCATGAAGGCATAGCAGAAAGCAATTGAGTGAAAGGAAGAGGAATAGAAGCAATATCAGGAGTGATCTTTCTTGAATGTAACTAAGATTCCACAAAGAGCTGCTTCACAGTCTCCTGAGGTATAAATTACCCTTTTGAGAAAGGGCAGCCCCTGAATGGTCTCTACTAATTCATAACTGTGGTTTAGCTTTCTTCCTTCAGGCCTACCAGCTGTTTGAGATGCCCTGTTCTAGAAAGAGCCTAGAAAAGGGAGAAGGAGAGGGTTGAAGAGTGTTACCTTGAGTAAGAAAGGCAGTAGATAGCATCTAAGGAACTTAGAAGCTAACTTGGGACAATAAGATGTCATGAACTTCAACTTTTCTATTTGTAACCCTCATTTAGCTTCCACTAAATGAGAATGAAGCATTTGAAACAAAAGCATGCTAACATCCCTATGTTAGCTACAGCATGGAAGGGCAACAGCTGAAGAGACTACACTCTACTCTAAGGCCAGCTTCAAAAGAAAAAAAACATCCAGCAAACAATTGGCCATAACAACTTTAAGAAAATAGATTGATTTTCTGGGATTTGTGGGAAGGATGTAAGGTCAGATCAGGGAGGAGACCTGGCAAGGAGAGATGGCCCTGTGATTTTACCATAAAGCCAGTAATGATAAAAGATTTCTGCTATGGAAAAATCTCATACAACTAAAAAGCAGCATATAAGATTTTTTAAATTTGCCTTGCTAATTATTCTATCATCCAGTAGGTAGAAGAAATAAGTAGAATTATAACTTGGAACCTAATGTGAATAAGAAGAAATTGATCAGAAAAGAAGTAGTGGATGCCTCAAAAGAAAACAACCAAGGCAGACAGGCAGGCAGAAGGGCGAGGGACACAGCTAGATGCAGCAACTAGACTCTGAGAACAGGCTTCAACCAGTCAAGGAGACAGGACCTAAGGCTGAAGTGCTAAAGACAGGACCTAAGTCTGAGGTGCTAAAAGGGAAGACAACAGGATTGAGGTTCTCAAAAATGAAATTCTGGCAATCTCACATTATTTAAGATAGATGGGGGAAAAAAGAAGGGGCTTATCTAAAGAGACTAGCTGGAAAGCTCACCAATCAACTAAGAATTAGACAGACATACACAACATATATAAAAAGAAAGAAACTATTTTTAAAAATTGCACTGATGTGTCATCAAGAAGGAAGCTGAAGCTGAAGCCCAGAATGTGCTGAGACTTGCAAAAAAGGTAAGGAAGACACACGCCCACTCTTTGATGTAAATGGCATATTACTAATTAATATAAAGCAGAGACAGAACATCTCAATTCCTGTTTTTCTTCTATCTTTTCTGACAAGAAAAATCATCTTGAAAGTAGAAAGAAAAGAAGAAATATTAGGAAAACTAGATTACTGACCAAGATAAATAAGGAGACTGTCAAAGAGTGCCTATCTGTCTAAATGAATAAAGAATTCCTGGATGAATTCTATACCAGAGAACTTGAAGAATCTGCAGATGAGACCCATGAGTGACACTTTGGAAACCCAGACAAGTCTCATGATTCTAACAATCCCAAATATCACATTAGCTTTGTGTGTCTGCAGAAGCAATTTTCTTTTCTTTTCTGTTCTTTTCTTTTTTTTTTTCTTTTTTTTTTGAGACGGAGTTTCACTCTGTTGTCCAGGCTGGAGTGCAGTGGTGCGATCTCGGCTCACCGCAACCTCTGCCTCCTGGGTTCAAGCGATTCTCCTGCCTCAGCCTCCTGAGTAGCTGGGATTACATGTATGCACCACCACGCCCAGCTAATTTTTGTATTTTAGTAGAGAGGGGGTTTCACCATGTTGGCCAGGTTGGTCTCGAACTCCTGACCTCAAGTGATCCACCCAACTCAGCCTCCCAAAGTGCTGGGATTACAGGCATGAGCCACCATGCAGAAACAATTTTCAAAAAGAAAGGAGAATATATTCTCCGTACCTTATACTAGAGTTGATGTGATGTGCAGGACAAGCAAGACTGCAAAATAGGTTACTAAAAGAATAGTTCATTAATAAAAACTAGTATCAGGAACATCTCCAAACTCCATTTTCCTTTTTTTATATGGTTAGGCCAGCAAATGCTATAGGCATAAATATAGTATCTGGATTTTAGCAAGGCATAAAATAAAGTC
Organism: Papio anubis; assembly: GCF_008728515.1. Classification (NCBI taxonomy): domain Eukaryota; kingdom Metazoa; phylum Chordata; class Mammalia; order Primates; family Cercopithecidae; genus Papio; species Papio anubis. The sequence goes on from NC_044984.1 coordinate 45,960,099, forward strand.
TCTCTTGATATCACTGTGCAAAGTGAAAAAATATGTATTTTTTAACTTGAAAGTTAAGTGGCTTCACAGATAATTATACAACTGTACCTAAAGAGTTGCAAATAAATCTGGAAGAAGGCTCAGTAGTATGCAACGGGGCCCAGAGTAACCTGTCCTTTGCAACATTTTTTTATAAATGACTTGGATGAGAATATGGAAAGGAGGATGATCAAATGTGCAAATGACAGGAATCTGGGATGGGAAAGTAAACACCCTGTATGCCATTATCAACTTTTTAAGTAATTGTAAGTGGCTGGAACAGGAGGCTAAATTTAAGGGGATCATATTTAATAAGGATAAATACAAAGTCATAAGCTTAGAACAAAAAAAAAAACAGTAAAAACAAAATGGCACAGGACAGTGAGAAATGACTAGGCTTTTAAAAAAGTCTATTTCAAAGACACAAACAGTGTGTTACAGCTGCCAAAATCACTGATATCAGGTTTCATTAAAAGCAAAGTCTGAATGAAGAAAATGTCATTCTCTATGCAAATCAGACTACACTTGAATATACTTAGTTCTGAATGTACACATTTGAGAGGACTTAAAAAATCTAAGGAGAGGCCGGGCATGGTAGCTCATGCCTGTAATTCCCAGCACTTTGGGAGGCCAAGGCGGGCGGACCACGAGGTCAGGGGTTCGAGACCAGCCTGGCTAACATAGTAAAACCCTGTCTCTACTAAAAATACAAAAAATTGGCTGGTCATTGTGGCAGGCGCCGTAATCCCAGCTGCTCGGGAGGCTGAGGCAGGAGAATCTCTTGAACCTGGGAGGCAGAGGTTGCAGTGAGCCAAGATCGTGCCACTGCATTCCAGCTTGGGCGACAGCGCAAGACTCCGTCTAAAAAAAAAAAAAAAATCTAAGGAGAGAGATAAATAAGTGAGGTGACCTAAAGTCATGTCATATGTAGAGAAAGAGGATTGCTGAAGCAAAGAAGTCTTTTTCGTTCTATCCTGTAAAGAGATTTCAGTAGCTCAGGGTTAGATGAGCTGACCTCTTTAAAAGAGTCTCCAAATCAGTTCTATGGTTTTATTATTCTAAAAAGACTAAATGTTGTGAGACTGTTCAGGTATTAGAAGCTGCACTGGAAGGAAAATGGGCACAGGGAATCTTTTGGCAGTAAAAATATTCTAAAACTGGAAGGAAAAAAAAAAAAGCTCCATTGGAGCCAGGCACAGTGGCTCACACCTATAATCCCAGCATTTTGGGAGCCTGAGGCAGGAGGACTGCTTGAGACCAGTAATTTGAGACCAGCCTGGGTAAAAAATAAGACCCCATCTCTACAATAACAAATTTTTAATTAGCTGGGCATGGTACTGTGCGTCTGTAATCCCAGTTAATTGGGAGGCTGAGGTAGGAGGATTGCTTGAGCCTGGGAGGTTGCAGTGAGTCATGATTGTGCCACTGCACTCCAGCCTGGGCAACAAAATGAGACCCCATTACAAAAAACCTACAAACACAAAATCAACATTAAAAATAGTAGCTGTTGGCCAGGCGCAGTGGCTCACGCCTGTAATCCCTGCACTTTGGGAGAACAAGGCAGGTGGATTACCTCAGGTCAGGAGTTCAAGTCCAGCTTGGCCAACATGGCAAGACCCTGTCTCTACTAAAAATATAAAAATTAGCCAGGTGTGGTGGTGTGCGTCTGTAATCTCAGCTACTCAGGAGGCTGAGGCAGGAGAATCGCTTGTACCTGGGAGGCAGAGGCTGCAGTGAACCAAGATCATGCTACTGCACTCCAGCCTAGGTGAAAGGGCAAGACTCAGTCTCAAAAAAAAAAAAAAAAAAAGCACTGGGCTGTGTTTAGGGTTCCTATTTATTATTAGAAAATACTAACTGGCATATAGTCTCCTCTGATAGGAAATATCACTAGTTCACTGCCATTACAAAGTCCAAAGCATATTTTCCATCTGCTATAGAAGGCAGAGCCAAATGATAACTATAAAACCCTACATACTGGCTAAACCAACTGGCTTATAAATCTGTCTTAAAAAAAACTGTCTTAAAAAAAACTGGCCAGGCATAATGGCTCACGCCTGTAATCCTAGTACTTTAGGAGGCTGAGGCGGGTGGATCACCTGAGGTCAGGAATTCAAGATCAGCCTGGCCAACATGGCAAAACCTTCTACTAAAAATATAAAAATTAGCTGGGCGTGGTGGCAGGTGCCTGTAATCCCAGCTACTTGGGAGGCTGAGGCAGGAGAATCATTTGAACCTGGGAGGCAGAGGTTGCAGTGAGCTGAAATTGCGCCACTGCACTCCAGCCTGGGTGACAGAGTGTGACTCCATCTCCAAAAAAAAAAAAAAAAATTATTTGTACATTTGTGTACTTGCCATGACAAAACAAGGAATAGACAAACTATAATAAAATAAAATATAGATAACATCTAGGCATACTAAATCTTCTGTATACCAAATACAACAGGCCCATCAGTATAGCTTTGTTCTATCACAAACAATCCCTAAAAATGATATTCTTGGTTAAAGTTAAGATATAAAAAGGTTTTCAGTTCTCAGAGAACTTCTACATCTTATGAACATCCACTTGGCCAAAGGTGAACTATGCTCTCAGTATAATGAATGATACTCTCAGATCTTCTAAACTGTCTATGAACAAGCTGAGTAAAATATGTATTTCCTAAAATACCAATAACTCCCTTTAAAAATATTTTTTCCACTCAAAGTGGCCTTGAATAACTCCCCTTTTGAAAAGAAAACTTCAGTCATTCAAAGATTTATTATCTACTAAGTATCAGCTACTATTCTAACTATGAAAAATCACATATCAATTTTTAAAAATAAAATTATTTTCTTTTCCTTCCTTTCCTTCTTTTCTTTTTCTGTCCTTTTGGTCTTCAGGGTTTCAGCAGCAGTAAATAAATGGTATACCTTTTTAAGTTCTTACTACTTTTTTAAACACAAAGTTTATGACATCATCTATTCTCTATTTTGTACTCACTTCTCCCTAACCAATTTACAACTAAGTTCTTTTTCATTTATGCCTAACTTTCAGCTAAACACTTGCTAGATAGTTCCTATCTAACTGTAATAGAACAAATGTTAAAATAGAGAACAACTGGTTGGGGGCAAAAGGAATATAAATAAAATCTAAATAATCCAAAAGTAGTCTTAAGTTTTAAATATCATAAAAACCGCCCGAGATTTCATCACTAGGCTGCTAAATGTGACTTTGGTAGCTAATCTCCAAAGATGGTCTCAGATGACCCATAGCTCTTTGTATTCACACCCTTTCGCAGCACGCCTTCCACACTGGATATGGGCTGGTAACTTGCTTTAACAATAATGTGGGAGAAATAACAGTGTGCAAGTTCTGGTTTAGGAATTAGTCTTTTTTTTTTTTTTTTTTTTTTTTTTAGACAGAGTCTTGCTCTATCACCCAGGCTGGAGTGCAGTGGTGCCATCTTGGCTCACTGCAAACTCCACCTCCTGGGTTCAAGTGATTCTCCTGCCTCAGTCTCCCGAGTAGCTGGGATTATACGCGTGTACCACCATGCCTGGCTAATTTTTTGTATTTTTAGTAGAGATGGGGTTTCACCATGCTGGCCAGGCTGGTCTTGAAGTATTGACCTCGTGATCCACCTGCCTCTGCCTCCCAAAGTGCTGGGATTACAGGCGTAAGCCACCGCGCCGGACTAGGTCTAGTCTTTAAGAAGGATTGCTAGCTTTTACTTTTGCACTTTTGGGAACTCTGAACTGCTAGTAAGAAGTCTGGCTACTCTGCTGAAGCAACCACATGGAGTGGCTCAGTGGAGATGGGGAGGTCCTGAGGCTACACGGAAAGACAGCGAGCTCCAGCCAACCCAGTGTCCCAGCAGAGCCCAGCATTAAACATGTAAGTAAGCCATCTTGAATGTCCCAGCCTAGGCCTCAGAATGACTGCAGCCTCAGCCTACTGATTCCACATGAAGGAGAACTGCACGGTCAATCCATAGATTCATGAGAAGTCATTGTTGTTTTGAGCCACTAAGTTTTTGTGCGTGGATTGTTATGCGATAAGATAACAAAGCTTCTAAAAAATTTCTTTGTTCTAAAACAAAACTTAATAGAAATGGTGAATGTGCAAAGGAAAATATTGTCAACCTTACTTAGAACAGTTCTACTAAAAAAAAAAAAAAAGTGCATTCCAAAAGCCACTGTATGACGTTTAAGAAAAAAATAAAGCATAAAACTATCTCAGATTACAATATAACTCATCTGAACTTAAATTACCTTTTAAAACAATTTAATGCTATAAAACCTTTAACTACATTGCCAACAAAATATACCTATTTTCACTCTCTCTCTCTCTCTCTTTTTTTCTTTTTTGAGATGTTGTCTCGCCCTGTTGCCCAGGCTGGAGTGCAGTGGCCGGATCTCAGCTCACTGCAAGCTGCGCCTCCCGGGTTTACGCCATTCTCCTGCCTCAGCCTCCCGAGTAGCTGGGACCACAGGCGCCCGCCACTACGCCCGGCTAGTTTTTTGTATTTTTTTAGTGGAGCCGGTTTTTCACCGTGTTAGCCAGGATGGTCTCGATCTCCTGACCTCGTGATCCGCCCGTCTTGGCCTCCCAAAGTGCTGGGATTACAGGCTTGAGCCACCGCACCCGGCTTTTTTTTTTTTTTTTTTTTTTTTAAGACGGGCTTCCTCTGTTGCCCAGGTGGGATACAGTGGCACAATCACTACTCACTATAGCCTCAGCCTCTTGGGCTCAAGCCATCCTCCCACCTCAGCGTCCCGAAGAGCTGGAACTACAGGTGTGTGCCACCATGCCCAGCTAATTTTTATATTTTTTGTAGAGATGAGGCTTTGCAATGTTGCCCAGACTGAGACTGGTCTCAAATTCCTGGGCTCAAGCAATCTGCCGCTTTGGCCCCACAAAGTGCTGGGATTACAGGTGTGAGTCATCATGCCTGGCCTTTGTTTTCACTCTTTGGGTAAAGAAACAGTGTTGGCTGGGCATGGTGGCTCACACCTGTAATCCCAGCACTTTGGGAGGCTGAGGCGGGCAGATCACTTGAGGTTAGGAGTTTGAGAACAGGCTGGCCAACATGGTGAAACCCTGTCTCTATTAAAAACACAAAAATTAGCCAGGCGTGGTGGCAGGTGCCTATAGTCCCAGTTACTTGGGAGGCTGAGGCACAAGAATCACTTGAACTGGGGAGGTGGAGGTTGCAGTGGCCTGAGATTGCACCACTGCACTCCAGTCTAGGCAACAGAGTGAGACCCTATCTCAAAAAAAAAAAAAGAAAAAGAAAGAAAGAAACAGTGTTAAAGAATTTGAACAATATGGCCAGATCCAAAAATTAAGCAACTGGATAAGAAAACAAACAAAAAATGTATAAGAAACAGAGAAAAAAGGAGAAAATAAATGTGTGTAACAGTGTAGCCCCATTAAAGGAATGATGGGATGACTATCTTCTTTCCTCCCTCTTGTCATATACTCTAGTTTTGTAGCTTTCAACATCTTGAAATACCATTAGTATTAGGTAAGCTATTTCATATTCAGACCCAGTACACACATACATATATTTGTGCGTCTACAGAACTGAAAAGTTTCATGAAACAATACTTACTAATTTTGGTATTTTTTTTCTTTTTTGAGACAAGGTCTGGCTCTATTGCCCAGGCTGGAGTCCGGTGGTGCCGTCTCGGCTCACTGCAACCTTCACCTCCCTGGCTGAAGCCATTCTCTCACCTCAGGCTCCTGAGTAGCTGGGACTACTACAGGCATGCCACCATGCCCACCTATTTTTTTGTATTTTTAGTAGAAATGGGGTCTCACCATGTTGCCCACACTGGTCTTAAACTTGTGAGCTCAAGCGATCTGCCAGCCTCAGCCTCCCAAAGTCCTGGAATCACAGGCATAAGCCACCCCGCCTGGCCTTGGTAGTCTCTATTTGACTTCATTTAAAATTTTTACTACAGCCTGAAGTTTGGAAAAAACACTGCTCTAGTCTTTTGTGCCCCTTAGAACTTTGTACCAAATTAAATCAAGTTTATTTACAGTTCCTTAACAGTATTTTTAAAACAAACATAATAAAAGACAAGTCTAAAAGATCATACTGTAATTCAGCTACTTAAGAACAGGAATAATATCTACTTAGATAGATAATCAAACAAATACAGGTTGAGCACTGTGCCTCACGCCTATAATCCCAGCACTTGGGAGGCCGAGGCGGGTGGATCACGAGGTCAGGAGATCGAGACCATCCTGGCTAACACGGTGAAACCCTGTCTCTACTAAAAATACAAAAAATTAGCCGGGTATGGTGGCGGGCACCTGTAGTCCCAGCTACTCGGGAGGCTGAGGTGGGAGAATGGCGTGAACCCGGGAGGTGGAGCTTGCAGTGAGCCGAGACTGCGCCACTGCACTCCAGCCTGGGTGACAGAGCGAGACTCCATCTCCAAAAAAAAAAAACAAAACCAGCCTAGACAACATAGTGGGACCTTGTCTCTATAAAAAAATTTTAAAAATTAGCCAGGTGGAATGGTGTGCACCCGTAGTCCCAGCTACTCAGGAGGCTGAGGTGGGAGGATCACTTGAGTCCTGGAGGTTGAGGCCGCAGTGAGCTGTGACTATGCCACGGCATTCCAGCCTGGGCAACAGAGTGAGATTCTATCTCAAAAACAAAAAACAACAACAACAAAAACATACAATTCAGGGCCAGGCGCAGTGGCTCACACCTGTAATCCTGGTGCTTTGGGAGGCCGAGGAGGGAGGATCACTTGAGGCCAGGAGTTTGAGACCAGCCTGACCAACATGTTGAAACGTTGTCTCTACTAAAAACACAAAAATTAGCCAGGGGTTGTGGTGGGCGCCTGTAGTCCCAGCTACTCGGGAGGCTGAAGCAGGAGAATTGCTTGAACCTGGGAGGCAGAGGTTGCAGTGAGCCGAGATCATGCCTGGGCGACACAGCAAGACCATCACACACACAAAAAAACTACAATCAGATCCTGCTTTTTAAGTCAGAAAGTATTTAGAAATAAAATAGTTTTCAAGTCATCTTCTGCTGTATTTGTATATTATATTACTAAATTCAAGTCAGGTCTGTATGAAAGGCATATAAATAGCAGTGGCTCTCAATCTTAGCAGCTGCACATTAGAATCACCTGGGGAGCTTTAAAAAAATCCCTTTCAGGCCATATCCCGTGTCAACTAAATCCAAATGGGGAGGAAGGATTGGTGAGCTTAATTACTCAGTGCTATGTATTAATAAACTAAGAGAATGCATGGGTTTGATCTCTATGTCACCTAGAATGACCATCTTTTTATAGCAAGACTTGACTTTGCAGAGGTCCTCAGTGAGCTATCTTGAAACATTACCACAAAGGGTGAGGGTATTTGTTCAGGTCTACACATACCCATCACCACTACTGGGGTGAAAACACTCAGTCTGACATGGTCTCAGTAAATCCCTTCAAAACCTTTTCTTCTTTTTTGAATTCATCAAATAGTCTTTGAGCACTTGCTATGTTCTAGGCCCTGTTTTAGGTGGCAGGAATATAGCAATAAACAAGTTAAAGAAGGTTCCCTGGCCGGGCGCGGTGGCTCACGCCTATAATCCTAGCACTTTCGGAGGCCAAGGTGGGCAGATCATGAGGTCAGGAGTTCAAGATCAGCCTGGCCAACATAGTGAAACCCCGTCTCTACTAAAAACAAACAAAAAAAATTAGCCTGGTGTGGTGGTAGGTGCCTATAATCCCAGCTACTCAGGAGGCTGAGGCAGGAGAATCTCTTGAACCTGGGAGGTAGAAGCTGCAGTGAGCTGAGATCACGCCACTGCACTCCAGCCTGGACAACAGTGCAAGACTCAAAAAAAAAAAACAAGAAAAAGAAAAAGAAGGTTCCCTGACAGAACATAACATCATTGTCATCTAAATTTCTATCTCTTCACAGCAATACCATACTAAATTATTCAGCAAACCCCTCATGTTTTCTTTCTCTCCAGTTCACTGTCTTTACACTATTAGTGATAATAAAGGAAGCATAAAGGAATTATTTTAAAACATATAGTAAAAATGATGTAACTTGAAAGGGCCTAGTATGCTTATAGCAGATGTTTTATGCAACTGCCCTGAGTAGCTTACCTCTATTCCCCTCCAGTTTCAAAGCAGGAACATGGAAACAGAAGTGAGCAGTAGATAAAAACTACACGATAGGCTAGGTGCAGTGGTTCATGTCTATAATCCCAACACTTTGGGAGGCCAAGGCAAGTCGATCACTTGAGATCAGGAGTTTGAAACTAGCCTAGCTAACATGGTGAAACCCCATCTCTACTAAAAGTATAAAAAATAATTAGCCAGGCATGGTGGCACACGCCTGTAGCCTGTAGTCCCAGCTAGTTGAGAGCCTGAGGCAGGAGAATTGCTTAAACCCGGGAGAGGAGGTTGCAGTGAGCCGTGACTATGCCACTGCACTTCAGCCTGGACGACAGAGGAGACTCTGTCTCAAAAGCAAACAGCAATAAAAAAAACTACACCATATCTGGATTTTATGCTGTCCCTGAGAGAGCTGTCATTTGATAGTCTTTCTCTGGGAATACTGGTTCTGGAACTGTTTCCCAGAGGTCAAAACCGGGCTTAATGTTCTTTAAGCACTTTAAGAAGTGCTTCCGGAGTACAAATCTTTCTATTTCTTCAGCACGATTGAGACATCAGTTTAGATCACTTGCAAGATACCAGATGTATCTCAAAGTTTGAGATGTACATCTCGAAGTTTACCAAAAAATGAAGCTAATTTCCCTTTTTTCTCCTCAAGTCTTTCAGTCTCTCACATTTCTACTCGGCTGAATTATTTGCCAACTACCAATTATTTTTATACCTACCAGAAATGTGCTTTTATTTTCCTTTAGCTTATAAAGCCACTAAACACATCTAATTTCTGCTAACCTTATTTATTTTGGAAGCTGAAAAGTATCTATGTCAGATACAAATTTACTTCCAGCAGTTTGTAAGATATTAAACATTTAATCAAAGAAATCTGAATCAGCAAAGCCCTACCTCAGGAGATTTACCAGATATAGGCCTACCTTCTTAGTTTTTTTCCATACATTATAGGATTAGCTCTTACCAGCCTACAAATCTCATTAAAACACTGCTAATTGAAAACATCACCTGTGGCATCATTAGTACTAGGCTCTTTTATTAAATTTCTGACATCACTGACTCTTTCCAGTTAGGCAAAAAATGGCAACTCACAACAATATTCATAGGTTAAATATTCAAGGGAATCTGACTATTTTGATATAGAAAATAGAACTCTCATTTAAGTATTCAAAGATCAAATGTCTATCATCATAGTATGGCATAACTGGGAAAACACCAACAGTTATTTTTTTTGTTTTGTTTTCTTGTGACTAAGGGAATCCACACTTAGCCCTTTATAGTGCTGAGCCTCAAAGCTTCTTTTCTGATCCAAAATGTCTACCAGCTCATGCTTTTCCTCCCCCTTGCAGTTAGGCTTCCATCTTCACTGGCAAGCATCATTATTACCTCTCTATACTTGGGAGTTCTTATGTCTTGCTCATCCTGTACTCCCTACCATGCCTGGATTCAAAGTAGGACAATCTCTCTAGTCCCTCACTCCTCCCTGTACTGAAAGGCAAGCACAGACACTTTTCTGTGTTTTTATTTATTTATTTATTTTCTATTTTTCTTGTGTGTGTTTTTTTGGGGTGTGTGTGTGTGTGTGTGTGTGTGTGTGTGTGTGAGACACAGTAGCACTCTGTTGCCCAGGCTGTAGTGCAGTGGCGCTATCTCGGCTTACTACAACCTACGCCTCCCGAGTTAAAGTGACTCTCCCACCTCAGCCTGCTGAGTAGCTGGGATTACAGGCGCGCTCCTGTAATCCCATGTAAACCATGCCTGGCTAATTTTTGTATTCTTAGTAGAGATGGGGTTTCACCACGTTGGCCAAACTGCTCTGAAACTCCAGGCCTTAAGTGATCCAACTGTCTCAGCCTCCCAAAGTGTTAGGATTACAGGCGTGAGCCACTGTGCCTGGCGTACTTTTCTGTGTTTTAAGGCTTTAATTGCTGATGACTCTCAGGAAAATCCTGAAAGTACCAGAATACTTAGTCCTATGAAATGGTAAATAGGCCCTAACCATCTCTTCTCTTTTATGCTCAAAGTGATAGGACTTAGGAACATTTCTCCTCCCTCAGACCACATTTCTTTCTTTTTTTTTTGTGAGACCGAATTTCGCTCTTGTTGCGCAGGCTGGAGTGCAATGGTGAGAGGCTGGAGTGCAATGGTGTGATCTCAGCTCACCACAACCTCCGCCTCCCGGGTTGAAGCGATTCTCCTGCCTCAGCCTCCCAAGTAGCTGGGATTACAGGTGTGCGCCACCACACCTGGCTAACTTTCTATTTTCACTAGAGACAGGGTTTCTCCATGTTGGTCAGGCTGGTCTCGAACTCCCGACCTCAGATGATCCACCTGCCTCGGCCTCCCAAAGTGCTGGGATTACAGGTGTGAGCCACTGTGCCAGGCCAGACCACATTTCTGATGAAGGCCTTGTCTTCTAAAATGGCCAGCAAATTCCCTAGAGATGTAACCAGTTAGATCTGATGATGCAATCAAAGCAGAAATGTTATTTGCCCCTTGTCTTTTATAGATAGAGAGTAAATTTGTGTTTCTGAGGATATGCAGAGCAGAAGACACCCAGTTTACTAAGCTTCAACCCTTCTCAGGCATGATAACTAGCTTTTTATCATTATCCTCCAATCTGTAGCCAGAGTAACTTTTTAAAAATGTAAATCTAGAAATGTTCCTTCTCTGTTTATAAAGTTTCAGCGGTTTCCCAATGTAATCATGACAAAGAGGCCAGGTGTGGTGGCTCACGCCTGTAATCCCAGCACTTTGGGAGGCCGAGGCGGGCGGATTACCTGAGGTTAGGAGTTCGAGACCAGCCTCAACATGGAGAATCATGACAAAGTGCTAACTCCTCACCATGGCTCCCAAAACCCTTCAGAACTGGGCCCAGTTTACCTTTTCAGTCTCATCTCTCACCATACTTCCCATCTCTCTATACATACGTATAGTGAGACTGCGTCTTGCTCTGTTGCCCAGGCTGGAGAGCAGTGGCGTGATCACAGCTCACTGCAAGCCTCAAATTCCTGGGCCCAATCAATCCTCCCACCTCAGCCTCAGCCTCCCAAGTAGCTGGTCTATAGGCACACGCCACCATGCCTGGCTCATCTTTTAATTTTTTGTACAGACAGGGCCTCACTCTCCTGGCCTCTCAGGATCCTCCTGCCTCAGCCTCCTAAAGTGCTGAGATTACAGACAGGAGACACTGCACCTGGCCTCTTTTCCCTTTTTAAAAGATTCAGCAGACAAACTGCAGTTCCTTCCCCTGCCCCCAGGCCTTGGGGTCCACCTGCTCTCTTCTACCTCAACTCAACTGCTATGATTCATTTTTTGCACATAAATTTGCATTTAATTCATACAATAATGCTGTGAGGTAGGAGGAATTATCTCCTCCTCACCATTTTCCAACTGAAGGAACTGAGGCTACAGTAATTAGAAATGTTAAATAATGTGCCCAAGGTTACACAGCTATTAAATACTGGATTTACAAATGAATTTATTCATTCATTCATAAATACATTATGAACACTGATATGCCTGGAACTATTTCAGGCAGTAGGGAAATAGTAAGCAAACAAACTTATTTTATCCAAGTTTTATCCTGTTTATCACCACTCAATGCCTCATATTAAGTAGCAACTGTTTAAAACATTCCTGAGGGCAAAAAATATATAATCAAAAGCTCCCACTGAGTGCTCCAAAGGTATTTCTAAAGGTGTTGCACTCTAACACTTATGCATGGATATTTGCACAACTCATACTAATGAAATGATAGTATCAATTAACTATGATTTCACTAAAAGAACCTGAAAAGGACTCAAAGGCCAGGCATGGAGGCTCCCATTTATAATCCCAATACTTTGGGAGGCTGAGGCAGAGGATTGCTTGAGCCCAGGAATTCAACACCAGCCTAGGTAATACAGTGAGACTCTGTCTTTTGTTCTTTTTTCTTCCTTCCTTCTTTTCTATCTTTCTTTTTTTTTTTTTTGGTAGAGATGGGGTCTCAAAATGTTGCCCAGGCTAGTCTCAAAATCCTGGGCTCAAGTGATCCTTCCACCTCAGCCTCCCAAAGTGCTGGGATTAAAGGCGTGAGCCACTGCACTTGGGCCCTTCCTTCCTTTCATCCCTCCTGTACACCCTCCCTTCTTTCCTTCATTTTTTAGAGACCGGGTCTCACACTGTCACCCAGGCTGGAGTGTAGTGGTACTATCATAGCTCACTGCCACCTTGAACTCCTAGGCTCAAGGGATCCTCCTGCTGTAGCCTCCTGAATAGCTGGAACCACAGAGGCACACTACTGCAACCATCTAATTTTTAAAGTTTTTGGTTGGGCGCAGTGGCTCACACCTGTAATCGCAGCATTTTGGGAGGCCAGGGTAGGTGAATCATCTGAGGTCAGGAGTTTGAGACCAGCTTGGCCAGCATGGCAAAACCCTGTCTCTACTAAAAATACAAAAATCAGTCAGGCGTGGTGGCAGGCACTTGTAATCCCAGCTACTTGGGAGGCTGAGGCAGGTGAATCGCTTGAACCCAGGAGATGGAGGTTGCAGCAAGCCGAGATGGCACCACTGCACTCCAGCCTGGGCGACAGAGCAAGACTCTGTCTAAAAAATACAAATAATAATAATAATAAAATGATATTTTTTACATTTTTCTGGTAGAGATGGGGTCTCGCCATCTTGCCCAGGATAGTCTTGAACTTCTGGGTCCAAGCAATCCTGTCACCTCAGCCTCCTGAGTAGCTGGGACCAAAAAAAAAGAAAGCAGGGGGAGGTGGGTGAAGGACTAAAGATTCTGCAATATAGCTGGTCTTTCTGCCCTAGGGCTAAATGAATTTCCAGATTTCTGTATGGTTCTTTTTATTATTTAGGTCTGTGTTCAAGTGTGTACCTCTGCAGAGAGACATTCACTGGTCATTCTACCTAAAGAAGATTCCATATATTTTCATTATGGCACTTCTTTCTGAAATTTCCTTATCTGTCTGTTTATAGTTTCTTCTCTGTACTTCTCTCATAGGAATGCAAGCTCTATTCTTGCAAGGATCTTCTTTGTCTTCTCACCCTATTATCACCAAGACCTGGCCATCCCAGGTACTCAATAAACACTATTTTTTAAATGACTAAAATAATAATATGCCCATATAAAAAATACAGGTCTTTAGCTGGGCAGGGTGGCTCACACCTATAATCCCAGCACTTTGGGAGGCCAATGGGGGCAGATCACTTGAGGCCAGGAGCTAGAGACAAGCCTGGACAACATAGCGAAACCTCATCTCTACTAAAAATACAAAAAAAAAAAAAAAAAAGCTGGGCATGGTGGCGCACACCTGTCATCACACCTACTCGAGAGGCTGAGGTACAAGAATCGTTTGAACCTGGGAGGTGGAGGTTGCAGTGAGCCAAGATGGCACCACTGCACTCCAGCCTGAGTGACAGAGCAAGACTCTGTCTCAATAAAAAAAAAAGAAAAAAAGAAAAAAAAAAGCCAGGTGTGGTGGCTCACGAGGTCAGGAGTTTGAGACCAGTCTGACCGACATAGTGAAACCCCGTCTCTACTAAAAATACAAAAATTAGCCAGGCATGGTGGCACACACCTGTAATCCCAGCTACTCAGGAGGCTGAAGCAGAAGAACTGCTTGAATCCCGAGGCAGAGGTTGCAGTGAGCCGAGGTTACGCCATGGCACTCCAGCCTGGGTAACAGAGCAAGACTCTATCGCAAAAAAAAAAAAAAAAAAAAACAAAAAAAAAAAACAGTCTTTATAATTAGGCTACTCAGCAAACATGATTGGGTTATACTGTAGATGAATAGTCAAGACAACGCTGCTACCATTTATTATCAAATCTGTATTGAGTACCTGGCTGTCTATGATCCCTGTGAAGAGCTCCTGAATATTCTTCTTTATGAGTCTGCATGTTACTGCAATTACTTCTTCAAGTACAATTTAATTAATTAAATCTCTCACATTTTTAAGCATCTTCTTTCCCTATCAAACCTACAAACCTATCTGCCCTTGAAACTATCTTCTCTTTTGCTCCTGATGTAATGAGGGCTAAGTTCCTCCTCCTGGGAAAGGCTAATCCTTACCCACAGACTTGGAGCCCACCCCTTCTCAATTCTCAAGAACCTTTTTCCTCTGATTATCCCAATACATGTACCATCAATCTTCCTCTCTGGATCATTCCCATTAGCATACCATCACATTTGAGTATTTCCCATCTTATAAAAAGAAAGTCTTCCCACATCCGCCTTCAACTACTACTCTACTTCTCTGTACCTTTCATAACTAAAAGTCTTTATATAAAGAATCTCTATTTCCTCACCTCCAATTCATTCCTTCAACCAACACAGTTCGGCTTTCACTACAACGTATCATGGAAAGCAATTGTCATGGTCACCAATGACTTCCATGTAGCCAAACTCAATGGTCACTTCTCTGGGCTCATCTTCTGTTTTCAGGAGCACTCAACACAGCTGTAACTCCTACATTCACCACTCTCTTCTCTGGATCCTGAATACTCTTACCTAATTTTCTTCCCACCTCACTGGCAACATCTTCTTAACTCCCCTGTGGCAACCCTCCTGCTCTACAAAACCTCTGCACTTGATTTTTGGCTCTTCTCTTTCTACGCTTTCAGAAGATCTCATTAACTCCCATACATTCAAGTATCTCTTTATTCTGATGACTACCAAATGTGTCTACTAGGTCTAGACTTGTATATTGATTTGCATATTTAATGCCTACCTAACACTGCCTTTTTGTTGTCTCTCAGAGATATCAAATGGACCAAGTCCAATATAAAACTCTTGATCTTATTCCAAACATACCCAGCCTATCCCCCCTTCTCAGCAAATGTCAATACCATCCAACAAAATATTCAAACCAGAACTCTTGAAGGCATCCTAGATTGATCCTTTCCTCTTATCCTCATGTTCATTAGTAAGTCCTATACTTTTTTATCTATAAAATATATCAGCCGGGCGCGGTGGCTCACGCCTGTAATCCCTGCACTTTGGGAGGCCGAGAGGCATGAGGATCACGAGGTCAGGAGATCGAGACATCCTGGCTAACACGGTGAAACCCGCCTCTACTAAAAACACAAAAATTAGCCGGGCGCCGGTGTGGCGGGCCTGTAATCCAGCTACTTGGGAGGCTGAGGTAGAACATGCACTCAGGAGGCGGAGCTTGCAGTGAGTCAGATCGCCACTGCACTCCAGCCTGGGCTTAATGAGTGGAAGACTACCAAAAAAAAAAAAAAATATATATATATATATATCTCTTGAGTTCACATTCTCTTCAGTAGAGGATAGAAATTTAGAGGACAGGCTCTGGAGGTAAGCAACTAGAATTTACATGACAGTAATAATTGCTAGCATTTATTGAGCACTTACTAGTTGCCTGACACTACCCTAATTATTTTACATATATAAACTAATTTAATCTTCATAACAATCTCACAAGGTAAGTACTACTATTATTACCTCCATTTTAAAGAGAAGCATGGAGAGGTTAAGTAATTTGCCCAATCCTGGCGAAGCCAGAATTCAAACCCCTAAGTTTGGTTTCAGATGTCGCTATGCTAGGCTGTCTCTTAGAAAAAATAGACCAAAGATGGGGAGTTGAAAGCTATTCAACAGTCCAGGTAAAAAACATTGAGAATATGATACAGCAACGAAAGTACAGACACAAAGCAGACAAATTCAAGAAATATTCAGATAAGACCTAAATAGAGAGTTACACTATGTTCAAGGATTGAAAGGCTGAATACATATGCCAATGATGTCAATTTATCCCAAATTCATCTATAGGTTCAATTCCAATAAATATCGCAATAGATTCAACTTGACAAGATGATTCTAAAAAACAAATTTTTTTTGAAACAGGGTCTCATTATTGCCCAGGCCAAGTGCAGTGGCATAATCATGGCTCACTGCAGCTTCAACTGCCGAGGCTCAAGCAATCCTCCCCCAACCTCAGCCTCTTGAGTAGCTGGGACTACAGGTGTGCACCACCACACTTGGCTAATTTTTTAATTTTTTTGTAGAGATAGGGTCTGTTTATGTTGCCCAGGCTGGTCTCAAACTCCTGGGCTCAAGCAATCCTTCCACTTTAGCCTTCCAAAATGCTGAGATTACAGGTGTGAGCCACTGCACCCAGCCATTCTAAAATTTCTATCAATAAGCAGAACCAAGAAAGGACAAATACTCCGGAAAAAGAACGAGATGAGGGCTATGCCCTGCCAGATACCAACAATTACTTAAAAACTTTAGTAATTAAGACAGCATGGTATTGACACAGATAGACAAATTAACCTATAGAAGAGAATACAGAACCCATAAACTGACCCCACATATATATAAATTTGATTTACGACAGCTGGTAGAGTTGATCAGTGGCAAAAGATGGACTTTTCAATAAATTATGCTGGAAAAATCAGACATCTGGATGTGAAAAAAACGGAATTGGAGCCTTAGCAACACCCAGTACAAAATCAACTTTAAGACTAAAGTGTGAAAAGCAAACATAGAAAACTTTAAAAAAACAATATAGGAGAATATCTTTATGGCCTCAGCATAAGCAAGAATTTCTTAGACAACGCTGGACAAGGTGGCTCATGCCTACAATCCCAACACTTTGGGAGGCTGAGGCGGGAGGATCACTTGAGGTCAGGAGTTTGAGACCAGCCTGGCCAACATGGCAAAATGCCGTCTGTACTAAAAACACATAAATTAGACGAGGTGCAGTGGCTCACGCCTATAATCCCAACATTTTGGGAGGCCAAGGTGGGCGGATCACTTGAAGTCAGGAGTTCAAGACCAGCCTGGCTAACATGGTGAAACTCTGTCTCTACTAAAAATACAAAAACTAGCTGGGCATGGTGGCGGGTGCCTGTCTTCCTAGCTACTTGGGAGGCTGAGGCAGGAGAATCGCTTGAACCTGGGAAGCAGAGGTTGCAGTGAGCCGAGATCACACCACTGCACTCCAGCCTGGTGGACAGAGTGAGACTCCATCTCAAAAAAAACACCAAATACAAAAATTAGCCAGGTATGGTGGTGCACACCTGTAATTTCAGCTACTTGGGAGGCTGAGGCAGAATTGCTTGAACCCAGGAGGTGAAGGTTGCAGTGAGCCAAGATCACACCATTGCAGTCCAGCCTGGATGATGCAGTGAGACTGTCTCCAAAAAAAAAAATTTTTCTTAGACAACACTCAAAAATCATATATCATAAAAGATTCATTAATTATACTAAGTTAAGAACTTTAGGCCAGGCATGGGGGCTAATGCCTGTAATCCCAACACTCTGAGGTAGGTCGAGGTGGGAGAACTGCCTGAGTCCAGGAGTTTGAGACTAGCCTCAGCAACATAGGGAGACCCCCGTCTCCACAAAAAATACAAAAAATTAGCGAGGCTTGGTGGTGCATGCCTGTGGTCCCAGCTCCTTGAGAAGCAGAGGCAGGAGGATCACTTGAGCCCAGGAGGTTGAGGCTGCAGTGAGCTGTGACTGCCATTGCACTCCAGCCTGGTCGACAGAGCAAGACCCTGTCCCTGCCCCCTCCCCACCAAAAAAAGAACCTTAGAACCAAAGACACATAAAGAGAAGGAAATGACAAGCCACAAACTGGCAGAATATACTGACTACACACAAAACTGACAAAAGATGAGTATCTAAAATATATTTGGGGCTGGCCATGATGTCTCACACCTGTAATCTCAACACTTTTGTAGATAACTCCATCTCTACAAAAATAAAAAATCAGCCAGGTATGGTGGCATGCCCGGCTGTGGTCTCAGCTACTCAGGAGGCTAAGGTAGGATGATTGCCTGAGCCCAGTAGTTTGAGGCTGCAGTGAGTCAAGCTTGTGCCACTACACTGCAGTCTGGGTGACAGAGTGAGATCCTATCTCAAAAAAAAAATTAATAAAATATATCTAAGATTCCTATAAATTAATATGAAAAAGGCCAAACCTCCCTCCCCCACCCTGTACCCCCCAAAAACTCAAATACTTACTTCTTAGGAGAAAACATCAGTGGCCCACAAACATATGAAAAGGTGCTGGCCTCATAAGAAATTAGGAAAATACAAATTAAAACCACAATAAAATACTATTCCACACAAAAATTACAACAGTGAACAAATAAAATAATGGCTAGGATGCAGAACCGAAACACCTGAACTCTAAGTATACTAGAAAAATAATTTAGCGTTATCTTGTAGGAAGATATAGCAAGCTCATAATCCAACAATTCCATTGTTCCTACAATCCCTCTGCCTGGAATATATTTCTCCTCCACCTTTGCATGGCCAAATCTTACCCTTCTTTCAGATACCACCTTAGGAGGTAGAAGTAGTATTTCTATGTTCTGAATTCCTATAGCACTTCAAGTGCTTTTAGCGTTATTTATTTCCAACCTGTATCACATTTATTTATATACATGTCTTATCTTCTCTATCAAATTGTAAGCAAATGAAAGACAGAAACCTGTTTGATTTATTTATACTCAGCATCTGCATATGGGAGCATATGGTGAAGACAATGCTATAGAATCAAGCTGTATAAAACCAAGTACACAGTAGGCACTCAAACGTTTGCTGAATGATAAGAGTAAAAATCTGCTTAGTGACTGAGGGAATAAACTAGGATTTGCTGTGCATATAAAACATTAGGCGGGGCACAGTGGCTCACGCCTGTAATCCCAGCACTTTGGGAGGCCAAAGCAGGCAGATCACCTGAGGTTGGGAGTTAGAGACCAGTCTGGCCAATATAGTGAAACTCCATCTCTACTAAAAATACAAAAATTAGCCAGGTGTGGTGGCACATGCCTGTAATCCCAGCCACTCGGGAGGCTGAAGCAGGAGAATCACTTGAACCCAGGAGGCAGAGGCTGCAGTGAGCTGAGACTGCGCCACTGCACTCCAGCCTCAGCAACAGAGTGAGACTTCATCTCAAAAAAAAAAAAAAAAAAAAAGGAAGGAAGAAAATTAAATCATTGGTGAAAGGAAAACCAGAACACCAATTTGTGTACCCAAAGTCCCAAGTTTATTCTGTTAGGTTCCACTTGAGGCGTAGTGAGAGTCGACTATCAGCAACAAATGGAAACTACTATGAACAAGGCATAAAGGAGACCAGGATAGGAAAAGGTGGGGGGGGTGGGGAGGACAGAAGGTGACAAAGTAGAGGGAAGGCTGGGATAACTGGCAAGCCACATGTAGCAGAATAAAACTGGATCCTCATCTCTCACCTTACACAAAAATCAACTCAAGGTCGATCAAAGACTTACATCTAAGACTTGAAACCATAAAAATTCTAGAATATAACATTGGAAAAACCCTTCTAGACACTAGCTTAGGCAAAGATTTCATGACCAAGAACCCAAAAGCAAATGCAACAAAAACAAAGATAAATAGATGAAACTTAATTAAACTAAAATGCTTCTGCACAACAGAAGAAATAACCAGCAGAGTAAACAGCCCACAGAGTGGGAGAAAGTCTTCACAATCTACATATCCGACAAAGGACTAACATCCAGAATCCACAAGGAACTCAAACAAATCAGCAAGAAAAAAACAATCCCATCAAAAAGTGGCTAAGGACATGAATAGACAATTCTCAAAAGAAGACATACAAATGGTCAACAAGCATATGGAAAAATGCTCAACATCACTATTAGGGAAATGAAAATCAAAACCGCCATGCAATATCACCTTACTTCTGCAAGAACAGCCATAATCAAAAAATTAAAAAAAAAACAACAACAGATGCTGGCATGGATGTGGTGAAAAGGGAACACTTCTATACTGTCGGTGGGAATGTAAACAGTACAATCACTACGAAAAACAGTGTGGAGATTCCTTAAAAAACTAAAAGTATATCTACCATTTGATCCAGCAATCCCACTGCTGGGTATCTACCCAGAGGAAAAGAAGTCCTTATATGAAAAAGATACTTGCACATGCATGTTTATAGTAGCATAATTTGCAATTGCAAAAATATGGAACCAGCCCAAATGCCCATCAACAAGTGGATAAAGAAAATGTGGTGGCCAGGCATGGTGGCCCACACCTGTAATCCCAGCACTTTGGGAGGCGAGGCGGGCGGATCACAAGGTCAGAAGTTCAAGACCAGCCTAGCCAATATGGTGAAACTCCATCTCCACTAAAAATACAAAAATTAGCCGGGCGTGGTGGTGGGTGCCTGTAATCCAGGCTACTCCAGAGGCTGAGACAAGAGAATCACTTGAACCCAGCAGGCAGAAGTTGCAGTTAGCCGAGATTGTGCCACTGCACTCCAGCCTGGGCGACAGAGTGAGACTCTGTCTCAAAAAAAAAAAAAAAGAAAAAAAAAAAAGAAAAGAAAAGAAAATGTGGTATATAGGCCAGGTGCAGTGGCTCACATCTGTAATCCCAGCACTTTGGGAAGCCGAGGTGGGTGGATCACTTGAGGTCAGGAGTTTGAGGCCAGCCTGACCAATATGGCGAAACCCTGTCTTTACTAAAAATACAAAAAGTAGCCTGGCATGGTGTCAGGCGCCTGCAATTCCAGTTACTCTGGAGGTTGAGGCAGGAGAATCTCTTGAACCCAGGAGGTGACAGTTGCAGTGTGCCAAGATTGCACCGCTGTACTCCAGCCTGAGCAACAGAGCGAGACTCCATCTCAAAAGAAAGAAAGAAAATGTAGTATATATACACCATAGAAAATTACTCAGCCATAAAAAGAACGAAATAATGGCATTTGCAGCAAACTGGATGGAACTAGAGACCATTACTCTAAGTGAAGTAACTCAGGAATGGAAAACCAAACGTCGTATGTTTTCACTCGTAAGTGAGAGTTAAGCTATGAGGTCACAAATGTTTAACTATAATACAATGGACTCGAGGGGAAAGGATGGGAAGAGGTGAGGGATAAAAGACTATACACTGGGTACAGTGTATACTGCTCAGGCTCAGGAGATGGGTGCACCACAATCTCAGAAATCACCACTAAAGAACTTATTAATGTAAGCAAACACCACCTGTTCCCCAAAAACCTTGAAAAAAAAAAAAGTAGAGGGAAGGAATGGCAACACTGCTGCTTTGTAGGTTGTCCTCCATAATAAGAGGAGGGCAAGAAAAATGTAGGAAAGCAAAGAAAATTTATGAACTTACAGTAAAAAGGAGTAACAGCATAACTTGAAAGAATGAAGAAATAGATTACGTGATAGATACGTTTTTTCTTAAATTTTTTTCTTTTTTTTCCGAGATGGAAGCTCGCTCTGTCACCCAGGGTGGAGTGCAGTGGCACGATCTTTGCTCACTGCAACCTCCGCTTCCCAGGTTCAAGCGATTCTCGTGCCACAGTCTCTTGAGTAACTGGGACTACAGGCATGCATCACCATGCTCAGCTAATTTTTTGCATTTTTAGTAGAGATGGGGTTTCGCCATGTTGGCCAGGCTGGTCTAGAACTCCTGGCCTCAGGTGATCCACCTGCCTCAGCCTCCCAAAGTGCTGGGATTACAGGGTGAGCCACTGCACCTAGTCTTTAATTTGTTATAAGGTATTTTAGACATAAAAAAGGTAAAACAGTGAAACAAATGACTGTGTACACTCTAGGCAGCTTACAAAACAGCATTAATGGTTGAAGCCCTCTATATTTTTCCTCAGTTATATACCCCTCCAACTCCCAGAGGCAACATTATCCTGAATTTGCACTTAATCATTCTTAACATGTCTTTATACTTTTATAGCAGTGCCATCTTTTTTTTTTTTTTTTTTTTTTTTTTTTTGAGACGGAGTCTTGCTCTGTCCCCCAGGCTGGAGTACAGTGGCACGATCTTGGCTCACTGCAAGCTCCGCCGCCTCCCGGGTTCACGCCATTCTCCTGCCTCTGCCTCCCGAGAAGCTGGGACTACAGGCGCCCGCCACCACGCCGGGCTTTTTTTTTTTTTTTTTTGTATTTTTAGTAGAGACGGGGTTTCACCGTGTTTGCCAGGATGGTCTCCAACTCCTGACCTCGTGATCCGCCCACCTCAGCCTCCCAAAGTGCTGGGATTACAGGTGTGAGCCACCGCACCCGGACAGCAGTACCATCTTTTAAAAAGTAGTGAAGTATGGCTGAGTGCAGTGGCTCATGCCCGTAATCCCAGCACTTTGAGAGGCCGAGGCAGGCGGATCACCTGAGGTCAGGAGTTTGAGACCAGCCTGGCCAACATGGCGAAACCCCTTCTCTATTAAAAATACAAAAATTAGTTGGGCGTGGTGGCAGGCACCTGTAATCCCAGCTACTTGGAAGGCTGAGGCATGAGAATCGCTTGAACCCGGGAGGCGGAGGTTGCAGTGAGCCAAGATGGCGCCACTGCACTTTCAGCCTGGGCGACAGAGCAAGCCTCCATCTTGAAAAAAAAGAAAAAAAATTTTTTTTTTAAATGTAATGAATTAAAAATTCTTTTTAATTTTAAAATTTAAAAAGTAACCGATAACCTTTGCAGGGCGAATCTCATCTAAATACACTGTCCATCATAAAAGACTTAGAATGAAAGGGAAAGGAAAGAACAGTAACAACTGACCAACTCTGAGACAAATAGAGAAGATTTGGAAGATGGACAGGTGATAATTGAAGTGGGTAGAAATGAAGAAAAAAGTACTGAAAAAGCACAGCAAACAACAACAGCAACAAAAGGGCAAAAATTAGTCTCAATAAAGAGACTTAGGTCTCAATGAAGAGAGATCGTTGCCTCAGGAACCGCTATAGTACTTGCCTTTTTTAACAAAATGGAGAGAGAGTGAGTTCATTCACTCAGCAAATTAGCGCATAGGACTTATTAGGCACTATTCTAACAGTAGGCAGAGAGCAGAGAACAAAAGAAAATCCCTTCTGTTATGAAGCATGAAGTTGGGGAGAGAAGCCAACAAATGAATTACACATCAGATGTTAGGGAAAAAATAAAGCAGAGAGGGTAAAGAAAGCAAGGAGTGCTGATGAGGGGAAGGAGGCTCTTGCTATTTTACGTGAAGGAGATTGGAAGCCCTCTCCGATAAAGTGACATGGGAGCAGAAACCTAAAGGAAGTAAGGAACATACAGGAATGTTTCGGGAAGAGTAACTGCAAATGCAAAGACAGTGAGGTGAAAGTGGAGCCCTAAGACTAGGTGTGGCTGCAGCAGAGCAAGCCGGGGAAGAGTATATAAAATGGCTGGAGGAGCAGACCATATAGATCCTTGCCAGATCTGTGGCTTTTATTCAAAGTGAGATGTGAAATCACTGGACAGTTTTCAGGCGAAAAGTAGCACAATCTGATGAACATTTTAAAGAAAGTGATCATATAATTTATCACTAAAATAGGTACACCTTAGTGAGTGAAAAAGGGTGATATTAATGGTTACCTTAGGACAGTATTAACAAGACCTAATTTTAAAAGGCTTCTCTGTGTGTAAATCATTTTGAAGGAATTGCTCCTGGCCAAACCTGGAACACTGTCATCAAAATATGTAGTGATAGAAGATTACAATGTATTTAATAAAGTAAGAATCTATGAGTCTATATTGATTAAAAAAAAATAGGAACAGAAAACTCTTTCTTACAGAAGAAAGCCAACTAATAAATGTACAGGGAAGGTAAAAAGAGACAATCGCTTGGCAACGACCATAAAGATAACTGATTAGGGCAAGAATCATCTGAATGCTAAAATTAACAGGTGAAAGTTTGAGAACAGGATATTTACATAGTCACAAAACATCTCCCAAGACATTATTACAAAAGGCAAATGAATAACTTTATGAGGGAGAAAACTGGACCCTACCACTCAAGTAATATTGTCAGTAATAGGAGTAATAAATAGCATGTGCATCCTAATATGATACACAGAGAACTCAGCATCACTTCTTAGGTATTAAT
Organism: Papio anubis; assembly: GCF_008728515.1. Lineage (NCBI taxonomy): Eukaryota > Metazoa > Chordata > Mammalia > Primates > Cercopithecidae > Papio > Papio anubis. The sequence goes on from NC_044984.1 coordinate 45,984,098, forward strand.
GCCCAACGTGAATAACCTGAATCTAACCACGAGGAAACAACAGACAAAAACAAATTGAAGGATGCTCCACAAAATAACTACCCTGCACTTATCAAATTGTCAGTGTCATAAAAATACAGACTCAAGAACTGTTTCAGATTAAAGGAGATGAAAGAGACAAGGTCACTGAATCAATACATGATATTGGATATTCTTTTACTATAATGGATATTATTAGGACAACTGAGAAAATCTGAATAAGGTCTACAGATTATAGCATTGTGTCAGTGTTAAGTTCCCGATTTTGATCATTATACCATAGTTATGTAAGAGAATTTCTTGTTTTTAAAAAATACAAACTGAAGTATTTAGGTGTTTGGGGTATCACATCTGCCTTTTACCTTTAAATCATTCAGAAAAAAATTATTCTGAGTGTGTGAGAAATTCTGAAAAAGAGAAGGATAAAGCAAATATATTAAAATATTATCCTTCGGGGAATCTAGGTGAAGGGTTTTCACAAATTCTTTGTAGTATTCATGCAAATATTATACAAGTCTAAAATTATTTTTTCCCAATTGCTTTTTATTGTGATAAAATACACACAACAAACTTTACTATCTTAATCACTTTTAAGTGGACAGTTCAGTGGTATTAAGCACAATCATATTGTTGTACAACCATCACCATCATCCATCTCCAGAACTCTTCATCTTGCAAAGCTGAAACTCTCATACCCACTGAACAGTAACTAGCCCCTGGCAACCATCATTGGTGGTGATACTTTTGCAGCTAGCTGAGGGATCAGGACTAGGGCAAAGGATAACTATTTGCATTCTTTTTGTTTTCCATTTTTAAAATTTGTAGTAAAATATACATAATACTATGTTGGCTGGGCACAGCAGCTCAGGTTTCTAATTCTAGCACTTTGGCAGGCCAAGGCAGGGGGATGGCTTGAGGTCAGTTCTAGACCAGCCTGGGCAACATAGCAAGACCCCATCTCTCTAAAATTTTTTAAAACTTAGCTAGGTGTGGTGGTGCACACCTGTAGTCCCAACTACTCGGGAGGCTAAGGCAGGGGAATAGCTTGGGCCTAGGAGTTTGAGGTTGCGGTGAACTGTCATTGTGCCACTGCACTGCAGCCTAGGTGACAGAGCAAGACCCTGTCTCAAAAAAAAAAAAAAAAAGGTTATCATTTAACCTTTTTTTGTTGTTTTTTTTGTTGTTGTCTATATCAATGCTTCAATCTGTAATATTTTAACCATTTTTAAGTGTACATGTCAGTGCTATTAAGTACATTCACAGTGTACTTAACCATCACCACTATCCATTTTCAGAAATTTTCATCATCCCAATCTAAAATTCTGTGCCCATTAAACAAGAACTACTCACTCTCCCCTCTCCTGGTAACCACTACTCAACATTCTATCATTATGAATTTGACTACTTGAGGTATTTCATGGCAGTGGAATCATATATTTATCCTTTTGTGTCTGACATTTCACACATCATAATGTCCCAAGATTTATCCATGTTATATCACATATCAGAATCTCCTTCCTTTTCAAGCCTGAATAATATTCCATCATATGTACATATTATATACATTTTGTTTAGGTTGCTTCCACCTTTTGGCTGTTGTGAATAATGTTGCTAAACATAGGTGTACAAATAGCTGCTCAAGTCGCTGCTTTCAGTTGTCTTGAATATGTACTCAGAAGTGAAATAGCTGTATCATAATTCTACGTTTAGTTTTTTTGAGGAACCACCATACTGTTTTCCACAGTGAATGCACCATTTTACATTGCCACCAGCAATGCATAAAGGTTCCAGTTCCTCTACATTCTTTCCAACACCTGTTACTTCGATTTTTTACTAGCAGCCATCCTAAAGGCTGAATAATATTCCATTGTATGTACTCACAACATTTTGCTTATCCATTCATCCTTTGATCAATGGGTTATACCTATGAACATTAGGTACACAAATATCTCTTAGGGACCCTGCTTTCAATTATTTTGAGTATACATTAGGTCATTGTTTTCTGATGGGGGGATCCAAGACTCCCGTGGATGTATGAAACCACAGAGAGTATCAAACCCCACGTATAGTGTGTTTTTTCTTATATATATATATGTATATATCCATAGTAAAGTTAATTTATAAATTAGGCAGAGTAAGAGATTAACAACAACTAATAATAAAACAACCACAACAACATATAGTAATAAATTATATAACTGTGGCTGGGAACAGTGGCTCACACCGGTAATTCCAGCATTTTGGGAGGCCGAAGCGGGCAGATCACTCGAGATCAGGAGTTCGAGACCAGCCTGGCCAACAAGGTGAAATCCTGTCTCTATTAAAAATACAAAATTAGCCAGGCGTGGTGGCAGGCGCCTGTAATCTCAGCGACTCGGGAGGCTGAGGCACAGGAATCACTTGAATCTGGGAGGTGGAGGCTGCAGTGAGCTGAGATGGTGCCACTGCACTCCAGCCTAGGCGACACAGTGAGATTCCATCTCTAAATAAATAAAAGTAGTGTCTCTCTCTCTCTCTCTCTCTCTCTCTCTCAAAATATCTTATTACACTATACTCACCTATTTTTTTTTACAGGCCACAGTTGAACTTGGGTAACTGAAATCTCAGAAAGTGAAACCTAGGATAAAGGGGAACCACTAAACCTCCACAAGTAGAATTACAGGATCATATGGTGTGAGGATTTTTAGGTGTCAACTTGACTGATTAAAGGATACTTACAAAGTGGGTAAAGCATGGTTTCTGACTGTATCTGTGAGGGTGTTTCCAGAGGAGACTGGTGTGTGAGTAGGTTGACTGAAAGAGTAAGATCCACCCTCAATGTGGGAGGGCAACATCCAGTGGGCTGGGAGCCCAGATAGAACAAAAAGGCAGAGTAAAGGTAAATCCATTTTCTCTCCTGGGGCTGGGACACCCTTCTCCTGCCCTTTGATATCAGTATTCCAAGTTCTCCAGCCTTTGGACCCCAGGACTTACACTAGTAGCCTCTCAGGTTTTCAGGCCTTCAGCCTCGGTGTGAAATTTATGCCATTGGTTTCCCTGGTTCTGGGGCTTTGAGACTTAGACCGAGCCAATGTACTGGCATCCCTGGTTCTCTAGTTTGCAGATGACCTATCATGGCACTTCTTAGTTTCCATAATTGAGTAAGCCAATTCTCCTCATAAATCCCCTCTCCTTCACCCATCCATCCATCTATACCCTACTGGTTTTGTCTCTGGAAAATCCTGACACGTACGGTAATTTTATTTTTAATTTTTGGAAGAACCACCATAGTTTTTCACATAGGCTGTGCCATTAGACATGACTACCAACAGTGTACAATGGTTCCAATTTTTCCATGTCCTTCTCAACAATTATTTTCTGCTGTTCTTGATAGCAGCCATCCTAATGGGTGTGAGGTAGTATCTTGGAGTTTTGACTTGCATTTCCCTAATTAGCAATGTTGAGTATCTTTTCATTTGCTTATTGGTCATGGTGTAAATCCTTTTAATCTACTGCTAAATCTGGTTTGCTAGCATTCTGTTGATGATTTTTACATCAATGTTCCTAAGAAATGTTAGTCTATAGGCCAGGCACGGTGGCTCACGCCTGTAAAGACAGCACTTTGGGAGGACGAGGCGGGTGGATCACTTCCAGCCTAGCCAACATGGCAAAGCCCCATCTCTACCAAAAATTTAGAAATTAGCTGGGCGTGGTGGCACATGCCTGTGATCCCAGCTACTTGGGAGGCTTTGGCACGAGATTCATTTGAACCCAGGAGGCCCAGGCTGCAGTGAGCCAAGATTGCACCACTACACTCCAGCCTCAGTGATACAGTGAGACTCTTTTTTGTCTCAAAAAAAAAAAAAAGAAAGAAAGAACGAACTATTAGTCTACAGATTTCTTATAGCATCTTTGGGCTTTGGCATCAAGACTGTATTCATCCATTTTGCATTGCTATAAAGGAATACCTGAGGCTGGGTAATTTACAAAGGAAAGAGGTTTATTTGGCTTATGGTTCTGCAGGCTGTACAAGAAGCATGGTGCCAGTATCTGCTTCTGATAAGTACCTCAGGAAACTTTCAATCACGGCAGAAGGTGAAGGAAGAGCAGGTATGTCACATGGCAAGAAAGGAAGCAAGAGAGAGGGGAGAGGTGTGACATTTAAACACCCAGCTCTTGAGTAAACTAATATAGCAAAAATGCACTCACTACCATAGGGACCACACCAAGCCATTCCTGAGGGATACACCCCCATGACCCAGATACTTCCCACTAGGCCCCACCCACCTCCAACACGGCAGATCAAATCTCAACTTGCAATTTGGAGGGACAAATATCCAAACTATGTCAAAGATAATGCTGATGTCACAGAATGAATTAGTGAGTGTTCTTTCCTCTTCAGTGTTCTGAAAAGTCTGAGACAGACTGGTGTTAGTTAATCTTGAAATGTTGATAGAACTCACCAGTGAAGTCATCAGGTCCAGAGATTTCTCTGTTGGGACATTTTTGATTACAAATGCAATCTCCTTATGAGTTATAAGACTACTTACATTTTCTATTTCTTAGTAGTTTAGTCTTGGTAGGTTTTGTGTTTCTAGGATGTGACCATTTCATCTAGGTTACCCAATTTGTTGGCATACAATTGGTTTATTAATCTTTTTCCCCAAAAAACTAGTCAAGTGCAGTAGTAAGGATGGGGGAAAGAGTAGAATAAGTTCTATCTGTAACTGACTGTCAACAATCAATTAAGATAATTCACTATCTTCAGACCAGCCTATAATTGCTTATCATACTCTATTATAATCTCTCTTTTTTTTTCTTTTTTTTTTGAGATAAGAGTTTCACTCTTGTTACCCAGGCTGGAGTACAACAGCGCAGTATCAGCTCACTGCAACCTCCACCTCCCGGGTTCAAGCGATTTTCCTGCCTTAGCTTCCTGAGTAGCTGGGATTACAGGCATACGCCACTATGGCTGGTTAATTTTCTTGTTTGTATTTTTACGGGGTTTCACCATGTTGGCCAGGCTGGTCTCGAACTCCTGACCTCAAGTGATCTGCCCACCTCAGCCTCCCAAACTGCTGGGGATTACAGGCATCAGCCACTGCGCCCAGCCCAAGAGACAGGCTCTGTCACCCTAGCTAGAATGCCATGGCACAATCATGGTTAACTGCAGTCTTGAATTCCTGGGCTAAAGCAATCCTTCTGCCTCAGCCTTCCAAGTAGCTAGGACTACAGGCAGGTGTTATTTTTTTGTATAGACAGTGTCTCAGTATGTTGTCCAGGCTGGTTTGAGCTCCTGGGCTCAAGTGATGTTCCCAGTTCAGCCTTCAAAAGCAGGAATTATACATGTGAGCTGCCATGCCCAGCCTACCCTTTCCATTTCTGTGGAATTGAGGGTAATATTCCCACTTTCAATTTTATCTTTAGTATTTCAGTAATTTGAGTCTTTTTTTTTTTTTTTGAGATGGAGTCTCGCTCTGTTTCCCAGGCTGGAGTACAGTGGCATTATCTTGGCTCACTGCAACCACCACTCACCTCCTGGGTTCAGGCAATTCTCCTGCGTCAGCCTCCAGAGTAGCTGGGATTATAAGCATGCACCACCATGCCCAACTAATTTTTGTATTTTTAGTACAGACAGGATTTCGCCATGTTGGCCACGCTGGTCTCGAACTCCTGACCTCAGGTGATCCTCCCACTTTGAACTCCCAAAGTGCGGGGATTACAAGCATAAACCACTGCACCCAACCCATTATAATATTTTTTTTATCCACTATAATCTTAATTTTTTTTTTAGAGACAGAGTCTCGTTCTGTCGCCAAGGCTGGAGTGATGTGGCATGATCATAGCTCACTGCAGGCTCAAACTCCTGGGCTCAAGCAATCCTCTCACCTCAGCCTCCAGAGTAGCTACGACTACAGGCATATACCACCATGCCCAGCTAATTTTTCTTCTTTTATTATTTTTGTAGGGACTAGGTCTTGCTATGTTGCCCAGGCCAGTCTTCAACTCCTGAACTCAAGAGAGCCCCCCATTGCTAAAGCACTGGTATTACAGGTATAAGCCACCATGCCTGGCCTCCATTATAATCTCATAGGACCACTGTCATCTATGCTATCTGTCACTGACCAAAACATCATTATGCAGTACATGACTGTACTGAGCCTTTCACCTACCCTGGGCATGCACAATTACTTCTTATTCTCCCATCTATTTGGTTCCTATTGATCGTCCTAGTCATCAATATTTTGTTGCTTGTTTGTTTTTTAAGACAGTCTTGCTCTGTCACCCAGGCTGGAGTGCAGTGGCACGATCTCGGCTCACTGCAACCTCTGTCTCCCAGGTTCATGCGATTCTCCCGCCTCAGCCTCCCAAGTAGCTGGGACTACAAGCATGAGCCACCATGCCCAGCTAATTTTTATATTTTTAGTAGAGACAGAGTCTCACCATGCTGGCCAGCCTGGTCTCAAACTCCTGACCTCAAGTGATCCTCCAGCCTTGGCCTCCCAAAGTGCTGAGATTACAGGCGTGACCCACCACGCCCGGCCCCTAGTCATCAATATCTGGCTCTCAAAAGGGAAAAAAGAAAAAAAAAATGGAGACGGGGAGTATGGTGCCAGCCCTTTAAATCTTCCAGACATCGGCCAGATGCGGTGGCTCAAACCTGTATTACCAGCACTTTGGGAGGCCGAGGCGGGAGAATCACAAGGTCAGGAGTTCGAGACCAGCCTGGCCAACATGGTGAAACCCTGTCTCTACTAAAAATACAAAAAAACAAAAACAAAAAAATTAGCCAGGCATGGTGGCGGGCGCTGGTAAACCCTGCTACTCGGGAGGCTGAGGCAGGGGAATCGCTTGAACTCAGGAGGCGGAGGTTGCAGTGAGCCAAGATCGCACCACTGCACTCTAGCTTGGGCATCAGTGTGAGACACTGTCTCAAAAAAAGAGAAATCTCCTGGACATCACTTTGGTGGTGGTAGTGGGGGGACTTGCAACAAAGTGGTGAGGTGCAACAATAACCATTGCCTCTTTGCAACTCTGTGATCAAAAACAGCAATTCTTTCTTTTATTTTTAATTTATTTTTTATTTTTTTGAGACAGCGTCTCGCCCTGTCACCCAGGCTGGAGTGTAATGGCGTGATCTTGGCTCACTGCAACCTCCACCTCCCAGGTTCAAGCAATTATCATGCCTCAGCCTCCCAAATAGCAGGGATTACAGGCGCCCTCCCACCACACCCAGCTAATTTTTGTATTTTTAGTAGAGACGGGGTTTCACCACGTGGGCCAGGCTGGTCTCGAACTCCTGACCTCAAGTGATCCACCCACCTTGGCCTCCCAAAGTGCTGGGATTACAGGCGTGAGCCACTGCGCCAGCCTCTTTTTTTTTTCAGACAGAGTCTCACTCTGTCGCCCAGGCTGCAGTGCAGTGGCACAAGTTCTGTCGCCCAAGCTGTGGTGCAGTGGTGCAATATCAGCTCACTGCAACCTCCACCTCCCAGGTTCAAGCAATTCTCCTGCCTCAGCCTCCTGAGTGGCTGGGGTTACAGGCATGCGCCACCACGCCTGGCTAATTTTTGTATTTTTAGTAGAGACAGGGTTGCACCATGTTGGCCAGACTGGTCTCAAACTCCTAACCTCAAGTGATCCTAACCTCAAGTGATCCACCCGTCTTGGCCTCCCAAAGTGCTGGAATTACAGGTGTGAGCCACTGCGCCTGGCCAGAAGCAGCAATTCTGATTGGAGCACAGATTTCTGAAATGTAGGTTTTTGTTTTTAGAGACAAGGTATCACTATGTTGCCCAGGCTGGTCTCAAACTCCCAGACTCAAGCAATCCTTTTGCCTCAGCCTCCCAAAGCGCTGGGATTATAGGCACCAGCCACTGCACTTGATCCAGATTCCTGATATTTGGAAGAAATGGTCATTTCTGCACACTTTAGGTTCTACAAACTATGTGCAAGCTGCTCTAGGAACACGTGCACAACTGCCTGCCATGGGGCTGAGGGATGTGGATGGGCAGCTGCTATTGTACTAAGTGCTGCAATTGACTGAAATTAACCACAATTTACCGTCCAGGATTGAATGGGGAATTCTGAGGATGGTATCCTCACGGTTAATGAAGATTTCAATAAACTACAGAGTTCCAAAGGAGATGCATCAGACAGATTCTGCCAGAACAATTGTTATCTTGGTGGGGAGACAGATTTCTGGTACTTCCTACTTTATCATCTTCCCACAATCCTCTCCGATTTTTTTTTTTTTTTTTTTTTTTTTTTTTTTTTTTTTTTTGAGACAGAGTCTTGCTCTGTCACCCAGGCTGGAATGCACTGGCACAATTTCAGCTCACTGCAACCTCTGCCTCTGGGGTTCAAGAGATTCTCCTGCCTCAGCCTCCCAAGTGGCTGGGATTACAGGTGCCCGCCACCATGCCCAGCTAATTTTTTGTATCTTTAGCACAGATGAGGTTTCACCATGTTGGCCAGGCTGGTTTCAAACTCCTGACCTTGTGATCTGCCTGCCTTGGCCTCCCAAAGTGCTGGGATTATAGGCGTGAGCCACCACGCCCGGCTGTGAATTTTTTTTTTTAAACTCTGATTTTTCCATATTGAGAATGAAATTATCAGGCTGGGCGAGGTGGCTCAAGCCTGTAATCCCAGCACTTTGGGAGGCCGAGGCGGGTGGATCACGAGGTCAGGAGATCGAGACCATCCTGGCTAACATGGTGAAACCCCGTCTCTACTTAAATATACAAAAAACTAGCCGGGCGTGGTGGCGGGCGCCTGTAGTCCCAGCCACTCGGAGGCTGAGGCAGGAGAATGGCGTGAACCTGGGAGGCGGAGCTTGCAGTAAGCCGAGATCGCGCCACTGCACTCCAGCCTGGGTGACACAGCGCGAGACTCCGTCTCAAAAAAAAAAAAAAAAAAAGAATGAAATTATCTTTTAAGTGGAAAAAAACATAGGCACTGGCACTTACAAAGGGTTCTTTCTGTGTAGAGAACAGATTGGATGAGTATGTGTGTGTGTGCATGTGTGTGTGCGTGCATACACTGAGTCAGAAGGAAGGTTGGATCAACTAAATGGATGCTGAAAATTAGCGACATAGGTCATGGAAGATGATAGAGTAGGAACTCCAGGAGTTAGTACTTTCACCAAAACAACTATTGAGATGGCAAGAACTGCTTGAGGTGACTATTTTAGGACTCTGGGGTCTAATGAAACACTTGCAGTGTCCAGAAGAGTGCTTGATAAAGAAAAAAGTTGGTAAATTTTAGTGAATTTTGGCATTTGGAATAGCATCTATCATTCTGTAGCTCCCAGCCCTGTGGTACGCAACTGTTGAGATGGCAGTTCCTGTTGCAGCTTGCTGGTGCTAGGGTGGGAAATAGGGGCTTCGTCTGTGGGGAAAAGAGAGATCAGCCTGTTACTGTGTCTATATAGAAAGAAGTAGACATAAGAGACTCCATTTTGTTCTGTATTTCAGATGCTGTTAATCTGTGACGCTACCCCCAACCTTGTCCTTGCAAGAGACATGTGCTGTGGTGACTCAAGGTTTAATGGATTTTGGGCTGTGCAGGATGTGTCTTTGTTAAACAAGTGCCTGAAGGCAGCTTGCTGGTTAAAAATCCTGCCCGTCCCTGGGCAATGGAACATCTCTGTGTGAGACCCGATGGTATGCTCTGTTTACTGAGATAGGAGAAAACCACCTTACCGCATAAGGTGGGACTTGCTGGCGGGACTTGCTGGCACAATGATGCTAAGAGGTTTATGGAGATGTTTGCATATGCATATCAAGGCACAGCATTTTCCTTTGAACTTATTCATGTCACAGAGATCTTTATCCATATGTCTTACTGCTAATTTTCTCCCTAAAATGATCCTATTGTCCTGCCACTCCCTTATCTTTAAGATGGTAAAGATAATTATCAATAAATACTAAGGGAACTCAGAGACCGGTGCCCGGCGTGGGTCCTCTGTATGCTGAGCGCCGGTCCCCTGGGCCCACTTTTTCTTTCTCTATACTTTGTCTCTGTGTCTCATTTCTTTTTTCAAGTCTCTCGTTCCACCTAACGAGAAACGCCCACAGGTGTGGAGGGGCAGGCCACCCCTTCATTTGTCCTCCAAAAAATTGAGGTTATGTGTTTCGTTCACTACTTTTGATTGCTGAGGAGCTGCCAGAGCGCTGGCCACTGTTTCACACATGCACACCCCCTGACTGAAATTGCTTCCCTAGTGGCACTAGACAATTGAACTTAAAGAGAGAGAACACTCCTTTTTTCTTCATGTTTTCTTTTCTTACTGGATCTAAGCATTTAAGGAAATCTCTGTCAAGTCACTGAAAGACCACAGAGATAAAAGAACAGAGATTCAGTGACCACATGCAACCAGGTATACACTCTGCAAAGACAATCTGGAAAAGTCACTAAACAAATGCAGCTTTCATAAGTAACAACAGTCATCTCTAGGGAGGCAGTGGAATCTGACTTTCAGAGTTACCATATTACAGCACACAAAATGTCAACTTCCCAACAAAAATTTGCAAAGCAAACAAAGAAACAGGACTATATGGCCCATTCACAGGGAAAAAAAAAAAGAAAAGAAATTGGTGGGACATGGGGTGGCTCATGCCTGTAATCCCAGCACTTTGGGAGGCCGAGGCGGGTGGATCACGAGGTCAGAAGATTGAGACCATCCCTGGCTAACACGGTGAAACCCCATCTCTACTAAAAATACAAAACATTAGCTGGGTGTGGTGGTGGGCACCTATAGTCCCAGCTGCTTGGGAGGCTGAGGCAGGAAAACAGTGTGAACCTGGGAGGCAGAGCTTGCAGTGAGCCAAGATCGCGCCACTGCACTCCAGCCTGGGAGACAGCAAGACTCCATCTCAAAAAAAAAAAAAAAAGAAAAAGAGATTGACAGAAACCACCCCATAGAAAGCCAGACAATGGACCTACTAGACAAAGACTTTAACTGTCTTAAATATGCTCAGAGAGTTGAAGGAAACCATGAAAACAAACAAACAAACAAACAAAAAACTAAAGGAAATCAGGAGAACAATGTATAAACAAGTAAGGAATATCAATAAAAATATTTTTAAAATATAAAAATGAATGAAATAGCAATTTTGGACATAAAGATACAAGAGCCAAAATAAAGATTTCACTAAAGGATTCAACAGCAGAGTTGAACAGGCAGAAAAAAGAATCAATGAACATGAAGAGAGAACTGAAATTACTTAAGCTAAAAAGCAGGAAAAAAAAAATGAACAAAGAAAAATGAACAGAAGGCCGGGCGCGGTGGCTCAAGCCTGTAATCCCAGCACTTTGGGAGGCCGAGACGGGCGGATCACAAGGTCAGGAGATCGAGACCATCCTGGCTAACACGGTGAAACCCCGTCTCTACTAAAAAATACAAAAAACTAGCCGGGCGCGGTGGCGCCCAGTAGTCCCAACTACTTGGGAGGCTGAGGCAGGAGAATGGTGTGAACCGGGGAGGCGGAGCTTGCAGTGAGCTGAGATCTGGCCACTGCACTCCAGCCTGGACGGCAGAGCGAGACTCCGCCTCAAAAAAAAAAAAGAAAAAAAAAAAAGAAAAATGAACAGAGGCTGGGCACAGTGGCTCACACCTATAATCCCAGCACTTCGGGAGGCCAAAGCGGGTGGATCACCTGAGGTCAGGAGTTCAAGACCAGTCTGGCCAACATGGCAAAACCCCATCTGTACTAAAAATACAACAATTAGCTGGGTGTGGTAGCCCACAGCTGTAGTCCCCGCCACGCAGGAGGCTGAGGCAGGAGACTTGCTTGAACCCGGGAGGTGGAGGTTGCAGTGAGCCAAAATGGTGCCACTGCACTCGAGCCTGGGTGACAGAGCTAGACCCCATCTCAAAAAAAAGAAAAAGGAACGAGCCATGGGGCCTACTGGGACACCATCAAATGTATCAATGGCTAAACCAACCTAATTAACACATGCATTACCTCATATGCTTCTCTTTTTTGTGGTGAAAACACTTAAAATCAACTCTACTCTCTTAGCAATGTTCAAGTATACAATATATTGTAATAACTATAGTCCCCATGATGTATAAGAGATTTTGAACTAAATCTTGATTTTTTTTTGTGGTTGGGTCTCACTCTGTCACCCAGGCTAGAGTACAGTGGCACAATCACAGCTCACTGAAGCATTTACAACCCTAAATTTCCCTCTGAGGTTTTACTGCATCCCTTAAGTTTTGGTATGTATGTTTTCATTTTAATTTGTCTCAATGTATTTTCTTATCTCCCTAATGATTTCCTCTTCTTATTCATTTGGTGTTTAAGTGTGTTGTTTAATGCTCACTTCAGCAGCACATACACTAAAGTTGGAATGATTCAGAGAAGATTAGCATGGCCTCTGAACAAGGATGACATGCAAATTCGTGAAGCATTCTATATTTTAAACATTTCAGGGCTGGGTATGGTGGCTCATGCTTGTAATCTCAGCACTTAGTAAGAGGCCAAGGCAGGAGGATCACTTGATCCCAGGAATTTGAGACCAGCCTGAGCAACATGATGAAACCCTGTCTCTTTAAAAAATACAAAAATTAGCTAGTTACGGTACCAGCTACTTGGGAGACTGAGGTGGGAGGATTGCCTGAATCTGGAAGGTTGAGGCTACAGTGAGCTGTGATGGTGCTACTGCACCCCAGCCTGGGCAACAGAGCAAGACCCTGTCTCAAAATAATAATAATAATAATAATAATAAGGCCAGGCACAGTGGCTCACGCCTGTAATCCCAGCACTTTGGGAGGCCAAGGCAGACAGATCACCTGAAGTTGGGAGTTCAAGACCAGCCTGGCCAACATGGCAAAACTCCGTCTCTACTAAAAATACAAAAATTAGCCAGGCATGGTGGTGCATGTCTGTAATCCCAGCTACTTGGGAGGCTGAGGCAGGAGAATCACTTGAACCCGGGAGGCAGAGGTTGCAGTGAGCCAAGATCACGCCACTGTACTCCAGCCCAGGCAACAGAGCAAGACTCTGTCTCAATAAATACACAAATAAATAAATAAATAATAACAAAATTTTAGAAAGAAGGCAGGGTATGCCTTTAATCCCAACACTCTGGGAGGCTGAGGTGGGAGGATCGCTTGAGCCCAGGAGCTCAAGACATGCCTAGGCACCATAGTGAAACCCCCATCTCTACAAAAAATAAAAATAAAAAGAGATACAAAAAAAAGAGAAAGACCTTAAATCAATACTCTAACTTCAGACCTTAAGGAACTAGAAAAAGCAGCACAAACTGGACCCAACAAAACAGAGGGAATAATAATGTCTAGAGCAGAGATAAGTGAAATAAAGAATAAAAATAAGGCAGGTGCAGTACCTCACACCTGTAATCCCAGCACTTTGGGAGGCTGAGGCAGGAGGATTGCTTGAGGCCAGGAGTTCAAAGCCTGTGCAAGACAGTGAGACCCCATCTCTATGAAATTTAAAAAAAAAAAAATTAGCTGGGTTTGATGATGCATGCCTGTAGTCTCAGTTACTCAGGAGGCTGAGGTAAGCGGATCACTTGAGCCCAGGAGTTTGAGGTTGCAGTGCATATGATCACACCACACCACTGCATCATTCCAGCCTGGGTAACAGAGCACGACCCCATCTCTCAAAAACAAACAAACAAACAACAACAAAAACCAAGAAGAATAAAAATAGTAGAAAGAATCAACAAAACCAAAAATCTGTTATCTAAAAAGATCAACAGAATTTACAAACTCTTGCTACACTGACTGGGAAAAAAAGAAAGAAGATGAAAATAAATAAAATCAGAAATGAAACCAGGGATATTACTACTAATTTTACATAAATGAAAGGATTATAAGAGAATAATATGAATGACTATAAACCAGCATATTAGATAATTTAGATAAAACAGACAAATGTTTAGAAACATTAAAGTACGAAAACTGACTCAGAAAAAATTAAGTCTCAACAAACCTATAATAAGAGATTGAATTGTTAAACAAAAACCTCCCAACAAAGAAAAGCCCAGTATCACATGGCTTCATTGGCAAATTCTACCAAATATTCAAAGAATTAACACCAATCCTACTCAAACTCCTTCAAAAAACAGAAAAGAATGGAACACTTCCTAATGTTCTATGAGGCCAACATCACCCTCACACCAAAGTCAGAAAAAGATATGATAAAATTCAGGCTGGGCATGGTGGCTCACACCTGTAATCCTAGCACTTTGGGAGGCTGAGGCAGGAGGATCCCTTGAGTCCAGGAGTTGAGACCAGCCTGGGCAACACAGGGACACTTGGTCTCTTTAAAAAACATATATATATATATGATAAGAAAACTATAAACCAATATCCCATATGAATATAGAAACAAAAATCCTTAAGAAAATAACAGCAAACTGCAAACTGGATCCAACAATACATTAAAAAGATTATACACCATGACCAACATGTATCCCAGGAATGCAAGAGTGGTTAAACATAAGGAAATCAATCAATGTGATACACCACATTATCATCTCAATAGACACAAAAAAGATATTTGAAAAAATTCAATACCCTTTTATGATTTAAAAAGAAAAACACTCAGCAAAAGCTCAAAGACACTATGCTAAGTGTATAAGTCAGTCACAAAAGGATAAATATATGATTCCACATATATGAGTTTCTTAGAGTAGTCAAATTCATAGAGACAGAAAATAGAATGAGAGGCTGGAGTGAGGGGAGATGGGAAGTTAGTGTTTAATAGGTACAGCATTTCACTTTAGGATGAAAAAATTCTGGAGACAGATCACAGTGATAGTTGTACAACAACGTGAATGTACTTAATTACACTAACCTGGACATTCTTAACGGGTTAAAATGATAGAATTTTATGTTTTGGGTATTTTACCACAATAAACACACACATACACACATATTCACCAAACTAGGAATAGAAGGAAACTTCTTTAACACTAAAACGGCATTTATGAAAAACTCTGAATAGGGCATGGTGGCACATGCCTGTAGTCCCAGCTACTCAGAAGGCTGAGGCAGGACTGCTTGAGCCCCGGGAGTTCAAGGCTGCAGTGAGCCATGAACATGCCACTGCACTCCAGCCTGGGCAACAGAGTGAGACCTCATCTCACAAAAAAAAAAAAAAAAGTTGGCTGGGCATGGTGGCTCACACCTGTAATCCCAGCACTTTGGGAGGCCAAGGTAGGTGGATACCTGAGATCAGGAGTCAGACCAGCCTGGCTAACATGGCGAAACCCTATCTCCACTAAAAATACAAAAATTAGCTGGGCTTGTTGGCATGCGCCTGTAGTCCCAGCTACTCGGAAGGCTGAGGCAGGAAAATCGCTTGAACCCGGGAGGCAGAGGTTGCAAGTGAGCTGAGATCGCGCCACTGAACTCCAGCGTCGCCAACAGAGCGAGACTCCATCTCAAAAAAAAAAAAAAAAAAGTCAAGAGAATAGTGACAAGTACCTAACACATGAAAAAAAGGATGAAGGCCGGGCGCGGTGGCTCAAGCCTGTAATCCCAGCACTTTGGGAGGCCGAGACGGGCGGATCACGAGGTCAGGAGATCGAGACCATCCTGACTAACACGGTGAAACCCCGTCTCTACTAAAATACAAAAAAAATTAGCTGGGCGAGGTGGCGGGCGCCTGTACTCCCAGCTACTCGGGAGGCTGAGGCAGGAGAATGGCGTGAACCCGGGAGGCGGGGCTTGCAGTGAGCTGAGATCTGGCCACTGCACTCCAGCCTGGGCAACAGAGCCAGACTCCGTCTCAAAAAAAAAAAAAGAAAAAAAGGATGAAAAAAACAAAAAAGCCGTGCATAGTGTTATGTGCCTGTAGTGTAAGCTACTTGGAAGGCTGAAGTGGGAGGATCACTTGAGCCCGGGAGATAGAAGTTGCACTGAGCCGAGATGGTGCCACTGCACCCCAGCCTGGGTGACAGAACAGGACCCGTCTCAAAAAAAGAAAAGAAAAGAGTACTTAAAATGTTGGCACACTGTGCTCTTGAGAACTCAAAGTGATGTCTGAAAACTTACGCATTTGATTTTGATGTTGAAAAAACCTAAATGTGTAAATATGCGAGCCATTCTAATGTCTATGAAAACCACACAGCATGATTTGTAAAGCACTCTTAATTAAATGTAAGATGGCACAGTATCAAGAGCATACGGTATTGCACCTAGTAGATTAACAAATGTTTGATGATGTTATATTTAATTATTTCCAGCCTAACCTCCGGTAACCTAAACAAAATCAAACTTTTTGCTGTGAATATCTTTACACAAGCAACAGCATAAAAAATTGTCAAATATTATGTCAGATGCTCATGTGTTAAGTTCAGGGTCAGGGCACTTACTTTCAGACCAAATTAACCTCTATTTTTACGCTCAGACTTATATAAACAAGGACAGGTAAAACCAAAGTTAAATTTCTCATGACTAAGAGGACTGCATGATAGATCATATAGAACTCAAGTTTCCCTGAAAATATTTACATAAGGATAGTTTTTTTTTTCCCATTTTTCTTAATTTTTAAATTTTTTTTTTTTTTCTTAAGAGGTCTCACTCTGTCACCAGGCTGGAGTAGAGTGGTGCAATCACAACTCACTGCAGACTCAAACTCCTGGGCTCAAGCAATCCTTCCACCTCAGTCTTCTGAGTAGCTGGGGCTACAGGAACATGCCACCAGGCCAGGGTAATTTATCTATTGATTTATTTGTGGAGAGCAGGTCTTGAACTCCTGGCTTCAAGAGATCCTCCAGTCTCTACCCCCTCAAAGTGCTCGGATTACAGGCATGATTATTATTTAGAATAACAGTCTTTATTATTCTAATTACAAGTAAAGATTCCTGAAGATGCTGAAGTATTAAATTCTTTTTTTTTTTTTTTTTTTTTTTTTTTTTTGAGACAGAGTTTTGCTCTTCTTGTCCAACCTGGAGTGCAATGGTGTGATCTCTGCTCACAGCAACCTCCGCCTCCCGGTTCAAGCGATTCTCCTGCCTCAGCTTCCCAAGTAGCTGGGATTACAGGCGTGCACCACCATACCCGGCTAATTTTTTGTATTTTTAGTAGAGACGGGGTTTCACCATGTTGGCCAGGTCTCAAACTCCTGACTTTGTGATCCGCCCACCTCAGCCTCTCAAAGTGCTGGGATTACAGGTGTGAGCCACCATGCCCGGCCTGAAGTCGTAAATTCTAACTCATAATTTTACTTCAGTGAGGAAAGTCCACTTTGAATTAGCAGGAATAAAGGAACTTTACATAACTCTTAAAAGATCTCATTATCAGAATGAAAAATGCATCTACTTTCCCCCTAAAAAGCATCTTTCCCCTATGAACTTTTATAAACCCAATGAAAATGTTAAGTTCTAGTCTCTTGACTCACTTACTTAAAGTCTTATAATGCATTAGGAAACCCAATTATAGTCCATCTACCCCTAAGACGCAGCTGTTTCAACACTTCCATACAGGATTCTTGCACATCTATAAATGAAATAAACTATATTGGAGGAATAAACTAGCCAATGCATGCAGAAAGTTATATAGGCAGTAATGTTGCTTTCAAAGGAGTTTTTGTTTTGTTTTTCAAATGGAGTCTCACTTTGTTGCCCAGGCTGGAGTGCAATGGCACCATCTCTGCTCACTGCAACCTCTGCCTCCCGGGTTCAAGTGATTCTCCTGCCTCAGCCTCCCGAGTGGCTGGGATTACAGGCCCGCAGCACCACACCCGGCTAATTTTTGTATTTTTGGTAGAGACGGGGTTTCACCACATTGGCCACGATGGTCTCGAACTCCTACGCCGAAGTGATGCACCCGTCTCAGCCTCCCAAAGTGCTAGGATTACAGGCGTGAGCCACCGAACCCGGCCGAAAGGAGATATATCATCTGTTATCAACAATTGGCTTGATACGTAAAGATCCAGAAGCATCTTAAGTTTTCTTCGTCACTTTTTCATTTCACAGCTTATGTTTTAAAAGTCAGAAATCCCAGAATTAAGTAAAGTCTTAAAGCAAGCTAGTGATAAGATATAACTGCACGGACTTCTTCATCAAGGACTTCCATATCTTTCCAACAAGAAACGAACGAATATTCATCATTAAGCACCAGCTCCCAATTTCCCAACTTCCTAGATAGCCTTCCTATGCTGTATGTAACCCTTTCTTCACATAACGTCAGACTTACCCCCACATACACCATCAGTCCCCAAGTCTCCAATGCACATTGGCACAAAAGCCTCTCAACATTCATCTGGTTGCTAATCAGGGACCACTCTTCCTTCTTCCACTGATCCTCCTCAGGCTTCATATAGCCTACAATCGCTTTTTCCATTTCTTCCACAACACTACTCAAAGCGACAAAGGAAGAAGTCCCCTTTCCACAATCGTAGACAGTTTTTTAAAACTCTATACACCTCCTTCCCACTCAACCACTTTTCTTAGTCTCTATCCGCCTTTGTTATTCAGGTGTAGGGTCTGGGAAAACTCACTCACCTCATGCTATAGGCACCAGCACCCAGTTCCTGGCCGATCCCGGACAGGCTAGCATCAAAGTCCTGCACCAACCCGGATTCAATCACTTCGTCGGCCAGAGGCAGCTTCAGAGCCCAGGCCATCCTGGCTCCTTCCTTGCCCCAGGAGACACTGTGTCTTGTACAAAGGCGCAGAGGGTAATTCTACCCAACAGGAGTAACACAGTAGAAAACTACAAACCAAGGTTTCCCACGCAGTGCCCACCAGCCACCCCCAAGCCCGACCAGCACTGCTCGTATAACTAATCTCCCGTACCCTTGGCTGCTAGTTCTTAGTTGCCCCAGGTTCCAAAATCCCCCCTGCTCAGGTCTCAGGAACGTGAGGACCCCTTTGCTCAACTACTGCAGACTTTCCAGAAGCAGCTCTGGACTCCCGCACTCCCACTCCTTAAGATACCCTCTTGAGAGTTCGTAGTGGTGGCTTGCTGCTTCCCAGACAGACCAGCAGCCGCCGCAGGAAGCTAGCCCGGCGCTCCCACGCTGCTTTCGCACCTTTTCCCCCGCCCCTTTCTGCTGGAGGCCCCCTCCCTCCCAGGGCTCGCTCTCTCTTTCCCCTCCAGGCCTCGCTTCCGGTCAGTCCCACGATCACTTCCGGTCACCCTCTCTCAACCCCACGGCTTAGAGCCAAATCCAGGTTTCCGCTGAGCCGACTCCTTGCTCTCTGTAGCCCCCCACGGCCTGGAAACATGGAAGGAGAAAGTCCAGCACAGGCGTGAAACCTGGACTCCCCAGGCCCTTCCACCGCCCGCCGCCCCAGCGCCAACCAATCATGGCGTCCTCTTTCTTCGCCTGCCCGGCGAACATGACGTCACTCTGTCGCTCGCCTATAAAGAAGAGACCTCGTCAGTCTCGGCAGCGATGATAGGCGGGCTGCGCCTCGGCTCTGCCCCCGAGATGGGCTGGGCGATCACGTAGAGGACCCGGCGTGCAAGTGTCCGGGTTTAAACGTCTCTCCGTGTAGTTACCAGAGCTCTGGTATCCGCTACCCATCAAGTCATCACCCTGAACCGTGGAAGGAGCCCTCCTTCTAGCCTTATGAACCCACTCCACCCCTGGCGGACTCTTGACTACTTCCCAAACGCTCCTTACGTGCACGCGCTTGCTCCTGCTCATCCTCCTGTCTCCTTAAACTCACCTCTCCCGAGGTCGAGACCCTGCATAAATCCCACTTCCCTCTATATTCATTTTATCTTAGGCGTCCTCTCTAATGCAATTGAACAGAAAAGCATGAGATCAGTAAAAATGTGGTTTTTAGGCCGGACGAGGTGGCTCACGCCTGTAATTCCAGCACTTTGGGAGGCCGAGGTGGGCGGATCACCTGAGGTCGGGAGTTCAAGACCAGCCTGACCAACATGGAGAAACCCCGTCTCTACTAAAAATACAAAAATTGGCCGGGTGTGGTGGCGCGCGCCTGTAATCCCACCTACTCAGGAGGCTGAGGCAGGAGAATCACTTGAACCCAGGAGGCGGAGGTTACGGTGAGCCGAGATCGGGCCATTGCACTCCAGCCTGGGCAACAAGAGTGAAACTCCATCTCAAAAAAAAAAAAAAAGAAAAGAAAAGAAAAGCTGGGCGCGGTGGCTCACTCCTGTAATCCCAGCACTTTAGGAGGCCGAGACAGGCGGCTCACGAGGTCAGGAGATCGAGACCATCCTGGCTAATACGGTGAAACCCCGTCTCTACTAAAAATACAAAAAATTAGCCAGGCGTGGTGACGGGCGCCTGTCGTCCCAGCTACTCGGGAGGCTGAGGCGGGAGAATGGCGTGAACCCGGGAGGTGGAGCTTGCGGTGAGCCGAGATTGCACCACTGCACTCCAGCCTGGGTGACAGAGCGAGACTCCGTCTCAAAAAAAAAAAAAAAAAAAAATTGTGGTTTTTAAAAGGTTGTTGTGCTGGTATGGGGTGTTGGAATTTAAAAGATCTGAAAATCAGAGTTTAGGCTGGCGTCTTCACTTATTAGTTTGGTGTCTTCAGAATAATTGCTTAATCTCACTGAGATTTAGCTTCCTCCTTTGTCAACGGGAGTAACTATATCTGCTCCACCTTCCTCCTTTGAGGATTGAGTAATAATGGCCATTGTTTATTAAGTATCAACTATTGCTAGGAATTTTATTACACTATGAGTAGTCCTCAAAGCAATCTTGGAATTAGAATGATAAAGCTAAGTATAATAACTCTTCTTTTATCAATAAGGAACCAAGGCTAAGCGCTTACATTGGCCAGAGCTAAACTGACATGCCAGATCCATGACATGGATTCAGAGCTGATTCCAAAGCCTGGCATTTTCCATTACAAGACATTGCCTTTATGTGAAAGTATTGGTTCATTGTTATATTCCATTGCTGAATTTTTTAAAATCTGCCTTGACTTATACTTTTGTATATATCTGCTTCTCTCACTAGATTGATCTAAAGAACAAGGAATAGGTCTTTTTCAGGCTTGTGTTCTAAATATCTCCTACTCTAGTTCCTGCATTCAATAGGACTTTTACACATGTTTATTGAATTTAAAAAGGAATGAAAAAGGAATAAGAGAATCAAGAAAAAGAAAGAAGTTGACATGAAGTTGACAACATGTGCCGGTGTGAGGTGTTTCAGCCATAGGCATTTCTCTGAGGGCTCCGGGCTTAAACCTGCCGTCTTACCTTGGTAAGCCCTGGGATCCAAGTCTTGGCCCATTCTGGAGATATTCAGTATCTCTTTAAGCCATCTTTTCTTCCCATGAGCCAATTCTATCTCAAAATGTGTGACTGTGGGTAAAGGAATGCGTCCTGGGCTCATAGACCACAAGAGAGATGTCACATGGAGATCTGAGGGCTCAAAGTTTATGGTTTTTTTTTTTGTTTTTTGTTTTTTGTTTTGAGACAGTCTTGATCTCTTGCACAGGCTAGAGTGCAGTGGCACAATCTCGGCTCACTGCAACCTCCGCCTCCCAGGTTCAAGCAATTCTCCTGCCTCAGCCTCCCGAGTAGCTGGGATTACAGGTGTGTACCACACACCTGGCTAATTTTTGTATTTTTAGTAGCGACGGGGTTTCAGCATGTTGGCCAGGTTGGTCTCGAACTCCTGACCTCAAATGATCCACCTGGCTCAGCCTCCCGAAGTGCTGGGATTACAGGCGTGAGCCACCATGCCTGGTGGTCAAAATCCTTTGTAAACCAGCATTGTACTTGGGGTATTTTTAAATCTCTCTTAGATAGAGCCATGCCTTGTTTGACCAACAGCTCCACCTCTAGCTGTATAACCTCAGGCAAGTAATTTTACATCTCTGAGCCTCAGTATTTTAATGCATAAATTAGTGAAAATAATACCTCCCCCTAAACTTGTTGTGAGTATAAAATGAGGTACCAAAATGCCACTAAAATAGTAATGATTCAATAAATGTTAGCTCCAGTCTCCCACTAGTAGTACACTTCTGCTTCTCTATTAACATTGGGTTGATTTTGTTATCCTATTTTAATAACATTAATTTACATTGTATAGTATGTTATGGGCTTGGGATTTTTTTGTTTCTTTTAGAGACAGGGCATAGCTCTATCACCCAGACTGGAGTGCAGTGGCCTGATCAGAGCTCACTGTAACTTTAAACTCCTGGGCTCAAGCAATCCTCTTGCTTCTGCCTCCCAAGTAGCTGGGACTACAGGTGCACACCACCATGCCCTTTGAGAGGGAGTCTCACTCTATCACCAGGCTGTAGTGTGGTGGTGCAATCTCGGCTCACTGCAACCTCTGCCTCCTGGGTTCAAGTGATTCTCATGCCTCAGCCTCCCAAGTAGCTGGGACTACAGGCACGTGCCACCACGCCCAGCTAATTTTTGTATTTTTAGTAGAGATGGGGTTTCACCATGTTGGCCAGGATGGTCTCGATCTCTTGACCTACTGATCTGCCCGCCTTGGCCTCCCAAAGTACTGGGATTACAGTCGTGAGCCACTGCGCCCAGCCATGTTTTCTTTTTTTTAGTTTTGGTTTTGGTTTTGAGACTGGGTCTCACTCTGTTGCCCAGGCTGGAATGCAGTGGCATGATCACAGCTCATTGCAGCTTCCACCTCCCAGGCTCAAGCAATTCTCCCACCTAAGCCTTCCGAGTAGCTGGGACTAAAGGCATACACCACCACACCAGTTAATTTTTTATTTTTAGTAGAAATGGGATCTTACTATGTTGCCCAAGCGACTGTCAAACTCCTGGGCTTAAGCGATCCTCCCACCTCAGCCCCCCAAAGTACTGGGATTACAGGCATGAGCCAAGGTACCCAGTCTGTTATGGTTTTAATAGCATTTTACTATTTATTTATTTATCTATTTTTGAGACGGAGTCTCCCTCTGTTGCCCAGGCTGCGGTACAGTGGCGTGATCTCTGCTCACTGCAACCTCCACCTCCCGAGTTCAAGCAATTTTCCTGCCTCAACCTCCCGAGTAGCTGGGACTACAGGCACACGCCACCATGGCTGGCTAATTTTTGTATTTTTAGTTGAGATGGGGTTTCACCGTGTTAGCCAGACTGGTCTTGAACTCCTGACCTCATGTGATCTGCCTGCCTCGGCCTCTCAAAGTGCTGAGATTACAGGTATGAGCTACCGTGTCTGGCCTCAATAGCACTTTAAAATACATTGTCTTGGCCTGGCACCATGGCTCATACCTGTAATCCCAGCACTTTGGGAGGCTGAGGCAGGAGGATCACTTGAGCCCAGGAGTTCAAGATCAGCCTGGGCAATAGAGTGAGACCCCTTCTCTAAAAGAAATTTAAAAATTAGACATGGTGGTGTGCACCTGTAGACCCAGCTACTCAGGAGGCTGAGGTGGGAGGATGGTTTGAGCCCAGGCGTTCAAGGCTACAGTGAGCCATGATTGGGCTGTTGCACCCAGCCTGGACAACAGAGCAAGACACTGTCTCTATTAAAAATAAATAAATCAAATACATCATATCATTCAATCTTCACAGAAGTTTTTGGTTTGTTTTTCAATATGAGGAAACTGAGACTCAGGGCAGAGTGGTCAGGATCAAGCAGAACTCTTTTTTCTTTTTCTTTTTTTGAGACAGAGTCTTGCTCTGTTACCCAGGCTGGAGTGCAGTGGCCGGATCTCAGCTCACTGCAAGCTCCGCCTCCTGGGTTTACGCCATTCTCCTGCCTCAGCCTCGTGAGTAGCTGGGACTACAGGCGCCCGCCACCTCGCCCGGCTAGTTTTTTGTATTTTTTAGTAGAGATAGGGTTTCACCATGTTAGCCAGGATGGTCTCGATCTCCTGACCTCGTGATCCGCCAGTCTCGGCCTCCCAAAGTGCTGGGATTACAGGTTTGAGCCACCGCGCCCAGCCTGAACTCTTTAAAAATTGTCCTGAAAATTATTTTGTGACTCAGCAACTCCTTTCTACATATATACCCTAGAGAAACTCTTCTACATACATACCAGGAGACTTGTATGAGAATGTTCATGGCAGCACTGTTTATGGTAACAAAATGGAATACAACAATTCTCCACCAGCGAAAGAACAGATAAATTGGACTGGAATATAATATTATTGAGCAGTGAAAATGAATAAAGGTATACTAAACTGCATGAATAAATCAATCCTAGAATTGAGGGGGAAATGCAGAAGTCCTCATACTGTGTAATATCACCTTATAAAGCTCAAAAGTCAGCAAAATTAAGCAATTATCATTTAGGAAAGTATATAGTTGACCTTTCAACAACACAGGTTTGAACTGCGCGGGTCTACTTATTTGTGAGTTTTCTTTTTTTTTTTTAATTTTTCCTTTTTTGTTGTTTCTTGGTGTCTTCTAATATTCATGGATTGTCTTCCACCTCTGACACTTCTGAGCCATCAAGACCAACCTCTCCTCATGCCTGTAATCCCAGCACTTTGGGAGACCGAAGTGGGTGGATCACCTGAGGTCAGGAGTTGTAGTGAGCCGAGATTGCACCACTGCACTCCAGCCTGAGTGACAGTGTGAGACTCTGTCTCAAAAAAAAAAAAAAAAAAATCAGAACACACAAACACACAGCAACCTCAAGGTCCCACCCACCTCTCAGAGCCTGTATGAGGTAAAGTTAAGCACAAAAGCTTTACAGACAGCCTACCTGGGTTCAAATCCTAGTTTTGCTGTTCACAAAGCAGCCCTGAGTATATTCCTCATGCTCCATGTACCTCAATTCCCTGTCTGCAAAGTGGATATAATATTTCTTACTTTATAGAATTATTGTGAGAATTAACTGAGATGGTGCATGTGAAGTGCTTACAAGTCTAAACTGCTCTCACCAGTTTAGATTAGGTAGCCCAGACCTCATCAATACCAGCTGAGTGTCAGGGGAGAGGGACCTGAGAGGGAGATGTCATGAACCCTGCACTTTGACTAGTGATCAGTAAAGGTTAGCTATTATTGTTATTGGCAAGGAGGGCACCCTAGCAGCTGTCTTGCCTATCTCTTAAGACAAATCAGTTCTCTCAGAGGCTTGAGGGTTTGCATTCCTTGGGTCGGTACCCATTTATCCCCTAACCTTCCCTTTTCACTCAAGTACTCAAGTCAGTCAATGTCATTGGGTTCCCTGGTTAATCAGTGAACATTTTCTTCCAGGTACAGGAGGAAACCATTTCCCAGGCAGGCTTTTTTGGGGACTGACCATCTGGCTTTAACTCTTCACCTCTTCCTGCCACCAACCTGTGAGGCCTAGTGTGGCTTCTCTGAAGGACCCTGCAGTTGAAAGAAAAGGAAATCAGAAGTTTTCACAGCCCCACCATTCCACCTCAGGCTCTTCTCCTCTCTTCTCTAGTCCAGAAACCAGCCCATATCCATAAAACATCAGTTCCCCTGTCAGAGTCATCCACAACACAATAGACTTCCCAGGCCTGGGAATAAAGACTGCAGTCCCTTCATCCTCTAAAGCCTTCCTGGGCCAACGGCCAAGAGCCACCCTCAACTGGTCTGAGCCAGAGCTATCAGCTCCAATTGACTTTCCTGGTGGGAGCTGCTGGGAGCTGTCTCTCTCAGGTCACAGCCAGCTGCTGCCCGGATTCTATTCACTCTCACATTTCACACACCAAACCCAGCATAGCTAAGCTGAATCTCATAGTCCTGCTTTCTCCCAGGAACCTGAAATCAGGGACTCAGCTGTCATTATTTCCATGGAGGAGAGTGTATGAAATGCATTCAGTCAATCATCTGCCACTTATCAAGCACCTACTCTATGCCCCTAGCCTGTGTAATGAGGAGTCACAGCCCAGTGTGAATAGCTAATATCTACATAAGATATATGTAATATCTATGTAAGATCTATGCAAAAGGTAAGTGCTGGCTTCTGTCTGAATTTTTGCCCTGTTATTTCAGAGTACCATAAAGCTCCTCTGATCCCTAAGCTTTGCATCAGAGGCTTAGACATTCATTATCTCCCTGGGTAGGGGTGGAGAGGTGGGGCATGGTCCAGAATCCAGCACAGTGCCCGGCTCAGGAATGTTGGTTTGGTAGAATCAAAGGTGATGTCTTGCTTGTTCTCACCAGTTTATTTTATTTTTACTTATTTGTTTTTATTTTTATTTATTTGTTTTTGAGACAGAGTCTTACTCTGTCATCCAGGCTGGAGTGCAGTGGCTCAATCTCGGCTCGCTATAGCCTCTGCCTCTCAGGCTCAATCGCTTCTCATGCCTCAGCTACCCAAGTAGCTGGGATTACAGGCATGTGCCCCCACGCCTGGTCAATTTTTGTATTTTTAGTAGAGATGGGGTTTCACCATGTTGGCCAGGCTGGTCTCAAACTCCTGACCTCAGGTGAACTGCCCACCTTGGCCTCCCAAAGTGCTGGGCTTACAGGCGTGAGCCACCGCGCCCGGCTGCTCTCACCAGTTTAGATTAGGTAGCCCACACCTCATCAATACCAGCTAAGTGTCAGGGGAGAGGGAATTGAGACGGAGATGTCATGAACCCTGCTCCTAGGAGGTAGACAAGCCAAGAGAGACTCTAACAACAGGTGTGCTCTCAGTTCTAAGCTCAGGTGACAGTCCTGGGGAATAATATAAAGTCTTGCTTACCATATAGTCACCTTTTTATAAAGTATAAGTCAAACTAACTATTAATGTTCTGGCTTCCTATCCTGATCAGTATACCTTTATAGTGACTTGGGAGACCAGGTTTAGATTTAGAACTCCTGGAAGTCCCATGCTAGAATGTGCCCCAGTTCTGGCCCTCAGCCCATTGGCTGCCTTCTCTTCCCTCTCCCCATCTTGCACTGCAAAGAGCCCGACGTACATGTGTAGACACCCTAGTCTACACATCCAAGCTCTGTCACCCTACTGTCTGGCAAACAGCTGCCCTTTGGCCACGGCTGGGCTGAATGTTTGTGTTTCCCAAAAATTCCTATATTGAAACTTAATCCCCAATGTGATAGTATAGTTGTCCTTCCATATCTGTCGGGGATTGGTTTCAGGATGCCTGAGGATACTGAAATCCACAGGTGCTCAAGTCTCTCATATAAAATGGTATACTCCAGCCTGGGCAACATAGTGAGACCCCATCTCTAAAAATAAAAATAAAAAAATTAGCCAGGTGTGGTGGCACATGCCTGTAGTCCCAGCCATTCAGGAGGCTGAGGTGGGAGGATCACTTGAGCCAGGGAAATCGAGTGAGCTGTGATCGCACCACTGCACTCCAGCCTGGGCCTTTGTTTTTTGTTTTCGGTCTCAAAAAACAAAACAAAACCCACCAAAAACAGTGTAGTATTTGCACATAACCTTCTGTGCACATCCTCTTGCATAAGATTATCTCTAGGTTACTTATAATACCTACTAATATAATGTAAACGCTATGTAAATAGTTGTTATGCTGTATTGACATTTTTTGTTTGTATTGTTTTTTATTGTTGTATTGGGGGGGTTGGGTTGTTTGTTTGGAGGCAGAGTCTTGCTCTGTTACCCAGGCTGCAGTGCAGTGGTATGATCTTGGCTCACTGCAACCTCCATCTCCTGGGTTCAAGCAATTCTTGTGCCTCCAGCCTCCCAAATAGCTGGGATTACAGGCATGTACCACCACACCTGATTAATTTTTGTATTTTTAGTAGAGACAGGGTTTCACCCTGTTGCCCAAGCTGGTTGCGAACTCCTGAGCTCAGGCAGTCTGCCCACCTTGGCCTCCCAGAATGCTGGGATTACAGGCATGAGCCACCATGCCCAGCCTGTTGTTGTTTTGGAATATGGTATTTTCCATCTGAGGTTGTATCTGAGGACGCAGACCCCAGGGATATGGAGGGCTAACTATATTAAGGTCAGCCTTTTGGTGGGGCTGGGGCCTTTTGGGGTGCAATAAGTCAAGTAAGAATAGAAGGATTAGCTCCCTCATAAAAGAGGCCAAGGGAGCTTTCTTGCCCTTCCACCTCGTGAGGGTACAGTGAAAAGACACCTGTCTATGAGGAAGAGGGCTCTCATCAGACATCGACCTTGATCTTGACCTTGATCTTGGACTTTCCAGTCTCCAAAAGTGTGAGCAATAAATTTCTCTTGTCTGTAAGCCACTGGTCTAAGGTACTTTGTTGTAGCAACCAGAGCAGACTAAGGCAGCCACCTCTTAGACCTACAAGTATGCACACCAACGGCACAGCTCCCGGAACCCAGAGAGGAGGGGTCCAGGAAGTGGGCTTGGCAGAGAATTCTGGGGCCCTAGGTATAAGAAGTGTGGTCTAAAAGGAGGCCCTGTGCCCTATAGGGAGGGTCGTGGTGGCAGGAGGATCCGAGCAGGGACTTCTGAAGTGGGAATCCGGAGTACCGACCCCTGCTTTCTGGCAATGGGATTTTCCAGGCTGCAAGCTGCCAGCAAAGGCTGTCATTTCCCTGTCCTCTAACACTGGTTCACTAATCTCTCTATCCCGAGGAGTGAACAGGAAACAAACAGACCAGTACAAAAGAAAAAAATACTGTTTATTCCACACAACTACATCAAATGCTTCTTCCCCATTCTCCTCTCCCGTTCCCCGCTCCAGCCCTCAGGAAGCTTTGCCTGTGTTGGGAACAGTGAGGACCTCAGTGTTAGAGCCTGGTCCATCAGGCAGGAAGGAAATCTGGGCATGGGAAGGTAACTGGATTTCCAAGAACACAAAAATGTCAGGGTCTCGAATTCCAAACTCGTGTGTTCCTTAGTCCATTTGGCTGAGTTCTTTCCCTGGACTTTACCTGGATAAAATGCAATGGTTAGTGCAGGGTCAAAGGCCCTAGCTGATTCACCAGGAAAGTTTTGGTCTTTCTTCCATTTAAAACAAAACAAACAAAACCCCACACCGTTAAACCATTTCTGTCCATTCTCCTCTCTTTCCATAGTAAAGACGACACTAAACTCTGGCTTCAGTCCAGAAGATGTTTTCAAAACGAAATGTACACCGTCTCCTTTCAGAGCCTGATGCTAACAAGAAATAAAATAAACCCACCTCCTAGGTGAGAGGTTCAGGCCCCAGTTGCTTCCTGGGGGTCTTACACTGCGGGAGCAAGGGCAGAGATCATAGGCCAGCGAGCTCTGCTTTGGGCACACTTCAGGGACACCCTGCATCCCCATGCCTGGGGAATTCAGCCTGCAAACCTCTCACCCCTGGTATTGTTCCTCCGAATGACCAGCAGAGGAGAAATGGTTTAGTTCTAGCTCAGCCTTGGGAAGACAGATTTAAATGAGGGAGGGGCTGAGAAAGCATGGCCAGGCCTAATTTAGACCAGTGGTTCATGCTTGTTTTCCCATCATGACACAGGACAGATGGTGCCCTCCTGCACGTCCACCACCACAGACACACCCCGGATTATGTGCTATTCCCAGGGTGCCAGCTGTGACCCATTTGTCTCTCGCAAAAAAGAAAGCATACCTGAATGCAAGCGTCTGAGCATGAAAACGTGCATCGCTATAGGTTTTTTTGTTTGAGACAGAGTCTTGCTCTGTCACCCAGGCTGGAGTGAAGCAACGTGATCTCAGCTCATTGCAACCTCCCAGGTTCAAGCAATTCTCCTGCTTCAGCCTCCCAAGTAGCTGGGATTACAGGTGTGTGCCACTACACTTGACTAATTTTTGTATTTTTAGTAGAGACAGGGTTTCACCATGTTGGTCAGGCTGGTCTCAAACTCCTGACCTCAAATGATCTGCCCACCTCAGCCTCCCAAAGTGTTGGAATTACAGGCGTGAGCCACCGTACCTGGCCTAATTTACTAAGTGTAAGTCACTGAATCCTTTACAAGCTCTGGTTGTTTGCAACACCCCTCCCAAATGAGTCTGTCATCTTCCTGAGGCAGGTCAATAACCCTGAACTATAGTGTGGAGCCTCTCTGTTGGAGACACGCTCTTCTGGGAAGCTGGGTCAGGCAAGCTGCCCACCTGCTTCCTCACCTCTGCTACAATCTGGCAGGCATGGTTTGTCCAAATGCAGCAGGGCGTGTGTGTGTGTGTGTGTACGCACGCATGCTGCACATGCGTGTGCTAATTCAGCACACAACTGTCCTCCTCTCACTGGCCAGGCTACCAAGAGGGTGGCCACGCTGGCATTGCAGGGCCTGGGAGGGACCAACAGGAAGTGGGAAAGGAAACAGCATACCAGAAGCAGCTAGGCTAGGAGGTGGCTCTGCACCAGTGACTGACAGAGGTGGTGATGTGTCTCCACCTGATGGTCACTCCCTCAGGGTGGATCATGGGAGGTCCAATGGAGGCAGCTGTTGGAGACCAGCCTCTGTAAGGATACGAGTACTGAAGAGAGGGGTGGTTGACCCCCGTGACTTGAGGCCCCTTAGGGACTGTCTACACCACAAGCCTGTGGTCATCTAGGCAAATCTCTGTTCTCTCCTGACTTCCTGGAGTTACATACTGAATTTTAGGGGCTTTCCAGCCACAGTGAGGCTGGAAACTCACTTAATAGCTTGGATGAGAGCTAACCCCCAAGGTACCATAGCTACCCTGTCTAGAGGCAAAACCCAACCTGATCTGGGGGTGTTCTTGGCTCGGAGGACACTGGGGGGATTGCTTACACATAGACATGGTCTGAGACTTGACAAAATGAGATTTCTCCTCCGGTATCCAAGGCTTAAAGTTACAAAGAAAATTAGAGTTAAGTCAGCTTCCACAAGAGACCTTCCCGGGCTCCATCATTTATTTCAGGATGTTGTCCTTTCCCCCAGGGCCTTGCTGTCTGGTTTATTGTTTAATTTGCTCCTTTTAAGAAAGCCCCAGTATTGGGTTGGGAATGGGTGTGAGGACAAGAGAAAAAAAGAGAAAGTCAGCATTCCTTTCCTTATTTTTCTCCAGAGTTGCCCGTTTGTTTGGGCAATGGGATTTTCCAGTCTGCACGTTTTCTTAACCCACATGTTTTTGTGGGAGGGATGGCCACTGACAGAGATTAGATTAAAATCTGAAAGAACGGCCCTATTTTCTAAATTCCCAATCTTCTGCAGACCCAGGACAACTCCACGACAGGTAGAGTTCACTGTTTCTTCCTTCCAACGTGGATTAAGAAAAGGTTCTGTTTTAGTGCAATTTTCCCCACAAAGGAACCAGGAAGAGGTGGGAGAGGAGACCCCATGTTCCAGCCCCAGGGGTTTGAGAACCTTCTGACCTGGAGGTCAGGGCAGACATTTGAGTCTGACCTTCTGAGCAGCACATCACACTTTTTTGAATTTTATCTCCTGGGTCCTTTCGGTGAGCCTGCAGGCAAAGTGTGGGGGCGGAAGGGCAGTGTGAGGCTGTGGTTCCACTGGATGAGTTGTCATACCTGCCACACTAACACAGAGGAGCAAAGGAGAAGAGAAGGTGGAAAGAGAACGCCATCAAAAGCAAGTGCTAATGGCCAGTGGTCCTTAGGAGCTGCTACATCCCTGCCCCAAAGACAGGGAGTTTCTGGTTCCCCGCCAGAATTCACCCTTCAGAAACCATGCTGGCAAGGTGCTTCTCTAAGTGACATCACAAATCTTCTTCTTCAGAGCGACCAGCCCAGAGCCTGGAGCTCTCGTGTGACCCCCTCTGGCCTCCCCATGTTGTGAGATGTGTGGGAGAAGAGGGACATTGATGCACATGCACACGGTGGAGTCTCATGACCTGGGGTGAGCACAGCTGCACGTGGCAAAATGACAGGTGCTGTCATGGCAGTGGCTGCAGCCGGGTGCCAAGGGAAACGGACAAAGTGCTAGAACACAGGGCCAGGGGCTGAGCCCTAAGGGATCTGAAAGACATTCAGCTTGCTGGTGTTCTTGAGCGTCTGGCGCCGATTGCAGAACCAGACCCGCACGACCTCACGGTCATAGTTGAGCTCTTTAGCAATTTCAGTGATCTCCTGGCCTGTGGGCAGTGGGTTCTTCTCAAAATAGGCATTGAGAGCCTCTATGGCCTGGGGGGTGAAGGAGGTGCGGCGTTTGCGTTTCTTGGAGGGCTCGCCTCCCACAAACTCCATCAGGTTCTGCTGGCCTTCCTGGTTCCGCAGCTCAGCTTCGTTCAGCCACTTTTCCAGCACCGGCTTCAGCTTCTGGGCACTCTTGGGTGTGATGTCCAGCTTCTCGAACCTGTGGGCAACCCATACCCAGGAAGAGGGAGTGAGAGCATCTTGGTCTCTTTGGCACACCCTGCACCTAGGTGCAGGCTCCATCCTCAAGGGGCCGTTCCTCTAGGGGCTGGTGAGAATGTACTCAGTGCTCCCCTCACCGCCTCCACCACGAGCCCTCTAGCTTGGCCAAGTCCAGACTCCTCAGACCCTCTGATGTGCCCGGTCCTAACAGGGAGACCATTCCCATGGCCTCGGCTCAGTCAGTAGTGGAATAATAATAGTGCAACTGCCTTACGAACAACCATTCTAGAACGTTCCCCTAAATGAATGAAGTTCTTTGAGGAGTCACCTTGGGAGGCCTCCAGTCACACTCCCATAGCAGCATCACTGACAAGTCAGGCTGCTCTTTCTGGCTGAGCTGGATGTGGCGACAGGATTATCCACAGGATGCTGAAGG
This sequence comes from Papio anubis, assembly GCF_008728515.1. Lineage (NCBI taxonomy): Eukaryota > Metazoa > Chordata > Mammalia > Primates > Cercopithecidae > Papio > Papio anubis. The sequence continues at coordinate 46,016,551 of NC_044984.1, forward strand.
CACTCTCAAGGTCACTCTAGCCTGACCTATGGAGCTGGCAGGCAGATGAAACCTTTCGGCCATCCCTGAGTCATGCGCTTATTCTTGTTTGAAACTCTATCCCTCCTGGCACCAAAACCAGTTTGTAGGCTGCTTACACAAAACTCAGCTATGTTACTTTATAGTCATGCCTTGTAAGAAGGGAGACGGGAGCATGATGAGGCATGGTAGATTACAGTTAAGGGCCAAGATAGAATGGAAGTTCCCACTTTGGTGACTAATTTTATAAGCTGTACTCCTTTCCTACTAGAATTCCTCGGTGCATTAGGGTCTTCGGTTCCTCAAAGAAGACCCATATTAATGCCCAGGATTGGAAGATAAACTTCAGAGGGCCTCAGAAGGACAGGGTCAGTCTTTGACTACCCAGGTGTTCACATCTACCCTTAAGACGATCTTCCTTATCTGGAAAAAAGCTGGAGCAAGGGGGCATATGGAAAAGGAGCCAGTGCCCAGGTCCCCATGAGTGCCCGGTGGCACCAGGCAGCTGAGCAGGCCCTGATCCTGTCTAGGGCAGCCTTACTCACCGGCAGATGGCTGACTGGCTGTAGGCTGGACCTTCCGTTGCAGTCAGAGCCTGACCCACCTGGGTCTGTGTAAGGCCCAGGGAGAGCCGCCGGATCTTAAAGTTCTTGGCAAACTCCCGGATCTCTTCTAAGTTGATCCCATCCTCATCCAGACTTGGAGTATGTGGCTCTAGGCCAGAGGGAGGGAGCAGGGATGAGTGTGTAACATGGGAAGCATCCCTGCTTATCTCTCACTACTCACGCAGTAGTGAGAGGTGAGGACACCTGGGAAAAGGCTCATGCACCTTCAAGACCTTTATCACCTTTGTCCCCGAGACAAGCAAGACTTGAAGAAAAGGGGCCTAAACTAACCTGTCCAGGGGTAAGGAGCTATTTTCAAGTTCTTCCAGCTCTAACTGCTCAACCTCCCCCACTTGCCTTAGGCTTGGCCCCAAACACACTTGCTGGTTACCCACATTCCTCAAATTCTGGGTGAGAGACCATAGCGGAGACAGCCCACGGCTCGGCCTCTCTGAAAAGCAGCCAGCCAGCCAGCTCAACAGCCTCCACTGTCATCATGCCCAAACTCCACCTCCACAGGAATGGGAATGAAAAAGCCAGCCCCTCATATTGGGCCTCTGCCCTTCCCCTTTGGACCCCAGGATGTTTATCAAGGAAAGCAACATCTGAAGAGGTTGGATGCCCAAATAAATGCCTCCCCCCTTCTCCACACTACTCCTCCAGGAGCCACTTACTGGACACCAACTGGCTGACGGTGGGGGTCTCTGAGCAGGTAATTGGGATAGGAGCAGAGGCAGATGGCTTGGCTGCTGGAGCTGGGCTGGCGATGACCACAGCAGGCTGGGGCACGGTTGGTGTGGGCTGGATGGGCTGCACCTGTGTAAGGACAGACAACAAGCCTTTGCTGCCCTCTGCCAGGCTCAGGGACTTAAAATCCCTGGGTGGACCAGGGGCAGGGCAAAAACACGCATGAAATCCTCACGCATGCAGGACATTCCCGCCTGGGCCCTATCATAAAGCAAGACTGGGCAGGGCATGGTGGCTGATGCCACCCATCACTTTGGGAAGCCAAGGCGGGAGGATCACTTGAGGTTGGGAGTTTGAGATCAGCATGGGCAATGTGGCAAAACCCTGTCTCTACTAAAATCAGCTGGGTGTGTTGGTGGGTGCCTGTAATCCCAGCTACTGAGGAGGCTGAGGCCGGAGAATTGCTTGAACCCGGGAGGCGGAGGTTGCAATTAGCCAAGACTGTGCCACTACACTCCAGCCTGGGTGACACAGTGAGACTCCATCTCAAAAAAAAAGCAAGACTAGAGGCTGCTTATTAACACCGACCCAACAACAGTGACTGAATTATACTAAATAAGCACAGCAACCTGCCCTACCAACCTGGAGCTTCACACCCACCTGTGACACAGGCAGGCGAGAGGCTCAGAAAGGTTCAGTACACTTGGCCAAAGCCCCAACAAGTGCTCATCCTTGGGATAGCTGCTTCCAAATCTCTGCTCTCAAAGATAGTCTCAACCTGATTTTACAGCCTCTCAGGCCCCAAATGTGCATGAACAGGGAAACTGGTAGGTGGCTTTTGGTATCTCTCTACCATGAGAGACTGTGCAGCCATTAAAAAGGAGAAGGTATACCTCCTACCTACTCTGATGTCTGAGTCATAGCCCTAAGTGAAAAATGTAAGGTGAAAATCAGTTTTGGCCGGGCGTGGTGGCTCACGCCTTAATCCCAGCACTTTGGGAGGCTAAGGTGGGTGGATCACCTGAGGTCAGGAGTTCAAGACCAGCCTGGCCAACATGGTGAAACTCTGTCTCTTACTAAAAATACAAAAATTAGCCAGGCATGGTGGCATGCACCTGTAATCCCAGCACTTTGGGAGGCCAAGGTGGGTGGATCACTTGAGGTCAGGAGTTAAAGACCAGCCTGGCCAATACAGTGAAACTCCGTCTCTACTAAAGATACAAAAATTAGCCAGGTGTGGTGATGCATGCCTGTAATCCCAGCTACTGGGGAGGCTGAGGCAGGACAATCGCTTGAACCCGGGAGGCAGAGGTTGCAGTAAGACGAGAGATCATGCCACTGCACTTCAGCCTGGGCAACAGAGTGAGACTCCGTCTTGAAAAATAAAAAATAATTAAAAAAAAAGAAAATCAGTTTTTATGGAATAATGCCTTTAAGAAATACATGTGAATTTCCAGAAAAACAAAATCTTGAGGCATATAAAGTGAGCTATCAAAAGAAGTTGTCTCTGAAGTTGGAATTAGAAGGGATTTTTACTTTTTACATTACACAAAATATTAGAATTTTTGTAAAAATCATATATCATATTTGTAATCAGAAGAAACTATAAATATATGAAAGTATTTGGTATGTTTTTTTTTTTAAAAAAAAGCTTTCTAGGAAGTACAGATTTCTCCAGGATGGTCCTGTTTCCTGGATTCTACCCCTGGTATGTCTCAAGTCCATTGCTTCTTTATCCCCAGGGCCTTTGCCTTAGTTCAGAGCTCCTTGACTCTCCCTAGAGCTGTTTAAACCGCCTCACCACAGTCCAGTTCTTGACATCATATGAATAACAGGGATTTTTTTTTTTTTTTTTTTTTTTTTGAGATGGAGTCTCACTCTGTTACCCAGACTGGAGTGCAGTAGCACGATCTCGGCTTATCACAACCTCCGCCTCCCAGGTTCAAACAATTCTCCTGCCTCGGCCTCCCAAGTAGCTGGGATTACAGGAGCCTGCCACCATGCCTGGCTAATTTTTGTATTTTTAGTAGAGACGAGGTTTCACCATGTTGGCCAGGCTGGTCTTGAACTCCTGACGTCAGGTGATCCACCTGCCTCGGCCTACCAAAGTGCTGGGATTATAGGCATGAGCCACTGTGCCCAGCTTATAACAGGGATTTTTTAAAAATGCATCTCTCAGCTGGGCACAGTGTCGCATGCCTGTAATCCCAGCACTTTGGGAGGCTGAGGTGGGCTAATCACTTGAGTCCAGGAGTTCAAGACCAGCCTGGGCGATGTGGCAAAACCCCGTCTCTACAAAAAATACAAAAATTAACCAGGTGTGATGGTGCACACCTGTAGTCTCAGCTACTGGGGAGGATGAGGTGGGAGGATTGATTGAGTCTAGCAGCAGTGGTTGCAGTGAGCCAAGCTCACATCACTACACTCCAGCCTGGGCAACAGAGCAAGACCCTGGTCTCAAAAAAAAAAAAAAAAAAAAAAAAGCACATCCGGTCAGCCATTTCCTTGCTAAAGCCCTTCAGCATCAGCAGTTCCCTAGTACCTTACCTGATACTGGTAATTACAAGAAGAAGTACTGTTTGTTTTTCAAGTGCTTTCTGTGCGCCAGTGTTCATTGCCTATGTATAATATATCCTTCAGCATTCATAACCTTCTGAAGTTGGTACCCTTATGATCTCTATTCACAGATAAAGCTAAGAGGTTATTTACAAAACTTGGAGGTGCATGCTACATTTGTGAACCACTGGCCTTATTATCACCTGGGAACTTAGGAATGCAAACTCTTGGACTCCACTTCAGATCTACTGAATAAGAAACTCTGAGGTGGGACACAGGAATCTTCATTCCAGCAAGGCCTCCAGGGGATTCTGATGCACAGGCTTGAGAACTGCTGCTCTAGCATGTGATATTTGCTGCAGTTCTCTGAAGGTAGAACACTCTCACATCCAACTCATCCCTTTTTATTTTTAGAGATGGGGTCTTGCTATGTTGTCCAGGCTGGAGTGCAGTGGCTATTCACAGCCATGATTATTGTATACTGCACCCTTGAACTCTTGGCCTCAAGTGATCCTCTGCCTCAGCCTCCTGAGTAGCTGGGACTACAGGTGAGCACCACCACGCCGGCTTCATCCCTTTATGATAGTCCAATGTCCCTCATCTATGAAGTCTTGCCTAACCTCCAAGTTTGTCGAGAGCTTGGTTCTCTGGGGCCCCAAACCACCTTATTTGTGTGTCCCTGTGATAGTTTTGTCCCACTGACTTGTCTCCAATGCCAAGCTACCTAAGGCTAGGAGGACATCTTATTCATCTTTGTGTTTTCAGCACTTGGAATACAGTAGGCACTCAAAAAATACTCCTAGAATGAGAGTGGAGAGGTGGAGGGATGGAGGGGTAGAGGAAGCGAGTACAAAACTGACTTCCCAGGGCTTTTCAGGAAGATTGCTCACCCTAAAGCCGATCCTGGCCCAGTCTACTTTGACCATTACCTACCTCCCTGACCTTCTTAGAACAGCACTGGCCTCTGAGGGCACATATACATATTTTGGGTGTGTGTGAGTAGGGGGTCTCGTGAAGCTGTTTCGCTGGGCTGAACCTGGGTGGACACATGTGGGTTTTCTACTGTGGGACCTCCCCCACTTTAGGAGGTGCCCTGCTCTCCTAGGAGTTTCGGAAGATGCTGTCCTGCCTGGCAGTCTGGAGGGAAGCAGCCGGTGCCAGATGGCAGAGCCTGCGCCACGCCCCATCACCCCCAGCCCTTGTACCTCACTCTTAGCAGGGGACTCAGGTGTGCTTGGCTTCCGGACAGCCACAGGTGGAGGCAGGGGGCTGCTGGCCAGGGTCGCAATCACCTGGCCCTGGGCGTTCAACAACAGTTGGGGGGTCACGGCCTGGACCTGCAGGCTTTGGGCTGGTGCTGGGGCCGCCACACTAGCTGAGTTCACTACCCATGGAAGGGTTCCAATAACCTGGGAGGAAATAAGGCAGGGACCCCAGGTGTGAGGGTAGGATCCAGCTCCACCCCAGACCCAAATCCCCACACCGCCAGGGGAAGAGACTAATGGACAAATCCCTCAAGCTGCTCTGGCCTCAGTTTCTGCATGAGTAAAGTGCAGGATTCACACTCTAAGGGCTACTTCCTTTATTCCATCCTCAGAGCTGTGGTGGAGCAGGAATAGGTCTAGATGTGGATTCAGAGAGACCTGCCTTGTTCTGCCACATTTTAGCTGTGTGGCTTTCATTGCTCTGAACCTCAGCCTTCTGTCCTGTAAGATGGGAATAAAAATCTCCACCTAATAGATTTGTACTCCAAAGAAAGTGAGATGATGTATGAGAAAGCACCCATCATAAAGCCTGACCACAACATGGGTGCTCCATAAATGAAAACCCCCATGTAATGTGAGCACCTCCAGGACGGTGGTGGGTACACCCCTGACCAGCTTCAGCATCGGCAGAAAGCCGCCACCGAGGAGATAGGAACAACAGCTTGACATCTGTTCGAGTTTCTATGACCCACCGCCCAAGTCCTGGCCGCCTTCCCCTGGCCAGCCTCTCCGCAGTCCCCACCCTCCAGCCCTGCCTTTGGCCACTTGCCTGTCCCTGAGCATTGGTGAGGATCTGACTGCTGATCCCCGGCATGCTGGGAATGGCGCTGGTAATGACCGGAGCTGTAGTGAGGGACCCCAGGATCTGGGTCTGTCCCCCAAGGGAAGCAGCACTGATCTGTGGTGGAGGAAGAGCCTTTCTCAGAAGCCGAGGGGTGAGAAGACCCCTGGGCAGAGGGAAGAGGACAGAGGGCATTGGGGTGGGTAGATATGATGGTGGGCTTCAGGCCCATGTCTACCAGCTGGATGGTTTCCAGGGCTAGGGGCTGCAGGGGTCAGCGGGGAAGGGGGGGCCACAGTCATGGAAAAGTAACTCTGGTTAATCTTTCTGCCAGGGTAGAAGGGTCACACCTGAGAGGCTGATGTGATCCTAGCCATATCTAACAGCTCCCACTGCCAAGCCAGGAGCTACACTGGACAGACCAGCATAGAGCTGTAAGCTCTGGCTGCACCTTAGTGACAGCTCACAAGTTTTCAATCCCCAGACGTCATCCCACCCTCCAAGCCTGGCCCAGTGGTTCAGGTTCTGGAGAATGTGCCCAGACCTCTTGGCAGATGTTGTCTGCTTTTATCTGGGATGGACGGGCTGGCAACTGCAAGGAGAAGGCCTCAGAGGGAGCCCATCTCTGCTGATGTGTTGGAAAAGGGCTGTGTTCGGGGGGGCTCGTCCTCCACTGTGGGAAGGGTCAGTTCCACCCTTGGCCCATGATTCTGTCCATCCCTGGTCAGCCCTGGGTGAGGGCAGCAGCTTACGATTCCTGGGCTAAATGCGAAGCCTGCAGGCTGGACGGTGATCTGCGGGGGGGTGTCCACTGGCTTGGGGGTAGGGGCAGCAGCGGTGGCAGCAGTGGGTTGCGGGAGGATGGCAGGCGTGGTCTGCAGCAGCGGCTGGGTCTGGAACAGCGTCTGGGGCTGGATTGGTGGCCGGGGTTGGGCTGTTGAGGAGGCCTGTACTGGTGCGGCAGCTTGTACGGGTGCCGGAAGAGCGGTGTTCAGCACAGCAGCTGCTATGGAGCAAGGCAGAGACAGAGGTGCTCAAATGCCTAGCCACTGCCCAGAGCGGCTCCAATCCCAAGGGATCTGGCACAAGAAGGAGAGGGGGTTGGGTCAGTGGGCACAGTGGGGCAGGCAGCCACGATTCCCTTGATCCTTGAAGGGCTGGCACATGCCAGCATCTCTCATCCCCCCTCCCTGGGGCCAGATGTGTAGGTTCAAGAACCAGATGTTGAATCTTCTTGCAGTCCTTCCCAGGAGGCTGGCCATGGGGTGAGTTCTGGCGTAGGGGGAGAGGGGCAGTCTCAGACAGCCGGCTGAAGTAAGACAGGCCTGCAGGGCCAGCGTGGTGTCACGGCCTACAGTCCCGAGGTGGTGCGGCAGCTCTGCTGCCGGATGCCCAAGACACCGGATCCAGAATCCAGGGCGGCTGCCCTGGGTGGGCCGTGGGTTCTGAGTCCAACATGGCAAGCACACGTGCGGGGGTGTAGTGGAGGGTGGTGGGGGGCCTGGTGCAGTCCTGGGAAGAGTTGCCGTTACCTTGGAGACCGGCTAAAGGTGGCTTGAAAATTCCCCCCGTAGGAGAAGCAGCGGTCAGTCCTGGGAGGGCAGCCACGGTTGCTGTAGGAATTGTCCACACGGCCAGCCCCTGCTGACCAGCCACTTGACCTGCAATACTGATGGGGATAAGAAGAGGTTGAGTAACTGCCCCTGCTGGAACCATAACTCCTGTCAGAACTGTGGCTAAGTTTTCCTGAGTCAAGACCTGCAAAAGCAAACAAGATTTCAAAAAGAAAAGAAAAAATAAAAAATCAACATCGACAGCGCAAACACTGGGTCTCTGAGACCCAGCTGAGCACAAACAAAGCATTCTGAGGGCGATGGGGCAAAGGCCACATGAGGGTGGGGAAGAGCCAAACCCTAGCTGGAGGCCCAAACCTGAGGGGGTGCCTGGACTGACTATCCTGCCTTCAGAGAAATCGCCCAAATCCAGGGCAAGGTGGCACTGCTCACAGGATGGGAAGGGGGCACAGGCTTCCCCCACCACAGCCTGCTGCCTGCCAGGCCTTCTGCGGGCCCTTGCTGACAGGCCCTGTGCTTAGTGGCCAGGGAACAGGGAGCAGTGGCTGATGGAACCAAGTGGTCAAGGCCCCACAAAGGCCTCTGAGAAGTTTCTGATGGACCATACCCTTGGCTGGATGCCTCGGAGTCAGGGCATGTAGGGAAAGGGACAGAGAGCTCTGCGTGCCTGCAGCATCCTGCAGGCAGCCTCTCACGGTGCTGGGGCCACTCCCTGGCTCTAAACGAGGACTCTGAACAATCCATTAACTCTTCCAGGCATCCACTGGAGGGCTGGCAAGGGTATTCATTCATTTAGTCATTCGATAAACAGAAACTCTGGCTGCATGAAAGAGTTAATGTTATTTCTGCAACCCTGGCTGGGCGCAAGAAGATTCTGCAAATGCAGATCCCCTTTTCCAAATGGGCCTGATATAGGCAGGGGTGAAGCTGGAGGTCCCTAGTAGGAGAGTCCCTCCCTCAAGCCATAGCCCCTTCCCTGTCCTGCCCCATGAAGTTCCCAGATTCCATGGCTTCCCCATGCTGGCTGTCCCATGCCTCGCTCCTGCCCCCAGCCCTCTGTCCAGCTCCCGAGGGCAGCCCTTACCTGGGGGGCAGCTTGTACAGCCAGTGGCGTCAGGGTCTGCGATGTCTGAGGCTGGCTTGGGGCTTGGCTGAAGGTGGCAATGGCAGGGGCAGGGCTCGGAGGGATCCCCGGGGGTGACTTCACTTCACAAGGCATTGAGAGAAAAAAGGACAAGGAGTGAGCCTGACGTGAGTGGAGGGGTCACCACAGCAGTACATGACATCCCATCTGCAGCCTGAAGCGGTGACCCTCAGTCCCATGCTGCACTGCTGCATAGCCCAAGACCAATCACTGGTCTTCCCTGGCCCACGAGGCAGCTTCCTGAATGCTACGGTGGTGAGAATAGGAGGCTGGGGAACCCTGTGCCAGCTCTGGAAGGTAAGCCAACACTTCTCACATCTAGCTGAAGAAGAGACCCAGGTGAGTGTTAGCCCTCATTTCCTGGTCCTGTAAAAACTGTCACATCATCAACAGAGTGGCCTGAATCCCACATGCGTGTCAGGGAAGTCAGAGCGAGAATGGATGGGAGTGGCTGTCCTTGGTTCATCCAGCCACTGAATCGCTGTTCACCCACCTCCAGAGTACTTTTGGTTGCAGCTGCTGGTTTGGGGAAGGGCAGGAGTTCCTGAAGGGCAAAGTCCTGGAAGCAAGAGTCCCTGAAAATCGGACAGGTCTGTGCTGCACTACAGGATCACAGGGGTTCTCCAGGTCAGCCAGCTTTTCTCTGCCCTTCCCTGAGGTCTAAAGTCATGTAAGCAGCTTCAACGAGCTTCTAAATGAACTTCCCGTGACCTCAGCTTTTTGCCTCCTCTTGGTACCTTAGCCTATGCAGGTACTGGGGAACCCCCACCAGGAAACTTCACAGCCATACAACAATGAGAAGAATGGTTATTATTTAATATATGGTGAGTTAAAAGGAGCCTAGGAGTTGAGTGATGGATATTCGACCAGATCAGTGGCTTCTTTTTATTTTAATGTTTTTGAGACGGAGTCTTGCGCTGTCACCCATGCTAGAGTGCACTAGTGCAACCTCTGCTCACTGCAACCTCTGCCTCCGGTGTTCAAGGGGTTCTTCTGCTTCAGCCTCCCAAGTAGTTGAGATTACAGGCACATACCACCATGCCCAGCTAATTTTTTTCTTATTTTTAAATTTTTTTTTTTTTGAGATGGAGTCTTGCTCTGTCGCCCAGGCTGGAGTGCAGTGGCACCATCTTGGCTCACTGCAGGCTCCGCCTCCTGGGTTCACGCCATTCTCCTGCCTCAGCCTCCCGAGTAGCTGGGACTACAGGCACCCGCCACCACGCCCGGCTAATTTTTTGTATTTTTAGTAGAGATGGGTTTTCACTGTGTTAGCCAGGATGGTCTCAATCTCCTGACCTCGTGATCCGCCCGCCTTGGCCTCCCAAAGGTGGCATTACAGGCATGAGCCACCGCGCCTGGCCAATTTTTGTCTTGTATTTTTGGTAGAGACAGGGTTTCACCATGTTGGCCAGGCTAGTCTCAAACTCCTGACCTCAAGTGATGCACCTGCCTCAGCCTTCCAAAGTGCTGGGATTACAGGCATGAGCCACCGTGCCTGGCCAGATCAGTGGCTTCTTAAAACTGCTGGGCATATATTTCTAGGCTTTAATCCAGGCCTGCTGAATCAGAATGTCCAAGAGTGGAGGCTAGTTACCTCGCCTCTCTTTTTTCCTTCAAAGCTCCCACTGTGATATGGCCAAGAGTGGGAACCACTGAATCAGATAACTGCAAAGGTTCTGTCCAACCCTGCAGTCCTAGCCCATGTTTCAACTTGGGAAGGCTTCAACTTCAACTCAGGACTATACTTTTCACAGCATACAATAACAAAACCTAGGTAGTTTAAGGAATTAAAGAGACAAGCACGCATCAACAAAGGCCTTATGAAATAGTAAAAGAAAACAAAATAACAGATTTATCTCCTCTGTGGCGGGAAGACACATTTCTAACTACTGAAAAAAAAAAATCAGGCGGGGTGCAGTAGCTCACGCCTGTAATCCCAGCACTTTGGGAGGCTGAGGTGGTAGCATCGCTTGAAGTCAGGAGTTGCCAGACCAGCCTGGGAAACAAAACAAGAACCAGCTCTACAGAAAAAATAAAAATGAGTTAAAAAAATAAAACAGAACAAAATCAGCAAACATAAGGAGAGTCTGAACATATGAAAATTTAAAAAACATTTTGTTGGACAAAATGTGACAAAACATAACAAGTAAGTGAGAAAATGGGAAAGTGACAAACATAAATGATGAAAGCTTACCCTCTAAAGAAGCAAAATATTCATTTTATTAGGGCATATTTAGTAGGACCATGGAGTCCAAGGTTTTACATACAGTAGGGCTGCTATTGCTTCCTGCTGGACTGCAGAGAAAGACTAAAGGAACTCAGAGAACCAGCAACGATGTACCTGTTTCTCCACAGCACCACTCAATATAGTTTTTTTGTTTGTTTGTTTGTTTGTTTTTGAGACAAGGTCTCAACTCTATCACCCAGGCTGGAGTGCAGTGGTGCAATCTCACCTCACTGTAACCTCCGCTTCCCAGGCTCAAGTGATCCTCCCATGTCAGCCTCAGGAGCAGCTGGAACTACAGGCACCTGCCACCACACCTGGCTAATTTTTGTATTTTTTTGTGTGTGGAGATGGGGTTTTGCCATGTTACCCAGGCTAGTCTCAAACTCCTGAGCTCAAGTAATCTGCACGCCTCAGCTTCCCAAACTGCTGGGATTACAGGCATGAGCCACCACGCCCGGCCACCAATATAGGTTTTATCATTGCTTATTTATTTTCTGGCTTAACAGGCATCTCATACCTTAAAGTCAATTACTTTTCTTCTCATTGATAGCAAGATTTTATATTTTTCCATGAAATGACTTCCTCCTATGTTAATAATTAATTTCCCTTCAAAGGGAATTTTATTTCATTTCATTTCATTTGAGATGGAGTCTCTCTCTACTGCCCAGGCTAGAGTTCAATGGCACGATCTCTGCTCACTGCAACCTCTGCCTCCTGGGTTCAAGCAATTCTCCTGCCTCAGCCTCCCAAGTAGTCAGGATTACAGGCATGTGCCACCACACTCGGCTAATTTTTGTAATTTTTTAGTAGACATGGGATTTTGCCATGTTGGCCAGGCTGGTTTTGAACTCCTGACCTCAGGTGATCCACCTGTCTAGGCCTCCCAAAGTGCTGGGATTATAGGCGTGAGCCACTGCACCTGGCCTCAAAGGGAATTTTAGTAGACTGTCACACACAAAATTTTTTAAAGGACCAATACAAAAACATTCAAAGCAGCACTGTTTATGAAAATGAAAACCCAGACAATTTGACAATGGCCAAAACCAGAAGCAGGTGTGTGACTCTATGTCAGTAAAAGACATAGGTACATGAAATTACGTGGTGGTATCATACTACTTAGTCTACCCTCAGTGGCCACAGCAATAAAAATATGTATGTGTGACAAAGACTGGATAGTAATTTAGAATGACACAAACCAATAGATTCTGTTTTCATCCTGGAAAAGTTTCCTGTTACTTAGTTTTGTTTTAAAAACAGGAAACCCTTCTTAATTCTGCACATCTAGAAAGTTCCCATCACTTTAAGCTGGCAGCTTAGGTGACATCAGCAAAATACCTCCCTTACCTGGTTGATGATGACTAAAATTCCTTTATAGAGGACGAGCCTTTTGCGAAAGGCTTAGACACGCAAACTCCTGGAGAAGATGCACACTACACAAACACTCATGAAAATCATTGATTTAGGATCCATTTCTTTTTTTTTTTTTTTTTTTTGAGACGGAGTCTCGCTCTGTCGCCCAGGCTGGAGTGCAGTGGCCGGATCTCAGCTCACTGCAAGCTCCGCCTCCCGGGTTTACGCCATTCTCCTGCCTCAGCCTCCCGAGTAGCTGGGACTACAGGCGCCCGCCACCTCGCCCGGCTAGTTTTTTTTGTATTTTGTAGTAGAGACGGGGTTTCACCGTGTTAGCCAGGATGGTCTCGATCTCCTGACCTCGTGATCCGCCCATCTCGGCCTCCCAAAGTGCTGGGATTACAGGCTTGAGCCACCGCACCCGGCCAGGATCCATTTCTGAGAGTGAATTTGGGCAAGGAGCAGAATTAAGGCACCAGAGGAAATGAGATAGGAAGATGGATAAATGGGTGAAAAGCAAAGTGAGGGCATGGTGAATAAACCTGAGAAACTTCCCCTGTTTTCTGAAAAGGGGCTCCACTGCACAATGGCTATGCTGAATGGAAGGAGTGGCAGAGACGTAGGGTCCTTGTCTTCCCTGCCTGGTCTCCAGGGCACTGCCCCTTGGGAACAGGTGATGACCCATCCTGGCCTCAACATGGAAGCACAGCATTTCCAGGCTAGGGAAAAATTTTCGATCATGTCTCTTGTCATTCCTTTATCCGAAAAGGAAAGAAAATGACTAACGTTACTAGGGTTCCAAAGAATTTACACACTGATGTGAAGGTAGAGCAAGTAATGTGTGGCCATGCAGTTTTCTTGTTAAGGAGCTGTTGCTTTTCTGAAGTTTGCCTCCTCGTCTTGGCCCACCCCCACCAGTCCAGATCTCCAGTCAAGGGAAGCGGGAATGTGCAGCAGAAGTCAAGGGGCAATGAATTGGGGTGTTCTGGGGAAACTGAAAAAGGAGGCCTAAGGCTTCCTGCAAAAGGAGATGACTACTCTGCAAGGTGTTAATGAGGAAGACTGATGAGAGGGTGCCCCAAAGCCAGGGAGCAGTGCCTGATCCCCCACAGCTCATTGGGTTCAACTCCCACGTTCAAACCCCTAAGCTCAGTGCTACCAGTCTCCTCCCACCTCACCCTGATCCACTCCAGTTTAGGCCTGGAAGTGACTCAGACTAGAACTAAAACTCCAGAAACAAGGAGTGTAGAGTAGCCCTAGCAGCTGACCAGAGGCACAGGCTGTCCAGTGGGCAGGCGGACAGGACCCTAAAACCACCTGAGCCCCAGGGATTCGTGCTGGTTCCCCAGGGACCACAGGAGGCACTCAGCACTCAGGTGGAGCAGTACCAGGTGGGGGTGACGGCCTCGTACCAGTTGCCTCTGCAGAGGAGCCCAGGTTGTCTGGCCCAGCTTTACCAGCAGCTTGACTGGCTTCAGCAGGGTCTCCGCTCTGGGAGCCCTCGGCGGCCACACCCTCCAGTCCTTTGCTCTCTTCCTCAGCAGGGAGCTGGGCATCCACTCCGACTTCCAGCACTCGGATGGTCTCATGACCTGACATCACGATGACCTGCAAGCAGAGGACGGGGGGGCACTGTTGGGGGAGGGGCCAGTATAACCGCAGGGTATACTGGGTATGGTTGCAGGAGAGAGTTCTGGGTATGGTTGCGGGAGAGAGGGGAGGGCATTTCGGGATGCAGACCTCCTGTCCAGAGGGCTGTGTGCTCTGTGAGAATTCCAGAGCCTGGGGCAGGCTGCAGCTCCCTGATTCCAGGGAAGGAGCTGCTGGAAGAAAGCAGGCCCTGGTGACAGGGAGAAGGGCCTGACGCAAGCTAGAAAAATGTCCCCCAGAGCCAAACCATTTGAGAGCTAGTTTCTATTTGTTCCATCTCTTGGACTCAGTGCAGGGAGTGGTGGATGGCCTATCCTACAACTTGCAAGGATGTCCTCTTGGCAGCTAGGATCTTGGAACGTGGGTATGAGGGCTCCTAACATGGCATCCACAGCTTAAGTCGGGCCAGGAAGCAAATCCTTCTTCACTTCCCTTGAAATCATCTGAAAGTTCCCCAAAGATAAAGGGATGGAAAATGAATGCGCCACAATGCTGAGTAACTTTTATGGCCCATGATTCCTTTATTTCCAAAACTCTAGAGTAAAGGCTCAGGATTTCCCTGCAAGCTAAATTCCTAAAACAAGAGTCAAGAATCCTGAAGATGCATCCTCTCCCTCTCTGCCTGGCACCGCTCCTGGACTGCAGTTTTGGTTTTTTTTTTTTTTGAGACGGAGTCTTGCTCTGTCACCCAGGCTGGAGAGCAGTGGCATGATCTCGGCTCACTGTAAGCTCTGCTTTCCGGGTTCACGCCATTCTCCTGCCTCAGCCTCCCGAGTGGCTGGGACTACAGGCGCCCGCCACTACGCCCAGCTAATGTTTTTGTATTTTTAGTAGAGACGAGGTTTCACTGTGTTAGCCAGGATGGTCTCAATCTCCTGACCTTGTGATTCGCCTACCTCGGCCTCCCAAAGTGCTGGGATTACAGGCGTGAGCCACCGCGCCTGGCCTGACTGCAGCTTTTTATCCTATGGGTCTGTGGCTCCAGTCCTGCCACCTGCTGTGGGCATGCTCAGACCTCAAGGGCAATCTCCATGCATGAGTGATGCAGGTGGACCCTGAGCCTCCTCAGAACACTCGGTCTCCCTCCCCTGCCCAGATGCCCCACACTAGCTCTTCATCACCAGCACGGAAACCCTGCCAATTGGGCCATTTAAGAATAAGAGACATTGAGGCGGGAGAATGGCGTGAACCCGGGGGGCGGAGCTTGCAGTGAGCCGAGATCGCGCCACTGCACTCCAGCCTGGGAGACACAGTGAGACTCCGTCTCAAAAAAAAAAAAAAAAAAAAAAAAGAATAAGAGACAAAGTATGTAAATTAAACAGCTTTGTGTCAGGCCTCTCTGCATTTGGCCTGTGCCTGAAATCACTCTCACAACACTCTTTAAGCCTGAAAGTGGATCCAGTCAGAGGCTGTGCTGGAAAAAGTGACAATGTGACCCATCAGGAGAATATGAGATGAGTGAAATACATCCTACAAGCAGCTCTTGTGCTGCCTCCAGTTTGCCCTATGAGAGGCTTCACTCCAATTACATTTTCAGAGAAATTCATCTTTTCTTTTCTTTTCTTTTCTTTTTTTTTTTTTTTGGAGACGGAGTCTTGCCCTGTCACCCAGGCTGGAGTGCAGTGGCGTGATCTCGGCTCACTGCAACCTCCACCTCCTGGGCTCAAGCAATTCTCCTGCCTCAGCCACCCAAGTAGCTGGGATTACAGGCACCCGCCACCACGCCCGGCTAATTTTTCTGTTTTTTGTAGAGACGGGGTTTCACCATGTTGGCCGGGCTGGTCTCGAACTCCTGACCTCAGGTGATCCACCCGCCTCAGCCTCCCAAAGTGCTGGGATTACAGGCATGAGCCACTGTGCCTGGCCTTTTTTCTCCTTTTAAAAAATTATATAAGTAATAGTAATTTGCAAAAAAAACAATTAGAAAATATGTGTAAGCAATAAGAAAAACTAAAGAGTAAATTACCTGATGTTCAAAACTTCCTCCATGTAAACTTAAACATACTATGTACACTTTGATTTTACATCTTAAAGTCACAGCTTCACTCCCCAAACCCAGACCCTGAGAAATCCTAAATGGCAAGTACCTCTGGACAGGTGAAGGGCAGTGAACCCTGGTAAGAAATGGACAGGGACAGGCCCTGTGGGGTCTTCCCACACCCCTCAGTCCATCCATCACCCTTACTCCCCCTCTTCCCACCTCAGAAGATACCTGCTCATTGACAGTCAGAGATGTCTCTGACCCGGCTCCAGGATCCATGGTCACTTGTCAGGGTCGGGTGGGGTCCGGCCCACACCTAGCACATCCTGGGTAAGATGGGATTGGAAAGGCAAAGGGTGATGTAACACAGTGATACAATTTCTATACCATCTAGAAAAGTCAGAATAGAATCGTAGGAAGACAGAGAAGCTAGGTTCTCCCAAGTATCTGTAGAGGTAAAAAAAAAATCAAAAACAAAACAAAACAAAACACTAAAAACAACAACAACAAAAAAACAAAAAACAGGAATCTTTTTTTTTGAGACAGTTTCACTCTGTCACCCAGGCTGGAGTGCAGTGGAACAATCTGTGCTCACTGCAGCCTCTGCCTCCTGGGTTAAACCGATTCTCCTGCCTCAGCCACTTGAGTAGCTGGGATTACAGGCATGTGCCACCACGCCAGGCTAATTTTTGTATTTTTAGTAGAGACACGGTTTCACCACGTTGGCCAGGCTGGTCTTGAATTCCTGACCTCAAGTGATCCACCCACCTCGGCTTCCCAAAGTGCTGGGATAACAGATGTGAGCCACTGCACCTGGCCAAAAAACAGGATTCTAAGAACTTTAAAGTGTTGCATTTCCTACAGCATCCTAGGAGAATCCACACTCAGAAGAACCAGGAACATCTGGGCTTAGGGTGAGGAGAGTAAAGGGCAAGATATCTGTCCCTGGGGCTTCCCCAATCCAAAGGGAGACAGCACACCCAGCAGAACTCAATGGGAATCTGACCCTGACCCTCAGAACCTTAGACTTAGGTAAGGAGCAAGGGAGAAATCTGGGCAGACTTCCTGGAATAGATGGTAAAAACATAAATTAAAGTGCTCTCCAACTTTAATATGCATGATCATCACCTAGAGCACTTAGTAAAAATGTTAGTATTTATATCAATTACAGAGTAGAGTGAGATTCAGTCTCAATAAATAAATAAAGTACAGAGTAATAATTTAAAAATAAAAATGTAAATGCAGACTCCTAGATCTTTTCCCCCAACTACTCTCAGAGTCTGATTCAATGGGCGAACATCACAGAATCAGCTCTCAGGTGACTCTATGATAGTGGCCCAAAGACCACAGTGGCCTGTAACAGACGAGGTGGGACATCCCAGATGGTGGAACAGCCTGCCCTGTGCAGTGAGGAGTGGGCAAAGCCCTCATGTGAGGACAGGTTGTCTGGCTAGAGCCACAAACCACAGTCATAAGAAATAAAGAAAACAGGTTGGGCGCAGTGGCTCATGCCTGTAATCCCAGAATTTTGGGAGGCCAAGGCAGGAGGATCACCTGAGTCCAGGAGTTCGAGATCAGCCTGGGCAACATAGTGAGGCCCTGTCCGTACCAAAAAACAAACAAACAAACAAACAAAAAGTTAGCTGGGCGTGGTGGCGCGTGCCTATAGTCCCAGCTACTCAGGAGGCTGAGATGGGAAGATCGCTTGAGCCTGGGAGGCGGAGGCTGCAGTGAGCAGTGATTGGTGCACTCCAGCCTGGGTTACAGAACCAGACCCTGTCTCAAAAAAGAAAGAAAGAGATGATAGAGATTGAGAGAGGAAAGACAATGAAGCGAATAGGTTAGACACTTTTATAGGAAAAAAAGCAATTAACATTTATTTTGAGTGCATATTGTATGCTAGACATTTTATGTAACACAATTGCTTGCTGTATTACTCATGCCAACTCTGGGGGCGTGGGGAATGGGAGGCACTATTATCCCCATGTTACAGATAGGGAAACAAAGCCCAGAGGGATGTTCTGGATTCACCTTTCCTTTCTGCTATGGTCTGAATGTGTCTTTCTCCCCAAATTCATGTGTCGAAATGCTAATCCCCAAGGTGACAGTATTAAGAGATGGGGCCTCTGGAAGGTAATTAGGAATGGGATTAGTGCCTGTATAAAAAAGGCCCGAGGCTGGGTGCAGTGGCTCATGCCTGTAATCCCAGCACTTAGGGAGGCCGAGGCAGGTGGACTGCTTGAGCCCAGAAGTTCAAGACCAGCCTGGACAACATGGTGAAACTCCATCTCTACGAAGAGTACAAAAAGTAGCTGAGCGTAGTGGCGCATACCTGTAGTCCCAGCTACTCAGGAGGTTGAGGCAGGAGGATCACTTGAGCCCAGGAGGTTGAGGCTGTGGTGAGCTGTGATCTCGCCACTGTACTCCAGCCTGGGCAACAGAGCGAGACCCTAGTGTGAGAGAGATACTTTCACCCCTTTGACTATGTAAGGACACAGCAAGAAGGCTCCGTCAATGAGGAAGTGGGCCCTCACCAGACAACACCACCTTGATGTTGGACTTCCCACCTTCAGTACCATAAGAAATAAATTTCTGTTGTTTATAAGCTACCCAGTTTATGGTGTTTTGTTACAGCAGCCCAAACAGACTAAGATAAATTCACATCCCATACAATTAACCATTTTAGCCACTTTATTATTTTTTTTTTTTTTTTTTTTATTTTTTGAGACGGAGTCTCGCTCTGTCTCCCGGGCTGGAGTTGCAGTGGCCGGATCTCAGCTCACTGCAAGCTCCGCCTCCCGGGTTCACGCCATTCTCCTGCCTCAGCCTCCTGAGTAGCTGGGACTACAGGCGCCGCCACCTCGCCCGGCTAGGTTTTTTGTATTTTTTAGTAGAGACGGGGTTTCACCATGTTCGCCAGGATGGTCTCGATCTCCTGACCTCGTGATCCACCCGTCTCGGCCTCCCAAAGTGCTGGGATTACAGGCTTGAGCCACCGCGCCCGGCCATTTTAGCCACTTTAAAGAGAACCATATAATGGAATCTGGTGGATTCACACTTGCCACCATCACCACTGTCTAGTCCCAGAACATTTTCATCAACCCAAAAGGAAACTCCATATCCACTAATAGTTATTCACCCTCCACTGCCACTGCCCAAGCCCTGGCAACTACTGATGAGCTTTCTCTATGGGGTTCCCTGTTCTGGATATTTCATGTAAATGGAACTATAGAATATGTGACTTTCTGTGTCTAGCTTCTTTCACTTAGCATGTTTCCAAGGTTCATCCACATTGTAGTATGTGTCAGAACTTCATTCCTTTTCATGGCTGAATAATATTCTATTGTATGGATATACTACATTTTGTGTATCCATTCATTAGTTGGTGGATATTTGGGTTGTTCTACCTTTTGGCTATTGTGTATTGTGTATTATGACTACTGGGTATAATTTTTTTTGAAAACCTGTTTTCAATTCTTTGGGTATATACCTAGGAATGGAATTGCTGGATCACCCCTGGGGTTTTAGCATCTTCATTGCTTGGCAGAATGTTCCCTGATCAACCAGGTAAGGAGAACCATGAGGTTCCTTCCCTCCTTTTCCTTCCCTAACCCCTCCAGAGTGGGATTCAAGGAGAGGGCAAGCAATTCCAGGTACCTAACAATTTGAAAAAAGAGGAAATGAGCCTTCCCCTTTCAGGTACGACGAGGGGATGCAGGAAGGGCAGAAGAATTTGCTGAAAGAACTGGTGAGCATCTACCTACCTCACTGGGGCTCTAACCTCCTTCTTAGGTGATGTCTCCCCTCAGAATTTTTTTTTTTTTTCTGAGACAGGGTCTTGCTCTGTTGCCCAGGCTGGAATGCAGTGGTATGACCATGGCTCACTGCAGCCTCAAACTCCCAGGCTCAAGTCATCCTTCCACCTTAACCACCAGCTGATTTTTTTCTTTTTTTTGGTAGATATGAGGTCTCACTGTGTTGCCAGGGCTAGTCTTAAACTCTGTCCCCCCAGATTTTGTACATGGTAGTCTTCCATGAGTTTTTCAGAGAACTTGGCAATTTACCATCACTTCTGGGTAGGAATTGGGATAAGCTATGAAAGTTGTTACATACAGAAGCCATTTGCAAAGAAAATAAGAGGAAGAGACAACACCGAAATGAAAGGTGCACAAGCTGAATCTGGGTGCATTATAGCTTGATATATACATTTCATGGGGAGAAGAGTTTTCCAATTCCAAAGGTCATTAGGTGTAAGGCAGCAGTAGCCAATCTTCATGGACAACAAGGCACCTGCTTGAGAAGAGCGCTAAGTCTGCTCACAGTCTCATTGTAGCCTCTGGCTCCTTGCTGCCAACCATGGCCACTCACAGGGAGTGGCTGAGCATGGGCAGGTGTCCACTTTCTGACTGTGTTATGAGGAGGATTCAAGTAGTGATAAGGCTTGGGTGATTCTGATATCCCTTCCACCCTTAAGATTTGATGAGCTATGAGGACCTGGGTCCTCAGTGTCTGGTCCTTTAAGTCAAAGGCAAAGTCAGTCCTGAGACATAGCCTCTAGCCACACCTAAGCCCACACCAACCCACCAACCAGATTTCATTCAGGCCACCAGAAACCCAGGCAGAGCAGAGTCCAAGACCTCCTTTGTCCCAGATCTCAGACTCCCTTGTCTCTCTCTGTCTTACCTTTAGATGGCTATTACACATGTATGTGATATCAACGTCTGACAAGCAGACACTCAGCATTTTGACTCTGAGCTGTGCCCTGCGTGTTCCCCTTGCTTGGGTCCTCTGGACCCAAGACCTAGAGGACCTAGCAGGTCCTCTGGACCTGCTGCCATCTCCTTGTCAGGAACTTCCAAATTTTTTTCAAGCCTCAGGCTGTGGCTTGGTTCCAGTGACCAGACAGCCATCTTCAGTTTGCTTTTTGACCATTTCCCCAATGACTGCATAAATAGCACATCTGGATGGCCTCCTTTAAGCCCATGATGCTATGCAGTGCCCACAGCCTGAAGGCCAGGGAGAAGAGACAATCAGCTGTCTGTTTCCAGAGAAGGAGCTCCTGTCCCCATCCCAGCAGTAGAATCCCAATACATACACACATCACAGCAGAGCTGCTCTGGTTAAAGCTGGGGAGGGAGCCAGAGCCCACCAAGGGCCCTCTCCTTTACCTTTTTTCTCCAGTGAGTTGAGTTTGAAAAACACCTGGATCAGGGCTGGCAAGGCACTCTGGCTGGCTAGCAAATGGCTCACTTATTTATCCCTTGCTTTCCTCGCTAACATCTAAAAACCCAGGCAGGGCTGGGCACAGTGGCTCACGCCTATAATCTCAATGCTTTGGGAGGCTGAAGGGGGAGGATCGCTTGAGCTCAGGAGTTTGATGCCTTCCTGGGCAACGCAGGGAGACTCCGTCTCTACAAAAAATAAAAATTAAAAAAACTAGCCAGGTGTAGTGGTGCACACCTATAGTCCCAGCTACTTGGGAAGCTGAGGTAGGAGGATTGCTTGAGCCACAGAGTTCAAGGCTGCAGTGAGTCGTGATCATGCCACTACACTCCGGTCTGCACTCCTTGACAGAGAAAGACCTTGTCCCTAATAAATAAATAAATATATATATATATTTTTTAAAAAACCCGGCCGGGCGCGGTGGCTCAAGCCTGTAATCCCAGCACTTTGGGAGGCCGAGCCGGGTGGATTACGAGGTCAGGAGATCGAGACCATCCTGGCTAACACGGTGAAACCCTGTCTCTACTAAAAAATACAAAAAACTAGCCGGGCGAGGTGGTGGGCGCCTGTAGTCCCAGCTACTCGGGAGGCTGAGGCAGGAGAATGGTGTGAACCTGGGAGGCGGAGCTTGCAGTGAGCTGAGATCCGGCCACTGCACTCCAGCCTGGGTGACAGAGCGAGACTCCGTCTCAAAAAAAAAAAAACAAAAAAAAAAACACCAAGCAGCCTCCGGGGTAAAAGGAACAGCGAGCGCTAAGGCATTTGCCCATCACCTGAGAATCCAAAGAGGTCCAGGGCCATGCAGGATTTTCAGTGGGGGAGAATGAGCTAGAGGACCTGGTTCTACCTGTCACTCTCCTCTGGAACTGCTTTGGGTTTAGGGCAACATTCCAAGATACCTAGGAGGAGGAGTGGGATATCCCAAACAAATCAGAACTCCCTAGAATAGTCTAAGATCCTATTAGAAGAAATCCTGAAACGTCTTGCCCTTCATTTTTTTGTTGTTGTTGTTTTGTTTGTTTTTGTTTTTTGAGAAGGAGTCTGGCTCTGTCGCCCAGGCTGGAGTCCAGTGGCACAATCTCAGCTCACCGTAACCTCTGCCTCCCGGGTTCAAGCAATTCTTCTGCCTCAGCCTCCTGAGTAGCTGGGACTACAGGTGTGTGCCACCATGCCCAGCTAATTTTTGTATTTTTAGTAGAGACGGGGTTTCACCATATTGGCCAGGCTGGTCTCAAACTCCTGACCTTGTGATCCACCTGTCTCAGCTCCCAAAGTGCTGGGATTACAGGCGTGAGCCACCATGCCCAGCCAACCCTTCATTTTTTCAACACATGTTTCAGTGGCTACTATGTGCTAGGCACTGGGAATTCAATGGGGAAAAACACATTTCCCACCTTTTCAAGAAATCTATAGTCCAGGCCGGGCGCGGTGGCTCACGCCTGTAATCCCAGCACTTTGGGAGGCTGAGGTGGGTAGATCACCTGAGGTTGGGAGTTCGAGACCAGCCTAACCACTATGGAAAAACCTTGTCTCTACTAAAATTACAAAATTAGCCGGGGGTGGTGGCACATGCCTGTAATCCCAGCTACTTGGGAGGCTGAGGCAGGAGAATCGCTTGAACAACTGGAGGCGGAGGTGAGCCGAGATCGTGCCATTGCACTCCAGCCTGGGCAACAAGAGTGAAACTCCGTCTCAAAAAAAAAAAAAAGCTATAGTCCAATATGGGAGTCAAGGAAATAAGAAGGTAACTACAATACAGTATGTTTAAGTGTCATGGTGGGTGAATAAAAAGCAGTAAAGAATCTACAGGAGGGACACCTAACACTTAATGCAGTTTTTTTGTTTTTGTTTTTTCTTTTTCGAGATGGAGTCTTGCTCTGTCACCCAGGTTGGAGTGCAGCGGCACGATCTCAGCTTACTGCAACCTCCGCCTCCCAGGTTCAAGCAATTCTTCTGCCTTGGCCTCCTGAATAGCTGGGACTACAAGTGTGCACCACCACACCAGGCTAATTTTTGTATTTTTAGCAGAGACAGGGTTTCACCATGTTGCCCAGGTTAGTCAAGAACTCCTGACCTCAAGTGATTCACCTGCCTCAGCCTCCCAAAGTACTGGGATTACATGTGTGAGCCACCACGCCTGGCCTGTAAGGCAGTTTTATGCAGTGCTTGTTCCCAGCGAGGCCTGTATTTCAGACATGAAATTTTATGTAAAAGAATCTCGTCCTATGTAGGAAAATGGAACTTGTATGGGATTCAGACTTTTAAATTCAGATCCATTTCTGGTTTTATTATTTTTTTTTTTTCAGAGACAGGGTCTTTCGATGTTGCCTAAGCTGGTTTCCAACTCCTGGGCTCAAATTATCTTCCCACCTCAGCCTCCCAAAGTGCTGGTATTACTGGCATGAGCCACCATACCTGGCCCATTGCTATGGTTTTCTTTTTTTTTTTTTTTAACTTTTTTGAGATGGAGAGTTGCTCTTGTTGCCCAGGCTGGAGTGCAGTGGTGCAATCTCAGCTCCCTGCAACCTCCGCCTCCCAGGTTCAAACGATTCTCCTGCCTCAGCCTCCTCAGTAGCTGGGACTACAGGTGCCTACCACCATGGTCAACTAATTTTTGTATTTTTAGTAGAGACGGGGTTTCCCCGTATGGGCCAGGCTGGTCTCGAACTCCTGACTTTGTGATCTGCCCGCCTCGGCCTCCCAAAGTTCTGGGATTGCAGGCGTGAGCCACCGCACCTGGCCTAATTTCCTTATCTTTAAAATGGTGACTAGGCCGGGCATGGTGGCTCATGCCTATAATCCTAGCACTTTGGGAGGCCAAGGCAGGAGGATCACCTGAGGTCAGGAGTTCAAGACCAGCCTGGCCAACATGGGGAAACGCCATCTCTACTAAAAATACAAAACTTAGCGAGGTGTGGTGGCGGGTGCTTGTAATTCCAGCTACTCATGAAGCTGAGGCAGGAGAATCGCTTGAACCGGGAGGCGGAGGTTGCAGTGAGCCAAGATCACGCCATTGCACTCCTGTCTGGGAGACAGAGTGAGACTCTATCTCAAAAAATAAATAAATAAATAAATACAATGGTGATTACATAGGCCAGCCCTATGGGATGGTTATGATGATGATATAAGATCATATAAATGAAATGCTTAGCTTGACTCTTACCACAGTCATCTTCATTTTTATCTATATGTACATAGAGGTAAACAGAGGTCAGGTGACTTGACCAAGGGCACAGGAGAGTCAGTGGCAGATTCAAACTTCAAGGCTCTGTCCACCTGCCCCGGACCCCGTCCTCCTGACACCACACAGAGCTTCCTCTCAGGAAATGGGAGGAAGGCTGATGGGGACTGCCTCTGGGCCCCAAGGCTCAGGACACACTGGAAAACAAGGATCTCAATTCTGCTCCACACTGATGCCTGCCCCCACACCCTGAACCATCAGCAGAGATAACAGTCTTGCCAAGCTGTTGGTAGACCAGCTAGGCACACATAGGCCAGAGAAAGGAAAAAGAACGATGAGGTGACCAAAAAAAAAAAATAGGAGAGTAGAGTCAAGCGTAGTGGCTCACACCTGTAATCCCAGTACTTTGGGAGGCTGAGGCGGGTGGATCACTTGAGGTCAGGAGTTGGAGGGCAGCCTGGCCAACATTGTGCAACCCCATCTTTACCGAAACATAACAAACCCAAACAAATAAACAAATAAAAAATTAGCTGGGTGTGGTGGTGCAGGCCTGTAGTCCCAGCTGCTTGGGAGGCTGAGGCCAGAGAATCGCTTGAGCCTGGGAGGCTGAGGCTGCAGTGAGCCGAGATCGTGCCACTGCACTCCATCCTGGGTGACAGAGTGAGACTCTGTCTCAAAAAAGAAAAAAAGAAAAAAGAAAGAAAGAAAGAAAGAAATGTGAAAAATGAAAAGTAGATATGTTCCTAGTAGACTGTAAGCTTCAGGAAGGCGGGGATCATGTCAGGTTATCATCATATCCCGGGTGCGTAGGATAAGATCTGGTAAATAACTAGGTACATGAATATGGGCTGAAAACAAATAAGATATGAGGTCATGTCATTGCCACATCACTTAGCCTCTTAGTATTTCCTACCTTTTCCCTCAAAACACACACCCTATTTCAAATGTTTTGCCTCCATTTCCAGTACTGGGGATACTTAAAAATGATTTCAAAGACGTGGTACAGGCCGGGTGTGGTGGTTCACGCCTGTATGTAATCCCAGCACTTTGGGAGGCTGAGGTGGGCGGATTACTTGAGGTCAGGAGTTCAAGATCAGCTTGGCCAACATGGTGAAACCCCATCTCTGCTAAAAATACAAAAATTAGTCAGGCATGGTGGTGTGCACCTATAGTTCCAGCTAGTTGGGAGGCCGAGGTGGGCGAATTGCTTGAACCCGGGAAGTGGAGGTTGCAGTGAGCCCAGTATCGCACCACTGCACTCCAGACTGAGCAACACAGTGAAACCCTGTCTCAAAAAAAAAAAAAAAAAAAGATTTCAAAGGTGTAGTATTGGGTTCTGGAGAACCCAGACCACACTGACCCCTTCCTAAAGTGCCCGTCCAATTTCTCATTCCAAGCCTTCCTCCCTTAGTCAGTTTCTCCTGCATCCCACTCTCTCTTCTGCCTCATGAACACTCATTTTGACACAGGGGGGTCAAAGGCAGTTTTAAAGGCAGAGGACACAGCTTGAATACTGCTTCTACTAGAGGTATTCCCTATAAGCCTCAGTTTCCTTATCCAAAATGGAACCAAATTATAGTAACCACCTCATGGGTTATTGTGAGGATTAAATTGATAACATTTATGGAAGGCACTTAAAATAGGGCCTAGCATGAAACAAACACTATATATGTGTTTGTTATTATCATTGCTATTATTTTGAACTGAAGTAAAGCATGCATATAAAAATGTTTTTTGTTTGTTTGTTTGTTTTTGTTTTTTTTTGAGACGGAGTCTCGCTCTGTCACCCAGGCTGGAGTGCAGTGGCACCATCTCGGCTCACTGCAAGCTCCGCCTCCCGGGGTCACGCCATTCTCCTGCCTCAGCCTCCCGAGTAGCTGGGACTACAGGCACCTGCCACCACATCCGGCTAAGTTTTTTGTATTTTTAGTAGAGACGGGGTTTCACCATGTTAGCCAGGATGGTGTCGATCTCTTGACCTTGTGATCCGCTTGCCTCAGCCTCCCAAAGTGCTGGGATTACAGGCGTGAGCCACCGTGCCCGGCCAAAAATGTTTTAAATTATAAAGCATTTTAAAAATGTAAAAGATAGCCAGGCACAGTGGCTCACGCCTGTGATCCCAGCACTTTGGGAGGCCAAGACAGGTGTATCACCTGAGCTAAAGAGTTCAAGACCAGCCTGGGCAACACGGTGAAACCCCATCTCTACTAAAATACAAAAAAATCAGCTAGACTCTGTCTCAAAAAAAAAAAAAAAGAAAAAGAAAAAAAAAAGAAAATGTAAAAGATTACTCTGATAATTTTATAGTGAGCAAATCTTGGGGACAAGAATATGAGCTTATCCCAAGTTCCTTCAAAACGCAGAGAAACCTCACATGAGCAAATTTTTTCTGACTCATTTTTCTTAACTGCCAGGTAGTACGTCCAGGAACAAAACAGAAGAAATGGCTACACAGACACACACTGACACACAATCACCCTATGGTATTACCTTGTTAGTTTTCATGTTTAGCATCTACTTGTCCACCCCCAAAATAAAAACTCCGTGCTAGAAGCTTCGTCTGAATTGTTCAGAGCATGGCACTGAGTGGGTATTTCTGTTGAACTAATGAAGAAATGAAGTTCTACAGCAGATAAGCGGAGTACCTGGTCACAGAAGCATCACTTTGAGGACCAGGACTTGAATGAAAGTGGAATATATGGAATTATACCTCAGAAGGCCTCTGCCAGTCAATGGTGGCTGTCTTAGACTGCTAAATAAGGGGCATGGGATACATGTATATGAACAATTGAAGACCAGCCCTCTGCTTTTGGAACAAGGAATTGGGGAAGGGCAAACGAGGTTAAAAATCTCTGCAAAGAGCCTCTTTTCTTTGGCCCAGGAACGCGTCCTGAACTCTTCTGATTGCCCCCCGCTCAGCAGCAGAGACTATTCTGTGAAGGTTTTAGGCTTCCAATCGGGCCGAGTAGGGTATTCTGCCGCGAAAGTGGAGGTTAGAGGGTATGCTGGGAGCTCCCTTGGCCTTGCCAGGTGAGCTTGCCGAGGGAGAATGCATCGCGACCATTATTATGACTATTTATTAATAATAATATCGTTATTAAATATTTATGAAGTGCTCATGCTCTGCTAGAAGGTGGCTCTCCCATCACTGCCCCACCCTTCCAGCAACGCCTGGGTCCCTACCCCCGAGTCCCACCGGTCGTCCCGGAGTTTGTTCATTCGGGAGAACTGTGACAGGTCGCCCTGGCCGCTCCAGCTGGCCCTAACCGCCAGGAACCCAGGCGTCCGTGTTCTCCAGCGGGGCAAGGATCCGCTCCTGGTCGCCACTGGGTCTATGTACAGAGCGTCCCCTGTGGTCCGTACCCCACAAGGGCTTCCAGGGGCAGAAACGAGGAGGGGCCAGGTTGGGGTTCCCCACCGGGTCCACCTGGCGGCCGCCCCCTCCGCTCCAGGTCCAGGGCGGCCCGCGGGCGGACGAGGGCGCGGCCCCCGGGTGTCCGGCCCCAGGCGGGCAACCGCGAGCTGTCCCGTTCCCGCAGCTCCCCGCCGGCCCGGCCCCGCATCCCGCCGCCTCGGCCCCGCGGCTTTTTTTCTCTTTATCATAAATATATAAATTATGCTAATTACGGGCATTGCATATTAACCAAACCCGAAACCTCCCCTGCCCGGCCCCCTCCCCCTCCGTGCAAACCCCTCCCCGCCCCGGACCCCGCTACTTACCGGAGCCCGAGCCCGAGCCGCCTTCGCCGCGGGTGACCGGCGGCCACCGATTAGAGATTCATCTCACAGCCCGGGCCAGGTGGCCGGGGCCGGGGCCACGGCGGCCGCCGCCCGCAGACAAAGAAGCCAGTGCGGCTTGGCTGGGCTCGGCTCGGCCCGGGAGCTGGTCGGGACCCGCCGCCGCCCCCGGGCCCCCAGCCTGGGCTGGGCAGAGCCGAAGGGGGCTCCACGGGCTACGCCGGGCGGAGTGGGGAAGGCCGGGAAGCGGGAAGGGGAAGCTGGGTGGGGGGGCGGTCAGGTATATATTTTTCTTCGTCCCCCCCTTCAACGACCCCCCCCTTTTCCCTCCCCCCCTTTTTTCCCTCCTTCTGCTACTTGGATTTTTTTAGCTGCTGCGTCATGAGCATAATTTATGCAAAGAGCTTTGCCGCATGCTGCACCGCCCGCGCCAGCCGCCGGGGGCGGCGGGCTGGGCTGGCGGTCAGGGAAGGGAGGGGAGCCGGGGAGCCGGGAGCGAGGGGTGGGGGTGGGGAGGGGACCCTCGGGCCCTGGCCAAGCGGGAGGTCCCGGAGGCTCTCTCTCCTGGGACAGGGATGGACGGTCAGTGGATCTGGTTGCTCAGCCCCTCCGAGGTACCGCGGAGGTGGTTTCATTTCGGAAGGTGCCTGAGTAAGAGCTGGAGTCCGGACTGGGGACCCTCCATGCCACATGGCCTTCAGCTGAGGGTTGGGGCGGTGACTCCCGGCCACCGCCTTTCCTCTAGGTAGTCAACTGTCCTCAATGTTGAAAGTCAAGTTTATGTCTATCCCTCCCTCCCTCCCTAGAAAGGCGGGGGAACTCCACATCGCTCGGCCAACGTGGAGAACCTCTGAACAGCTGTGCCCCAGCGCCAAAGCAGCGAAGGGTCCCAGGTCCCTCACCCGGTGGCGGCCGTGGGCTGTGTTGTCTAAAAGCAGCTCTCCGGCCTTGTTGTCCAAGTAGACAAGGAAATGTGAACAGAAAGACAAAGTTCAGTGGAATGGTGAAAAACCTCTAGCAGCTTCTAAAGGTAGAGAGGGGACCAGAAAAGGGATGGATGTGGGGGACTGAGGGAAAGCAGATTGGAGAAGTGGTGGACAAATGAAAGAGGAAAAAGTTGGAAGACCAAAGTGGAAGCCTGGGAACGAAGGGAGAAAAACTGGGAAGGAAGGAGGCTCTGTAAATCCAGTGAATGTGGATCCGAATACTGAGGCCACCTGCTGTCACCCTAGGCACCCCTTCTCATCCACCCCGTATTTGGTGGTCTGATGATAGCTAGAGGTAGATGGGTTAGAGGCAGTGTGAGAATGCAATTGGAGGCCACAGTCCTCCCCGGGACTGCTCCGTAAGGCCTCCTGGTGGAAGGGCATTGAATGGCCCGGCCTCCTCGTTAACCTGGCCAGTGGACCAGGCTTGTATTAGCTTGCTGTTTCTATCTGGAAGTGAGCAGGCACTGCTGGCGGCGGATTTATGAGTAACCAATGTATTAGGAGTCAGAATACGTGAAACCAATGTATTAGGAGTCAGAATATGTGAAAAAACTGAAAGCTGCAAGCTCTGTACAACTGTAAGGTGCCATTCCTTGTACAATAGTTTGAACTCGTTTTAATGGCCCTGTGAAACTCTCCTGCGTGGCTTGGTATTACACCTGTGAAACTCTACTACGTGGCATGATATTACAGTTCTTGGGATTTTTGTTTGGTCTGTAGTCCCTGTAGTCTCCCTGGACTGTGAATTCTTTGAGAGCACTGGTTGTGACTTACTCATGTTTGTATTTCCCACTACTCTTTATGTGAAGAAGGGGCTCAGTATTGCTGCTGAACTTTATCACATGAAGGTTGAACCTTTTAATTTATGTCACTTGGTTTGGTGCTACACATAGATAGATCAAAGGCTTTGGATAGCATGGATATCAGTGACAGTTTGAAGAAAGAAATATGGATGTGATCAGAAGAGTTCAGGGAGACATACATAAAAATGTTAATCATGGTTTTCTTTATATTGTAAACACTTCTGTATTACTTAAATATCTGATGAGCATATATTACTTTTTGTTTGTTTATTGGGGCATAACATGTACACAGAATGTGTATACCTTGATAGATTTTTACATGTATATATGTACATGTGTGTATATATGTATATACACCTGTATATATACACACATACACATATATGCATGTATGTATATATACATATATACATGTACACACACACACATATATATATCCATGTAATCCCCACCCAAAACAAGATACAGAGCCTTTCCAAGACCTGAGAGGATTCCCTTATGTTCCTTCACAGTCCATAAATTCCCAAAGTAACCATTATTCTGATTTCTGTCACCATGGATTACTTGAGCTGATTCTTGAACTTCTCATAAATGGAATCAGACAGTATACAATCTTTTGTGTTTGGCTCCTGTCACTCAACAAATTTTTTTTTTTTTTTTGAGACGGAGTCTTGCTCTGTCGCCCAGGTTGGAGTGCAGTGGTGTGATCTTGGCTCACTGCAACCTCCACCTCCCGGGTTCAAGTGATTCTCCTGCCTCAGCCTCCCAAGTAGCTGGGACTGCAGGTTCGTGCCATCACGCCCAGCTAATTTTTTTTTTTGAGACGGAGTCTCATTCTGTCGCCCAGGCTGGAGTGTAATGGCGTGATCTCGGCTCACTGCAACCTCCACCTCCTGGGTTCGAGTGATTCTCCTGCCTCAGCCTCCTAAGTAGCTGGGATTACAAGCGCACGCCACCATGCCTGGCTAATTTTTGTATTTTTAGTAGAGATGGGGTTTCACCATGTTGGTCAGGCTGGTCTTGAACTCCTGACCTCATGATCCACCCACCTGAGCCTCCTAAAGTGCTGGGATTACAGGCGTGAGCTACCACGCTCTCAGCTAATTTTCAATACTTTTGGTAAAGGCAGGGTTTCACCATGGTGGCCAGGCTGGTCTCGAACTCCTGACCTCAAGTCATCCACCTTCCTCAGCCTCCCAAAGTGTTGGGATTACAGGTGTCAGCCACCACACCTGGCCTCAACATGTTTTTGAGATTCATCCATGTTGTTGATTGTAGAAGTATTTTTTTTTTATTGCGGTGTAGTATTCCATTGCATAATACCACAATTTATCCATTCCATTATTGATGAGCATTTGGTTGTTGTTTGGGTCTCTTAGGAATAAAACTGCTATGAGCATTCTTGTACACGTATTTTGGTGAACATATGCACTTTTTTCTTCTAGGTAAATACTGAGGAGTAGAATAGCTAGGTTTGGGGTATATCTTTAGCTTTTGTCCATATTGCTAAGTAGCTTTCAAACAAACCAATTTATATCTTTGTATGAAAGAGCAATGTATGAGAGAGTTCTGATTGTTCTACATCCTCACCAGTATGTGGTATTGGTAGTCTTCTTGCAATGAAAGTTTATTACTTTTTGGCTGGGCGCTGTGGCTCACGCCTATAATTCCAGCACTTTGGGAGGCCGAGGTGGGTGTATCGCCTGAGGTCAGGAGTTCGAGACCAGCCTGGCCAACAAAGTGAAACCCCGTCTCTACTAAAAATATAAAAACTAGCTGGGCGTGGTGGTGGGCGCCAGTAATCCCAGCTACTTGGGAGACTGAGGCAGGAGAATTGCTTGAACCCAGTAGACGGAGGTTACAGTGAGCCGACACGGTGCCACTGCACTCCAGCCTCAGTGACAGAGTGAGACTCCGTCTCAAAAAAACAAAAAACAAATAAAAAAAAAAGTATATTACTTAAAACAATTTTTTTTTTTTTGGCTGGGCGTGCCAAAGACCGCACCTGGCTTTTTTTTTTTTTTTTTTTTTTTGAGGCAGAGTCTCAGTCTTTAGCCCAGGATAGAGTGCAGTGGCGCGATCTCCACTCACTGCAACGTCTGCCTCCTGGGTTCAAGTGATTCTCCTGCCTCAGCCTCCTGAGAAGCTGGGATTACAGGCATGTGCCATCATGCCCAGCTAATTTTTGTATTTTTAGTAGAGACAGGGTTTCGCCATGTTGGCCAGGCTCATGTCAAACTTCTGACATCAGGTGATCTGCCTGCCTCCGCCTCCCAAAGTGCTGGGATTACAGGTGTGAGTCACCATGCCTAGCTTAATATTTCATTATTTTTATTTTAAAATTTTATTATTATTTTTTTGAGACAGAGTCTTGCTCTGTCACCCAGGCTGGAGTGCCGTGGTGAGACCTCAGTTTGCTGCAACCTCCACTTCCTGGGTTCAAGTGATTCTCCTCTCTCAGCCTCTCGAGTAGCTGGGATTACAGGCATGCACCACGATGCCTGGCTAATTTTTGTTATTTTTAGTAGCGATGAGGTTTCACCATGTTGGCCAGGCTGGTTTTGAACTCCTGACCTCAAGTGATCCATCTGCTTCGGCCTCCCAAAGTGCTGGGATTACAGGTGTGAGCCACTGCACCCAACCTATAATATTTTGTTATAGCAGCCCAAACGGACTAAGACCCAGCCATACTGATCCAGTTTCAGTTTCTTGAACTCCGAGCTCTTTCCTGCCTCATTGTGTCTGCCTGTGCTGTTCCTTCTGCCTCCTCCTTAGCCCATCTTTCAGGTCTTGCCTTATATATGGCTTCCTTCCTCAGAGACATTTTCCCTGCACTTCAGTGTTATTCTGTCTCGTATCACCTTCCTGTTTTCTTAAACACCATGCATGCTGATATATTTATGTTTATTTTCTTTTTTTTTTTTTTTGAGACGGAGTCTTGCTCTGTCACCCAGGCTGGAGTGCAGTGGCCGGATCTCGGCTCACTGCAAGCTCCGCCTCCTGGGTTTACGCCATTCTCCTGCCTCAGCCTCCCGAGTAGCTGGGACTACAGGCGCCCGCCAACCCGCCCGGCTAGTTTTTTGTATTTTTTAGTAGAGACGGGGTTTCACCGTGTTAGCCAGGATGGTCTCGATCTCCTGACCTCGTGATCCGCCCGTCTCGGCCTCCCAAAGTGCTGGGATTACAGGCTTGAGCCACCGCGCCCGGCTTATTTTCTATTTAATATGTTTACCAAGTAGCCTATAAATTCCAAGGCAACAGTCTGTTTTGGTTTTGACTGGACACTTAGCACCAAGCCCAGTATCTGGCACACAGTTGATAATAATTATTTATTGAATAAATGAAGGCTCGGAAGGCTGGGGAAATGTGAGTGAAGGAAAAAAAGAAAATGTGCTGGGCTGAGAATCCTGTTGAAAAGTTTTATTTGGTCGTACATGGTGGCTTATGCGGTGTAGTCCCAGCACTTTAGGAGGCCGAGTCAGGCGTATCACGAGGTCAGGAGTTCGAGACCAGCATGGCCAACAGAGTGAAACCCTGCCTTTACTTGTTTGTTTGTTAGTTGAGACGGAGTCTCCCTCTATCGCCCAGGCTGGAGTGCAGTGGCGCGATCTCGGCTCACTGCAACCTCCGCCTACCAGGTCCTAGCAGCTGGGACTACAGGCGCCCACCAGCACGCCAGGCTTTTTTTTTTTTTTTTTTTTTTTTTTTGAGACGGAGTCTCACTCTGTCTCCCAGGCTGGAGTGCAGTGGCCGGATCTCAGCTCACTGCAAGCTCCGCCTCCCGGGTTCACGCCATTCTCCTGCCTCAGCCTCCCGAGTAGCTGGGACTACAGGCGCCCGCCAGCTCGCCCGGCTAGTTTTTTGTATTTTTTTAGTAGAGACGGGGTTTCACCGTGTTAGCCAGGATGGTCTCGATCTCCTGACCTCGTGATCCTCCCGCCTCGGCCTCCCAAAGTGCTGGGATTACAGGTCTGAGCACCACACCCGGCCCCGTCTTTACTAAAAATACAAAAATTAGCCAGGTGTGGTGGCACGCGCCTGTAGTCCTAGCTACTAGGGAGGCTGAGGCAGGAGTATCGCTTGAACCGGGAGTTGCATAAGCTGAGACCGTGCCATTGCACTCCAGCCTGTGTGACAGAGTAAGACTCCATCTATTTAAAAAAAAAAAAAAATTATATACTGGATGGCTTATAAACAACATAAATTTATTTCTCACAGTTTTGGAGGCTGGAAAGTTCAATATCAAGATGCTGACTAATTTCTTCTGAGGGCCTGCTTCCTAGTTCATAGCCATCTTCACATGATGGAAGCAGGCTAGGAAGCTCTCTGGGGTTCCTTTTATAAAGGTGCTGATCCCATTCATGAAAGCTCTGCCCTCATGACCTAATCACCTCCCAAAGGGCCCACCTAATACCATCACACTGGGGGCCAGAATTTCAATATATGAATTTCGAAGGGGACACAAACATTTGGTTTCTGGTAGGCTGGGAC
The DNA here is from genome assembly GCF_008728515.1 of Papio anubis. NCBI lineage: Eukaryota > Metazoa > Chordata > Mammalia > Primates > Cercopithecidae > Papio > Papio anubis. The sequence goes on from NC_044984.1 coordinate 46,050,814, forward strand.
ACAGCAAGAGGTGGGGAGAATTGTACAAAATGGGGTTGGAAAGGGAAGCAGATACCAAATTAGGTAGGCTTGGCCATATATACCTCTAATCTTTCTAATTGGATCCCTTCTAGCTTTGTAAACTCAAGATTTACCTCCTCCAAGAAGGATTCCTGTATAATACATACCACATTGTTCTAATTAATATTATTATTACTATTTTTTTGAGATAGGGTCTCACTCTTTCACCCAGCCTGGATGTAGTAGTGTGATCTTGTTTCACTGCAGCCTCAATCTTCTGGGCTCAAGCGATCCTCCTGCCTCAGCCTCCCAAGTAGCTGGGACTACAGGTATGTGCCACCATGCCTGGCCAATTTTTGTATTTTTTGTAGAGATGAGGCTTCGCTACATGTTGCCCAGGCTGGTCTTGAACTCCTGGGCTCAACTGATCTGCCAGCCTCAGCCTGCCTAAGTGGTGGGATTACAGGCTTGAAGGACTGTGCCCAGCCAATATTACTTTTTTTTTTTTTCTTTTTTGAGATGGAGTCTCACTTTGTCGCCCAGGCTGGAGTGCAGTGGCACGATCTCAGCTCACTGCAACCTCCACCTCCCGGATTGAAGGGATTGTCATTACTCAGCCTCCCGAATAGCTAGGATTACAGGCACATGCCACCACACCCGGCTAACTTTTGTATTTTTTTTTTTTTTTGAGACGGAGTCTCGCTCTGTCGCCCAGGCTGGAGTGCAGTGGCTGGATCTCAGCTCACTGCAAGCTCCACCTCCCGGGTTTACGCCATTCTCCTGCCTCAGCCTCCCGAGTAGCTGGGACTACAGGCGCCCACCACCTCGCCCGGCTAGTTTTTTTTTGTATTTTTTAGTAGAGATGGGGTTTCACTGGGTTAGCCAGGATGGTCTCGATCTCCTGACCTTGTAATCCGCCCGTCTCGGCCTCCCAAAGTGCTGGGATTACAGGCTTGAGCCATTGCGCCCGGCCAACTTTTGTATTTTTAGTAGAGATGGGGGTTTCACCGTGTTGGCCAGGCTGGTCTCGAACTCCTGACCTCAAGTGACCTGCCCACCTTGGCCTCCCAAAGTGCTGGGATTACAGGCTTGAGCTACTGTGCCCAGCCAATATTACGTTTTAAATTACATTATTGTTCCAATAACTTCACTTTGTAATTTATGGGCCATTTCCTCCCTCCCTTTCTTTCCCTTGCCTTTTCTTTCTTTCCTTTCTCTCTCTCGCCTTTTCTTTCTTTCCTTTCTCTCTCTCTTTCTTTTCCAGACAGGGTCTTGCATTGTTGCCCAGGCTGGAGTGCAGGGGTGTGATCATGGCTTACTGCAGTCTCAACCTCCTGGGCTCAAGTGATCCTCCCACCTCAACCTCGAGTAGCTAAGACCACAGACACATGCCACCATGCCCTGCTAATTTTTAAACTTTTTTTGTAGAGGTAGGGTCTCCCTATGTTGCCCAGGCTGGACTCAAGTGATCCTCCTGCTTCAGCCTCCCAAAGTTCTGGGGTTACAGGTGTGAGCTACCACACTCAGTCCTCACTCTGTTTCTTAAGAATATATATTATTTACCTACTGGATGAATGACAGGGCCACATGTTTTCTTTCACCTGATCTCCTCCAAGCACCCAGCATATAAGGGATGCTCTGTTCACAGTAAGAGTCTTCTGGGCCCTGTACCTAGAAAGGTTCTGAAATCTTAACAGATAATCCCTGGGGTCCCCTCTTCCCTGGCATGAGAACCGAGCCAGTTCCAGGTCTTCAGAAACTTGTCATAGGGCAACTAAGTGTTACCAGAATCCATGTATATTGTCCCAAACACCTTCCTTATTTCCATAGTCAATCTTGTGCCTCCCCTTCTCTAACCAACAGATAAAAGGCACCTACTCCTGTTGCTAAGGCAATAAAGCTAGGGCATTCAGCAGGGGACTCAGGTTGGTCAGCAGAAAAAAAAACCTCTCAGCTGTGAGGAGAGGAAAGGGAGCAATGCATTTCTAAGGGCGAATTTTCATAAAACAACAAGGCAGATGTCAGTCTGGGCTGGTCATATTGAAGGCATGTGAAGAGATCGGGCCACGGAGGAGAAGATCCCTGATGCTGTTAACAATGCAAGGATATCTTAAGGTGAGAAGCCAGAGTTTTTGACAACTTATATATGAGAAGGAGTATGCTTGTGCATGCTCCATTTTTTATAGAACTCCACCTCTCGCCCTGAAATGCATATATTTTATTCTATTTACTTTAATTTTAGCAATGATGTAAAACTGTATTGCTGGGCTGCTGTCACTGTCTCTGACAGATCACCCTACCACCTCAAAGGGTAAATATGGGGTTTTTTTTTCATAATTTTTGTACAGTAACAAGGTGAGGAACATTTTAGCTCATAAATTATTTACTAAACCTCACAGGCATAATAGGCCGTGTGCATATTCATCAGGCTATCATCCATTATTCATAAGAAGTTCACTTCAACTGTTAGAAGAAAATGAGGTTGTTGATTGAAATGCTGAAGAAATGTAGGCTTTTGTACTCCCCCTCTTCTGTCTCTCATCTGAGCAAGTCTGGAAGTTTCCATCAAAAAATGATATTACAGGAAAAAAAAATGTTATTCCTGACAAGTGAATATGTAGATAGAGGGAAAGCAAGCATAAAGTAGGAAATAAATGGGCAGAATCACCCACTATTCATTTAATTCAAATAATGTCCCCTGACCCCAGCTTGCACAGAGATCGTGCCCAAGGGGACTCCTTTCTTGCAATAAAAGATCGGCTTCCGCAAATCTGGTAGAGTTACTGCATATATATACTTTTTTTTTTTTTTTGAGACAGAGTTTCGCTCTTGTCGTCCAGGCTGGAGTACAGTGGCATAGCCTCAGCTCACTGCAACCTTCATCTCCCAGGTTTAAGCTATTCTGCCTCAGCCTCCCAAGTAGCTGGAATTACAGGCGTCTGCCACCACGCCCAGTTAATTTTTGTATTTTTAGTTGAGATGGGGTTTCACCATGTTGGCCAGGCTGGTCTTACATTGCTGACCTCAGGTGATCCACCCACTTCGGCCTCCCCAAGTGCTGGGATTACAGGTGTGAGCCACTGCGCCCAGCCAGTTATTGCTTATATTAACTAAGATACAGGTTGTATTCTATGGCTTAAGAAGTATTTAGTATTATCTTCTTATTTGACCCTCACACCAAGTCTGTAAGGAATAATTTTCCTTTTTCTTTTTTTGACAGGGTCTTCTTACTCTGTGACCCAAGCTGGAATGCAGTGGCACAATCATGGTTCACTGCATCCTCTGCCTCCCAAGTTCAAGCGATCCTCCTGCCTCAGCCTCCTGAGTAGCTGGAACTTCAGGCACACACCACCACGCCTGGCTAATTTTTATTTTTTTGTAGAGGCAGGGTCTTCCTAAGTTGCCCTGGCGGGTCTCAAACTCCTGGGCTCAAACTATCTGCCAGTCTTGGCCTCCCAAATTGTTGAGATTCCCCCATACCTGTGGAATAATTTTTCAAGATGAGAAAACAGCCTTAGAAAACTGAGAAAGATAAGCAAACTGAAACTCACAAGTTATGTGACTTGTCCAATGCCGATAAGCTTATGAGAAACAGAACTAGGGCTGGAACCTAAACTTCCTTCCACATCTCATGTTTTGTTTATTTATTTTTGTAGAAACGGAGTCTTGCTATATTGTCTGGTCTCAATGTAGGCTGGTCTCAAACTCCTGGCCTGAAGCAATCCTCCTTGCCTCAGCCTCCCAAAGTGTTGAGATTACAGGGGTGAGTCACCATGCCTGGTCCACATCCTGTATTCTTTTTTTTTTTTTTGAGACAGATTTTCACTCTCGTCACCTAGGCTGGAATGCAATGGTATAATCTCGGCTCACTGCAACCTCCACCTCCTAGGCTCAAGTGATTCTCCTGTCTCAGCCTCTTGAGTAGCTGGGATTCTCCTGCCTCTGCCTCCCGAGTAGCTGGGATTACAGGCATGAGCCACCATACTTGGCTAATTTTGTATTTTCAGTAGAGACGGGATTTCACCATGTTGCCCAGGCTGGTCTCCAACTCCTCACCTCAGGTCATCTGCCAACGTTGGCCTCCCAAAGTGCTGGAATTACAGGCGTGAGCCACCACGCCCAGCCTACAACCAGTGTTCTTTAAATTCTGTCTTACTAAGTCCTCTGGATGGTAAAACCCACCATATGAAATAAAACACCAATGAGATACCTGAAATAACAGGTATTTCATTGTGTTCTCTATGAACCACTGATTTTATTTTCCTTTTTTAATATCTTTATTATTTCTGCGGAATACAAAAGCAATATACGCTTCAAAGCACTAAACAATACAAAGTTCTGTAGGATAGAGAATAACAAACGTCCTAGCTATGGACAGGCAGCATATGGACTGCCATGACTGCCAATGTCTACAGCCACCTCCATTTCCATAGGAAAAAGTGGGAGATGATGTGATCAGGTCAGACCCACAGATATAGGTTAAGATCTGGGCATGGTCACTTACTGGTATATAATGTTGGGCAAATCAGCCTCTTTAAGCCATCATTTCCTTATTTGTAAAATGGGGCTAATGCCTACTCTTGAGGTTTTTGTGTTAAGTGAGATAATATATATAAAATCCAGATGTCAGCATTTTCCTCCATTTTAAGGGTTACTTTTCTTGAGTGTATTTGAAGAAGTGGGATGGGAGGCAAGGTTTGTCTCATGCCTTTCCCTCGAGTCTTCTGCTTGACACTCTATTCCATTCTGCCTTGGGCCACTCACTTGCCTGCTGGTCACAGCCTAGAACTCCTGGTGTGGTTCCTCTACATGAAAGGCCCCTATATTCACAGTGGGACACAGGTCTGAATTCTTTGCATCATAACTGCACAAGGTTGTTCTTTACTAAAGTGTTGGGGGACAACTAAAGAGAATTACAATAGTGGAAAGTATTAAAACTTGGTGGGTTTTTGTTTTTGTTTTTTGAGACAGAGTCTCGCTCTGTCGCCCGGGCTGGAGTGCAGTGGTGCGATCTCGGCTCACTGCAACCTCCAACTCCCAGGTTCAAGCAGTTCTCGTGCCTCAGACTCCTGAGTAGCTGGGATTACAGGCATGCGCCACCACACCCAGCTAATTTTTTCTGTTTTTAGTAGAGATGGGGTTTCGCCATGTTTTCTTTTGAGACAGGGTCTTGCTGTCTCAAGCACCTCCTGGGCTGTCTCAAAGCAACTCCTGGGCTGGAGTGCAGTGGCGTAACTGCAGCTCACTGCAGCCTTGACCTCCTAGGCTCAAGCGATCCTCTTGCCTCAGCCTCCCAAGTAGCTGGGACCACAGGTACCCACCACCGTGCCCAGCTAAACTTTGGTTTTAACTTTCCCTATAATCGAAGTAAAAAGCTGCCAAGAAGTTTAATGTTTATTAGGGAGTGTCAGGTCTACCTTGGCTCCCTGTCCTCAGGTCTGCTTCCCTCACTAGGAACTCCTTTAACCCTCCATTCCTTCCTGGGAAGCCCCAGGCCCTGCCTCTCTCTAGTCCCCAGAAACACACTTCCCCAAATCTGACCCATTCAGTCTATATTCAGTCTAGATTCTGGATTTAAAGCTAGAGGGTTAAGAGTGAGTGAGTGACTGTGTGTGTGTGTATGTGCATGGGGCCTGGTGCAACAGGGAGGTGGAACAGCAGCCTTGTGGGAATGAGCTTTGGCATATAGTCCCTCCAAGCAGGACCGTCTCGGGGAGGCTGGTAGTCCAAGTCCTGATCCCCTCCAGTCAGACTAAGACACAGATGAAGCTCTGCTCTTCTGAGTGCCCTGGATAACCTTTGGTCTCGAACTACCGGCCTCAAGCAATCCTCCTGCCCCGGCCCCCTAAAATATTGACATTACAGATATGAGCCACTGTGCTTGACCTTTTTTTTTTTTTTTTCTTTTTAACTTTTTTTAGTTTTTAATTTTTTTAGAATCAGGGTCTCACTCATCACCCAGGCTGGAGTGCAGTCATGCAATTATAGCTCACTGCAGCCTTGCACTCCTGAGTTCATGCAAGCCTCTTAACCCAGCCACCCTAGTAGCTGGGACTGCAGGCCTGTGCCACCATGCTTGGCTAACTGGTTTACATTTATTATGCACAGCAGTGTTAGTGCCTCTCCTACAAGGCTTGCCAGGAATAAGAAATGAGGGTACGTTTTTTTTTTTTTTTTGAGATATAGTTTCGCTCTGTTGCACAGTCTGGAGTGCACTGGCGTGGCATGATCTCTGCTCACTGCAATCTCTACCTCCCAGCTTCAAGTGATTCTCATGCCTCAGTCTCCCAAATAGCTGGGATTACAGGTGCATGCCACCACACCTGGCTAATTTTTATATTTTTGGTAGAGTCGGGGTTTCACCATGTTGGCCAGGCTGGTCTCAAACTCCTGACCTCAAGTGATCTGCCCGCCTCAGCCTCCCAAAGTGCTGGGATTACAGGCGTGAGCCACTGTGCCTGGGTCTAAGCCATATATCTTATAATAGCTGTTCCCTCAGTTACACAATGACGAGATAAAGCTTTGAAAAAGTTGCTTCAACAAGGACGGGCACAGTGGCTCACATCTGTAATCCCAGCACTTTGAGAGGCCAAGGTGGGTGGATCACTTGAGGCCAGGAGTTCAAGACCAGCCTGGCCAACATGGTGAACCCCATCTCTACTAAAAATACAAAACTCAGCCAGGCGTGGTGGCACACACCTGTAATCCCAGCTGCTCAGGAGGCTGAGGCAGGAGAATCGCTGGAACCCAGGAGGTGGAGGTTGCAGTGAGCCAAGATCGCACCACTGCACTCCAGACTGGGTGACAGAGAGAGACTCCATCTCAAAAAAAAAAAACAAAAGTTTGCTTCCAAGAGTGACTGGATTCTTTCACAAAGCTCCACCTCCTTCTTTGGGCTGGGAAATAGGTTGTTTTGTTCTTCTGGTTACGTAAGAGCACAACACATAGTAGGTGTTGAATAAAGGTACATAAACAACTGTAGTCAACCTAATTAACTGGGACTAGGGTAAGCTTGTCCAGCCCTTGGCTTGCAGACAACATGTGGCCCGGGACAGCTTTGAATGCGGCCCAACACAAATTTGTACACTTTCTTAAAACATTATGAGATTTTTTGGTGATTTTTTTGTTTTGTTTTTAGCTCATCAACTATCATTAGTGTTAGTGTATTTTATGTGTGGTCCAAGACAACTCTTCCAATGTGACTTAGGGAAACCAAAAGATTGGACACCCCTGGACTAGGAGGCCCAGCAGGAAGAGTCACTATCATTCTGTGAGCCTTCACATCACAGCTTACTCATCTCCAGTGTGGCACTTACCAAGTGCTGCTGTAATTTTCCCTTTAGCATCTGTCTTGCCCAAGGCACATTAAGATTCATTAGCTGGGCACAGTGGCTCACGCCTATAATCGCAGCACTTTGGAAGGCTGAGGCAGGCTAATCCCTTAGCCCAGGAGTTTGAGGTCAGCCTGAGCAACATGGCAACACCCCATCTCTACAAAAAATACAAAAATGAGCTGGGCATGGTGGTACGCACCTGTAATCCCAGCTACTCGGGAGACTGAGGCAGAAGGATGGCCTGAGCTTCTGAGAGCAAGGCTGCAATGAACCATGATCGTGTCACTGCATTCCAGCCTGGGTGACAGTGGCTCAAAAAAGTAAAGAAATAAATACAGCCTGGGCACAGTGGCTCACACGTGTAATCCCAAAAATGTGGAAGATCAAGGTGGGCAGATCACTTGAGGTCAGGAGTTGAGGCCAGTCTGACCAACATGATGAAACCCTGTCTCTACTAAAAATACAAAAATTAACTGGTACTGTGGTGGCACCTGTAGTCCCAGCTACTCGGGAGGCTGAGGCAGGAGAATCACTTGAACCTGGGAGGTGGAGGTTGCAGTGGGCAGAGATCATGTCTGTGCACTCCAGCCTGGGTGACAGAGAGAGACTCCCTCTCTTTTTTTTTTTTTTTTTTTTTTTGAGACGGAGTCTCGTGCTGTGTCACCCAGGCTGGAGTGCAGTGGCGCGATCTCGGCTCACTGCAAGCTCCGCCTCCCAGGTTCAGGCCATTCTCCTGCCTCAGCCTCCGAGTAGCTGGGACTACAGGCGCCCGCCACCACGCCCGGCTAGTTTTTTTGTATTTTTAGTAGAGACGGGGTTTCGCCATGTTAGCCAGGATGGTCTCGATCTCCTGACCTCGTGATCCGCCCGCCTCGGCCTCCCAAAGTGCTGGGATTACAGGCTTGAGCCACCGCGCCCGGCCGAGACTCCCTCTCAAAAAAAAAAAAAAAAAAAAAAAATTCATTAGCCATCATCCTTGGCTTTTCCCTTTTCCTCATCCCAATGTTATTATTTTTTTAAAAACAGCCTTATTGAGGTATAGTTAGTTGACATAAAATAAACTGCTCATGTTTGAAATATACACCAGGCCAGCCGGGCACAGTGGCTCACGCCAGTAATCCCAGCACTTTGGGAGGCCAAGGCGGGTGGATCACGAGGTCAGGAGATCGAGACCATCCTGGCTAACATGGTGAAACCCTATCTCTACTAAAAAATACAAAAAATTAGCTGGGCATGGTGGCGGGCACCTGTAGTCCCAGCTACTCAGGAGGCTGAGGCAGGCAGAAGAATCGCTTGAATCTGGGAGGCAGAGGTTGCAGTGAGCTGAGATTGTGCCACTGTACTCCAGCCTGGGCAACAAAGCGAGACTCTATCTAAAAAAAAAAAAAAAAAGGTACACCCATGAAACCATCACTGCAATCAAGGCAATGAGTGTATATTCATCAGTCCCAGAACTTTCCTATATTCCATTTGCAATCTCCCTCCTTCCCCTTCCGCTTCCCTTCACAGTAACCATTGATCTGCTTTTTATCATTATAGTTTGTATTCCTAGAATTTTATATAAATGGAATCCAAGGGGCACAGTGGTGCATGCCTGTAGTTCCAGCTACGTGAGAGGCTGAGGTGGGAGGATTGCTTCAGGCCAGTTCAAGGCTGCAATGAAATATGACCATGCCTATGCAGTCCAGCCTGGGCAATACAGCAAGACCCTATATCTAAAAAAAAAAAAAAAAATTCTATAGTATGTATTATTTTAAAAATCTGCTTCCTTTACTGAGCATGGATTATCTATGTTGTTTTGTGGATCCGTACTTTATTCCCTTCTACTGTATGGCATTAAATTTGTTTATCCATTTACCTGTTGGTAGAAATTTTCATTGCTTCTGATTTTTGGATATAACAAATAAAGCTGTTATAAATATCCATGTATAAGTCCTTGTGTACCCACGTGCTTTCACTTCTCTTGGGTAAATACCTAGGAGTGGAATCGCTAGATAATATGGTATATGGATGTTTAACTTTTAAAGACCCTGTCAAACTGTTTTCCAAAGTGGTTGCACCATTTTATTCTTTCTTTTTTCATTATGACCAGTAGTTTGCCCTGACAGAGGTTGCACCGTTTAAGATTTTAACCAGAAGTGTGTGAGAATTCCAGTTCCTCCACATCCTCTCCAACACTTGATGTGGTCAGTCTTCTTTCGTTTATTTTTGTTTTTTAAAATTTAAACAGAGGTGGGGTCTCACCACGTTGCCCAGGCTAGTCTTGAACTCCTGAGTTCAAGTGATCTTCCCAAAGTGCTGGGATTACAGGTATGAGCCACTGCACCCCATCCAGTGTTAATATTAGCCATTGAATAGGGAAGCCAACATTGTTTTAATTTTTTGACTAGGTAAGCATTCACATGGTTCAATTTTTTTTTTTTCTGCTCTTGTCGTCCAGGCTATAATGCAGTGGCTCAATCTCGGCTCATTGCAACCTCTGTCTTCCAGGTTCAAACGATTCTCCTGACTTGGCCTCCCAAGTAGCTGGGATTACAGGCACGCGCCACCACACCTGGCTAATTTTTGTATTTTTAGTAGAGACGAGGTTTCGCCATTTTGGCTAGGTTGATCTCGAACTCCTGACCTCAGGTGATCCACCTGCCTCGGTCTCCCAAAGTGCTGGAATTATAGGCGTGAGCCACCGTACCCATCCTCAATTTTTTTTTTGAGATAGGATCTTGCTGTCATCCAGGCGGGAGTACCATGGTGCCATTATCCTCACTGCAGCCTCGAACTCTTGGACTCAAGTGATCCGCCCACCTCAGCCTTCCAAGTAGTTGGGACTATAGGTATGTGCCACCACGCCAGGTTAATTGATGTATTTTTGTGTGTGTAGAGATGGGGTGTCATTATGTTGTCCAGGCTAGTCTCGAACTCCTGGCCTCAAGTGATCCTCCTGCCTTGGCCTCCCAAAGTGCTGGGATTATAGGTTCAAATATTTTTAAACATCTAAAAAGTATATAGTAAAAAGTCACTTCCACCTTTGTTTCACATCCTCCACTCTCTCTCCCCTTTATGTAACCACTTTTACAGGTATTTTGTGTATCCTTCCAGAATTTCGTTACTCAAATTCTAATGAATATTCTTGGTTTTCCTACTCTTTGACATAAAAAGTATCATATTGGCCAGGTACAGTGGCTCACACCTGTAATCCCAGCACTTTGGGAGGCCAAGGCAGGCAGATCTCTTGAGGCCAGGAGTTCGAGACCAGCCTGACCAACATGGCAAAACCCCGACTGTACTGGAGATACAAAAATTAGCCAGGCATGGTGGTGCACACCTGTAATCCCAGCTACTTGGGAGGTTGAGGCACAAGAATCGCTTGAACCTGGGAGGCGGAGGTTGCAGTGAGCCAAGATCATGCCACCGCATTCCAGCCTAGGTGACAGAGTGTGACTCTGTCTCAAAATAAAATAAAAAATAAAATAAAATAAATAAATAAAATAAAATGTATCATACTAAGTATATGGTTTTGAATGTTTCCCCTTTTTATTTAAAGAACACTTTGGAGTACTTTCTCATTCTCTGTTGCAGCCACATAGTATTTTATTGTATGGATGTATCAAGATTTACTTTGCCTGTTTCCTATTGATAGAAATATGGGTTATTTATAATCTTTTGCTGTTACAGAAAAGCTGCAATGAATAGCCTTATACATACGTTTCTCGTGAGTGCAAATGTATCTGTAGAATCACTCCCATTAGTGGTTTGTTTGCAAGTTTGATGGATATTGCCAAATTAACCTTATAGGATTTGTACCAATTTTCACCCCCATCACCAATAAATTAGAATGCCTGCTTATCCACAGCCCTGCAAATAATGTTAGCAAATGTTTGGATTTTCGCCAATCTGATAATGATATCTGCAGGGTTTAATTTGCCTTCTGATTATGACCCAGGCTGAACATCATTTCATGTGTTAGGGAGTCATTTGTTTTTCCTTTTCCGTGAACTGTCTGTCTGTAAATGTCATTTGCTATTTTTTTCTAATGGTTGATCATATTCTTACTGATGTCTAAGAGTTCTTTACATGCAGGAAGATTAGCCCTTTGTGATGTAAATTGCAAATACACTTTTCCAATTTGTCATTTGACTATATGGAGTTTTGACTTTGTAGAGTTTTTGTCCCTGACATTAGTCCTGGAACTAGTCCAGTTGTTTCTGCTTCCTGAATATTTCTAGAATCCCCCCATTTCTCTGTACTGTACTGCCTCTTCACTAGGCCAGTCTGCCATCGTCACCCCTAAATGACTAAATTTGATTCTAACTGGTATCTCAGACATACCTCCACTCTTGCCCCTTCTCTAACCTATTCTATATTCTTTAGCCATCAGAGGGATTTTTCCTTTACTTTTATTTTTTTGAGTAGCCTCTGTCACCGAGGCTGGAGAGTACAGTGGTGCGACCACGACTCACTGCAGCCTCGACCTCCCGGGCTCAAGCAGTCCTCCCATCTCAACCCCTTGAGTAGCTGGGATCACAGGTGCGTGCCTCTATGCCTGGATAATTTTTTAGAAATTTCTTGCAGAGATGGGGTTTCACCACATTGCATAGGCTGGTCTTGAACTCTTGGGCTCAAGCAATCCTCTCGCCTTGGCCTCCCAAATTGTTGGGATTACAGGCGTGAGCCACTGTGCCCAGCCCAGAAGCATTTTTCTAAAATAAAAACACAGCCAGGATCACTCTAGGCAACAAAGTGAGACTCTGTCTCTACAAAAAAATTAAAATTAGCCAGGCATGGTGGCAAGCACCGACTGTCCCAGCTACTAGGGAGACTGAGGTGAGAGGATGAACTGAGACCAGGAATTCAAGGTTGTAGTGAGCTGTGATTGCACCACTGCACTCCAGCTTGGGTGACAGAGCAAGACCCTCTCCCAGTCAAACAAACAAATAAACAAACAAAAACAAGATCATATCACTTTCCTGCTTAACATTCTTCAGTGACTAACTTGTGCCCTTAACACAGAATCCAGTATCTTCATGTGGGATCTCACATGGGCTCTAAGGCGTCCCCGCAAGGTTGGGCTCACAGTTCTTCAGCGTCATCTGTTTTTTTTGTTGTTGTTGTTGTTGTATTGTTTGTTTGTTTTGAGACTGAATCTCGCTCTGTCGCCCAGGTTGGAGTGCAATGGCGGGATCTTGGCTCACTGCAACCTCTGCCTCCTGGGTTCATGCGATTCTCCTGCCTCAGCCTCCCAAGTAGCTGGGATTACAGGTACGCACCACCATGCCAGGCTGATTTTTGTGTTTTTAGTAGAGACAAGGTTTCACCATGTTGGCCAGGCTGGTCTCGAACTCCAGACCTCAAGTTATCTGCCCGCTTTGGCCTCCCAAAGCGCTGGGATTACAGGCATTATTCACCATGCCTGGCTCTTCAGCGTCATCTCTTATCAGTTCCCTTACCAGTATGCTCTGGCTACACCAAACTGTTTCATGCCCTACCCCTCTCTAAGCCTTCTCACCTGTAGGCCTTTGCATAAGCAGTTCCCTCTTCCAGGAACCCTCTTCACTGGCTTAACTTGTTCTCACCCTTCAGATTTCATCTCAAACATCACTTGCATCAGGAAACCTTCCCTGACTATCAGAATAGAGGAGGTGCCTCACCTACGCGTTCTCCTAACACCCATGCTGTCTTTATGTCAGCACTAATCATACTGTTATGTGTTCACTCTTCTGTCTCTCCCATTAGGTAGACTATAAATTCCTTAAGAGTAGGGATTATGCCGGTCTCTTCATTATGATTTCCCTAGTGCCTGTCACAGGACCTGGCACATAACAGGTGCTCAAAAAAATTTGTTAAATTAATGCAAGAAAGAATGTTTGATAAATGACCAAATAAACATTTTCATCTCATTGGGGAATCTACAAGAATGAAGAAAATGTCAAAGCTTGATCCCGTCCAAGAAAGTAGCTAGTTACTACTACTTTTTTTTGTAGAGACGAAGTCTCACTATGTTGCCTAGGCTGGTTCTGAACTCCCAGCTCAAGCGATCCTCCTGCCTAGGCCGCCCAAAGTGTTGGGATTACAAGTGTGAGCTGCTGCACCCAGCCACCATTTACTTCTTAATTCCACCTGCCACAGAAAGCATTAGCCTGCAACTCTTTTCGTTTTTGTTGGTCATTTCATTTGGCTCTGCCCTGGTTTTCCCAATGCCCAGGTCCCTGTGACAAGCAAAATACCCAACGACCTGCAAAGTAGGCTCTGACCAATCCGAGGGCAGCTTACATGAGCAGGAGGTAGGCCCAGGAGAGTTCCTGGGTCCTAAGAGTTAACCCTTTAATCATTGGACAATGGAGGTGGAACTATCGCTTGAGGCCAGGAATTCAAGACCAGCCTGGCCAACACAGCGAGACCCCATCTCTGTATTAAAAAATGAATAGCACGCACCTGTACTCCCAGCTACTCGGGAGGCTGAGGCAGGAGAATCGCTTGAACCCAGAAGGCGGAGGTTGTGGTGAGATCGCGCCGCTGCACCCTAGCCTGGGCAAGAGCGAGACTCTGTCTCAAAAAAAAAAAAAAGAAAAGAAAAGAAAAGAAAGACACTTAATCGCTGCCCTAAAGGATGCCATCTTTGCCCTTATGGGTAATTAAGTTAGAAAGCAAAGCCATACATAGAGAAAAATAGGGGTACCATACAGGTCACCTGTAACAGGTGCTAAAAAAGGGCAGGGCCACAAGCACTCCATGGGGACTGCAGGTATGTCAGTTTCAGTGCCAGCTGTTGCGTACACGGAAAACATAACCCCTTCCTGTACGTGAGAAAAAGAAACGAACACGAGAACATGCCGACAGCCTGTCCTGGAGCAGACAGGGCGGCGAAGATTCCAGTGCAGGTCTCATCCAGGAAAGGATACATGTGAGCTGGAGTGGCAAAATAAATTTTAACAGAGCTGAAGCTTAAGTTGGGCTTGGTGGGGAGGGACGCATGATAAACTAAGGCGTGAGGAGCCGATTTCAGGCAGTGCGACAAATTTGCAGAAACATAAGCCCCTCGTGGAAGGTTGCCAAGGTGAGGTGACCTTGAGTGAATGCGTGTAGGCAGAGAAAGGTTTCGGGGAATGCTTGCATCGTTCTGCCGCCCAGCGTCCAACAGAGAAAAGATCCTGAATCGAGACAATACCTGCGTTTGGTTTGTCTCCAGCTGAGGGACACCGGTAGGGGGTGGAGGACTGGAACGAGCAGGGGGTGGGGCCAAGGCGAGTGGGCGGGACCGCGCCGACCCTCCCTCGATCGACTGGAGGCCGGGCGCAGAGGCGGAGTTTCCGGCGGCAGTGCCACTCGGGCGTCGGGTGACGCTAGGCGGACGGAACATCACGTGACACGGAAGTAGCTCCGAACAGGAAGAGGACGAAAAAAATAACCGTCCGCGACGCCCAGACGAACCGGACCCGCAGCCACCATGAACAGCAAAGGCAAGGACCGAGGGTGGCAGAGGCCGTCGGGGGGAGTACTGCTGGCCCAGAGTGAGCGGGTCCGGAGCCCAGGGTCACCAAACGCCAGGTTTTGGGTGGGCTGCGTCGCGCTCCTTGGCCGGCTGCAGTCCACGGCGCTGCGCCTGACGCCTTCGTCATCCCCAAATTACGGCTGTTTACTGCCTCCAGGCCCTTTCCTCCGTAAACTCTGTGGCGCAGTTTGGAGCTGCGGGCTCGGGTGGTGGGGGGGCTTGACATGATGGGCATCCGCAGGAGCAAATAGAGCGCTAGCGCAGGCGTTCGCGTAGGCCAATGGAGAGCCGGCGGAGGCGGGGCGCCGCGCTCCGGAACCCCCGGCGGGGCCCGAACTTAACTAGTGAGTTGCTGGAGTAGGCGCGTGGGCCGGGGCCTGTGAGGTTTGTTTTCTCCTTCCCTTCGCACCCCCTCGCCCTTCGCTGATGGGATCAGAACTTATCCCCTTCTCTGTGGTTGTACCAGTGTGTCTGTCAGAACATGATTCCTATAACCCAGGAATAGGGTGAGGGGGGGGGAAAAAGGAATAGAAAAAAAAAAAACAGGCCGGGCGCGGTGGCTCACGCCTGTAATCCCAGCACTTTGGGAGGCCGAGGCGGGCGGATCACCTGAGGTCAGGAGTTCGTGGCCAACGTGGTGAAACCCCGACTCTATTAAAACTGCAAAAATTAGCTGGGCGTGGTGGCGGGCGCCTGTAATCCCAGCTACTCCGGAGGCTGAGGTAACAGAATTGCTTGAACCTAGAAAACGGAGGTTGCAGTGAGCGGAGATAGCGCCACTGCAATCCAGCCTGGGTGACAGAGCGAAACTCCGTCTCAAAACAAACAAAAAACCAAACATCATCCCCCGCTTTTTCAATGAGGACATTCCTCCTCAGCCCTGCACCCTTTTCCCGGTCTCACGGTTCACTTCCATCATTCACACCCTTTGTTTGGAAGTCGACCTTGAATAGTAATCTGTAAGGAAAATCAGAACTGTTAGCCACGAAGTCTGGGCTGGTTGTAGACAGGCTGTGGAGACTACCTAAAGCAGAGGCACCCTTGATAAGCCAGAACAGCAGCAGGCCAGAACCCCAGACCTGTCCTGCATTCCAGAGGGAACTTGTGCCCAGCTAGACTTAACCCCTTACTCCTGTGTTAGTAGGAGCAGTGAGCAGTGCCTTTCCTGTCCCGTCAGAATCCAGCACCTTCCATTTTAAGGGTGCAAAGACAATGCATATTTTCTTAGTTCCAGGAATCAGGCCCTCTGAGGCAGACTATTTGCAAATCCCCTTCTGCTTGCTCCCACTAGGTTAGCTACCCGGTATGACCTGTCTCATTTTGGTAGCTCTGTGTAGTAGGCAACCTGCATTTTTTTCTTGTCTTTCAGGTCAATATCCAACACAGCCAACCTACCCTGTGCAGCCTCCTGGGAATCCAGTATACCCTCAGACCTTGCATCTTCCTCAGGCTCCACCCTATACTGATGCTCCACCTGCCTACTCAGAGGTGCTTCCAGTTTGACAGACTTGAATTAGCTGAGAATACTCTTAGAGTGGTCCTTTAGTCCTTAGCTACGTGTGACTTCACATGTTTACTCTTCACAAATGCTCACATGAATAATGTAAAACACTATATAATTTGGCAGTTTTTGTCGGAGTTGAAAGTACATTATTTGATGATTTTGTGTTATTTGGCACAGGCTGAGGTGCAGAAGATGAATTTGCGTTCTGTGAGCCCAACATTAGCTATAGCAGGAAGTGATCCAGGAGAATATTGAAGGCCAGTGGCAAGGCAACTTGTATGATCTTACAAAAAGTATAACCTACACAAGGAGAATTAAGAATTGGCTTATTAAAGAGATCTCAAATAGGAATGTAATCAAGTAACATTTTGCCTTCTCTTCTGCCTTTTCTAGCTCTATCGTCCGAGTTTTGTGCACCCAGGGGCTGCCACAGTCCCCACCATGTCAGCCGCATTTCCTGGAGCCTCTCTGTATCTTCCCATGGCCCAGTCTGTGGCTGTTGGGCCTTTAGGTTCCACAATCCCCATGGCTTATTATCCAGTCAGTCCCATCTATCCACCTGGCTCCACAGTGCTGGTGGAAGGAGGGTATGATGCAGGTGCCAGATTTGGAGCTGGGGCTACTGCTGGCAACATTCCTGTGAGTATGACCTCATCAGAAAGTGTTTGAGGGGGCAAAACTGTGGCAAGTGAATAGCATCTCACTGGGGACTGAGTTAACCTGATTCTTTTGTTTTCATGTCTATCAAGTCCTACTTGCTGCTTTTCCAGTTCATTTTGGTACACTGAACTGGTCTAGAAATGCTTCTTATTCATTCAATAAGCATTTACTCAATATTTGCCATCAGCATGGTGTTGTACTAGGAACCCTGATGATTAACAAAGTAGAATGTATAATCCCTAGTAAGTAGCTTTTAGATAGATATTAACAGTGTTAGTTATCATTTTTTCCTACTTAATTCCCCAGTGCATGAGATTTAGAGCCCAAATGACTACTCCGTAACTACATGCTAGAGATGAGGCGAATATGTGTCATTAGTGAAGCCTTCAGTTATCCAGTAGTTTATTCAAAAGCTATGTAAGGGCCGGGTACAGTGGCTCACCTGAGGTCAGGAGTTCGAGACCAGGCTGGCCAACATGGTGAAACCCCGACTCTACTATAAATACAAAAACTAGCTGGGCACGGTGGCAGGCGCCTGTAATCCCAGCTACTTGGGAGGCTGAGGCAAGAGAATGGCTTGAACCCAGGAGGTGGAGGTTGCAGTGAGCCGAGATCACACCACTGCACTCCAGCCTGGGTAACAGAGCCAGACTCTGTCTCAAAAAAAAAAAAAAAAAAAAAGCTGGGCGTGGTGGTGGGTGCCTGTAATCCCAGCTACTTGGGAGGCTAAGACAGGGGAATCACTTGAACCTGGGAGGCGGAGGTTGCAGTGAACCCAGATCCCACCATTGCACTCCAGCCTGGGCAACAAGAGCGAGACTCTGTCTCAAAAAAATAAAAAAAAACACAAAAACCAAAAAAAAACCCGACGTAGGAAGCATGTGGGATTCATCCATAGACTGGCACCCTGTCCCTGTTTTGGGAATGTGAGTAGGGCAGTGGTTCCCTACCCTCCAAATGACTGTTGGTCTGGCCTGTTCATGTGCAGAAGCTAGCCACAGGCTTCCTCTTAGAGCTGGAACCCTTTGAATGAGTGGTAGGCTCCCTTTTCTCTTTGTATCTTTGGGTTCACATGAAGTATAGACCTACTTTAGAACTCAAATTGATGGTGGAACTAGCTCCTTAAAATGCAGCTGGTTAGCACATTGCCTCATCCTAACAGGCCTCTGCTTCCCCTATGTCCCCTTCCCTTTGTTTATATTAGCCACCCTGTGCCCATTCTATTATATCCTTTCCTTTCAGCCTCCACCTCCTGGATGCCCTCCCAATGCTGCTCAGCTTGCAGTCATGCAGGGAGCCAACGTCCTCGTAACTCAGCGGAAGGGGAATTTCTTCATGGGTGGTTCAGATGGTGGCTACACCATCTGGTGAGGAACCAAGGCCACCTTTGTGCCGGGAAAGACATCACATACCTTCAGCACTTCTCACAATGTAACTGCTTTAGTCATATTAACCTGAAGTTGCAGTTTAGACACATGTTGTTGGGGTGTCTTTCTGGTGCCCAATCTTTCAGGCACTTTTCAAATTTAATAAGGAACCATGTAATGGTAGCAGTACCTCCCTAAAGCATTTTGAGGTAGGGGAGGTATCCATTCATAAAATGAATGTGGGTGAAGCCGCCCTAAGGATTTTCCTATAATTTCTCTGGAGTAATACTGTACCATACTGGTCTTTGCTTTTAGTAATAAAACATCAAATTAGCTTTGGAGGGAACTTTGATCTTCCTAAGAATTAAAGTTGCCAAATTATTCTGATTGGTCTTTAATCTCCTTTAAGTCTTTGATTTATATTACTTGTTATAAATGGAACGCATTAGTTGTCTGCCTTTTCCTTTCCATCCCTTGCCCCACCCATCCCATCTCCAACCCTAGTCTTCCATTTCCTCCCGCCAGTCTCCATTGAATCAATGGTGCAGGACAGAAAGCCAGTCAGACTAATTTCCTTCTTTCCTCGCACTTCTCCCCACTCGTCATCTTTTAACTAGTGTTTCACAAGGATCCTCTGAAACCCTCTCTGTGCCCCAAGCACAGATCCCATTACTTCTGCTTTCGTATCTCCTCAGGCAAAAGTGGAGGGTGCCTTATGGGCCCTCCTCATAGGTTGTCTCTGCATACACGAACCTAACCCAAATTTGCTTTGGTGCCAGAAAAACTGAGCTATGTTTGAACAAAGATATCGTGCAAAGTGTACTGTGAACCAACAGTTGGTTTAAAATATGAGGGGCAAGGAGGAGGATGCATTTCAAAAGCTTGATTGATGTGTTAAGAGCCAAATTAAGAGGAGTTTTCAGATCAAAAATTGGTTACCATTTTTTGTCAGAGTGTCTGATGCAGCCACTCATTCGGCTCCCCAGAATTCCTAGACTGGGTTAATAGGGTCATATTGTGAATGTCTCACTACAAAATGACTTGAGTCCAGTGAAATCTTATTAGGGTTAAGAATATTTCAGGGATCCTTAATGTTTTGATTTTTGTTTTCTGAAATTGGATTTTATTTTATTTTATCTTATAATTTCAGTTCATCTAAATTGTGTGTTCTGTACATGTGATGTTTGACTGTACCATTGACTGTTATGGAAGTTCAGCGTTGTATGTCTCTCTCTACACTGTGGTGCACTTAACTTGTGGAATTTTTATACTAAAAATGTAGAATAAAGACTATTTTGAAGATTTGAATAAAGTGATGAAGTTGCATTACACCTCACTGCAAGGATTCTTTACTTAGCTTGTTTTTAGGTTTCTTCTATATATATTTTATTTATATCCCATCTAGAATTCAGCTAGGTGCTGCTGCTGCTGTTTCCTTTGATGACACTTTGCAATAAAGGCAGGAGTACAAGCCTAAGACTTGACCATTTTCATGAATTCCATTCCAGATGTTCAACTTTTCATCATTTTACTCCCTAACCTCTTTCAAATTTTGGAATTTAGGACCTAAACTTAGAAATGAGGAACTATTGATTCTCCTAACTTGCTCTAAAGTTTGGCTTGAAGAAAAGTTTCTGGTATAGCAATTTGTATATGTTGAGGATGACCTTCAGTTTCTCCAATGTTCTATGTGGAGAAATACTGAAAACTCATAGAATCTAGGCTGTCAAGATAGATTCCTCAGCTTATTTATTTATTTAGTTATTTATTTTTGAGACAGGGTCTCCCTCTGTCACCCAGGCTGGAGTGCAGTGGCGCAATCTCGGCTCACTGCACCCTCTACCTCCCAGGTTCAAGTGATTCTCAGCCTCCTGAGTAGCTGGGATTACAGGCAACCTGCTACAACACCTGGTTCATTTCTGTATTTTTAGTAGTGACAGGGCGTCACTGCATTGGCCAGGCTGGTCTCACACTCCTGACCTCAAGTGATCCGCCTGCTTCGGCCTCCCATAGTATTGGGATTATAGGCAATAAGCGACTGCACCCAGCCAGATTCCTCAGCTCTTAATCTGAACTTGGTTGCGTTTTAGCTTGGACAATGGAGGCAATACATTAAGACTTCAAAGGAGACCTAGCTTAATTCCAAAGTGAACAACAACTCTTGGCTTGCTTCTGAGGATACACTGGGAAGGGCAGTAGCTTGATTTTTCCTGGTTCCTTCTGTATATACATAGAAGGGATTCTAGGAAATTATGGCCCTTGCCAGGATGGAGGCTTGAACCAACTCATCTCCCAGGGTACGTTTATTTATTTATTTATTTTTTTCCGAGATGGAGTCTCGCTCTGTTGCCCAGGCTGGAGTGCAGTGGCGCCATCTTGGCTCACTGTAAGCTCCACCTCCCGGGTTCACGCCATTCTCCTGCCTCAGCCTCCCGAGTAGCTGGGACTACAGGCGCCTGCCACCACGCCCGGCTAATTTTTTTTTGAATTTTTAGTAGAGACAGGGCTTCACTGTGTTAGCCAGGATGATCTCGATCTCCTGACCTCGTGATCTGCCCGCCTTGGCCTCCCAAAGTGTTGGGATTACAGGTGTGAGCCACTGCACCCTTCCTTCCCAGGGTATGTTGCTAATGACATTACTCTGGAACAAGCTTTCCTGCACCATCTTTGTCTGAAATCCCTAAGATAGTTCTGCAAACTTCTAGAACTTTCCTAAGGTTCTTATTGCTTGGGAGAGAACACATGCAAAGGCATTAAATAGGGAAAAGAAAATGTCAAAAATGTTTAAGGAAAAATAAGTCAAAATGTAAAGGTAGTTACTTCTTGCACATGAGAATCGGACTTCCGTAGCAATGAAAAATTTTAATTTGGATAAAAATCACGTAAGCATGAGGTTGTCGGGGAACACGGAAAGGAAGGGCTCAGATTAGGGGATGTAGCACATTTATCAGGAGGTAAGATCTCCAGAGTCTCCTACCCCTCCTGGCCTGGCCTTTTACTGTGGTATCCAGCCTCTGGGAAGACCTTGTATGGACATTATCTCCACTGGGGCTATCACTAGGTAACCAGGTGGGGGACAGAGTAGAGCAGCCAATGGCCCTAACACTCTTTTCTCTCCCTTCAACCTGTGAAAAAAGATGACTGGGCACATACTCAGATGTCCCCTCATATAGCCCCATCTTTTTGACCAGTCACAAACACCAGCTCTGATAAGAGGGCCTGGTTAAAGATACCATAAACAGCTTTCTCCATGTCCCTGGTCCCTGGAGTCAGTGATGTTGGCATTTGGGACTGCGACCTGGCTGGAGCTTGGATTTGCCCACATCAATCAATGCTTCTCCCTGGCTTCAGAGAAAACTTTCCCGTAATAAGCAGTCAATATGTTAGCGCTGGAGCCAGGAATAAGCTCCTTGGGGCCTGGGAGTCATTAGATGAAATATTCCTCCTTCTCCCTGCCCTTGGCCAAGTCACTCTCCATCTGGACGATGGCACTGGGCTCGCCTTCTGTAGGTTCATAGGTGACGTAGCTGCCTTTGTTCTTGTACAGGTAAAAGAAGATCAAGATCACGACCGAGAGCAGGGTGAGGAAGACCACGGTGATAACAACTTGGAAAGGAGAGGGAAAATGTAGAGATGTTTCAGGATTGAGGATGTCTCAGTAATTCCTGGAGTCATCTGATTTAGTCACTGTTTTCATAAAGATCCTCTTGTTTTCGTTAACTAGTGTCCACTTCCATCCAAACCATGTTCCCCCACCAACCCCAATTTCCATGGCACATAATAGCTGGAGTCTGCTGGTGCTTAAGTTAAGCTAAGGACACATGCTTTTGATTTCTGACAAAACTGAACTCCCTCCCAAACCAGTTCCTGATTCTTATAGAAACGGGAAGGAGGGAACAGGAAATGGCTTATCCTAACAGGAAGTGGTTTCTCTGATCCTCCCCCTCTTCCTCACCCACTCAACCAACCACATATATCCTCGTCCCTACCCATGTACTCGAGTGTAACGTCCGTATGCATATCTATTTGTGGCCACCTCCCAACCTGTCATTTACTGGTAGTGCCTCTGACAGAAGCCTCTGAGTCTTTTATAGCTCTGTGTGTGTGTGTGTGTGTGTGTGTGTGTGTAATATAACTTGCATGCCAGGGTGAGCCCATTAATGGATTTGGTCAGGCTCTCTCCGGAGAGAGATGCCCTTGATCCAGAAGGTCCCTTGGAGTTGGCTCAGAGTCTATTACCTGCAATGAGTGCTGTGCTGGCTCCATCTTCTGGGGACAGGGCCTCAGTGGGCCGTAAAATTGGGGTGGTCATCAGTTCTGGAAAATGTAGAAAAGTGGAAAAGGAAATGGGGTGAATTCTTTTGTTTGAAAGCATATGTTTGGCTTTCAAATTTCACCACCCCACCTTCTTTGCTATTCAAAAGTTTATCATTTAACTCCTATAGTAAATATAAATAGAAAATCCTGGAGAATAGAGAAGAAAATAAACCACCACCCAAAGACAACATGTTGATGGATTTCTCCCTGCATAATATAATGGTTAAGAGTAGGGGCTATAGAGCCTGACGGACTGGGTTTCAAATATGAACTCTGTCCTTTACTAGCTGTGTGACCTTGGGAAAAATTACCTAACCTGTATCTGCAAAATGGAGGTAAGAGTACCTACTTTAAAAGGTTGTTGTGACATTTAATAAGTAACTCAGTAAGGATAAGCCATTATTAGGAATGCATATTTTTACATAAGTGAGATCAAATGAGATGTATATGCACATATATTTACATTATATTATAT
Organism: Papio anubis; assembly: GCF_008728515.1. NCBI lineage: Eukaryota > Metazoa > Chordata > Mammalia > Primates > Cercopithecidae > Papio > Papio anubis. Next base: position 46,073,957 of record NC_044984.1, read on the forward strand.
AGCATGTGCATTTTCTTGCAGCATTCTTACAGACTCTTTGTAAACATTATTTTAACATAATGAAATAGTGCTTCTCTCCTATTAAAAACCCTTTTCTACACTTCCAGGATAGGCCCTGCAATTTGAAAGGTTCTGAAACAGGCCTCTCCTCTACCCTAAAATAGATCCTGCATCCCCTCCTGCTACGGGTTTATTTATCCTTCAGCACAAGAAAGTCCCACCCTAAAGTCATTACCCAGGGACAGAACATGACAAAATGAGTGGTCTCCAGAAGTCCCTTTTAAGTGTTTACAGAGGAAGTCAGGAAGCCCTTCTGTTCTTTCCTATTAGCACTTTAATGTAGAGGTTACTGCAGGATAGAAGTCTCCTGGGGAAAACTGGCTGGCTGACCCTGGCATCACCCACAGGAGGCACCCCGACCTGACTGGCATCCCACAAATAGCAACACTCACCCACTGCCTCCTCTTTGCTAGGCCGTGTGCTAGATGAAAGGTCGAGCAAAATGGACACGGGCCAGCTTCCCAGGGCTCACCCTCCATAGCACCCTCCACAGCTTGCACGGTGAGGAGCTGCCGTAAGTGCACTTAGGAAAGTGTGCGGCCAAGGGAGTGTCTTCCAGTCTTCCAGCCAGGAGTGACCTCCCAAGGGAGGAATATCTGAGCTGGGAGCTGAAGCAGGGGTAAGAGTTTACCAAGTAACAGGGATGGGGCACATTCCAGGCAGAGAGAAGAGCCTGGGTCAAAGCTCTGAGACTGGGGGACTCAAAGGCCAGCATGGCTGGAGCGTGGTGTGAGCATGACTCCTATCCAGTGCCTGACACATGCAGGTTTCCATCCACAGCAAGTGAAATGAGGGCATCAGTGGTGGTCAGGTGGGCCTGTGCTAAGAGGGGCCAAGACTGTTGAGGGGTCTTTCCATGCAGGCCCAGGGAAGCCTGATGAACCATCCTGGTCCCGCAATACAGAAAGCAGAGGCAGGCTGTGCAGAGCACTTCCCCTCCCAAGGCCAGGCCAAACCTTTCTCCACTGGTCCCCGCTCTTTGTCTAGGAATGGTAGTACCCTCAACCACTCTGTGGCCTTGGGCAAATGGTTACTGTGGTGTTTTATATATATATATATATATATATATATACACACACACACACACACACACACACACACACATTCTAAGTCTTCATCCACAGTTCCTGGCTCCTAATTCCCACAGCCCGTTAGCCTTGTGTTAGGATGTGGGTGTCAGGAAAAGGAATCTCTCCGGCCTCTTCCTGCTCTTCCCTTCACCTGCCCCAAGGCAGGACTCTCATCTTCCCCTGCCTTTCCAATAGTGGGTCATAAGATCCTCATTCCAGAGGGAGAATTTGGGAAAGGAATGCTGACATCATGAAGCTTCCATTAAAAACCCAAGAGGATTGGCCTTAGAAAGCTTCTGCATAGCTAAACATGGCTGGGCATGGTGGCTCATGCCTATAATCCCAGCACTTTGGGAGGCCGGGGTGGCTGGATTTCCTGAGCCCAGGAATTTGAGACCAGCCTGGGAAATGGCAAAATCCCATCTCTACCAAAAATAGCAAAAAAAAAAAAAAAAAAAAAATCAGCCAGGTGTGGTGGTGTGGTACTTGGGAGGCTGAGGAATGAGAATCGCTCGAGCCCAGGAGGTGGAGGTTGTAGTGAGCTGAGATCGCGCCACTGAACTCCAACCTGGGTGACAGAATGAGACACCATCTAAAAACAAAAACAAAAAAACCCCCAAAAAACAACTAGCTGAACATGCAGAGGTTCCCGGAGGGTGACACACCCAGGGAGGGCATGGAAGCTCCGCCCCCCCTCCCCGCAACTCACCCTACACATGTCCTCATTTGTATCCTTTGCAATATCCTTTATAATAAACCAGTAAACATATTGTTTCCCTGAGTTCTGTGAGCTACTCCAGCAAATTAATTGAACCCCAAAGCAGGGGTTGGCAGGGGTGGGAACTCCAACTTGAAGCTGGTTGGTCACAAGTTTTGGAGGCCTGGACTTGTGACTAGTGTCTGAAGGGAGGTGGAGCCTTGGGGACCCAGCCCTCGACCTGTGGTATCTGACACTGGCTCCAGGTAGATAATGTCGGAATCGATGAGAAGACACCCACTTGGTGTCTTTTTGAGACAAAGTCTCGCTCTGTCGCCCAGGCTGGAGAGCAGTGGTGCGATCTCGGCTCACTGCAAGCTCCGCCTCCTGGGTTCATGCCATTCTCCTGCCACCTTGCCGGGCTAATTTTTTGTATTTTTAGTAGAGATGGGGTTTCACCATGTTAGCCAGGATGGTCTTGATCTCCTGACCTCATGATCCGCCCGCCTCGGCCTCCCAAAGTGCTGGGACCACAGGCGTGAGCCACCGCGCCCGGCCTGGGGTCACAGAAGTCTTCTGTGTTAACTGTTATGTTGTGAGAGCTGAGGAAAAATGGTTTTAGAGTTTGTCTGGAACAGGTATACATTTTTTATTTCAGATGGAGTCTCGCTCCATTGCCCAGGCTGGAGTGCAGTGGCATGATCTCGGCTCCTCCACCTCCTGGCTTAAGCGATTCTCCTGCCTCAGCCTCCTAAGAAGCTGGGATTACAGGTGTGTGCCACCATGCCCAGTGAATTTTTGTATTTTCAGTAGAGACAGGGTTTCACCATGTTGGCCAGGCTGGTCTTGAACTCCTGGCCTCAAGTGATCCACCTGACTCGGTCTCCCAAAGTCCTGGGATTACAGGTGTGAGCCACTGTGGCTGGCCTATACATTTGATTCATTCATCCATTCTCATCTGTTACCCATAGGAACTATATTAACCAACACTGTAGTTCTACTGTGAAGATTAAATGAGAGAACATGTAAGCATCATAGAGTAGCTACTACTTAAATATTATTTAAGGTGACTTTGTTAATATGCTTAGTCATTAAAAGGGAAAGCTGGCCAGGCATCGTGACTCACGCCTGTAATCCCAGCACTTTGCGAGACCAAGGTGGGAGGACTGCTTGAGGCCAGGAGTTTGAGACCAGCCTGGGCAACACGGCAAGACTCTGTCTACAAAAAAAAAAAATGTAAAAATTAGCCAGGTGTGGTAGTACGTGCCTGTAGTCCCAGATACTCATGAGGCTGAAGTGGGAAGACTGCATCAGCCCAGGGGGCTAACCCTGCAATGAGCCAGCACTGCATTACTGCATTGTTGGGCAACAGAGTAGTGAGACCCTGTCTCAAAAATAAATAAATAAATAAATAAATAAAAGGGAGAGTTGCTCTGGGTTTGAATCCTGCCTAAGCATATTACTAGGTGACCTGGAGGAAGTTCCTAAACCTCTCTGAACCTGTTTCTTTTTTTTTTTTCTTTTTGAGATGGAGTCTTGCTCTGTCGCCCAGGCTGGAGTGCAGTGGCACCATCTCGGCTCGCTGCAAGCTCCGCCTCCCAGGTTCATGCCATTCTCCTGCCTCAGCCTCCCGAGTAGCTGGGACTACAGGCACCTGCCACCACATCCAGCTAATTTTTTGTATTTTTAGTAGAGACGGGGTTTCACCGTGTTAGCCAGGATGGTCTTGATCTCCTGACCTCGTGATCCACCTGCCTTGGCCTCCCAAAGTGCTGGGATCACAGGCGTGAGCCACCACGCCTGGCCTTTTTTTTTCTTTCTTTCTTTTGGTAGAGACAAGGATCTCACTATGTTGTCCAGGCTGGAGTGCAATGGTGCAATCTTGACTCACCGCAGCCTTGACTTCCTGACCTCAAGCAATCTTCCTGCCTTGGCCTCCCAAAATGCTGGGAACACAAGCATGCACCACCATGCCTGGCGGTACCTCAGTTTCTTGATTTGTGAAATGGGAGTGTGGTATACAGCTTCTGAGATGGCTCACAATGATTTCTGCCTCCTGGTATTGACATCCTTGAGCATGCCTCTCCTCTGGTATATGGGTTGAACCTGGTGACTTGCTTTTAACAGACTATGGCAAAAATGATGGTATGTAACTTCTGAGATTAGGTTATACAACACCGTGACTCCTATCAAAGGGAAGCTCTGAAGTTTATCTACCTGGTCATGACTTCACACCTTTCACCATGCACTTTCCTCCCCAAATCTCCCAGGGCTGCAATCCATCTTCCTACCATGGATCTAGAGTTCTATACAGTTGTACCTAGTTTTGCTTTCTTTAAACATTTGAGAATTTAGGATGTACAAAGCATTGAGTAGATTAATGTATGTCAGAAGCTTGAAGATGAGTAATTTCTGTTCAATCACCAACAATAACTTACTTTGTACATTAGGCTGAGTGTGGTGGCTCACATCTGTAATCCCAATACTTTGGGAGGTGGAGGCAGGAGAATTGCTTGGGGCCAGGAATTTGAGACTAATCTGGACAATATAGTGAGACACCATCTCTATTTTTTTTTTTTTTTTTTGAGACAGAGTCTTGCTCTGTCACCCGGGCTGGAGTGCAGTGGCGTGATCTCAGCTCACTGCAAGCTCCGACTCCCGGGTTCACGCCATTCTCCTGCCTCAGCCTCCGCAGTAGCTGGGACTACAGGCGCCCGCCACCTCGCCCGGCTAGTTTTTTGTATTTTTTAGTAGTAGAGACGGGGTTTCACCGTGTTAGCCAGGATGGTCTCGATCTCCTGACCTCGTGATCCGCCCGTCTCGGCCTCCCAAAGTGCTGGGATTACAGGCTTGAGCCACCGCGCCCGGCCTCTATTTTTTTTTTTTTAAATAATATATGGAGGAGGCCAGGTGCACTGGCTCACGTCTATAATCCCAGCACCTTGGGAGGCCAAGGCAGGTGGATCGCTTGAGCCCAGGAGTTGGAGACCAGCCTGGGCAACATAGCCGGACTCCCATCTCTACAAAAAAAAAAAAAAGTTAGCCAGACATGGTGGCACACACCTGTAGTCCAGCTACTCGGGAAACTGAGGTGAGAGGATCACTGGAGCCCAGGAGGTCCAGGTTGCAGTGAGGTGTGATTGTGCCACTGTACTCTGGGTGACAGAGTGAGACCCTGTTTCAGGAAAAAAAAAAAAAGGATAAAGGTGGGAGGAAACCAGATGATCACAATTAAATACAGACAGTTGTGCTACAAAGTGCTTCTTTAACATGAACTGGCTGACTGGTGATAGGTAACTTAGGGAATGATGTCAGTGTAATGCAGAAGTCAGGCTAATTTATATGCAACTTCTTTATTTTCAGTTTATTTTCAGTTATTTATTCTTTAATTTTTAAAAAATTGAGCAGCCCCTAGAACCAAAAGAGGTTCAGAGGACTCCCCATCCTCTTTATACCTTTAATGTTTAACATGATCAAAAGCAAGCTTTCTCACAACTAGAGAATATTTTAGTCAAACAGGAAGACCTTAAGAAAAAAATTCTACAGAATGCCTTGCTGAGATGCAGCTATTGGTCGGTTTCCACTTATATGAAGCCATCGGGTGAAGCAGAAAGTGCAGATGAAGAAAGGTGCAAAGAAATTTACCTCAATATTTAAACAATGGCAAGAAGGCAGACTCTACATCAGATTTTTTTTTTTTTTTTTTTTTGAGACAGAGTCTCACTCTGTCACCCAGGCTGGAGTGCAGTGGCACGATCTTGGCTCACTGCAACCTCTGTCTCCCAGGTTCTAGCGATTCTCCTGCCTCAGCCTCCCGAGCAGCTGGGACTACAACAGCGTGCCACCACGCCCGGCTAATTTTTTATATTTTTTAGTAGAAACAGGGTTTCACCATATTAGCCAGATGGTCTCGATCTCCCGACCTTGTGATCCGCCCGCCTCGGCCTCCCAAAGTGCTGGGATTACAGACGTGAGCCACTGTGCCCAGCCTATTATTATTATATTTGAGACCAAGTCTCACTGTGTCGCCCAGGCTGGAGTGCAGTGGCTTGATCTCAGCTCACTGCAACCTCCACGCCCTGGGTTCAAGTAATTCTCCTGCCTCAGCCTCCCAAGTAGCTGGGATTACAGGCATGTGCCACCATGCCTGGCTAATTTTTGTATTTTTTTCGTAGAGACAGTTTTGCCATGTTAGCCAGGCTGGTCTCAGACTCCTGACCTCAGGTGATCCGCCTTCCTCAGCCTCCCAATGTGCTGGGATTACAGGTGTGAGCCACTGCACCCTGTGAAGGACAATTTAAAAAGCATTATATCTGGAACAAGAACAAAGAAAAAGCTAGGCTTGTTTGGGCCTGAGGGGTCAGGTTGGAGGTAACAGAGAAAGCAGAATTCCCTCAGGCCTTTTCACCTCTGTCTCCTATCAAAGAGAATCATTTTTTTGTACTAAGGAGCAGTGGAGTCTTTGGGGACATGGGGGAAGTGAGCTCAACAGAAACAAAGAAACTCAGCAAGCACCAGACTGATCTAAAAGGACCAGATATGACAGCCAAGGGCACTGCAAGAACTTGTAAATGGGATTTCTGTTGGTGACACAGGAGCTTCTGAGAAAGAGAGGGATCTGGAACCTGAAGGGGCCATGGAAGGAAGGTGGATTCCGCAAAGAAATGGTGAGCTTGATGTGATTCCCCAGCAAAGTTCTAGAACACATTATCACGGCCTGTTTGGAGGGCTCTGAACTTGAAACAGCAAGCATTAGAAGTCAGAATGGGACTACCGAGAGCAAGCTGGGTCAGACAAGCTGCACAGCCTTCTTAGACTGAGATTCTAGGTTCTTAGACAGGGAAATTAAACAGTTCAAAAAGAATTTACTGAGTGTGTACTCTATGCCAGGCTCTGAGCTTCTATCAGTGAACAACACAGGCAAAAACTCTTACCTTTAGAGTTACTGCCAAGAGTAAACAGAATTACCCAGTAATCTCATTGCTGGGATGCTGGGTACGATCCCGCAATCCCACTTCCAGGTATATACCCAAAAGAAATGAATGGACTTCAACTGATACTTGCATATCATGTTCATAGGAGCATTATGCAATACCTAAATAAAAGGTAAAATGGACCAGGCGTGGTGGCTCACGCCTGTAATCCCAGCACTTTGGGAGGCCGAGGCAGGCGGATCACGAGGTCAGGAGATTGAGACCATCCTGGCTAACACCGTGAAACTCCGTCTCTACTAAAAAAAAAAAAAATTAGCTGGGTGTGGTGGTGGGCGCCTGTAGTCCCAGCTACTCGGGAGATTGAGGCAGGAGGATGGCGTGAACCCAGGAGGTGGAGCTTGCAGTGAGCTGAGATCGCACCACTGCACTCCAGCCTGGGTGACAGAGCAAGACTCCATCTCAAGAAAAAAAAAAAAAAGGTGAAACAAACAACCCAAATGTCCATCAATAGATAAATGGATAAACAAAATGTGGCATAAACATATCCTTAAAGAGGAAGGAAATTCTGTAAAAAAAAAAAAAGGAAGGAATTCAGACATATATTACAACATGAATGAACCTTGAGGACATGACACTAAGTGAAATAAGCCAGGCACAAAAGGACAAACATTCCAGTCTAGCCAACATGGCAAAACCCTGTCTCTACTAAAAATACAAAAATTAGCCAGACGTGGTGGCAGGTGCCTGTAATCCCAGCTACTCGGGAGGCTGAGGCAGGAGAATCACTTGAACCCAGGAGGTGGAGGTTACAGTGAGCCAAGATCGTGCCACTGCACTCCAGCCCAGACAACAGAGTGAGACTCTGTCTCAAAAAAAAAAAAAAAAAAGACAAACATTGTATGATTCCATTTCTATGAGGTGCTTACAGTAATCAAATTCATAGAGACAGAAAGTACTACAGGAGATTGTAAGGGGCTAGAGAAGGGGAAAATGGAGAGTTAATGTTTAATGGGTATAGAGTTTTAGTTTGGGAGGATGCAAAAGTTCTGGAGATGCGTAGTGGTGTTGGTGAAGGTATAACAAAGTGAATGTACTTAATACTGCTGGACTGTATACTTGAAAATGGTTAAAATGGTCAATTTTATGTTATGTATAATTTTACCACAATAAAAAAACCCTCTCTTTATACAATTTACATTTTTAGAGGGGGAAGACAGACAATAAATAAAATAAGGCCGGGCACAGTGGCTCACACCTGTAATCCCAGCACTTTAGGAGGCCAAGGCGGGCAGATCATGAGGTCAGGAGTTGGAGACCAGCCTGACCAATAAGGCGAAACCCTGTCTCTACTAAAAATACAAGAATTAGCTGGGCGTGGTGGCGTGCGCCTGTAGTCACAGCTACTCAGGAGGCTGAGGCAGGGGAATCACTTGAACCCAGGAGGCAGAGGTTGCAGTGAGCTGAGATCGTGCCATTGCACTCCAGCCTGGGTGACAGAGAGAGACTTCATCTAAAAAAAAAAGTAAAAATAAATAAGTAAAAGGTATGCTATATTACATGTGAATTAGCACTATGTAGAAAAATAAGCAGAAAAGGGGATGGAAAGCTGGGATGTGGAGTTGTGGTTTTAGAGAAGGTTGTCAGGGGAAGCTTTACTGATGAGGTGACTTAAGTCAAGACCTAAAGAAGGTGAGGGAGGCAGCCATGCAAAGAGCTGATTGAAGAACATTCCAGGCAGAGAGGACAGCAAGTTCACGGGAAGGCTGTCCACAGCACTGAAAAACACCCCGGGGCCAGGCATGCTTGGCCTGTTCAATGCACAGCATGGAGGCCCCTGAGTGGCAGCAAGGGGGAGAGGAGAAGCAGAGAAAGTCAAGGAGGCCTGTACAACACAGGCCTTGTAGGCCAAGGTAAGGGCTTTTTCAGTGAGTGAGGTAGGAAGCTTTTACAGGTTTTTGGGCAGAGACTGATCAGATTTTTACTTTATTATTTATTCACTTAATTATTTTTGAGACAGGGCCTCAGTCTGTCCTCCAGGCTGGAGTGCAGTGGTATGATCATGACTCACTGCAGCCTTGACCTTCTGGGTTCAAGCAATCCTCCTACCTCAACCTCTGGAGTAGCTGGGACTACAAGCATGCACCACTACGCCTGGCTAATTCTGTATTTTTAGTAGAAATGGGGCTTCACCATGTTGGCCAGGCTGGTCTTGAACTCCTGACCTCAAGTGATCTGCCCACTTCAGCCTCCCAAAGTGCTGGGATTACAGGTGTGAGCTAGCGGATCCAGTCCCTTTTTCTAATTTCCATGACAGCATTAATTGCTTTTGCAGCAGCTCAGTGAGAAAGTGGTGGGATTCTGAATGTAATCTGAAACAAAGACGGACAGGATTGGATGTGGGGTGGAGTCAAAGATGAAGGCATGGAGTTATATGAGAGGGGGAAGCCTGCGGGAGGAACAAATTTGGAAGAAACATGATTGCTTACTAGATATCAAAGTTCAGATGTTAAGACTAGAATTTGGAGGCGGGGTGCGGTGGCTCACGCCTGTAATCTTAGCCCTTTGGAGGCTGAGGACAGAGGACCACTTGACCTCAGGAGTTCAAGAGCAGCCTGGGCAACATAGTGAGACCTCATCTCTATTTAAAAAACAAAAACAAACAACCTCTCCAGAAATATATATATATATATATATAAAAAATACAGATATATATATGGTACTGGAGATTGAAGTCATTAGATATTTAGGACCATAGACTGGGTGAGATCACCCAGGAGTAAGTGCAGATAAAGAGAACCCAAGACTGACTGAGCCCAAGGAGACTGGGGAGTAGCAGCCAAACAGCTTTTGCCATGCAGAGATCATAAATGACCTTTACAAGAGAAGTTTTGGTGAAGTGCTGGATATAAACCCGTAATTTAGGGTGGGTTCAAGGAAGAAATGGAAGGAGAGGAACTGGAGGCAAAGTATAAATACATGCTTACACAAAATTTCTCTGTAAAGGTGAGCAGAGAAATGAGGCTGTGACTGGAGGGGAAAGAGAGTTCAAATTTGTTTGTTTTTCTGATAGGAGAAATGCCAGCATGTTTGCATACAGGTAAGAATGACTCAGATGAGAGGGACAACTGATGATGTACAAGAGTCCTTGAAGAGACGAGATCTAGAGCACAGAGGGGCTGGCTGCAGACAGCAGCAGAGACAGTGCCATTGGAAGGAGGAAAAGCAGAGTAGATGGGCACAAACGCAGGTGGCAGGTTGACGGTGGGGGTGGGATCCTTTGGCAGTTCTCGTCTGAGAACTTTAATTTGCTCAAGAAAATAGGATCTTAACTGGGTCCAGTGGCTTGTATAATCCCAGTACTTTGAGAGGCCAAGGTGGAAGAACTGTTTGGGACCAGGAGTTCAAGACCAGCCTGGGCAACATAGTGAGACCCTATCTCTTAAATTTTTTTGAGATGGAGTCTCACCTGTCACCCAGGCTGAGTGCAGTGGTGCGGATTCCCTGACTTGGCTCTCACTGCAAGCCCGGGCTTGGGTCATGCCATTCTCCTGCCTCCCAAGTAGCTGGGACTACAGGTGCCCGCCACCATGCCCAGCTAATTTTTTGTATTTTTTAGTAGAGATGGGGTTTCACCGTGTTAGCCAGGATGGTGTCGATCTCCTGACCTTGTAATCCACCCGCCTCGGCCTCCCAAAGTGCTGGGATTACAGGTGTGAGCCACCGCGCCTGGCCTCTAAAGTTAAAATAAATTTTTTTTTTTTTTTTTTGAGACAGAGTCTTTGCTCTGTCACCCAGGCTAGAGTGCAGTGGTGCCATCTTGGGTCACTGTAACCTCCCCCTCCCAGGTTATAATCATTATCTGCCCTTGGCCTCCCAGGTAGCTGGGATTACAGGTACCCACCACCACACCTGGTTAATTTTTGCATTTTTAGTAGAGATGGGGTTTCACCATGTTGGCCAGGCTAGTCTTGAACTCCTGACCTCAGGTGATCTGCCCATCTTGGCCTCCCAAGGTGCTGGAATTACAGGTGTGAGCCACTGTGCCCAGTCTACCCATTCTAAAATAAGATCTTAACTGGGCCCAGTGGTTTGTACCTATAATCCCAGCACTTTGGGAGGCCAATGTGGGAGGATCGCTTGAGGTCAGGAGTTTAAGATCAGGCTGAGAGCAACATAGAGAGACCTCCATCTCTACAAAAAAATAAAAATAAAAATAAAGCAATAGCCAGGTATGGTGGCACATGCCTGTAGGTCCAGCAGTTTGGGAGGTTGAGGTGGGTGGATTTCTTGAGCCCAGGAGTTTAAGGCTGCAGTGAGCTATGATTGTGCCATAGCACTCCAGCCTAGGTGACAGACCCTGTCTCTCAAAAAATAAATTAATAATTACAAAATAGGATGTAAGATAATCAGTTGAGAGTGAGGATGGGAGGGGCTTAAGGAGAACTGAAGGTGCTGTAAGAGTAGATAGCATCAGAAAACATCATAACATTATTTATAGGCCAAGCACAGTGGTTCATGCCTGTAATCCCAGCATTTTGGGAGGCTGAGGGCAGGTGGATCACCTGAGGTGATGGAGGCTGGGAGTTTGAGACCAGCCTGGTCAACACTGTGAAACCCCATCCCTACTAAAAATATAAAAATTAGCTGGGCATGGTGGTGGGCACCTGTATTTCCAGTTACTCAGGAGGCTGAGGCAGGAGAATAGCTTGAATCCGAGAGGCACAGGTTGCAGTGATCCGAGATCACGCCATTGCACTCCAGCCTGGGCAACAAGTGTGAGACTCCATCTCAAAAAAAAAAAAAACAAGGCCGGGCGCGGTGGCTCAAGCCTGTAATCCCAGCACTTTGGGAGGCCGAGGTGGGTAGATCACGAAGTCAGGAGACCGAGACCATCCTGGCTAACACGGTGAAACCCCGTCTCTACTAAAAATACAAAAAATTAGCCGGGCGTGGTGGCAGGTGCCTATAGTCCCAGCTACTCGGGAGGCTGAGGCAGGAGAATGGCGTGAACCCGAGAGGCGGAGCTTGCAGTGAGCCGAGATCGCGCCACTGCACTCCAGCCTGGGTGACAGAGCGAGACTCCGTCTCAAAAAAAAAAAAAAAAAAAGATTATTTATAATATCCTTGTGGACAAGGTAGAGAAATACAGACTGGCTATAAGGCCTAAGTGAGGCAGTAATGGATTGTTAAGGGATGAAGTGATGCCAGTCTAGACAGAGACTCTTTCACTGGGGTTTAACCTTAGTCTTTTTGAATTGATATTGTTACGTCAAACCATGCGAGGGCCAAAATAAGGCCTTTATGTAATTCAAAATAAAAAATATTAAATAATAAAACAAGTATAACAAAGTCCAAGGCTGGGTGCAGTGGCTCATGCCTATAATCCCAACAATTTGGGAGGTTGAGGCAGGAGGACTGCTTGAGCCCAGGAGTTCAAAACCAGCATAGGCAACATGGGGAGACACTGTCTCTACCAAAAAAAAAAAATAGCTGATACTTGAACCCTGAGGAGGATTCAAGAGGACCACTTGAGTCTGAGAAGTTGAGGCTGCGGTGAGCCATGTTTGCACCACTGCATGCCAACCTGGCTGACAGAGTGAGACCCTGTCTCAAAAAATACATATTGAACTTCAAATCCTTTGCAAGATTTTTTTTTTTTTTGGTCTTATGCTTTATTGGTGCCTTCTACACAGACTGAGCTGAATGCCCTTTGGGTAAATGCAGATCCTGCAGACCCAGGGAAGATTCAACAATTTAAAAATTTTCTGTACAGATGGAGTCTTACTGTGTTGCCCAGGCTGGTTTTGAACTCCTGGGCTCAAACGATCCTCCTGCCTCAACAACACAAAGTGCTGGGATTACAGATGTGAACCACTGCGCCCAGCCCTGGGAAATTTGTTAAAGGCTTCAAAGCTGAGGGGCAACTAGTAAACTGATAAACATAGACACATTTCAAATGTCTAAAGAAACACACCAAATGGAACAAGATGAGAATTTAACACATTCCTTGCTCTTAGGTTCAGGAAGCCAACTACTCACAAAGAATGGGGAAGCTACGGCTTAGCAGCATCACATATAAAGTACTTACGGGGGGTCCCTAAAAAACCACTAACACTGGAAGGATATACTCCAAAACAGCAGCAGGAGTTACAAGTAGGTTGTGGAATTCTCAATGATTTTGATTTTCTTCTTTTTTTCTTAGAGACAGGGTCTTGTTCTGTCACCCAGGCTGGAATGCAGTGATATAATCATAGATGACTGTAACCTTGAACTCCTGGGCTGAGGCAATCCTCCCACCTCATCCTCCTGAGTAGCTGGGACTATAGGTGTGTGCCACCATGCCTGGCTAATTTTTAAAGTTTTTAGTAGAGAGGGAGTCTTGCTATGTTGCCCAGGCTGGTCTTGAACTCCTGGCCTTAAGGGATCCTGCCACCTTGGCCTCCCAAAGTGCTTGGATTACAGGTGTGTGCCTGAATTTTGTTTTGTTTTATGTGCTTTCCTTTATATTCCAAATTTCTCACAATGATAATTACTTTTATAATCATAAAAAATTTAAAATTACTGTTATTTTAGGCACCAGTAATATAAATATGGTCTAAAAATGGAGGCGACAGTACTGCTCTACTTTGTACCACTCCTAGACTGCTGAGTTCATCTGGGTGTCATGATTTCTTTTCTTTTTTTTTTTTTTTTGGAGACAGGATCTCTGCTCACTGCAGATCTTGGCTCGCTGCAACCTCCGCCTCCTGGGTTCAAATGATTCTCCTGCCTCAACCTCCTGAGTAGCTGGGAGTTACAGGCGTGCACCACCATGCCCGGCTAATTTTTTTTTTTTTTTTTTTAGATGGAGTCTCGTTCTCTGGCCCAGGCTAACATGCAATGGTGCGATCTTGGCTCACTGCAACCTCTGCCTCCCGGGTTCAAGTGATTCTCCTGCCTCAGCCACCCAAGTAGCTGGGATTACAGGCGCATGCCACTACACCCAGCTAATTTTTGTATTTTTAGTAGAGATGGGGTTTCACCATGTTGGTCAGGCTGTTCTCGAATTCCTAACCTCGTGATACACCCACCTTGGCCTCCCAAAGTGCTAGAATTGCAGGTGTGAGCCACTGCGCCCGGTCTTATTTTTTTTCTTTTTTTTTGAGACAGAGTCTCACTCTGTTACCCGGGCTGGAGTGCAGCAGCTTGATCTCGGCTCCCTGCAACCTCTGCCTCCCAGGTTCAAGCGACTCCGAGTAGCTGGAATTACAGGCACCCACCACTATGCCCAGCTAATTTTTTGTATTTTTAGTAAAGACAGGGTTTTACCATGTTGGCCAGGCTGGTCTCGAACTCCTGACCTGGTGATTTGCCCACCTCGGCTCCCAAAGTGCTGGGATTACAGGCATGAGCCACTGTGTCACAATTTTGAGGTGAGCAGGCAAACCATGTCAGATAAGGAAAGCTTGCAAGAGAAAGCCCAGAGAAAAAAGGGAGCCTAGAACTTAAATTCTGTCTTCTAATACGCCAAGGCATGACCTGTACAAGAGAACTAACAGCGGAAACTCGAAAAGACAGATGTCTCCCCAACAGAAGAAAGAGCAAAACTGGACAAAAGCAAGGCAGCATCTTGGAGAGAGAATTCTAGTACAGAATGGCTAGTTGAACTAGTGAGCATCAGAACCCCTTCAGCCTTAGTTTTTGAATTTTTATAAATGGAAAGTGTTCTATTAGAATTCTCATTGAAATCAAATTTTAAAATAAAAAATCCAGACATACTTAGAATGTCTATCTGGAGAGGAATGATGAAATAAATTATAGGCCATCCATTGTAGAAATAGTTGCTAAAAAGAATATGACATGTACAATATTACTGGGAGATGATAAACGGTTAGATGAAAAAAGCAAATTGCCAGGTGGTATGTCTAGTAGGACTGCATCTTTGTTTAAAAAAAAAAAAAAGTAAATTGGCAGGGTGCAGTGGCTCACACCCATAATCCCAGCACTTTGGAAGGCTGAGGTGGGAGGATTGCTTGAGGCCAGGAATTTGAGTCCAGCCTGGGCAACATAGCAAGACCCCTGTCTCTCTGTATATATATTTTAAGTAACTTTAAAAAACCCTATAAATATGCATATATATGTTTGTACATAGAAAAGGTCTAGAAAGTTATTCTCTGAGGGGCATGTATTACCTTTTAAACAAAATAACATGCTTGGCAAAGTGGTTCACACCTATAATCCCAGCAATTTGGGAGGCTGAGGCCAGAGGATCGCTTGAGTCCAGGAGTTCAAGATCAGCCTGGGCAACACGGCAAAACCCTGTCTCTACAAAAATACAAAAATTAACCGGGCATGGTGGCACGCTACCTGTGGTTCCAGCTACTTGGGAGGCTGAGGTGGGAGGATCACCTGAGTCTGGGAACGTCGAGGCTGCAGTGAGCTGTGATTGAGCCACCGCCCTACAGTCTGGGTGAAATTGAGGCCCTGTCTCAAAAAAAAGAAAAAAAGAACAAACAACAACAAAATAAACTAAGTTCAGGAAAGCTGGTATAAAAGGAGGAAATGGCTTATAGCTTTTCCTCCATTCTCTCCTGTTTCTACCCCATTTCTTTGTCCAAACAAAGAAATAATTATTAAATAGCACTACAGTCTTTCCAAACCTTCCCGGCTCAGGTTTGGAAAGACTATAGCATCATTTTTTTTGTAAGTGGAATGTCAGGACAAAGGACCATAAGATTGAAGGCCCCACCCAAATCCTAACCAATAGCAAATGACCTTCAAGATCTATTCTGTTTACTCACTCTTTTTTTTTTTGTTAACCCAGATACTGGCTGGCTTTCTTGTGGCCCTTGTTCCCAGGCTGAGCTAAATCTCTTATCACTGAGACATCAGATCTTTTGCCACCTGAGTCTGCCAGCCTACTTATTTGCTCTAGACCTGTCCAACAAAAGGTGGCTCCCCCAGTTCTTTCCATGGGAAGCCACCCTGGAACTCGGCCCCCTTTCTTCTGCCTTCTCTTTCATGTGCACCAGCGAGTTGGGTGGAGTGAGACCTTGGGAGCAGTCCATCATGACATAAAGAACACAGGCTTTGCAGTAAATCAGACTTGGCATAAAATCCTGCCTCTGCCATTACTAGCTGCATGACCTTGGGAAATTTTTTTAATCTTTGAAAATTTCACAGTGGCTCATGCCTGTAATCCCAGCACTTTGGGAGGTCGGGGTGAGTGGATCACTTGAGATCAGGAGTTCCAGACCAGTCTGGCCAACATAGTGAAACCCCATCTCTACTAAAAATTTAAAAAATTAGCTGGGCATAGTGGTGGGTGCCTATAGTTCCAGGTACTCCGGAGGCTGAGGCAGGAAAATTGCTTGAACCTGGGAGGCGGAGGTTGCAGTGAGCCAAGATTGCACCATTGCACTCCAGCCTGGGCGACAAGAGCAAAACTCCATCTCGAAAAAAAAAAAGGAAAAGAAAACTCCTTAAATTCCCTGAACTTCAGTTTCTCCTTCTGTAAAATGAGAATAAAACCTGTTTCACAGGGTTGTGGTGAGGAATAAGTGCAATGAAAAATGCTGCTTTGGGAGGCTGAGATGGGAGGATCACTTGAGGCCAGGAGTTTGAGACCAGCCTGGGCAATATAGCAAGACCTTATCTCTACAAAAAAAGTTTTTAAAATAAAACAAAATAAAATAAAAAAAAGAAAAATGCTGGCCGGGCGCAGTGGCTCACGCCTGTAATCCCAGCACTTTGGAAGGTTGAGGGGGGCAGATCACGAGGTCAGGAGATGGAGACCATGGTGAAACCCCGTCTCTACTAAAAATACAAAAAATTAGCCAGGCGTGGTGGCGGGTGCCTGTAGTCCCAGCTACTCCGGAGGCTGAGGCAGGAGAATTGCCTAAACCCGGGAGGCGGAGTTTGCAGTGAGCCAAGATCGCGCCACTGCACTCCAGCCTGGGCGACAGAGCAAGACTCTGTCTTAAAAAAAAAAAAAAAAGAAAAAAGAAAAGAAAAATGCTAAGTGTCTAATACAGGGTAAGGAGAACCTAGGCAGTAGCTGGTACAATTATTTGGTAGCAAGAGATAAGCTTTACCTGGCAGGGTGGGCAAAGCCCACAAGGCACAGTTCCACTGCCCTACTTCCAATAGCGCTGACTTATGCACTAGGCACAACAGGCACAGTGCCCTGGGCCCACAATGCTTCTAAAGGCCCATGAAAATGTTTTAAATGATTTTCATTTCTTTTATAATCAGAAGGAAAAGAACCAAAATTTTAGGTCAAAGAAATATTAAGGTTGTTATGTGAATTAGTAATTATAAACATTAATTATTATATTATCATATTCTTCCTTACACTGATAGTTGTAAAATATGATTTTTAATATTTTTTAAGTGAAGGAGGAGCCCACAAAGACAAAAGTGCCCAGGGCTCGGGAAAGTCATAATGTGACCCTTACTTTCAAGGCTCCTGAAGGATATCTCCTCTAGGAAGTCTTTATAGACTTTATTGCTAGGCGTGATGGTGCATGCCTGCAGTCCCAGCTGCTCAGGAGTCTGGGGTGGGAGGATCCCTCAAGCCCAGATGTTTGAGTCTGCAGTGAGCTAGGATTGTGCCACTGTACTCCAGCCTGGGCAACAGAGTAAGATCCCATCTCTTAAAAAAAAAAAAAGAGAGAGGCCAGGCGCGATGGCTCACACCTATAATCCCAGCACTTTGGGAGGCTGAGGCATGTGGATTGCCTGAGTCAGAAGTTCGAGACCCGCCTGGGCAACATGGTGAAACCCCATCTCTACTAAACTACAAAAAATTAGCCGGGCATGGCAGCGTGCGCCTGTAATCCCAGCTACTCGGGAGAGAGGTTGAGGCAGGAGAATTGAACCCAGGAGGCAGAGGTTGCAGCGAGCCGAGATTGCACCACTGCACTCCAGCCTGGGTGACAGAGCAAGACTCGGTCTTGGAAAAAAAGAGAGACAGAGAAAGAGAGAGAGAGAGGGCTGACTCAATAATCAATTTTTAAAAAAAATTTTAAAAGGGGCCGGGCGCGGTGGCTCAAGCCTGTAATCCCAGCACTTTGGGAGGCCGAGGTGGGCGCATCACGAGGTCAGGAGATCGAGACCATCCTGGCTAACACGGTGAAACCCTGTCTCTACTAAAAAAAAAAAAATATAAAAAACTAGCCGGGCGAGGTGGTGGGCGCCTGTAGTCCCAGCTACTTGGGAGGCTGAGGCAGGAGAATGGCGTGAACCCGGGAGGCGGAGCTTGCAGTGAGCTGAGATCCGGCCACTGCACTCCAGCCTGGGCGACAGAGCGAGACTCCGTCTCAAAAAAAAAAAAAAAAGTTTTAAAAGGATATAAATATACAGCTGAACAATAACAAAACAGTTCAACTAAAAAATGGGACAAGACTTGAACAGACATTTCTCCAAAGATGTACAAATGGTCAATAAGTACATGAAAAGATGCTCCACATCACTATCACTAGGGAAATGCAAATCAAAACCACAGTGAGATACCACCTCACACACATTATGATGACTACTATTAAACAGAAAGTAACAAGTGTTGGCAAGGTTGCAGAGAAACTGAAACCTTTATGCACTGCTGGTAGGAATATAAAATGGTGCAGCCGCTGTGCAAAGCTGTATGGTGGATCCTCAAAAAAATTAAACACAGAATTATAACGATACAGCAATTCCACTTCTGAGTATACATCCCAAACAACTGAAAGCAGGGTCTCAAGAAGATATTTGTACACCCATGTTTATAGCAGCATCAGTCACAATAGCCAAAAGGTGGAAGCAACCCAACTGTCCATCATAGATGAATGCAGAAACAAAACGTAATATACACATCCAACGATATCATTCAGCCTTGAAAAGGTAGGAGATTGGGACATGCTACAGTATGGATGAACCTTGAGAATATTATGCTAAGTGAAGTTAGCCAGACGCAAAAGGACTATTGTATGATTCTACCTACATGAAGTACCTAGAGCGGTCAAATTCATATAGACAGAAAATAGAACAGTGTCTGCCAGGGGAGTGGGGAATCAGTGTTTAATGGGTGTCAAGTTTCAGTTTGGGAAGGCAAAGTTCTGAAGATGGATGGTGGTGAGGAACACGAATTACTTAATACAGTAGTCTCCCCAGGGCTGGGTGCTCGCCTGTAATCCCAGCACTTTGGGAGGCCGAGGCGGGCGGATCACGAGGTCAGGAGAGCGAGACCATCCTGGCTAACATGGTGAAACCCCGTCTCTATTAAAAATACAAAAAATTAGCCAGGTGTGGTGGCGGGCGTCTGTAGTCCCAGCTACTGGGGAGACTGAGGCAGGAGAATGGTGTGAACCCAGGAGGCAGAGCTTGCAGTGAGCTGAGATCGTGCCACTGTACTCCAGCCTGGGCGACAGAGCAAGACTCCATCTCAAAAAAAAAATACAGTAGTCCCCCCTTATCTGTGGTTTTGCTTTCCCAGGTTTCAGTTACCCGTGGTCAACTGCAGTCCAAAAACATTAAATAGAAATTTAATAGAAAAAGAAAATTCCAGAAAGGAACAATTTATACATTTTAAATTATGTGCCGTTCTGAGTAGCGTGATGAAATCTCACACCCTGCTCCATCCTGCCTGGAAAGTGAATCATCCTTTTGTATCCATGCTATAAATGCTTAGTAGTTGGCTGTCACAGTATCACCACACTTGTGTCCAAGTAACCCTTATTTTACATGACAATGGCCCCAAAGCACAAGAATGGTGATGCAATTTGGACATGCCAACAAGAAGTGCTTCCTTTAAGTGAAAAGGTTAAAGTTCTTGACTTAATAAAGAAAAAAAAAAAAAGAATTGTATACTGAGGTTTCTAAGATCTATAGTAAATAAGGTATTTTAAGCGAGAGGGACCACTTTCACATAACTCTTATTACAGTATATTGTTATAGTTGTTCTATTTTATTACTGTTAATCTCTTACTGTGCCTAATTTATAAGTTAAGCTTTATCCTAAGTATGTATGTACAGGAAAAAACGTAGTACAGATGGGGTTCAGTACTATCTGAGATTTCAGGCATCCGCTGGGGCTTTTGGAATGAATCCCCTCTGGAAAAGCGGGGACTACTCCACCACTGAACTGCCTGCGAAAAAGTGGCTAAAATGGTAATACCTGTACTATGTTTATTTTACCGTAAGTTTTAAAAAAAGAAAAAATGGCCAGGTACGGTGGCTCATGCCTGTAATCCCAGCACTTTGGCAGGCTGAGGCAGGCAGATCACTTGAGGCCAGGAGTTCGAGACCAGCCTGGCCAACATGGTGAAACCCCATCTCTACTAAAAGTACACAAATTAGCTGGGCGTGGTAACGCACGCCTGTAATTCCAGCTACTAGGGAGACTAAGGCAGGATAATTGCTTGAGCCCAGGATCGGAGGCTGCAGTGAGCTGAGATCAAGCCACCGCACTCTAGCCTGGGCAACACAGCGAGACTTGGTCTCAACAACAATAATGATAATAATAAATAATAAAATTTTTAAAAATGTAAACAGTTCCGCTTTGCCGAGGTTCTAATCCCTCAGCTAGCTACCAAGGTATCGCCTTTTTTCCCTTGTGGGCAGGCTTATTCTGGAGGTCCTTTGCCCACCCGCTTCCTGAACATCCTCCAGGGTAAATTGTTTCTGTAGCTTCACACATGGTATGAGGTATTCTACCTTTATCCAGAGCAGATACACATAGAAAAGGTATTCCACCCTTCTCTAAGATACCTGCTGCGCCCCTTTGCCAGTACGAACCTTGTCCATCTTTCAAGGGCAAGACTCAGATCCCTTCCTCGCCTACTCATGAAGCCTTTGCTGACCCATTTCTCCCCACTCTCCGCACCCCCCCAAGTTTTTTTTTTTTAGACAGGGACTTGCTCTGTCACCCAGGCCAGAGTGCAGTGGCATGATCTCGGCTCATTACAGCCTCCATCTCCTGGGCTCAAGGGATCCTCCCACCTTAGCCTTCGGAGTAGCTGGAACCACAGGTGTGTATCACCATGCCCGGCTATTTTAAAAATTTTTTTGTAGGGATGGGGTTTTGCCATATTGCCCAGGCTGATCTCGAACTCCTGAGCTCAAACAACCTTGACCTCCCAAAGTGCTGGAATTACAGGCATGAGCCTCCACACCCGGCCATTTCTCTCTTTTATCTCTTTTCACCAGAAAACTAAAAGTCTGAATTGTGTGCATTACCAGTCACAGAGGACACTGTCTTAGACTTCCACTGGTGTTGTCACTCACCTGCTTCTACACAGTAAAAGCAGGGAATGTCTGTCTAATGACAAATGTGACTGTGTATAGGAAGACAAAGGTGTATAGACCAACCATTGTTCCTCTCCCTAACTAGCACATGCTGAGAATAGTCAATAAATAACTGATAGTTTGGCCGGCCCAGCCTGATGATGAACTAAAAGGTGGGCATCCATTCTCAGAGTGCTGAGCAGTAGAGACCGGCCTCCACACACCTTCAGGGAACAATGAGGTTATGATGCTGGGTCTGTATCATCAGAGAAATGGAATTACAAAGCCAGCAGAATCCCTTTCAAGGGAAAGATGGGTTTCTTTTTTTTTTTTTTTGAGACGGAGTCTTGCTCTGTCGCCCAGGCTGGAGTGCAGTGGCCGGATCTCGGCTCACTGCAAGCTCCGCCTCCCGGGTTCACGCCATTCTCCTGCCCCAGCCTCCCGAGTAGCTGGGACTACAGGTGCCCGCCACCTCGCCTGGCTAGTTTTTTGTATTTTTTAGTAGAGACGGGGTTTCACCGTGTTAGCCAGGATGGTCTCGATCTCCTGACCTCGTGATCCGCCCGTGTCGGCCTCCCAAAGTGCTGGGATTACAGGCTTGAGCCACCGCGCCCGGCCGAAAGATGAGTTTCTAACAAGCACTCAGTACTAATAACCAATGTGACTGAGTGCTTACGGGATACTGCACACTCTTCTAGGTGTTTTATATGGGCTGTCTCATTTAATCTTCATAAATCATAAGATAGGTACTATTTTCCCTATTTTGTGAATGATGAACCTGGAGCTTAGAGGTTAGAAATACTATCTTTAGCAGGTTTTTAAAAAACGATTTCCCTGTTATCTTTGAAGATTCCTTTTCCACATTTAACTATAAGGCTTTCTGCTAATTCTTTGCCATAGCTATAAATTATTAGAGGGATGAAAGTAAAGCCCTTCCTTTAGGCTTATAAAATAATCAGTCTTCCTTCCTTCCTTTCTTCCTTTCCTTCCCTCTCTCCTCCTTCCCTCCCTCCCTCCCTATTTTTTGAGATGGGTCTCACTCTGTTGCCCAGGCTGGAGTGCAATGGCACAATCTCAGCTCACCTGCGCCTCCTGGGTTCAAGTGATTCCTATGCCTCAGCCTCCTGAGTAGCTGGGATTACAGGTGTGAAACCATCTCTCTACTAAAAATAAAAAACTAGCCTGGCTAATTTCTTTGTATTTTTAGTAGAGACGGGGTTTCACCATGTTGGCCAGGCTGGTCTCAAACTCCTGACCTCAGGTGATCCGCCCACCTCGGCCTCCCAAACTGCTGGGATTACAGACATGAGCCACCACACCTGGCCTCTTTCTTTCTTTTGAATTAGAGATGGGGGTCTCACTATGTTGCCCAGGCAAGTCTCAAACACCTGGCCTCAAGAGATCCTCTTGCCTCAGTCTCCCAAAGTCCTGGGATTACTGACATAAAATCATTGGATAAACCGATGTTACAAAGCTTTAAGTGGTAGTGAAGTCACCATGTCCATGTGACTTCAGATTAAAACAGTACTAAGGGGCACACTCTAGAGTTCCTGCTTCCTCCCAGGCCTTTCCCGTGTGAGACAGGCGGAGAGAGGCAGGAGTCTTCCCAACAGGGCTGAAGCTTCCAGGACTGGTCTGGGGAAGGGAATGTTGAACAATTCTTTCTCACTGGGATTAGGAAAGGCCTTCGCCTACCTCTCGGAGAAGGAGTGGTCAGGAGGCTGGTCATTGTCACTAGTGGTTGAGTTCCTTGGAGAAGAGGCAGATCTGTAGGAAAAGGGGCAAAGACAGGAATGCAGCGGGTGAGCCCCTGGGGCTTTGAGTCCTGGAAGTCCCAGAAACGCCTCTGGTGCCAGGTTTTCCCAAGTCCCTTCCCCTTTTCCTCTTGCCCACTTCTGGTTTCCCTGAGTATCTTCTCAGGCTCCAAGTACCAACGGCTCTCCACAGGAGCAGTCTGAGGCCACGTGCACTTTACCGTGGTGTTACCTTCACACGCTCTCTCCCGATCCTTTCAATGGGCCACCAAATTTACCTCGGAGATCTCTCAAGGCCTGATAAAGTCAGGCAAAGGTTCGCAAATCAGCAGCGGACCCAGTTTCGCCAAAGCGCGGTAACAGGTACCCTAGGGTTCCACAGCTCGGAGTTCTGGTGACGCCATCCACCAGGTGTCAGGAGAGGGCCGGGAAGGTCAGGACCCGCGCCTAAGCTCCGGAGCGGATTGGGCGCAGCGCGGCAGCCGGGCCGGGACCGGGAGGCGAGGGCCGTGGGCCGCCTTCTGGCCCGCCTGGGACGCAGGGACGCCAGGCTGGCCGCCCCGTCCGGGCCTGCCTTCGCCGTCTAGGGCGCGGTCCGCGCACAGCCTGCCGAGCCTCACTTGGCTCCTGCCCGCGCCTCGCGTCCCGGAGACCCTCGACGCCCCTGCGAACGCAGGGTGGACGCGGCGGGCTGGGTTGGTCCTCGCCCCGCGGTCCCGCCCCCGTCCCCGCCCGGAGCCCCCCGCGTTACCAGCACCCGGCGGAGCGCGCTGCGCTGGGAGCGGCCGGTGCGCTGGAGAACGGCGTTTCCAGCCGCCGCGACCCTCGGTCCCAGCGGGGCGCTGAGCTTCGGCCGCTCCGGGTTTCGGTTCCTGCTGCGGCCGAGGTGGCTGAGGCGAGTGTGGGCGACCCGGCTTTCCGGCGCCCCCGCCCTCCCCTCGTGCTCACCTTTCCAGTCCGACGGGCTGCCGGGGGAGGGCCGGCGCCGCTCCGCGCGTCCTTTTGAACTCAATGGGGGCGGGCACCGCGGAGTCGCGGAGGCCGGCAGAGGCCGAACGAGGACCCCGAGAGGAGGAAGCCGCGGGCGGCGCGCGGGGTTGGCGCAGAGGCCGGAGGGGGTGGGGGGCAGGCCGACGGGGTGGGACAGGAAAAGCGGAGAGAAACCGCCCTCTGCAGGTCCCCTCGGCTCCCCCGGGAGGAAAGGCAGCCTGCCCTTCTCCGATTGTCACTTTACTCTCCATCCGGAGCCGCTTCCTCTCTCGCCCCGAGGCTCGGGGTGGCGGGGGACCAGATTGGAGCCGCGGGCTAACTGGGATCAGTCCCATTTCCCTGGGCTTGACGTTCTCTGAATTTTTAGCTAACGTGGAAAGTTACATTTATTTGCATTTGTTTATCACTTGCTCACATAGGTCTGTGTCCCGAAGCTTGGCAGATGAGCGAACTTAGCCAGCACACCCCCGGCCGTGAAGCGGAAAGGTGAAACGGGGAGAGCAACGAGCCTCTCCACCCCGCCCGCCCCCGGGTCTTGCCAGCTGGACGTTCTTGTGGGGCAGCATTGAGCAGCGGTTAGGAGTGTCGTGGACTTTGGATTCAAACAGCCCCAGCTCCTCTGCTTGCTAGCTGGGTGACTTTGGGCAAATTAACATCTCGAAAATCTGTTTCCTCATTTCCTAAAATGCGGGGCTGAAAGTGATCATGCCTGTAAAGCCATCTCATATCCATGGTTCTAGAGCATGGTGAGCACCTCAATTTGAATAATCAGTGCCATGCTCTAGTTACCTCTTGACTCACTCGTTTGTGGCAGGAAATGTTCCCAAATTAATAGAAGAATTCAGTGACTGAGAGGATGTAATAGTATATAACACAGGCACTGGAATCAGCTCTGCTGTGTGATCTTGGACAAGTTGCTTCTGTTTCATTTATCTGGGGCAATACCTGTCTGATAGAGTGACTGTCCGGATGAAATAAGTTAGTAAATATGTACTGTAAGGCATTAGAACCTTGCCTGGCACATAGTAAGTGCTCAGTAAACGCTAGCTCTTGTTATCTTGGCTTCCTGTTTAGGATTGAAACCCTTGTGATTATTCTTTCCCTCCCAGTGACAGACTTCTGTGCTTACTTCGCACTTCTGTGCTTTCTGTAGGTTTGTGAACCAGTATTTATACAGAAATACTTTCTATAGAAAGACAGGCATCATCAGATTGTGCATGTTAATCCAGGGAACAGACTGAAAGAGAAGGTCTCAGAGGAGAGAGGCATAAAGGGAGAAAACAAAACAAAGCCATAAGCAAAGCAAGAGTAGTTGCTTTTATTCCTAAAGTGTTTGTTATAAAAGAAACCAGAGGGCAGGGCAGTGTGGCTCACGCCTGTAATCCCAGCACTTTGGGAGGCCGAGGCTGGTGAATCACTTGAGGTCAGTAGTTTGAGACCAGCCTGGCCAACAAGGTGAAACCCTGTCTCTACGAAAAATACAAAATCTGCTGGGTGTGGTGGTGTACGCCTGTAATCCCAGCTACTCCAGAGGCCGAGGCAGCAGAATCGCTTGATCCTGGGAGGCAGAGGTTGCAGTGAGCCGAGATTACACCATTGCATTCCAGCCTGGGCAACAACAGCATAACTCCATCTCAAAATAAATAAATAAATAAATAAATAAGTGAAGAAATTCATTTTATGTAAATATATTGAGAAATATATGTAAATATATGCATGGGAAAATGCCATTCCAACCAAGAAAGGCAAAGAAAGTGACATGCTAGCTATGCATAAGTAACTTAATAAAAGAAAGGTGAGCCTGGCTTGTCCTCAGATAAGAGAATATCCAAGAGAAAAGGAAATTAAAATCCTAGAGGGCTAAATCCAAAAGAGGACAATTGCTGGCATTGACATACTTTAGCTGACCACCTTGATCATGAATTCCAGAAGTTGATATCGTTCTTGTACCTGGGTCTGTCTCTTTCACATTTTCTATTATGTGTTGAAGATTGTTTAGAACTACAGATTCAGCTGAGCGTGGTGGCTCACACTTGCAATCCCAGCATTTGGGGAGGCCAAGACGGGTGGATCACGAGGTCGGGAGTTTGAGACCAGCCTGGCCAACATGGTGAAATCCTCTCTCTACTAAAAATATAAAAATACAAAAATTAGCTGGACGTGGTGGCAGGCACCTGGAATCCCAGCTACTCAGGAGGCTGAGGCAGGAGAATCGCTTGAACCCAGGAGATGGAGGTTGCGGTGAGCCGAGATTGTGCCACTGCACTCCAGCCTGGGCGACAGAGCTACACTCTGTCTCAAAAAAAAAAAACAGACTCAGAGGCTGTCTGGCTCAACTGACTGACTCTACTGATTTGCTGTAACTTCAACAATTTCAACAGTTGTTAGTAATGTTCTCTCAATAAGCATCTTTTTTTTTTCTCTTTAAAATGTGACTGGCGGGACGCAGTGGCTCACGTCTGTAATCTCAGCACTTTGGGAAGCCAAGGCAGGCGGATCACCTGAGGTTAGGAGTTTGAGATCAGCCTGGCCAACATGGTGAAATCCCGTCTCTACTAAAAATATAAAAATTAGCGAGTGTAATGATGGGTGCCTGTAATCCCAGCTACTTGGGAGTCTGAGGCAGGAGAATCCCTTGAACCCAGGAGGTGGAGGTTGCAGGGAGCCAAGATCACACTAACCCACTCCAGCCTTGGCAACAGAGTGAGACTCTGATTCAAAAAAAAAAAAAAAAAAGTAACCTTACACCTATAATCCCAGCACTTTGGGAGGCCAAGGTGGGCAGATCACTTGAGCCTAGGAGTTTGAGACCAGCCTGGGCAACATGTTGAAACCCTGTCTCTACAAATACAAAAAAGTTAGGAGTTGTGGCATGCGCCTGCGGTCCCAGCTAGCCGGGAGGCTGAGGTGAGAGGATCACTTGAGCCCGGAGGGTAAAGGCTGCACTCCAGCCTGGGAGATACAGCAAGACCCTTTCCCCCCAACCAAAAAAAAGTAACCTTAGGGAGGGAGATGGGAATGATTAATGGGTACAAAAAAAAAAAAAAAAAAAGAAAGAATGAATAAGACCTTAAGACCTACTATTTGGTAGCACAACAGGGTGACTATAAATAATAACTTAATTGTACATTTAAAAATAACTAAAATAGTATAATTGGATTGTTTTTAACACAAATGCTTAAGGGGATGTATACTGCATTCTCCATGATATGATTTTATTATGCATTTGCATGCTTGTATCAAAACATATCACGAGGCTGGGCGGGTGGCTCACACCTGTAATCCCAGCACTTTGGGAGGCTGAGGTGGGTGGATCACGAGATCAGGAGATCAAGATCATCCTGGCTAACGCGGTGAAACCCCGTCTCTACTGAAAATACAAAAAATTAGCCGGGCGTGGTGGCGGGCGCCTATAGTCCCAGCTACTTGGTAGACTGAGGCAGGAGAATGGTGTGAACCCGGGAGGCGGAGCTTGCAGTGAGCCGAGATAGCGCCATCGCACTCCAGTCTGGGAAGACGCCGTCTCAAAAAAAAAAAAAAAAAATCTCATGCACCCCATAAATATATATATATCCTATGAACCCACACAAATTAAACATTAAAAAAATAAAAATAGGCCAGGTGTAGTGGCTCACGCCTGTAATCCCAAAACTGTGGGAGGCCAAGGCGGGCGGATCACAAGGTCAAGTGATCGAGACCATCCTGGCCAACATGGTGAAACCCCGTCTCTAATAAAAATACAAAAATTAGTCGGGCATGGTGGCACATGCCTGTAATCCCAGCTACTCAGGAGGCTGAGGCAGAAGAATCGCTTGAACCTGGGAGGCGGAGGTTTCAGTGAGCAGAGATCACACCGCTGCACTCCAGCCTAGCAACAGAGTGAGACTCCGTCTCAAAATAAATAAATAATAATAATAAATAAAATGTAACCTTAGAAGGTTTGCCGATACTTGATTTTTTTTTACTTTTTTTTTTTTACTTTTTTTTTTTTTTTTTTGAGACAGAGTATTGCTCTATCAGCCAGGCTGGAGTGCAATGGCGTGATCTCAGCTCACTGCAACCTCCACCTCCCGGGTTCAAGCAATTCTTCTGCCTCAGCCTCCCAAGCAGCTGGGATTACAGACATGTGCCATCGGGCCCAGATAACTTTTTGTATTTTTAGTAGAGACAGAGTTTCGCCATGTTGGCCAGGCTGGTCTCGAACTCCTGACCTCAGGCGATCCACCCACCTCGGCCTCCCAAAGCGCTCGGATTACAGGTATGAGCCAGCACGCCTGGACTGATACATGATTTTTTTTTTAAAGCTAGTCACATACCTCATTTTATTTTTTGAGATGGAGTCTCACTCTGTCGTCCAGGTTGGAGTGCAGTGTCTCCATCTCAGCTCACTGCAACCTCTGCCTCCTGGGTTTAAGTGATTCTCATGCCTTAGCCTCTGAAGTAGCTGGGATTACAGGTGTGCACCACCATGCCTGGCTAACTTTTGTATTTTTAGTAGATAGGGTTTCACCATGTTGGCCAGGCTGGTCTCAAACTCCTGACCTCGAGTGATCCACCCATCTCAGCCTCCCAAAGTGCTGGGATAACAGGCGTAAGCTACTGCTCCCGGCCAACATACCTCATTTTAAAAGTGTAGTCATACAGAAAAATAGGATCCAATATGCACATGCTCAGCCTCCAGTTTGGTGTAAAATAAAGACTATTGTAAGCAGTGTGCGTATTATGCTCTCTGGTGCATGCTGTTTATCTGGATATGTCATGTCTCAGTTCTCTGCATGTCTTACCTAGTCTGTCAGTATGTCCTTCAAACTGCTGGAGGGCAGTGACTGGAGAATGCTCTTGCAATTAATTCTATGTAGAGAGGCATACAGATAGATGATGAATGAAGCCTTGTGATGGTAAACTACCAGTGTTCTCCAAGGATTAAATGCTAAACCTCAGAAACTGCAGCAGCCGTCCTTTTGTCAACAGACCTCAAGGGGCCTCAGGGGAGGGACAAGAGATTCATCTCCACCCAGTTTTATTGGCCTTCAGCCCCACCTTGTGCTGCTGCCAGGATGGCAGTCTTTCCCCTGGACGTTACCATTTTGTCAGGGTAAACAAGCTGTTCCCCAAATGGCACCATCCACCCTTGGTAAGCATACAGGCCGTTTCCCCTGCCTCCTTGGAGCCCTCAGTAGGGTTATATGCAAACCAAGTGCCAACCTCACAATTTAGTAAAATTTTCCACTTCAGGTGTGCCTCTATTGCAGCAGTTACTGCTTGTCTGCCCCACCAGACTGTAAGTCCCTAGAAGTCTCTGGCACATGCCAAAGAGGATCAGTCTCCTGAGGAGAGGAGGGAAAGCCCTGGAGAGAAAAGGGTTGAGGGCCTTGTGCAGCTAGGAGCCTCTGTTCCCAGCATTTCCCCTGTATCACTCGCAGCAGTGATTCTGAATGCCAAGGGAGTGGAATATCTTTATTTTATTTTATCTTATTTATTTATTTAATCTTTTGAGATGGAGTCTTGCTTGGTCACCAGGCTGGAGTACAGTGGCACAATCTCAGCTCACTGCAACCTCCACCTCCTGGGTTCACACGATTCTCCTGCCTCAGCCTCCCGAGTAGCTGAGACTACAGGCATGTGCCACCACACTGAGTTAATTTTTAATTTTTATATTTTTAGTAGGGACGGGGTTTCACCATGTTGGCCAGGATGGTCTTGATCTCTTGACCCTGTGATCCACCCGCCTTGACCTCCCAAAGTGCTGGGATTACAGTCATGAGCCACTGTGCCTGGCCCTGGAGTGGAACACTTTTTAGGAGAGCCATGAAAAAGGACAGGCAGTAGGGCTTTTATAATTTGAAGAACAACTCTCCTCTCGGGGAAATGCAAGCACCTCTCCATTACTGCTGTATACAGTAGAGATCCTTTGAAGATGAAGATGATCCTTTTCTTTTTTCTTTTTTTTGAGACTGGGTCTCGCTCTGTTGCCCAGGCTGGCTGGAGTACAATGAATGGTGTGATCAAAGATCACCGCAGCCTTGATGTGGGCTCAAGATACCCTCCCGCCTCAGCCTCTAGAGTGGCTTGGGCTACAGGCATGTGCCACCACACCTAGCTAATTTTTTATTTCTTGTGGAGATGGGGTTTTGCTTTGTCACCCAGGCTGGCCTTGAACTCTTGGGCTGAAGCGATCCTTGAGCCTTGGCCTCCCAAAGCAAAGATGATGCTTTTTTTTTTTTTTTTTTTTGAGATAGTCTTGCTCTATTGCCTAGGCTGGAGTGTAGTGGCGCGATCTCAGCTCACCACAGACTCTGCCTCCCGGGTTCAAGCGAGTCTCCTGCCTCAGCCTCCTGAGTAGCTGGGACTACAGGCACCCACCACCACACCTGGCTAATTTTTTGTATTTTTAGTAGAAGTGGGGTTTTACTATGTTGGCCAGGGTGGTCTTGAACTCCTGACTTTGTGATCTGCCTGCCTCGGCCTCCCAAAGTGCTGGGATTACAGGCGTGAGCCACTGTGCCCGGCCAAATGATGCTTTTTAAAGAGTAACATCAGCCTGGCTATCATGGCAAAACCCCACCTCTACAAAAAACACAAAAATTAGCCAGGCATGGTGGCACGTACGTGTAGTCCCAGCTACTCAGGAGGCTAAGGTGGAAGAATCACTTGAGCCCAGGCAGCAGAGGTTGCAGTGAGCCTGAGATGGTACCACTGCACTCCAGCCTGGGCAAGAGTGAGCCCTCATCTCAAAAAAAAAAAAAAGAAGAAAGAAAAAGGAGTAACAGGATTAGATTTTAGAAAAAATGACTCCCAAGTATAAACATGTATTTCCAGCTCCTTAATGAACATATCTACTGGAACATCCTGCAAGGACTACAAATTCCTTGCATCCAGTGCTTGTAGGGGTCACCTAGGGTTTGTTTTATAGCTTAATCAAGGCATAACTGATGCACAGTAAATTGCACATAAAATATACAATTTGATAAGCTTTGATACAGTGTATACCCCTAAAACTATCACCATAATTAAAATTAAGAACATTTCTCGCTGGACGCAGTGGCTCACGCTTGTAATCCCAGCACTTTGGGAGGCTGAGGCAGGCAGATCACCTGAGGTCAGGAGTTCGAGACCAGCCTGACCAACATGGAGAAACTCCATCTCTACTAAAAATACAAAATCAGCCGGGCATGATGGTACATGCCTGTAATCCCAGCTACTCGGGAGGCTGAAGCAGGAGAATTGCTTGAATCCAGGAGCACAGATCGCGCCATTGCACTCCAGCCTGGGCAACAAGAGCGAAACTCCGTCTCAACGAAAAGAAAAGGAAAAAAAAGAACATTTCTATCATCCCTCAAAGTTTCCTCATGCACCTTTAAATTCACCCTCCTCGGCTAGACGTGGTGGCTCACACCTGTAATCCCAGCACTTTGGGAGGCCAAGGTGGGCAGATCACTTGAGGTCAGGAGTTCATGATCAGCCTGGCCAACATGGTGAAACCCCATCCCTACTAAAAATACAAAAATTAGCCAGGCGTGGTGGCGTGCGCCTGTAATCCCAGCTACTAGGGAGGCTGAGGCAGGAGAATCGCTTGAACCTGGGGGGCGGAGCTTGCAGTGAGCCAAGATAGCACCACTGCACTCCAGCCTGGGCAACAGAGTGAGACTCTGTCTCAAAAAAAAAAAAAAAAAAAAAAAAAAAATTCATTCTCCTTACCATGCTCCCCTCCTATCACTGGTCTTCTTCCCGTCATAGGCACTAACATGTCTGGTAATAGTGCCAGTCACAGTTCGCCATTTCCCTGGCCATAGGATGGACATATCATGCAAACTGGGCCAGTTGAGTTTTCTCTAAGGAATGTAGATCTGGAGAAAACACAGTGGCAGAAGGTAGCAGCTGCTGGAGGGGCTGTCCACATATTCTTGCTGCAGACATCTGGGGGCTGGCTCTTGTCCTTCTTGCAGCCTGGTTCTTCTTTTGGCTCTGTGAGCTGTCTAATATCAACACATCCTTTTTTTTTTTTCTTTTTTGAGACAGGGTCTCACTCTGTTGCTCAGGCTAGAGTGCAGTGGCACAATCTCAGCTCACTGCAACCTCTGGCTCCCACAAGCAATTCTCAGTGCCTCAGCCTCCAGATTAGCTGTGACTATAGGCTCGCAACACCATGCCCAGCTAATTTTTGTTATTTTTTGGTAGAGATGGAGTTTCATCGTGTTGCCCAGGCTGGTGTCAAACTCCTGGGCTTTGCCATGAGATCAGAAGCGATCTGCCCATGTCAGTCTCCCAAAGTGCTGGGATTACAGGCATGAGCCACCGTTCCCAGCCCCAACATACCTATTTTTTTTCAGTCTCGCTCTGTTGCCCAGGCTGGACTGCAGTGGTCCAACCATGGCTCACTGCAACCTCTGCCTTCCAGGCTCAAGCGATCCTCCCATCTCAGCCTCCCAAGTAGCTGGGACCACAGGTACATGCCACCAGGTGTGGCTAATTTTTTGTAGAGATGGGGTCTCACTATGTTACCCAGGCTGGACTTGAACTCCTGAACTCAAGCAATCCTCTGGCCTCTGTTTCCCAAAGTGCTGGGATTACAGGTGTGAACCACCACGCTCAGCCCCAATATATCCTTTAATACTTAATTTTGTCAGTTTGTTGCTTGCAACCAGAGAACCCATATAAATGTACTTCTTTCTGTGGTCACTGTTAGAGGGAAAGACACCACCAAGTTCTAGTCTCTCAAGCCTAACTTAGAATAATTCCTGGCCAGGTGTGATGGCTCGCACCTGTAATCCTAGCACTTTGGGAGGCCGTGGCGGGTGGATCACCTGAGGTCAGGAGTTCGAGACCAGCCTGGTCAACATGGTGAAACCCTGTCTCTACTAAAAATACAAACAGTTACCCGGGCGTGGTGGTGGGCACCTGTAATCCCAGCTACTTGGATGCTTGGGCAGGGAATCACTTGAACCAGGGAGGTGGAGGTGGCAGTGAGCCAAGACTGCGCCATTGTACTCCAGCCTGGGCAACAAAGCGAGACTCCATCTCAAACAAAACGAAACAAAACAAAAACACCTCAGTTTTCATCATGTGTCCCCTTCTGGCCCATAACTAAATCTTGCCCATTCTGCTCCCTGCTCAATAGTCTATCTCATTAAAGATCTTATTTTTACCCCCCTCATCATTATTTCCCTCGTTCCTAGTACTAGTACTCAGTGCTTGGTAGACAGTTGATGCTCAGTAAATGCTTGCAGAATGACTGAACTAATGGTGATATCATCACTTTAAAAACAAGAGCAGGGGCCGGGCGCGGTGGCTCAACCCTGTAATCCCAGCACTTTGGGAGGCCGAGGCGGGTGGATCACGAGGTCAGGAGATCGAGACCATCCTGGCTAACATGGGGAAACCCCGTCTCTACTAAAAATACAAAAAACTAGCCGGGCGTGGTGGCGGGCGCCTGTAGTCCCAGCTACTCGGAGGCTGAGGCAGGAGAATGGCGTAAACCCGAGAGGCGGAGCTTGCAGTGAGCCGAGATCGCGCCACTGCACTCCAGCCTGGGTGACACAGCGAGACTCCGTCTCAAAAAAACAAAAACAAAACAAACAAACAAACAAAAAAAAACAACCAAGAGCAGGGATGGAAGGGTTTTGGCATTTATGTGGCATTTATCAAGGTGGCAGGACTTCAGAGCTATTTTGAAAATGTTTTCACAAATATTTTCATATAAAGTAACGATAGGACTTGAACCCAAGACTTCCTTTTTTAATTTTTTTTTTTTTTTGAGACAGTGTCTTGCTTTGCCACCCAGGCTGTGCAATCTTGGCTCACTGCAACCCCTGCCTCCTGGGTTCAAGCAATAATCCTGCCTCAGCTTCCCGAATAGCTGGGACTACAGGTGCATGCCACCACGCCCAGCTAATTTTTGTATTTTTAGTAGAGATGGGGATTCACCATGTTGGCCAGGTTAGTCTTGAACTCTTGACCTCGTGATCCACTTGCCTTACCCTCCTAAAGTAGCTGGGATTATAGGTGTGAGCCACCGTGCCCGGCCATTTTTTTTTTTTTTTAAAGACAGGGTCGGCCGGGCGCAGTGGCTCAAGCCTGTAATCCCAACACTTTGGGAGGCCGAGACAGGCGGATCATGAGGTCAGGGGATCGAGACCATCCTGGCTAACACGGTGAAACCCCCGTCTCTACTAAAAGAAATACAAAAAACCAGCCGGGCGAGGTGGCGGGCGCCTGTAGTCCCAGCTACTCAGGAGGCTGAGGCAGGAGAATGGCATAAACCCGGGAGGCGGAGCTTGCAGTGAGCTGAGATCCGGCCACTGCACTCCAGCCTGGGCGACAGAACAGAGCGAGACTCCGTCTCAGTTAAAAAACAAAAAAAACAAAAAAAAACAAAAAAAACAAAAAAAACAAGACAGGGTCTCCCTCTGTCACTCAGGTTGGCATGCAGTTGTGTGATTGTTGCTCCTTGCAGACTCAACCTCCCAGGCTGGAGTGACCCTCCCTCCTCAGCCTCCTAAGTGGCTGGGAGTATAGGTGCACTCTACCGTGCCTGGCCTAGTTTTTAAATTTTTTGTAGAGATGGGAGTCTATGTTGCCCAGGCTGGTGTCAAACTCCTGGGCTCAAGTTATCCTCCCGCGTCAGCCTCCCAAAGTGCTGGGATTAAAGGTGTGAGCCACTATACCCAGCCCTTTAAAATTTTTTTTAAAAATAAGAGATGGAGGTCTTACCATCTTGCCCAGGTTAGTCTCCAACTCCTGGGCTCAAGCAGTCTTCCCCCGTTGGCCTCCCAAAGGAATCCAGGACTTCTGACTCCAAATTTCATGCCATTTCCAGGATATGATTTTTTTTTTTTTTTTTTTTTTTTTGAGACAGAGTTTCATTCTTGTTGCCCAGGCTGGAGTGCAATGGCATGATCTTGGCTCACTGTAACCTCCGCCTCCTGGGTTCAAATGATTCTCCTGCCTCAGCCTTCCAAGTTGCTGTGGTTACAGGCATGCACCACCACACCCAGCTAATTTTGTATTTTTTAGTAGAGACAGGGTTTCTCCATGTTGGTCAGGCTGGTCTGGACTCCCGACCTCAGGAGATCCACCCGCCTCGGCCTCCCAAAGTACTGGGATTACAGGCGTGAGCCACGGCACCCAGCGGATATGATTGTTATTATTATACTTTGTATCCTTTCAGTTTCATATCTTCCTCTCTTGCGCTCAGACCCTTACTCATATCAAGTACTAAACTGTAAACACTAGATCTAGCTCTAAAATGTTATTACCCCTTTCCAAGTGTATCTGCTTACCAACCAAAGTGGGAAGTACATGCTGGATTAAGGAGAAGAGTCTGTGGCCCTTGGTATCATAAAAGAATTACAGTCAGGAGTTAGGGTGAGCTGGGTGACTAAAGCTTTCTGAACGTGGGGCAGAATCAATAACTGTACCTAAGTGGAAAACGGTGTGCTGGGCTGGAACAATGCCCTGTGTCAAATAAACAATCCACAGATAGTCAGAATCAGACTTTATTTAACAATCTGAAAATGTGATCTTCTGGCTTTAAGTCTTGCAAAATGGGTCATAAGTCAAAGACAGATTTGTTCACTATCCTGAGTATGTGTGGTTATGTCTCTGTGTAGACAAGTGTCTGTGTCTATAGATACTTTTGGTTTTTTTTTTTTTTTTTTGAGGCGGAGTCTCGCTCTGTCACCCAGGCTGGAGTGCAGTGGCGCGATCTCAGCTCACTGCAAGCTCCACCTCCCGGGTTCACGCCATTCTCCTGCCTCAGCCTCCCGAGTAGCTGGGACTACAGGCGCCCGCCACCATGCCCGGCTAGTTTTTTGTATTTTTTTAGTAGAGACGGGGTTTCACCGTGTTAGCCAGGATGGTCTTGATCTCCTGACCTCGTGATCCGCCCATCTCGGCCTCCCAAAGTGCTGGGATTACAGGCGTGAGCCACCGCGCCCGGCTACTTTTGGTTTTTATAGTGATTAAAGCTCCACTTTAGTTAATGTATAAAGTCTTATTCTAATAATGCTAAAACCAGAATTAAATATTTTCTGAATCTAATGTTCTCTTCTCCCCAGCCTGCCTCCCTCCATCCCTCCCACAAGGCTGCTCCTCCACCTTGATTAATGCCAGGTCTTTAGACAGCACCAGCATTCCCACTGAGAACCCAGGAACGGATACTGGCTCTTATATCCCTCTGACCTATACCCTCTGGTTGAAGAGCTTCTCTGGGGAGGCGTGGGGCAGGGGGAGTCTTGGCAGTTTCTCTTCAGAGTTGTGGATTTTCACTTGTAGACACCTGGAAAGTAAACATGATTGTGTTAGGTGTTGACCTGCCTTCCCACCAACCACTTATGGAGGGGTTAAACTCAATCTGCTTCTACTGAATTATACTTCATGTAATGCCACTGGTCTCTCTTGAGGGAGGCAATGTGAAACTGGTTTTGGGATTATTGCAAGGACTTGTTGCAGATATTGTTCATTACATCATTCACAATCTCTTTAAGATGTTTCACAGGACAATATCCTTTTTTTTTCTTTTCGACACATAGTCTTGCTCTGTCTCCCAGGCTGGAGTGTAGTGGCACAATCACAGTAACTGTATGTAGCCTTGAACTCTAGGGCTCAAGTGATCTCACCTCAGCCTCTGAGTAGCTAGGACTACAGGCGCA
The DNA here is from genome assembly GCF_008728515.1 of Papio anubis. NCBI lineage: Eukaryota > Metazoa > Chordata > Mammalia > Primates > Cercopithecidae > Papio > Papio anubis. The sequence continues at coordinate 46,110,353 of NC_044984.1, forward strand.
CACAACCATGCCTGGCTAATTTATTTAAAAAAATTTTGGGCCGGGCACAGTGGCTCACGCCTGTAATCCCAGTACTTTGGGAGGCTGAGGTGGGTGGATCACGAGGTCAGGAGATCGAGAGCATCCTGGCTAACATGGTGAAACCTCATCTCTACTAAAAATACAAAAAATTAGCTGGGCGTGGTGGCGTGCGCCTGTAGTACCAGCTACTCGGGAGGCTGAGGCAGGAGAATGGCGTGAACCCGGGAGGCGGAGCTTGCAGTGAACCGAGATCGCACGACTACACTCCAGCCTAGGCAACAGAGTGAGACTCTATCCCCCCAGAAGTAAATAAATAAATAAATAAATAAAAATTTTGTTGTCTAGAATGGTCTTGAACTCCTGGGCTCAAGTGATCCTCCCACTTCAGTCTCCCAAAGTGTTGGGATTACAGGTGTGAGCCACGGCACCCAGCCTCTTTTTCATCTTAGTAGGAGTTGTTCTCTTAAGGAATGAGCATCATGAATTGGGTTAACTGATCAGGTTTTTCTCTTCTTGGATTTTAGAAAGCCTGGAACTAATTTCATGGTCATCCTTAGTAAGCTTATTTTATAGAATGCATTTTTTATACTTGCCTAATTCATGGCTCCATTTTATATCACTATCCTGTCTCATATAATTCTGAGTTTTTCTGCTATATGTTGTGTATATGTGTGTATGTTAATATAATAAACATATATATATGCAGTTCACGTGCCACATAATGACGTTTTGATCAACAATGGACTCTATATACAAAGGTGGTCCCATAACATTATAATGGAGCTGAAAAATTTCTATTGCCTAGTGACGTGGCTGCTATTGCTAACATTGTAGCCTTCATAACATCACAGCACAACACATTACTCACATATTTGTGATGATGCTGGTATAAACAAACTTACAGTGCTGCCAGTTGTAAAAAGTACAGCACATGCAATTATGTACAGTACATAATACTTGATAACAGTAAACAACTATATTACTTGATTTTTTTTTTTTTTTTTTTTTTTTTTTTTTTTGAGACGGAGTCTCGCTCTGTCGCCCAGGCTGGAGTGCAGTGGCGCGATCTCGGCTCACTGCAAGCTCCACCTCCCGGGTTCACGCCATTCTCCCGCCTCAGCCTCCGAGTAGCTGGGACTACAGGCGCCCGCCACCACGCCCGGCTAGTTTTTTGTATTTTTAGTAGAGACGGGGTTTCACCATGTTAGCCAGGATGGTCTCGATCTCCTGACCTCGTGATCCACCCGCCTCGGCCTCCCAAAGTGCTGGGATTACAGGCCTGAGCCACCGCGCCCGGCCTTTTTTTTTTTTTTTTTTTGAGATGGAGTCTTGCTCTGTCACCCAGGCTGGAGTGCAGTGGCGCGGTCTCGGCTCACTGAAAGCTCCACCTACCGGATTCACACATTCTCCTGCCTCAGCCTCCCGAGTAGCTGGGACTACAGGCGCCTGCCACCGTGCCTGGCTAATTTTTTGTATTTTTAGTAGAGACGGGGTTTCACCATGTTAGCCACCATGTTAGGTTAGTTAGATAACCCCGAGTTATCTAACTCGGGGGTTCACCGAGTTAGATCTCCTGACCTCGTGATCCACCCGCCTTGGCCTCCCAAAGTGCTGGGATTACAGGCGTGAGCCACCGTGTCCAGTCACTTGATGTATTTAATATACTATGCTTTTAAAAATAATTTTCTATATATATTATTTTTGAAACAGAGTCTCACTCCATCACCCAGGCTGGAGTGTAGTGGCACAATCCTAGCTCACTGCAGCCTTCATGTCCTGGGTTCAAGTGATTCTCATGTCCTCATGCCACAGCCTTCCAAGTAGATGGGATTACGGGTGCATGCCACCATGCCCGGCTAATTTTTGTATTTTTAGTAGAGATGGAGTTTCACCATGTTGGCCAGGCTGGTCTTGAACTCCTGGCCTCAGGTGATCTGCCTGCCTCAGCCTCCCAAAGTGTTGGGATTACTGGCATGAACCACCATGCCAGGCCTACAATACTTTTTATTATTATTTTAGTGTGTATTCCTACTTATTAAAAAAAAAGTTCTGCTTATTGGCCAGGTGTGGTGACTCACGCCTGTAATCCCAGCATCCCAGCACTTTGGGCGGCTGACGCGGAAGGATCATGAGGTCAGGTATTCGAGACCAGCCTGACCACCACGGTGAAACCCCATCTCTACTAAAAATACAAAAATTAGCCAGGCATGGTGGCGCCACCGGCTGTAATCCCAGCTACTCAGGAGGCTGAGGTAGGAGAATCGCTTGAACCCAGGAGGCGGAGGTTGCAGTGAGCTGAGATTGTGCCACTGTACACTGTACTCCAGCCTGGGCGACAGAGAGAGACTCCATCTCAAAAAAAAAAAAAACAACAACAAAGTTCTGCTTATTAAAAAAACATTAACTGTAAAACAGCCTCAAGTAGATCCTTCAGGAGGAGGCGTTATTACAGGAGATGACAGGTCCATTTGTGGTAGTGCCTCGAAGACCCTTCTAGTGGGACAAGATGTAAAGGTAGAAGACAGTGATATGGGTGATCCTGACCCTAGGCCAATTAGTATGTTTGTGTGTTTTTATTTATTTGTTTATAGATGGTGTCTCGCTATGTTGCCCAGGTTGTATTTGAACTCGTGGGCTCAAGTGATCCTCCTGCCTCAGCCTCCTACATAGCTGGAACTACTATAGGTACATGCCACCACACCCAGCTCTGTCTTAGTTTTTAACAAAAAAGTTTTAAAAAGAAACAGAAAAAATACGGAAAAAAAGCTTATAGAATAAGGACATAAAGAAAATTTTTTTTTTTTATTTTTTTGAGACAGAGTCTCGCTCTATCGCCCAGGCTGGAGTGCAGTGGCCGGATCTCAGCTCACTGCAAGCTCCGCCTCCCGGGTTTACGCCATTCTCCTGCCTCAGCCTCCCGAGTAGCTGGGACTACAGGCGCCCGCCACCTCGCCCGGCTAGTTTTTTTGTATTTTTTAGTAGAGACGGGGTTTCACTATGTTAGCCAGGATGGTCTCGATCTCCTGATCTTGTGATCCACCTGTCTCGGCCTCCCAAAGTGCTGGGATTACAGGCTTGAGCCACCGCGCCCGGCCATAAAGAAAATATTTTTTGGCCAGGTGTGGTGGCTCACGCCTGTAACCCCAGCACTCTGGGAGGCCAAGGCGGGCGGATCACCTGAGGTTGGGAGTTCAAGACCAGCCTGACCAACATAGAGAAACCCCGTCTCTACTAAAAATACAAAATTAGCTGGATGTGGTGGCGCATGCCTGTAATCCCAGCTACTCAGGAGGCTGAGACAGGAGAATCGCTTGAACCTGGGAGGCCAAGGTTGTGGTGAGCTGAGATCATGCCATTGCACTCTAACCTGGGCAACAAGAGTGAAACTCCATCTCAAAAAAAAAGAAAAATATTTTTAATGGTGTAGCTTAAGTGTATAGTGTTTATAGTCTACAGTAGTGTACAGTAATGTCCTAGGCCTTCACATTCACTCACCACTCACTGATTCACCCAGAGCAGCTTCCACTCCTGCAAGCTTCACTCATGATAGTGCCCTATACAAGTGTATCACTTTTTATCTTTTATAGGTATTTTTACTCTACTTTTCTACGTTTAGATACACAAATATTAACCACTGTGTCACAACTGTCTACAGAATTCAGTAAAGTAACATGCTGTATAGGTTTGCAGCCCAGAAGCAATAGGCTATACCATACAGCCACACATAATGACAAAATCGCCAAATAATGCATTTCTCAGGGCCTATCCCTGTTTTTGAGCAACACATTACTGTATAATATGACCTTTTTGTATTTTTAAAAAATATCTTAACCTCTTTAATTCCTTTTTGAAATAACTTGAGATTTAATTAAATAAATACCTAGAAGATAGGGCCAGTTTAAGGTCAAGTATAGGGAAATGGGCACAGAGACACCATGAAGTCCCAGTTTATTCTTGCTTCTTCTGGTTCCCACCTGCTTGACTGCCCTAAGGGTATGGTTCCCTGCTGGATTCCCCTTGTAGCCTGTAGTGAAGATTCCAGCCTGTTCCCAAACCCCTGTCAACCTAATGCCCAATCTATTCTCTGTATATCTGGTCTTACCTCTTCTTGAGGTTCAGGTGCTGTGAGGTTGTTGTTTTCTGGTACCGCGGAGACTTGAAGCTGGTCTTGGCCCTACAAAGAGAAGAGTTCTGTCAGTAAGAGGTGGCTCAACCTTTCCAGCCTCTCAGCGTAGAAGTGTCTTCTGTGCCTTATACTTTACAAGGGTCTCAGTATTTGTACTATTACAAAGGGCAAAATACAATGTTGTTTCACCAGAGCCTGAAGGCATCGGGAAAGGCTTTCATCCATCCTCTTTTACAGATGAAGAAACAAGAAACTAAGATTCAAAGGGTAAAAAGACTTGCTGGGACAGGAAACCAGGTCTTTGGATTCCAGAGCTGTTTCCACGATCAAACACCATGTAATCTGTGTGACATGGTGTGGATGTGTATCTATAAGGGAGTGTGAGGTCTTAAAATGACTACCTGCCATTTTTAGACAAACCCTCCTCAAGAACATATTGCAACTCTCACACTTAAGTGATCCTAATCTATGACACGCAGTTAGGAGAAGCAAGTGGTAAAATGATTTCTTTGGGAAAAATTTTAGGTTCTGAGATGGGAACCCAATGTGTAGGAAGCCTGGTCTAGGCCATGTGCAGGGGTGCTGTAGTCCCAGCTCATTGAGAGGCTGAGGCAGGAGGATCACTTTGGGCCAGGAGTATCAAGGTTGCAGTGCACTCCAGCCTGGACAACATAGTGAGATCATCTCTAAAAATATAAATTTTAAAAAAAGAAAGAAAGCCCTGACTAGAAACTGCTATGCTAGGGGAAGACCCTGTGAGGTTTAAAACAAGTTTTTAAAAAATTAATTTACAAACTATAAAATCCATATTTTAAAAACAGAACCAATTTCTTTTTAATTTTTTTCTTTTTCTTTTTTTGGGAAGGAGTCTGGCTCTTTCACCTAGGCTGGAGTGCAATGATGTGATCTCAGTTCACTGCAACCTCTGCCTCCCAGGTTCAAGTGATTCTCCTGCCTCAGTCTCCCAAGTAGCTGAGATTACAGGCTCCCACCACCATGCCTGACTTTTAGTAGAGATGAGGTTTCACTCTGTTGGCCAGGCTGGTCTCAACCTCCCGACCTCAAGTGATCCACCCCCTCAGCCTCCCAAAGTGTTGGGATTACAGGCGTGAGCCATGGCACCTGGCCAACAGAACCAATTTCTAGCAATGTGATAGTCACTTGAAATTCCATGATTTCTCCTTCAAGGACATTTTCTTTCTTCTTACTCCCTCCTACCTTTCCAGGTCATGAATTAGCTCAAAGGTGATGTTACATCACCTCCCAGAAAGTTAACAAAACGTTCCATCTCTCTGAGATGATTCAAATGGTAAGCAAGAACAGATTTTTTCCCAGTAATTTTTTTTCAAACATGGCTATGTTTTTTCCCAGTTATATTTATATTTACCCATTTTTACATGTGACATGTCCATAATTCTGCCTGAGAGAAAATATGATTTATAATGCATCTGCAAGGGAAGTGAGCATACATAGGCTTCAGAGGATTGATGACACGAATAGGCTAGGATCTAAGATGCTCTAGTTGCTTAATTCTATAGCAAAAATATTTCTCCTTAGCTGATGAACAAAGCAGTCCCACCAGAGAGGCTAAGAGTAAGGAAGTATTATAAATCTCAGCTATAAGGAGGAAGACACAGGGGAAAGGAAAGTATATCCTGTACCTCTTTTTCAGGGATGACAGTGTTACTAGCCTGTTTGTTAAAATGGTCAGAAAGAGTCTTGGCTCCTATAAACTCTTCCCTTCAAAAAGATTACTCAAAGAATGCAAGCTTGTTTTGTCATTCCCCAGAGGCAAACAAAAGGTCACTCTATTACTGTCTCCATCTAAAATCATATAATACATTATAAAACCAAACTGAAATCAATCCAACCACTGAGTTGTTCTTTTCAGTGCAGAAAAATGAGAAGTAGCTATACTTACCTACTCAAAACTCTGCATTTATCCTGCGCTTATTCACTATCCACATGTCCTGCCTATCTCTCTCCATCGGCACAGTTGCCTCAGACTAGAACCCGACCAAGGAAAAGTTATTTTTATTATTAATTTAAAAAATATTTTTTTGAGATGGGGTCTCACTCAGTTGCCCAGGCTGTAGTGCAGTGGCGTGATCACGGCTCACTGTACCCTTGACCTCCCTGGGCTCAGGTGATCCCACCTCAGCTTCCCAAGCAGCTGAGGCCATAGGCATGTGACACTATGCCTGGCTAATTTTTGTATTTTTTGTAGAGATGGGTTTTTCCTATGTTGCCCAGGCTGATCTTAAACTCCTGGGGTCAAGTGATCCACCTGCCTCAGCCCCCCACAAAGTGCTAGGATTACAGCCACTTTGGGAGGTTGAGGCACTGCACCCAGATCTTTTCATTAAAAATTTTTTTTTTTTGAGACAGAGTCTCGCTCTGTCGCCCGGGCTGGAGTGCAGTGGCCGGATCTCAGCTCACTGCAAGCTCCGCCTCCCGGGTTCACGCCATTCTCCGGCCTCAGCCTCCCGAGTAGCTGGGACTACAGACGCCCGCCACCTCGCCCGGCTAGTTTTTTGTATTTCTTAATAGAGACGGGGTTTCACCATGTTAGCCAGGATGGTCTCGATCTCCTGACCTCGTGATCCGCCCGTCTCGGCCTCCCAAAGTGCTGGGATTATAGGCTTGAGCCACCGCGCCCGGCCTAAAATTTTTTTAAAGAGATGAGATTTCACTGTGTTGCCAAAGCTGGAGTGCAGTGGCTGTTCACAGGTGTGATCATAGCATACTACAGTGTTGAACACCTGGGCTCAAGTGATCCTCCCGCCTCAGCCTCCTGAGTAGCTGGGATTACAGCTTTGCACTACTGAGCCTGACTTAAGGAGAAGTTTTTTTTTTTTTTTTTGAGACAGAGTTTGCGCTTGTTGCCCAGGCTGGAGTCCAATGGCGAGATCTTGGCTCACTGCAACCTCTGTCTCCTGAGTTCAAGCAATTCTCTTGCCTCAGCCTCCTCAGTAGCTGGGATTTCAGGCGCATGCCACCATGCACGGCTAATTTTTGTATTTTTAGTAGAGACGGCATTTCACCATGTTGACCAGACTGGTCTCGAACTCTTGAACTCCTGACCTCAGCTGATCCACCCACCTTGGCCTCCCAAAGTGCTGAGATTACAGGCGTGAGCCACTGCGCTCGGCCTAGGAAAAGTTTTATATCTTGCTCTGTTAGGGCCCTCAGTGCTTCATGTGAATCAGGACTGAGGGCCTCTGAAAGATATACTTCTGGAAAAAGAAAAATAAATTTTAATATGTAAAAACAATAGGGCATAATCATGTAGATGACTTAGGCTTTTAGTACCTCTGAGGAGTCAACTGAGATAAGCTTATCATCCTCTTCCTTGTCTTCCATCTTCTTTGCCTCTCCAGGCTCTGAAGCAATCTGTGAATCAAAGTGAACAGTGGAGGAGAGAGTCCCACACCTTCCCATCCTGGGGGCCATCCCTGTGCCCCTGGTCCATATTAGCTCCTCTCAGATAGCAGGAGGCTCCTGAGGTAGCCTCGGTCAGACACAGGCAGTAGTAGGGTGGGATGACCTGATGAGCGCCAGATATCTCACACACTTCTCCCAGATACACACATGGCTCATGTGCTAGCCTTCTGCATTGCTCACGTCACTGCTGACTGCTCTATAAACTTGCAACTCAGCTCCCATCCCTGTGCCCTTCCCTACTTAATTTTTCTTTGTATCATTTATCATTACTAGATTGTAATTTTATTTATTCTTTTTTTTTTTTTTTTTTTGAGATGGAGTCTGGCTCTGTCGCCCAGGCTGGAGTGCAGTGGCGCGATCTCGGCCCACTGCAAGCTCCGCCTCCTGCGTTCACGCCATTCTCCTTCCTCAGCCTCCCGAGTAGCCGGGATTGCAGGCACATGCCACAACGCCGAGCTAATTTTTTGTATTTTTAGTAGAGACGGGGTTTCACCATGTTGGCCAGGATCTCCTGGCCTCACGTGATCCGCCCACCTCAGCCTCCCAAAGTGCTGGGATTACAGGCATAAGCCACCGCGCCCGGCCCTTAGCTCTTAACATCAAGGAAAGAGAACTAATTCTTAAGGCGGCCCATCCCATTTTTTTTTTGGTCAGCCCCTTGTGTCTCCTTTGCCCTTCCACAATATTTTTTTTTCCATCCCATTTTAAAAATTGAGCTAATTGTTGAAAGTTCCTCTTGTATTGATCCAAAATGTATCTTAAAAAAAAGTATACATAGTTTTTTATGCCTCTGCCCTCTGGAGTGTCACAGAACAAGTCAAATCCCTATATGATAGCCTTTCCATATAATGTGACTAGAATATGACTTGAGGCCCAGCACGGTGGCTCACACCTTTGTAAGCCCAGCACTTTGGGAGGCAGAGACGGGAGGATCACTGGAGCCTAGGAGTTTGAAACCAGCCTGGGCAACATGGCGAAACCCCATCTCTACCAAAAATACAAAAATGAGGCAGGCGTGGTGGTATGCGCCTGTAGTACCAGCTACTTGGGAGGCTAAGGAGGGAAGATCACTGGGGCCCAGAGAGGTCAAGGCTGCAGTGAGTTGTGATCGTGCCACTGCACTTCAGCCTGGGTGACAGAGTGAGACTCTGCCTCAAAAGAAAGAAAGAAAGAAAAAGAGTATGACTTGATTTACAGATCCTTCACAGAACTAGTTGCTCTTCAATGGGTTGGCATCTCTCAATTTTTTTTTTCAAAAGCCTTAAAAATTTTTTTTTGAGAAAGGGTCTCACTCTGGTGCTCAAGCTGGAGTGTAGTGGTGCTCACTGCAGCCTCAACCTCATAAGCTCAAGCAATCCTCCTGCCTCAGCCTCCCAAGTAGGGAGCAGCCTTTTTAAAAGACTGTCTTTTTTGCTTTACTTCCCTCTGTGAGTTCCTGCTTCTAGGTCTTCTCATCAGAGAAGACACACTCTGGAAATTTGCTGCCATTTTTTTCAGGGTCTATTTACCATAGTCACAGGTATAATGAAATGAAGTGAGACTCACCCTCCTGCCCCCACTAAAGAAGGTAAAGCTCAGGATTCCAACTATTGGTTCTTTATTGGTTTAAATTTATTATTTATTTTTTAATTTTTTAAATTTTGTGTTAATTTTTTTTTAACTTTTCCTTTTTCTTTTCTTTTCTTTGAGACACAGTCTTACTCTGTTGCCCAGGCTGTAATGCAGTGATATGACCTCGGCTTACTGCAACCTCTGCCTCCTGGGGTCGAGTGATTCTAGTGTTCTTGTGCCTCAGGTCTTCCAAGTAGCTGAGACTACAGACGCCACCATGCCTGGCTAAGTTTTGTATTTTTAATGGAGACAGGGTTTCACCATGTTGGCCAGGTTGGTCTTGAGCTCCTGGCCTCACGTGATCTGCCTGCCTCGGCCTCCCAAAGTGCTGGAATTACAGGTGTGAGCCACGACGCCCGGCTTCAACTATAGGTTCTTTATACTAGGAACTCCCAGAACTTGGAGGAAAAAAAATTAGTAAGAATCTGCTCATTAACACTACTAGAGATAAGCACCTTATAGAAGTCAATTACTGGCTGGGTGCGATGGCTCACGCCTATAATCCCAGCACTTTGGGAGGCCGACGCGGGTAGATCACGAGGTCAGGAGTTTGGGACCAGCCTGACCAACATGGAGAAACCAGCCTGGCGTGGTGGCTCACGCCTGTAATCCCAGCACTTTGGGAGGATGAGGAGGGTGGATCACGAGGTCAGGAGATCGAGACCATCCTGACTAACATGGTGAAACCCCGTCTCTACTAAAAATACAAAAAATTAGCCAGGCGTGGTGGCGGGTGCCTGTAGTCCCAGCTACTTGGGAGGCTGAGGCAGGAGAATGGCGTGAACCTGGGAGGCAGAGCTTGCAGTGAGCAGAGATCGCGCCACTGCACTCCAGCCTGGGGAACAGAGTAAGACTCCGTCTCAAAAAACAAAACAAAACGAAACAAAACCAAAAAAAAACGTGGAGAAACCCCGTTGCTACTAAAAATACAAAAATAAGCCAGGTGTGGTGGTGTGCGCCTATAATCCCAGCTACTCTGGAGGCTGAGGCAGGAGAATCACTTGAACCCAGGAGGCGGAGGTTGCAGTGAGCCAAGATTGCGTCACTGCACTCCAGCCTGGGTGACAGAGCGAGACTCCATCTCAAAAAAAAAAAAAAAAAAAAAAAGCCAATTACCCTAAAAGTAGATTACTAAATTGCTATGAAGACATGAAACAATCCCCAGAATCCAAAAAGGTGTCCAAGAGCATTCTGACTATAGTAAAGATACCTACATGGAAGTTATAAAAGGATATAAAGACACTACCAGAGCTGGGTGCAGTGGCTCACATCTGTAATCTCAGCACTTTGGGAGGCCAAGACAGGAGGATCACTTGAGACCAGTAATTCAAGACCAGCCTGGGCAACATAAGGAGACCCTATCTCTACCGGGGAAGGATCACTTGAGCTTGAGAGGTCGAGGCTGCAATGAGCTGTGATCACACCCCTACACTCCAGCCTGGGTGCCAGAGTGAGACCCTAACTTAAATAAATAAATAAATTAAATTAAATTAAATACCCAACCAGAACTACTCTTACCTGAGATGTCATTAAGGTGGGGGAAGTACAAAGTTCTTCGGGGTTCTGATTGTGCATGTTTTCATTTTCTTTGGCCTCAGGAGTTCTTACTGGCTTCTCTGGTGTTTCTGGATTAGGAGAGACCTCTAGGGAGGTCCTAGGACTTGGAGTCCCAGTCCCCAAGGAGGCCCTAGGGCTAGTGGGTGAACCCCCTCCAGAGGCTGGAGGGCTGGAGGGTATGTTCCCTGAGGAGGGCCTGGGGCTTGCAGTGGCTCTAGGTGGAGGAGGCCTACTAGGGGGTGCTGAGGTCCTCTGGAGAGAGGCTCTCTTCTTTGGTTGTTCGGATCCTTCACTTGCGGCGCGGGTTCGGAGGACTACTTCTGCGGCAGATGATGAAGGCTGCCCTGAAGGGCTCAGGGCTCCACCAGGTGATGGAGCTGGGGAGCTGGGGAGAACTTCCTCCTGGGACTTGACACTCTCAATGGTAAGAGAGGGCTGGGCCTGGGCGGGGCCATTGCAGGCTGGTAGAGGCTCTTCTTCCTCAGAGGAGCTTGCTTCAGATCCTTTCTTCTCTATTTCCTCATCTTCTAAGAGCTCCTTGATCTCAGAATTGTCGTCCCCCTGGGCTGCATCAGGTGCCAGATCTTCAGTTGCTGAGACAGATTCACTCTCACTCTTCAAGGAAAGTGTAGAGGGACTAGTAGGTGAGGTAAGAGGACTGGAGACCATAGTTGTTTGAACTGGGGGAGAAATGACTAAAGAGCGCCTGCTACTGATAAAAAAGGAAGGTGTTCAGATTCAGAATGGCTAAAAACCAGAAGCAATGTAAATATGCAAAAAAAAATTATGATGCATATAATAAACAGAATAAAGCAATTTAAATGTTAGAAAGTTTGCATAATTTACAATAACACTTACAGAGTGAAGTGAAAAAAGGCCAAAATTTTATCTGTATTATGAACTCAATTATGTAAAACTATGTACAGAGAAAGAGACTGGAAAGAAACACTGCAAAATGTTAGCAAATATTTTCTCTGGGGCAAAGATTAATGGGTGATGTACAGTTGAACTACACAGATTTCATATTTGTGAATTACCTACTTATTTATTTGGAACCCCCAAATCAATACTTGTGGCCCTTTCCCAGTCACTATTGGACATGCACAAGTAGAGAAAAATGAGTTGCCTGGCACACACTTTCCAGATGAAGTCTAACAAGACAACCATCTACCTTCTTGCTTCCGTTCTCAAACTGTAAACAAGTGTCCTTTCCACCGTGTTTTCCTAACTTTGTGCTTTTTGTTGGTGATTTTGCTATTTAAAATGGCCCCCAAGCTGTAGTGCTAAGTGCAAAAATACTGTGATGTGCCTTCCAGAGAAAATACATGTATTAGATAAGCTTCATTCAGGCATGAGTTACAATACTGCTGGTTGTGAGTTCAATATTAATAAATTAATAATATAGATTAAATAAGGTGTCTTTAAACAGAAACTCACATAAAACAAGGTTATATGTTGGGTGGTTGATGAAAATTTTGTGATCAGGGGCTCACAGAAACCTGTGGTTTGATGTTCAGTGAGTGTGGCAACTTTATAGAACAAAACTACCCTGAACAAGAATCAACTATAACATTTATCAAGTACCTACTATGTGCTGGATGCCATGCTTATCCTTGAGCATCCAGGATTAGAATCTAGAATATATCAGCAAACAAAAACTTATATAGATCAATTTTTTTATAAAAGGTCAACAACCCAATTGAAAAATGGGAAAACGATATATAGGAAAGTCACAGAACAGGAATGTTAAATGGTCAGTAACATGAAAAGATACTCAAGGTAATTAGCAATTATGAAGCTATGACTTAAAACTGCAAAAAATATTCCGTTTCATACCCATGAGCTTGTAAGAATGAAGAAGTCTGACAATTTCACATGTAGTGAGAATGTGGACTCATGAGGGCTCTTACTCACTGCTGATGGGTAGTAAACTGGAATCATCACCTTGCAGGGCAATATGGCAATATCTCATAAGGGTCAAGAAGCCCCATGACAGATCTTATGACTCAACAATCCTGCTCCAAGTATAGACCCTAAAGAAACTCTTGATAATATTCACAGGGACAAATGTAAAACTTGTTCATCACAACATTATTTATAATAGCAAAAACCTAGAAGACAACTCAAATGCCCCAAACTAGCAGGAGGATAAATAAATCATGAACTACGCATACAATAACAACTATAGAAAGGAAACAGCAGAGTTACTATGGCAACATGTAGCAATAATGAAAAATCTTACAAATAATACTAAGAGAACAAAAGAAGTTGCAGAACAATACATACAGTATAAGTCCATTTATATAAAGTTTAAAAACATGCAAAACAGCCAGGCATGGTGGCTCATGCCTGTAATCCCAGCACTCTGGGAGGCCAAGGCGGGCAGATCACGAGGTCAGAAGTTCAAGACCAGCCTGGCCAACATAGTGAAACCCTGTCTCTACTAAAAATACGAAAATTAGCTGGGTATGGTGGTGTGCGCCTGTAATCCCAGCTATTTGGAGGCTGAGGCAGGAGAAGCGCTTGAACCCGGGAGGCGGAGGTTGCAGTGAGCCAAGATCGTGCCATTGCATTACAGCCTGGGCAAGACCCTGTCTCAAAAACAAACAAACAAACAAACAAACAAACAAAAAAAAGCAAAACAATATTTTATGTATGCATGTATGTGTGAAACAATACAATGTGTGCATGCTACATTTAGTATTACATTTAGTATTTATTTCCATGCGTGTTATGTGTGAAACATACATGCACACACAAAATAAAACAACAAATGATAAATACTAAATGTAACATAGTGGTTACCTTTAGTGGGGTCAGAAAGAAAAAGTGAGTGGGGAAGGAACAGCTATATTTACAACATATTTACATGGCTATTTGTTATATTATTCTTTATACATTTAGTTATGTCTGAAATATTTAATTTTTATTAATTTTTTTAGAGACAGGGTCTTGCTCTGTCACCCAGGCTGCAGTGCAGCGGCATGATCATAGCTCACTGCACCCTCAAACTCCTGCGCTCAAGTGATCCTCCTGCTTCAGCCTCCTGAGTAGCTAGGAGTACAGGTATGCACTACCGTGCCTGGCTAATCTTTATTTTCTTTTAATCTTTTTTTTTGTAGAGATGAGATTTCACTATGCTGCCCAGACTGGTCTCAAACTCCTGGTCTCAAGTGATTCTCCTGCCTCAGCCTCCCAAAATACTGGTATTATAGGCATAAGCCACCATGTCTGGCCCTGAAATATTTAGTAAAAAGCAAAATAAATTATATAGGAGCATAGCATAAACAACAAACATCATCATGCACATGCACATAGGGACAGGTCCGGATTCTGGACTGGAGATGAAGATTTTGAATACGTTCACACATGGGACAAATGAAGCAAAAGAGTCTTGGACGGTGCTCACCTTGACAGTCCCTTCACCACAAAGACTTTATTGGAATGTTGCTTCTCCAGTTTGCTCATCACCTCGTAGAGATTGTGGTTCAGCTACAGCCAGTAAGAAAGAAGGGGATGCTAGCCAACTGGGAACCCGAGAGTGGCATATCCCTTCTCCCCTCCCCTTCAGACAGCTTCCCAAAATAAAACCTCCCCCTTTCAACTCTGATCTGAATTCCTCTTCATCTGTCTAGCATTAGAGTCCAGGATCCCGTCCCACCACCCCCTCTTCCTTGTCTCTCTGTGTTCTAAGTTCTGCCTCTTCCATCGGACTGGCAGCTGTCTCAAGGCAGGGTCCATAACTGATGTCTGATTTGAGGTTCCAGCTTCTCACAGGTGATCCAGGGAATGAAAACTCATTTTTAGGCCGGGCACGGTGGCTCACGCCTGTAATCCCAGCACTTTAGGAGGCCGAGGCGGGCGGATCACGAGGTCAGGAGATCGAGACCATCCTGGCTAACACAGTGAAACCCTGTCTCTACTAAAAATACAAAAAAATTAGCTGGGCGTGGTGGTGGGCACCTGTAGTCCCAGCTACTTGGGAAGCAGAGGCAGGAGAATGGCGTGAACCCGGGAAGCGGAGCTTGCAGTGAACCGAGATTGCGCCACTGCACTCCAGCCTGGGCACCAGAGCAAAACTCCATCTCAAAAAAAAAAAACAAACCTCATTTTTAATACTAACTAGGCAAATCACATGTTAGCCAAATAAACTACGGAGTGTGGTATGTGTAGCTGTGTGTGAATGTAACTAATGTTGTAGTAGCAAAGATCTTGGAATCCCAGGACTAGAAAAGACTTCATAAATTACGTTATATGGCTGCCTGTCACTGAGAGGATTAGTCTTATTTAAGACTAACCACCTGAGAAACTGACTTGTCCTTAAACACTGCACTCTCCAGTCCCCAGCAACAATAGATAGAGATTTCACAATGGGGTTCCCCATTTTAATTGTTCCTTCCATAGGCCTAACCTCCTTTATTCATGCTAAAGCTGAAATTTGGATGCATTTACTCAGTTGTTAAGGGAGATGAAGAGGGCCCTCTGATGTGTTTTAATACAGTTAAATATACAATCAAGTGCTCTTATTTCATCATGAGATAGAAGTCAAAATCTGTGGTGCCAATATGCATATTTAAAGAAATTATGTAAGTCAAGGCTACCTTCATATTTACTACAAAACACACCCACGAGCCTCACTTGGCCAGACGCTTCTCACCTTGCTCATTTCCCTGTAGAAGACATCCCTCAAGTTGGAAATGTTTTGGAAGATGGTCACATAGCAGCCAATACGACTATTAGGAAGCAAAATAACAAACACACGGGTAAGGCATGGGAAAGGAGTTCTTTGTTTGAAATACAAGGTATGACCTTAAGTCAAAACCAGCCACTGAGGCTCCTAAAAGAATGCATCCCACTGGGCATGGTGGCTCACGCCTGTAATCCCAGCACTTTGGGTGGCCTAGGCAGGCGTATCACAAAGTCAGGAGATCGAGACCATCCTGGCTAACATGCTAAAACCCCGCCTCTACTAAAAATACAAAAAAAAAAAAAAATTAGCCAGGTGTGGTGGCATGTGCCTGTAGTCCCAGCTACTTGGGAAGCTAAGGCAGGAGAATCGCTTGAACCTGGGAGGCAGAGGTTGCAGTGAGCCGAGATCCCGCCACTGCACTCCAGCCTGGGAAACAGAGTGAGACTCCATTTAAAAAAAAAAAAAGGCCACCCCACATCCCACACTCAGGATGTTCTGGGATCTGGATTCATCAGAGCTAGGCCAGGAACACACCTGATTCTTAGGAGCAGGAAGGCCAGGGGAGACAATATCAGTTCAGGTTGACATCAAAGTTTAACAGTTTCATGGAGTTATCTGATTTGGGCTCTTGAAGAGCTGAGCAGACATGAAAGGGGTTTGAATAATTTTTTAAAGGGCTATATAAATATAAGGCCACCTAATTATAATTATTACAGTAAGTAATTATTCTTTCCCATTATGCAATACAGTACAACTTCTATGCCTGTATGTACATTAATGGAATTCTCCTGTAAGTGAATCAAGGAAATATACTTTTAAAGAAACTATATTAAATTTCATTTCTAGGCCAGGCACCATGGCTCATGCCTGTAATCCCAGCACTCTGGGAGGCTGAGGCAGGTGGATCACTTGAGGTCAGGAGTTTGAGACCAGCCTGTCCAACAGGGTGAAACCTGTCAAAAAATACAAAAATGGCCAGGCACGGTGGCTCACACCTGTAATTCCAGCACTTTGGGAGGCCGAGGTGGGCGGATCACAAGGTCAGGAGATTGAGACCATCCTGGCCAACATGGTGAAACCCCATCTCTACTAAAATACAAAAAATCAGCTGGACTTGGTGGCACGTGCCTGTAGTCCCAGCTACTCGGGAGGCTGAGGCAGGAGAATTGCTTGAACCTGGGAGGTGGAGGTTGCAGTGAGCCGAGATTGTGCCACTGCACTCCAGCCTAGCAACAGAGCGAGACTCTGTCTCAAAATAAAACAAACACAAAAATTAGTCAGGTGTGGTGGCACGTGCCTGTAGTCCCAGCTACTCAGGAAGCTGAGGTGGGAGAATTGCTTGAACCTGGGAGGCATAGGTTACAGTGAGCCATACTCCAGCCTGGGTGACAGAGTCAGACCCTGTCTCAAAATAAATAAATAAAATAAAATAAAAAATAAAATTTCAATTTTATTTTAATTAGGAGTCACATAATGTCTGAATACATGTATTCATTACAAAGGCTCCATCCTATGTACACCAATAAGTGACAATATAAAATATTCTGACCACAGTTCTATTATGCCTATCTTGTACAATAAAAAGAAAAAAGGATACAAATGGAGTTTCTGCTCAGATTTCTCTTTAAATGTGGAAAATTTGGCCGGGCATGGTGGCTCATGCCTGTAATCTGAGAACTTTGGGAGGCCAAGGCAGGGGGATCACTTGAAGTCAGGAGTTCGAGACCAGCCTGGGCAACATGGTGAAACCCCATCTCTACTAAAAATACAAAAAAAAAAAAAATTCAGCCAGGCATGTTGGCACAAGCCTGTAATCCCAGGTACTTGTGTGGCTGAGGCACAAAAATCACTTGAACTAGGGAGGTGGAGGTTGCACTGAGCTGAGACTGAGTGTTACTGCACTCCAGCCTATGTGACAGAGTGAGACCCTGTCTCAAAAAAAGGGGAGCAGTGTGGGAATTTAAATCTAAAACACTTTTATCTACCTACTCTCAAGGCACACAAGGTGCCTTTGCTTCACACAAGCAATTTCAGTCATTACCTATTATAAAGAATAGGCAGCTCCTCTAGTAGTTCTTGGTTCAGATCTTCAAACACAGTCTGGGCTTTGTTGAACTCTTCCTCTGCCTAGGTGGTAAAAGAGACAAGACAATCTCCCTCAATTCTGAACCCAGTACTACAGCATGCCCCCTTCATTCTCTGCATTTTTTTAGGCACTAGGCTTACTGGGAGCCATCCCTCTTCTTCCCCTGAGCATGCCCTCCCCAGCCTCAAGACTCTGACTATCCTTACAGCACCAGTGTCAGAAGAAACAGATTTCCTTCAGGACACTGGATGCTGAATTTATAATTTCCTATACCCACGTTGGCCCAGCCACCTCCCACCACCATGGGGAGAAGGAGAACAGGAAGAATTTACCAGTTTTTGTTGTTGTTTTTGCTTTACCTTGGCAGTCTTGGCCTCATCTTTCTTCTTGGCATTCTGCACTGCCTCCAGGTGATGTCGGGTACTGTCGTAGTCCACGAGTTTCCGACCCCGCTTGGCAATTCTCTCCTGACCCAGCATAATGAGAAAGGGCGTGGATATCACTTTTTAGTGGCCAGGATGTAGGTCACAGAATACCAAACAGAGAGCAAGGTTCTTGGATCCTACTATCCAATTTCACTTTCGTTGTTTTTTGTTTTTGACTTTTTTGAGACAGGGTCTTGCTCTGTTGGCCAGGCTGGAGTGCAGTGACGCGATCTCAGCTCACTGCAACCTCTGCCTCCCAGATTCAAGCAATTTTTGTGCTTCGGCCTCCCAAGTAGCTGGAATTATAGGCGTGTGTACCAAGCCCGGCTAATTTTTGTATTTTTAGTAGAGATGGGGTTTCGCCATGTTGGCCAGGCTGGTCTCGAACTCCTGGGCTCATGTGATATGCCCACCTCGGCCTCTCAAGGTGCTAGGATTACAGGTATGAGCCACTGCACCCGGCCCCAATTTCACTTTCTAATAGGGTTTGGTGCCCATGGGGTCTCCCTCAGTATCTGGGAAGAATGGGGGATTCTCAGAGGGAGATAGAGTCCTACAGAGCATGTGGAAATCTTTATTAATTATATATAGTGTATATATATATAATAAAATACATATATATATTTCCACCTCCACCTCCCCCTGTATTAAATTTTAATATTTCCTATGAACCCATTATAAACTGCTTCAGTCTCCAGGAGAAATGGCCTGGAGAATCACATGAAAGTGAAAGTCTGGATTTTTCGGAATGAGTCCCAAATCTGCCATTCATTAGCCTGTGGTCAGTGGCAAGGCACATCTCTTTTGGAGCCTCAGTAGCCCCATCTCCCCTTAAACGACTGCTATTTGAAAGGTCGAATGCTGAATACAAAGTGCTCTGAAAGCTCTAAAACACAATAAAAGCTATAAATTACTATGACCACTGAAAGTCTACTCAGCCTTATCCAAACTATAAATTATACCAGTGAGAAGCAGACTATGTCATTGAACCGTTTCATTCTCTCAGTCACAGAATTTGAAAAGATCTTAGCGATTATCTGGTCCAGCTTCCCATACAATACATGAGGCTTCTCTATAACATCCAAGATAAGAAGTAGTTTGACTGCTGTTTGCACAAAGAACAGACAACTCACTATCTTTGAATCTATTTCATTTCATTTTTGGAAAGCTTTAACTATTAGGAACTTAAATCAGCCTCCCTCTAACTTCTTCCTCTGAATCAGCACAGTGCCTCATAGAGTAGGTGTTTAACAAATACTAGAGCTGGATGCAGTGGCTCACGCCTATAATCCCAGCATTCTGGGGGGCCAAGGTGGGCGGATCACCTGACGTCAGGAGTTTGAGACCAGCCTGGCCAACACAGAGAAACCCTATCTCTACTAAAAATACAAAAACTAGCTGGGCATGGTGACGCATGCCTGTAATCCCAGCTACTTGGGACGCTGAGGCTGGAGAATCGCTAGAACCCAGGAGGTGGAGGTTGCAGTGAGCCAAGACCATGCCATTGCACTCCACCCTGGGCAACAGAGCAAGACTCCATCTCAGAAAAAACAAAAACAAAAACAAAACTAGCTGAATGAATAGATGAATTCTAATTCTGCTTTCTGGAACAGTTTAGAATAGGTGGAATTCCTCTTTTACCTAACAGACTTTCAAGTATTTGAAGATAACTATTTGATTGCCCCATGTTTCCTCTTCTGTACAATAAACATCTTTAGTGCCATTAGCTGTTTCTCACAGCTAAAGGGGATGCCTCTAACTTGGATCTAATTCGAAATCAGCCCAAATATAGCTCACTGAAATCTAAGTTTATTTTATTTATTTACTTATTTTGAGACACCAGCCTCTGTCACCCAGGCTGGAGCGCAGTGGCATGATCTCGGCTCACTGCAACCTCTCTCTCCCTGGCTCAAGTGATCCTTCACCTCAGTCTCCTAGGGTGGCTGGGACTACAGACACACACCACCACACTGACAAATTTTTTTGTATTTTTTGTAGAGATGGGGTTTTGCCATGTTGCCCAGGCTGGTCCTGAACTCCTGGGCTCAAGTGATTCTCCTGCCTCAGCCTCCCAAAGTACTGGGACTACAGGTGTGAGCCACTGTACCCAGCCTTGAAATCTAAGTTTAAACATAAACTTCACACTACTTCCGACCTTATATCCTAACCTCTTGTCTAACCCTCAACCTTAATCTTTCTCCTAACTTACCCAAACTTCATTCTTAATTGAGCTCTAATTCTACTTATAATGCTTAACCCAATATGTTCTCTAACCAGGATGGATCGTCCACAAGCTAACCTTGATTCTGTACATCGAGTACCTTAATTTCGCTGAACTGGGCAACGTAGTTTTCCATGGTCCTCACAGCCTGGTCAGCCAGTTTCTCCTCGTAGTCTTCCCAAAGGAGATCATTATTCTGTGGGATAGAGGCAGAGGCTGGTGAAGGCTCCACTTCCCAACAACAACTGCCTACCAGGGAAATACCCAAATTCTCCCTGCAAAAACCTTCTTTTTTGTAGCACTGTATTTAGAATACCACGTTGGATTCCGGGGAATACAGAGGAAGAAAAGAAACAGCCCCTACCCCAAGGAACTGCGCTATGGGAGTCTGAACATACATTCAGAGATTACGAACAGGGCACAAGGTTAAAGCCTTGGACTCCAGAGTTTATACGGGAAATTTTAAGAGTGTATGAACTTTGTTTTAAAAAACAACCCATCTTTAGGAGGTAAAACTTCCCATAATGTTTTAAAGAGGGGAAGAGAGTCAAAATTAGAGGAATCCACAGATTAGGGAAAACTTGTTTTTACCTTAACAGTTGTAGCTTCTTCCTACCACCCAGTGACTGAGGCTATACAAATGCACAGTGTGAACTGGCTCCTTTGTTTTCCTATTTTCTTGGATAGAGAAGCTAAGCTGAGGTTGAGATGCAAACAGGAATAAGTGCCAACAAGTCGTAAAACCCAAGCCACTCTTACCCCTACGATGGTCTTCAGCTCTTCATGACCGTCCCACTCGCTGTTGTAGATCTCCTGCAGGGTTTCTGACACTCTTTTTGAACTTTCATGCATCACTGAAAGGAGAGAATTCAGTCCCACCATCATGTTTCCCCAACAGTATTTGTTGTAATCACATGGGTGACAAATCAGTGGTTCCAATTCAGAAGGACAAACTCAGAAGGTTTAGGTTATGTAAGTGAGGAAAGCTGGATGGGGCTGAAAGGAAAAGTCACTCTTCCTCAGCCCACAAAGTTCCAGGAGTCAAGAGTAGACAAATGATAAAATGACAAAAACCTGGGGGTATGGCTGATGTTTTCCACCCCCAAACCTCTTAGTAGCTGTATAAATGCCCTCTGGATTCTCCCATGCTGCAATGCCCACCTTTGACTGCACTAAGGAAGTTCTTCAGGTCCTTGTACAGCTTGTAGCCTTCTGCCTGAAAGAGAAAAGTACATTTGGTGACTAAAGAGATTCATATTTCAAAAGACGCTCCAGAGGTCAAAGTCGAAAAGTAGGTTAAAAGCAGAAATCACACCTGGAATTTCTTCAAATATTCACAATTGTTATAAGTTAGCCTTTACTTTCTTTACCAACATGTTGTAGGTGGTCTCTTTTGTGTTAGTTAAGATAGGGGCTTGCTAAAGCTCCCATTACACTGGCGTCTTCCTTCCAGTGAACAAGAGCCTATACCCAAGTTCCTCTTTTGAAATGTAAGTGTTCTCCATGTGACACTGCGATTCTCTGGCTTGCACCCTCCCCTCTGGGTAAAGTGCTACCATTTTCTGCAGACACCAGGCCTTCTTCTTTCTCTGAACCCCCACACAGACACTCCTCTCCCCCCGATATCCTTCTCTGCCTTGCCTCACTTTACCCTTCCCTTCCATCAGTCACCTGCTTTATGCTACTCCAAGTAGCCTCATCATTGCTTCTCCTGTTCCACCCCGAATGTCTTCATCTATAGCTCTATCTATCCCTGCTTCCATCTTTGCTCCTGTGTCTGAAATCTCATTTTTTAGCCTAGGAATCCCAAGTTCAGACAAGGGCTCCTCCTCCCTCTAAAAAAGGAAAAGAAGGTATCTTTTAGACTTGGAAGTTTAAATCTCAATCTGATAGATGAACTGCTTTTGTTATTACTCTGACAAATGTTCATTTAGCCTCTGCTTCTCAAATACTTCCAGGAACTGGAAACTAACATCTTGCCTGAGACAGTATCACTTGATTTTAAACGAGTTCTGTTAAAACTTTTTCTGGCTGGGCGTAGTAGTTCACCCTTATAATCCCAGCACTTTGGGAGGCCAAGGCTGGTGGATTACTTTAGGTCAGGAGTTCGAGACCAACCTGGTCAAAATGGTGAAACCCTGTCTTTAGTAAAAATACAAAATATTAGCCGGGCGTGATGGCGCACACCTGTAGTCCCAGCTACGCGGGAGGCTGAGGTAGGAGGATCGCTTGAATCTGGGAGGCGAAGATTGCAGTGAGCTGAGATCAGATCGCGTCACTGTACTCCAGCCTGGGTGACAAAGCAAGACTCCGTCTCAAAACAAACAAACCAACTTTTTCCTATGAGTCTTGGATTGGCCTTCTGTACCCATAGAGTAGATCTAATTTCTCTTCCACACATGCTTGAAGACAACTTGCATGTGCCCTTGACCAAGTCTTTCTCATAGATTTCCTCAGTTGTTCCTTATGGTGTTTAGACCCTCTTCCCATTTTGGTCTCCTTCCTATGTGTAAACTCATTTTGAAGGGTTGGTTGGGAATTTAAGGCCAGACATCTGACATTCTGGAAACTGACTTCAGGACTGTGGACTGTAGGGATGGACTGAGAGGTGCAGCCCACTTTAAGGGTACTCTATGGAGCCAGCCTACAGATCAGAGCAGACCAGTTCAGGGGATGTTGTACTTGAAAGCCAAGTTGCATTATTCAGTACACCATAAAATACTTGTGAATTTTTTCATTTGTTATTTGCTGTATTAATTACTTGATAGGCTATTGATGATACCACAAGTATAAAAAATTATGGGGCCGGGCACAGTGGCTCACGCCTGCAATCCCAGCACTTTGGGAGGCCAAGGCAGGTGGATCACCTGAGGTCAGGAGTTTGAGACCAGCCTGACCAACATGGTGAAACCCCATCTCTACTAAATACAAAAAATTAGCAGGGTGTGGTGGCAGGCACCTGTAATCCCAGCTGCTTGGCAGGTTTAGGCAGAAGAATCACTTGAACCCGGGAGGCGGAGGTGGCAGTGAGCCAAGATTGTGCCATTGCCCTCCACTCTGGGCAACAAGAACAAAACTCCATCTCAAAAATAAATAAATAAATAAAAAATTATGGGAGAGGCCAGGCGTGGTGCCTCACACTTGTAATCCCAGCACTTTGGGATGCCAAGGCAGGCGGATCACAAGGTCAGGAGTTCAAGACCAGCCTGACCAACATGGTGAAACCCTGTTTCTACTAAAAATACAAAAATTAGCCAGGCACGGTGGCATGCATCTGTAATCCCAGCTACTTAGGAGGCTGAGGCAGGGGAATCACTTGAACCCAGGAGGCAGAGGTTGCAGTGAGCCGAGATTGCACCACTGCACTCCAGCCTGGGCAACAGAGCAAGACTCCACTTCAAAAAAAAAAATTATGAGAAAAAAATGAAAATTCAGAAAATTCTATCTAGTGACAAAATTTTTCCTGTGGAAATCTTTGGGGAAAGGTCACTATTTACTTAATTTTAGCAGCAGAAAATTTAGGTCTACTTGGTCAAATCAAAGAAAACTGGACTAGTTATTTCATCAATTTTCTCACCTCCAGAGCTCACTGTTCTTTTTTTATTTTTTTTTTTGAGACGGAGTCTCGTTCTGTCGCCCAGGCTGGAGCGCAGTGGCGCAATCTTGGCTCACTGCAACTTCTGCTTCCTGGGTTCAAGTGACAATTCTCCTGCCTCAGGCTCCCGAGTAGCTGGGACTATAGGTGTGTGCTACCATACACGGCTAATTTTTTTGTATTTTTAGTAGAGACAGGGTTTCACTGTGTTAGCCAGATGGTCTCGATCTCCTGATGATGTGATCCGCCCACCTCGGCCTCCCAAGTTGCTGGAATTACAGGTGTGAGCCACTGTGCCGGGCCTCAGAGCTCACTTCTAAGCTAGTCCAAACTTTTGACCAAACATCAGATCAAAAGTCCCTCTCAAGGGGCTGAATGTCAGTTTGAAGAGACATGAGGACACAGTCCTAAAGGAGTGAAAGGCACTGTCAGAGAAGTACAGAACTGTGATTTGTGCTGTGTTAGAGCAAATAAGGATTAAGAGAACATCATATAAACAATCAAGGAAGTAGGCCAGATGAGGTGGCTCCAATCTGTAATCCTAGCATTTTGGGAGGCCGAGGCGGGTGGATCACTTGAGGTCAGGAGTTCGAGACCAGTCTGGCCAACATGGTGAAAGTCCATCTCTACTAAAGATACAAAAATTAGCCAGGTGTGGTGGCAGGCGCCTGTAATCTCAGCTACTCGGGAGGCTTAGGCAGCAGAATTGTTTGAACCATGAAGGTGGAGGCTTGCAGTGAGCTGCAATTGCGCCACTGCACTCCAGCCTGGGCAACAAAGCACACTCTGTCTAAAAAACAAAACCAATCAAGGAAGTGTCAGATGCTACAGAGATGTTAGAATGCAGGAAGAATTGGTAAAATTAACTGGATTTGGTAATGGGTCACTGGTGACCTTGAGAAGGCACTTTCAGTAGCATAATGGAGACAGATTCAGTCAGTTAACAAAATTCAGAAACACTCAGCATCTACCAGAAAGGATATATCTCACTTCCTCTTTGCTTTCTCATGTACAGAAAAAAGCTTAGATAGCCTAACATGTTAAATGTACACAACATCGTTTAAACTTGAATAAGGGAGGAGGTAGAAGTTTGAGAATTTTGAAAAGGTGATAATCAAGATTTTAAAGAGCCTTGAAAAAGTTTTGGGGATTATAAAAATGAACAAGGCTTGGCTGGGCGCAGTGGTGCATGCCTGTAATCCTAGCACTTTGGGAGGCCGAGATGGGCAGATCACGAGGTCAAGAGATTGAGAACATCCTGGCCAACATGGTGAAATCCTGTCTCTACTAAAAATACAAAAATTAGCTGGGCATGGTGGCATATGCCTGTAATCCCAGCTACTTGGGAGGTTGAGGCAGGAGAACTGCTTGAACCCGGGAGGTGGAAGTTACAGTGAGCCGAGATCGCGCCACTGCGCTCCAGCCTTGGCGACAGAGTGAGACTCCGTCTCAAAAAAAAAAAAAAATTAAAACTTTTAAATTCTTTCCTGAAGGATAAAAAAAGACTCAATTTTTTACTTCACCATGAAAATTTTATTTCAAAAATAAATATAATAAAGTAATAAAAACCGGCAAATTACCTTGCACAGGCCGGGCGCTGTGGCTCACACCTATAATCCCACCACTTTGGGAGGCCGGGGCGGGTGGATCACCTGAGGTTAGGAGTTCAAGACCAGCCTGGCCAACATGGTGAAACCCTATCTATACTAAAAATACAAAAATTATCTGGATATGGTAGCATACGCCTGTAATCCCAGCTACTTGGGAGGCTGAGGCAGGAGAATCGCTTGAACCTGGGGGCACAGAGGTTACAGCGAGCTGGGATTACACCACTGCACTCCAGCCTGGAATATAAGAGCAAAACTCTGTCTCAAAAAAAAAAAAATTACCTTGCACAATTTCTACAAATAAAATTCCTAATGTTTTCCCATTAGTTATCATATGACCTGAAAAATCAGATCAGTAATCAAGGTTACCGTGCATAAATGCAGTGTTCAAAACTAGGGGGTACTCTATCACAGCCCAGAAAATGAATGCCTTCTGCTTTCCACTGCAGCTCACAAAAGCCCAGTTCCATTTCTGTGTTTTAGGATCAAGCCTTTTAGTTACAAAGTTCTCCTTTATGCTCTTGCTCTTTCTTTTGAGAAGATGAAGTATGAGTGTGAGAGTGTGTGTGTGTGTGTGTGCGCATGTGTGTGTGTGGTAGTGGTGTGCAGTGGGGGAAGAGGGAGAATACAGGTCAGCAACAGGTATCATTTTCTTTCTCTGACCTATCTGTCCTCCCCTGGAATATCTCCAGGCTGAATAATCCCAACATCTTTCTCCTTTCCTGACAGACGTGACTCTCATAGTCTTGGGTTCTCGCTTGTCTGGGAGTCAAGAAACTTGGCTCTACCACCAACTAGCAAGTTACTCCACTTCTCTGCCTTCCATTTCTTCAACTATAAATGCAGGGTAAGGCCAGTTCTAGCTCTAAATCTTATGATTTTATCACTTCTGCTCTCTGAATCCTTGCCAAATTCTTGGCATTGCCATAAAGAGTCTGAGTCAGTCCTTCCCACCCATTATACAAACAGGCCCAACCCTCAGTTAATGAACCACTCACACCAGAAGCTTGTCCTGAGCAGTCAGGTGGACAGAGCTAGGTCTTAAGAGACTGGAGTACTGAGGATGGAGAAGGTTCTTGTCCTGGGGTTCCCTACTTTCTGGAGAAAAACGGACTCAGACACTCAGCAAAACAAGTGTAAATAGCATGCCCGAGTGCTGAAGTGATCAAGTATTGAAAGTGCTTGGTTTAATGTAGATCCAGGAGGGAAAGATGAAGCTAGATTATTAGATTTGATTTTAAAGATAATGAATTGGAAACAGCTGTCACTACCAGAAATAACAGGTTAAAGTGTTGCTTGAGGAAAATAATCTTTCCTATGTAATACACTCTGAAGAGAAAGAAAAGGGGGAAGCAAGTAGAGCCTCAAATAAAAATTACCTATGGAAGAAATGTGATCAGAGCTGGGTGCAGTGGCTCACACCTGTAATCCCAGCACTTTGGGAGGCTGAGGCGGGTGGATCACTTGAGGTCAGGAGTTCGAGACCAGCCTGGCCAATGTGGTGAAACCCCATCTCTACTAAAAATACAAAAATTAGCCAGGCATGGTGGCGCACACCTGTAATCCCAGCTACTCAGGAAGCTGAGGCAGGACAATCGCTTGAACCCAGGAGGCAGGGGTTGCAGTGAGCTGAGATCATGCCACTGCACTCCAGCCTGGGCGACACAGCAAGATGCCATCCCATCTCAAAAACAAAACAAACAAACAAAAACAAAACAAAACAAAAAAGAAATGTGATCAGGAATGTGGGCAAGTGGCAAGACTTTGAAATTAGGCTAGGAAGTTTGGTATTGATAGGCTAAGCTATTAATAAAAAGTTTACCTGCAAGCTAACTGTGGGTGAGGGATAGGGCACATGACCAACCGGTTCAACTTCTGGAACACTCCACTCACACCTGTAATCCCAGCACTCAAGGAGTCAGAGGCAGGAGGATTGCTTGAGCCTAGGAGTTTGAAACCAGCCTGGGCAACATTGTGAGATCTCATCTTCACAAAAAGAAAAAAAAAAATCCTTGACCTTGTCCTTTTTCCTCCTGTGTGTCTTTGCCACCCCAGGTCCTCAGGTCAGACATGACTGTATTGTCACTGTCTTCCTTCTTAAACTAAGAGCCTTGAGGGCAGGCAGGTCGTCTCATTCATGTTGAAGTCCCAGCACCAAACACAGTTCCTGGCACTCAGCAGGTGGTCATAAAATATTTGTTAAATGAATTTACCAAAAAGAGAATTTCAAAAGCATATTCAATCAGCACTTCTTATAGGTGTATCATTCTCTCAATCAAGAAGTTTTTCCTTATTTATTTTTTTTATAGAGACAAGGTCTCACTATGTTGCCAAGGCTGGTCTTGAACCCCTAGCCCTGCCGCCTCAGCCTCCCAAAATGTTGGAATGACAGGCATGAGCCACTGCACCCAGCTAGAAGCTTTTCCTTATTCCCAACCTAACTCCATTTCATTTCTTATTTTTCCCCTTAAGTGATGTTTAAATGGTGGGCTTCCACAGGGAATTCTGAGGGGACTGTCCCATCGGATCTTGTTCTTCCTGATGGTCCTGCTTCATCTCTTACCTTTTCTACCTACACATCTGCTCTTAGAGAGAGGACAGAGGGACAGAATGGACCAAGAATCAGAAACCTTCCACAGTGGGTGTCAACTTACTGATTTTTCTTCTATTCATCCTGGAGTTGGAAATAGAACAGTAAGAAGAGTTGAGAAGAGGCCCAGGGAGGCCTCCTAGTGAGGCATAGTGAAAAAAGCTGCGTTTATGTCTAAATCCTATCCCTGCAACTTATATGCTGTTACTTTACTATTAACATCACACAAAAAAGGAGACAATCAGACTTTATGTGCCTCCTGATGGAAGAATACAATAACACCTATTAAGTATTCTTGCCATCAAAACAAAAACCTGAATCTCATCAAGCCTCTAAGTCTATAAGCCATTTATAAAAAATACAGAAGACATAGGAACATATTAGACAGTATCATGGGAATTCAATCAGCAAAATATAGACTGTAGAAAACTGCAGGACAAACAACCTAGTATCATTAACAAATAAGCTACAAGAAGGGAGGGATTAGAATATAGATTAAGAGATATAACCTTAAATCTAAGAAACTTAAAACATGTCAGTGAGTTGCTGATTTAAACAAACCATAACAAAGTGAGACAGGGTCTCACTTTGTCACCTAGGCTGGAGTGCAGTGGCGCAAACAAAGCTCACTGTAGCGTCGACCTCTGAGACTCAGGCAATCCTCTTGCCTCAGCCTCCCAAGTAGCTGAGAATACAGGAGCACACCACCATGCCCGGCTAATTTTTGTATTTTTGTATTTTTTGTAGAGATGGGGTTTTGTCACGTTGTTGTCTAGGCTGGTCACAAACTTCTGAGCTCAGCACTTTGGCCTCCCAAAGTGCTGGGATTATAGGTGTGAGCCACCATGTTCAGCCTATTAATTTTTAAATTCATTTTTTTCTTTTTTCTTGATGTGGGAGCTGCTTTTTTTTTTTTTTTTTTGGAAAGGGGTCTTGCTCTATTGCTTAGGCTGGGGTGCAGTAGCACAATCACAGCTCACTGCAAGAAAAAAGATAAATTCCTTTATTTTTAACTCTACTTTTTTTTTTTTTTTTTTTGAGATGGAGTTTCACTCTTGTCACCCAGGCTGGAGTGCAATGGCAAGATCTCTGTTCACTGCAACCTCTGCCTCCCGGGTTCAAGTGATTCTTCTGCCTCGGCCTGCCGAGTAGCTGGGATTACAGGTGCACACCACCATGCCCAGCTAATTTTTTGTATTTTTAGTAAAGGCAGGGTTTCACCATGTTGGTCAGGCTAGTCTCAAACTCCTGACCTCAGGTGATCCACCCACCTCGGCCTCCCAAAGTGTTGGGATTATAGGGGTGAGCCACTGTGCCCGGCCGGTAAATTCCTTTAGTTCACCGAGGAAGGATAAGCAGCAGATCACCCTGTAGCCCTTAACCCTAGGGGGAGGGTGGCTTGGTGGGGATGTTTGCCAGTTTGTAGAACTTATTGTTCTTCTGCCACTCAGCCCTCTCCTTTCTTCTTCCAAGCTACCCTCCCCTGCCCTCCAGATTACCTGTTGTTGGTAGAAGTTGTTAGCGCTTTGTTCAAATCGTTCATCTTTGGTTTCTACAGCTTTCCCCAATTTCTGCAGCACCTAGGGATATAAGTCAGAAAGGCCCATAAGGTTATGGTCAAGTCTCTCTTACCTGTTGGCCTCATATGACCCTGGCTTCAGTCAAGAATCTCACAACTGAAGGGCTGTGTTTGTTTGTTTATTTATTTACTTATGAGACGGAGTCTCACTCTGTTGCCCAAGCTGGAGTGCAGTGGCACGATCTCAGCTCACTGAAACCTCTGCCTCCCGGGTTCAAGCAATTCTCCTGCCTCAGCCTCCCGAGTAGCTGGGATTACAGGTGTGTACCACCACGCCCAGCTAATTTTTGTATTTTTAGTAGAGATGGGGTTTCACCATGTTGGCCAGGCTGGTCTCCAACTCCTGACCACAAATGATCCACCCGCCTTGGCCTCCCAAAGTGCTGGGATTACAGGCATGAGCCACTGCGCCTGGCCTTGAAGGGCTGTACTCTTACTGGACCAACAGAATTAGGAATGTAACAAACTGCTGAAAAAAGAATCCTGTTTTGTTGTTCTTTTCAAATTAGGGGTAGCTCTAGGGGGTACATAGTAGTGAGCTAGAGGATATATATTAATATAAAGCTCAGAAAAAATAAGGTATATGTGGCCGGGTGTAGTGGCTCACGCCTATAATCCCAGCACTTCGGGAGGCCAAGGCAGGTGGATCATCTTAAGTTGGGAATTGGAGGCCAGCCTGACCAACATGGATAAACCCCGTCTCTACTAAAAATACAAAATTAGCTGGGCATGGTGGTGCATGCCTGTAATCCCAGCTACTTGGGAGGCTGAGGCAGGAGAATCGCTTGAACCTGGGAGGTGGAGGTTGCAGTGAGGCAAGATTGCGCCATTGTACTCCAGCCTGGACAACAAGAGCAAAACTCTGTCTCAAAAAAAAAAAAAAAAAAAAAAAAAAAAGAAAGAAATAAGGTATATCTTTCTGAATGTCACTGTTATTATTATTATTATTTTATTTGAGACAGGGTCTTGCTCTGTTGCCCTGGCTGTAGTACAGCAATGCAATCACAACTTACTACACCCTCAACCTCTCTGGGCTCAAGCAATCCTCCCACCTTGGCCTCCCCAGTAGCTGGGACCACATGCTAACACCACCACACCTCGCTAATTTTTAAAATTTTTCTGTAGAGACAGGGTCTCACTATGTTGCTCGGGCTGGCTGAACTCCTAGGCTCAAGTGATCCTGCTGCCTCAGCCTCCCAGCATGCTGCAATTATAGGCATGAGCCACCAGGCTGGCTGGCATTGTTATTAATATTTAAAGTGGGTTTTTGAGAAGGAAGGAGGAGAGCATTATATTAAAACAAGTATTGATGAGAAAAATGTAAAATGTGCATGGCTTTTAAGTAAAATGTTAGCTTTGAAGACATTTTTTACTTGAGAGACTGTTTTCAACTATATCCATAGGTTCCTCTAGATAGATGAGGTTAGAGAGGTTAGGCAGGGACATTTCTCTCAAGGGGGCTTTTGTGGAAAACTTTGAGAGGCCCCGATATAATGCATTTGGAAACTCAGCTACACCTGAATGCTATCCATGTATATCGCCTCTCAACTAGAAAACCTGAGAGCTAAACCATCATACTGATCTCAGTGCGAATGCAAAAGACATGTGGATGAATAAGACCCAGTCTCTATTCTAATAGGACACTCACTTATAAACAGGCAGTTACATGTAGTAAGAAAGCCCTGACTCTTCTGCCTATAACCCCCATCTTGGAAGGAGATACCATCATCCTGCCAAGCCCAAGTTAGAATCTCAAGAGTTGCCTTCAACTACTTTTTCATCCTTTTCATTGAATCCCTCGCCATGTCCATCTCTAGAAACCATCCTATTCCCCTGGTCTTACTGCCACAGCCTTAGTCTAGGCCCTCACCATTTATTACCTGGCCTGCTGCAATAGGTCTACCACACTGCTGCTCCTTAAAATCTTCTAATGGTTCCCCATTCATCTGTTCAACAAATTTTTATTAAATGCCTAATATGGGCTGGGCACGGTGGCTCACGTGCCCAGCCTTGGGAGGCCAAGGCAGGCGGATCACTTGAGGTCAGGAATTCGAGACCAACCTGGCTAACAGCGTAAAACCTTGTCTCTACTAAAAATACAAAACAAACAAACAAACAAACAAAAATTAGCTGGGAGTGGTGGCAGACACATGCAATTCCAGCTACTCGGGAGGCTGGGGCAGGAGAATCACTTGAGCCTAGGAGGCGGAGGTTACAGTGAGCCAAGATTGTGCCACTGCATTCCAGCCTGGGTGACAGAGGGAAACCGTCTCAAAAAAAAAGAAAAAAAAAACAAGTCCAATATGTATCTTGAAGTAATAGTTCAAATTCTAGCATGCACGCAGGTCCCAAGGATCGGACCCTGCATTAAGTCTTACCTCTCACACTCCTCCTTTCTGCAGGTCTCCTTCCCTAACACTTTTTTAGTTTCCTGAAGACTGTTGCTTGTCATAGATGCTTGTCCCTCTTTCTAGAATGCCTTTCCCCACCTTGTCTGCCATGCAAGTATCTTACAAAACCCAGTTCGTACTCCGTATCTTTTGTGATACTTAACCACATCCACTTCATCCCATTGATCGATTATTCACTCCCTCTCAATCACTTGCAACTTCTGTATCTTGTATACAGTTCAATTATTGTTTTATTACTATTATTATTACTATTATTTTGAGACAGAGTTTCACTCTTGTTGCCCAGGCTGGAGTGCAATGGCACGATCTTGGCTCATCACAACCTCCGCCCCCTAGCTTCAAGCAATTCTTCTGCCTCAGCCTCCCGAGTAGCTGGGATTACAGGCACGCACCACCACGCCTGGCTAATTTTGTATTTTTAGTACAGATAGGGTTTCTCCATGTTGGTCAGACTGGTCTCAAACTCCCGACCTCAGGTGATCCGCCTCCTTGGCCTCCCAAAGTGCTGGTATCACAGGTGTAAGCCACCCTGCCCAGCCTGTTTTATTATTTCTATTTGTTTATTCTCCTAAACTATAGGCTCCTTAGGTTTAGGTACTTGCTTTGCTCATTTAGATTTCTCAGTATCCAGGAATCAGATATGTGATAATTGTAATAGGAAGGAGAGTAAGACTGATATGGGACGGGATGAATGAATGGAGCCTTGGAGTAGGATTTTGCTAGATTGAAATAGAGTATAGGGGCTGGGCACAGCTGCTTACACCTGTAATTCCAATACTTTGGGAGGCCAAGGCGGGTGGATCACCTGAGGTCAGGAGTTTGACCAATATGGTGAAACCCCATCTATACTAAATACAAAAAAGATTAGCTGGGCATGGTGGCGCATGCCTGCAATCCCAGCTACTTGGGAGGCTGAAGGCAGGAGAATTGGTTAAACCTGGGAAGCAGAGGTTGCAGTGAGCCGAGATTGCGCCATTGCACTCTAGCCTGGGCAACAGAGTGAAACTCTGTCTCAAAAATAAAATAAAATAAAATAAAATAAAAAGAAATAGAGTATAAAGGGTGGGAGTAGAAAGAGGATTCCAGTTAGAGACAACAGCATCAGCAAAATCATAGGAGCACACAGCTTCATGAGCTGGTTCAGCATGGCTGTTATGGGGAGTGGTGGGGAATGAAGCTAGAAAGGGAGACAGGAGTTTCATTATGAAGGGCTTTGAATATCATGGAAGACTGCCCAGATCTGGGGAGTGTGGCACGTTCTGTGGAGAGACTCTGATTCATATCTCCACTCCTTTTCTTTTTTTTTTTGAGACAAGTCTTGCTCTGTCACCCAGCCTGGAGTGCAGTGATGCTATCTCAGCTCACTGCAACCTCTGCCTCACCGGTTCAAGCGATTCTCCTGCCTCAGCCTCCCAAGTAGCTGGGATTACAGGCGCCCACCACCACGCCTGGCGAATTTTTGTATTTTTAGTAGAGACGGGGTTTCGCCATGTTGGCCAGGCTGGTCTTGAATTCCTGACCTCAGGTGATCTGCACATTTCAGCCTCCCAAAGTGCTGGAATTACAGGCGTGAGCTGTCGGCCTGCCAGTATCTCCATTCTTAATCTAGGGGGTGTGTCTCATTCCTGGAGCTCTTGCTGTAGTGGATAAGATCAAGCACTCTGGAGTTAGACAGATATGGGCTCCTATCTTGGCCTTTCTACTTACTGACTGTAAGTCTTCAGGTAAGTCATTAAACCTTTTGAGCCTCAGTTTACAGAACTCCCTTTCCCCATTAGATAATATTTATCTCCTGGAGTTGTTAGGAAGATTAAATATTTTGCATGTAAATTGCCTTCTCAGAGCTGCCCTATAAAGAGCACTCAAGAGGTACTCACTGTCATTCTGTTTAGTTTTGCTCCCTTGCCTGTAAATGCTTGTATTTTTGGTTTGGCCGTATCTGTTTGGTTTGGCCATATCTGTTTGTGTCTTGCCACCCAGCCCTGGATGTGCAGAGTCTGCCATCCTCCCTGGCTCCACCCTTCCCCGCTAACAAAACACTGTCCTCTACCAGAAAGTTGCAAAACCACCTTGTTTAGTGGTAAGTGCAGCTCTTAACTTCCTTTCTGCTACCCCTCCCTTCCTTTGCCCCTAATTTAGTTCTTCTTAGGTAGAGAGGATAGAAAAAACAGAAAAGAGAAAACTCAGTCTAGAGTCAGTGTAGGAGATGACTGGGGCAGACCAATCTCCCCAGTCCCCAAAAGGCTCAAGGCCAAAAGACTTGGAGGGTGTGGGGTCAGGGGTGGAGGGTACTGAGAGAAACTTCCTCACCTTCAAACTCTGAACGTGAAAAGGTGTTACCACCCTGAAACATACCCCCGTGCTCTGGGGCCAAAGTAATTTGTTGCCATAAGCAACAGGTACATGTTAGGGCACTTACACTATGTCATGGGTGTTCTTTCCAACGAAAGACCTTGAGGGAACAGGGTGTACAGATGCTAAACAGATGTTTGTTGAAACAATGAATAAATTCTACTTTTGGATCACTTCCTAATGAAAACCCATATAATGCTAATCCCTAAAATCCTGCTTTGAGAATTCTGTCCCAATTTACCTGGCCTGGCAGCTAAATTAGAGTATAGATATTTAAGGAGAAAGAGCAAGAGCAAGGCAAGAAAGTAAATGTGGCAAAATGTTAACACTTGGTGAATCTGCATGAAAAATATTCCAATGTTCATTGATTATTTATAACTTTTCTGTAGATCAGGGTTGGGGTGGAAATAGAGCTTTAAAAAAAATTACTACATATATCTTTGGTGGCTACAGTTCCTTACCATTGCCTCTCCGATAATCATTTATTATATTTTAGTTAATTCCCTTGATTGGGGTAATTTGCATAGGGCCTGGATATTTGATATTATAAAATTTTGCTAATATTTTCTCTTAGGTGCAGTAATTTTTTGTGGTTATGTAGGAAATTTTCCTTCTTTTTTTCTTTTTCTTTCTTTCTTTCTTTTCTTTCTCTCTCTCTCTCTCTGTCTCTCTCTCTCTTTCTTTCGAGTCTAGCTCTATCACCCAGGCTGGAGTACAGTGGCATAATCTCAGCTTACTACAACCTTCACCTCCCAGGTTCAAGCGATTCTCCTGCCTTAGCCTCCAAGCAGCCAGGACCACACGCATGCGCCACCGCACTCAGCTAATTTTTGTATTTTTTGGTAGAGATGGGATTGTGCCACATTGGCCAGGCTGGTCTCGAACTCCTGACCTCAGGTGATCTACCCACTTCAGCCTCACAAAAGTGCTGGGATTACAGGCATGAGCCATGACGCCTGGTCGGAAATCTTTATTTTTAGGATATATGATAAAGTAAGCTTTCCTTAAAAGGTCCTAATATACTTTTTCCAGGCTTTTCTCTGACCACTCCCTGTGCTCCAGCTGAGCTGTATTTCTCACTCCAGGCTCCACGCCTTGCTTATGCTGGCATTTCTCAGCTAGAATACTCTCTGACCACTTGTCTGAAAAACTACTCATCGTCCATAATGCCTATTTCAAATTCAGCCTCCACTATAAAACCTCTCGATTCTCCCCAATCCTTTTGTACTCTGAATTCCCATAGACCTGCATCTCTCGGGTCAGTTATTTTATTATTATTATTATTTTTTTAAACTAGATTGTAAGCTTTTGGCAAAGCAAGAGTGTCTCTTACCCCTAAATTCCCTGCTGGGTCCAGCCCAGTACCCTGAACAAAGGAGTTTTTCTGTAAATATTTGTTGAATTTAACCCTTTGGGATTTAAGCTGAGTAGATGTCAACAGAAGAGAAGACCAACAAAGGAGAGGTAAACAATGTCCCTTCTCAGGGGGATCTGAGAGGTTTGCCACAGAGAAATCACAAACAGATGGTGAAAGCAGTACTATAGTTGGAAACGAGAAGATGTATCATACTAAACACACACACACACAAAATAAAGTCAGCTTAAATTCAGTCTCATGTTGAGTTTGGGCGGGAAATGGAAAACAGACCAAGAATGTTTCATCCCTATTGTATTTA
The DNA here is from genome assembly GCF_008728515.1 of Papio anubis. Lineage (NCBI taxonomy): Eukaryota > Metazoa > Chordata > Mammalia > Primates > Cercopithecidae > Papio > Papio anubis. The sequence goes on from NC_044984.1 coordinate 46,146,344, forward strand.
ATGGTCACCAGACCTCCACTCCCAGCTTTTCAGAGGATGCCTGAACAAAAAGTTTCTCTACTCCTGAGCTTTGCTCCTCAGAGAGGATCAGGAAGTGGGGGAGGCACAGATGTGAGAGTGGCTTATCAGGAACGTTGTAAAGCAGCAGCCTCAGTGAGGTTAGGATTCAGAGGCAGGACACCTGGGTTTCAGTAACATTTCTGCTACCTACCAATCTCTTTTGAGCCTTGTTTCCTTATTTCTAAAACACAAATGTTAGTAACCTGCTTTTAAAGAGTTGAATAGATGAAGGGAGATGACATCGGTAGAATGTTGGCTCTGTAAAGGGAGAGATAATCACTTTATTTTATTTTATTTTATTTTTTTGAGACAGAGTTTCGCTCTTGTTGCCCAAGTTGGAGTACAATGGTGCGATCTCAGCTCACCACAACCTCCGCCTCCTGGGTTCAAGCGATTCTCCTGTCTCAGCCTCCTGAGTAGCTGGGATTACAGACATGCACCACCACGCCTGGCTAATTTTATATTTTTAGGAAAGACGGAGTTTCTCCATGTTGGTCAGGTTGGTCTCGAACTCCCGACCTCAGGAGATCCACCCGCCTGGGCCTCCCAAAGTGCTGGGATTACAGGTGTGAGCCACTGCACCCCGCCGATAATCACTTTCTTATATCCCTGTTTCTGGTCCATAATAGGCGCTTGATATTTGACACATATCGCTATTTGACACATTAGCTATTACTTATTATTCAGAAGATTACATCCAACTGCTTGCAGAAAAAGCAATAAGTGTTGAAAGGAATCCTTTCATTTTAGTGCAAATTTCTCCCTCTTTATCTTGCTCTCAATAACTTCCCAAGACTCAAGGACTGGCTTCAGGCTGACTGAGCTGAGCTCCTTTCCGGCATTCCAGGCCATTCCCACCTTATCCAAGTTCAACCTCTGCCTACCCTTGTGTCTAGTCTAGATTCAGAATATCTTGTTTTCTACATCAACTGGGAATTCCCCATGGCAGATTTGAGTTTGCTCCTCTTTCTCTACTTCCTCAGGGTTCAGGCCAGAAGAACCTGAGAGGCTGGTTCTCTCTTTGGGAAGTATTTGACTCTGAGTTAAATGTGACTCCTTTTCAATTTAGTGTTCTTACCATATTGAGTTTCATCAAGAGCATCAACCCTCTCATTTTACAGGTGCAAGATCTGAAGCCCAGAGCAGTACACTATTTAGCCAAGGTTTGGAGTCTATGCTTACAAAGGAGTGAAGGCCCAAAGCAAGGTCCTGGTGTTGACAAGAGGCCAGATGAAGACAAAAGATGCAAGACTGAAATACAATCAACTGTATGTCTTTTATTTTTATTTATTTATTTATTTATATTTTTTGAGACAGAGTCTCCCTCTGTTTGAGTGTGGTGGTGTGATCACTGCTGACTGCAGTCTTGATCTCCTAGGCTCAAGCAGTCCTCCCACCTTGGCCTCCCAAAGTGCTGGAATTACAGGAGTGAGTCACTGTGCCTGGCTGGTATGTCTTTTTAAAATTACTACTATTCATGAGTGTTTTGTCTTTTAGGCTTTTGTTTTGTTTTTTTTCAACCACAGTGTGGCCTTCTCCCCTCCAGTACCTCCTGCTCGCCCACACTGTTTCCAGCTAGACCTTCCCATAGGCCCTGCTCTCAGGTCTACCAGATTTGTAAGCCTTCAGAGAGGCTGAAACTAGGATCAAGGTGAAGTTAGGGTAAGTGAAGTAACAAAGTCTGGCAACACAAACTCTTTCCCTTTTCTTCCTCTCTTTCACATGACCTCAAATGATAGAAAAAAACCCTCCCTTCCATTGTGGTCTCTTAAAGTCAGGAGCTACATCTATATTCCATCAGTTTTCTGCTGATAAATCAACTCTGGAGAGCTGGATGCCTTTAAGCCTTCCCAGGGCTCAAACCAGTGCTCCACCTTTAGAAGATAATAGGGATATTTCAGTTGTTAAGCAGAGCTGTTCATCCAAATGCTTCTAAGTCCATCAGCTCTTAGAAAACCAAAACTTCTCCGTTGTAGAAGGTGGGTAGGCTTAATAAAGAGAGAGAGAAAAAAAGGCAAACCGAAACTCTATCTCAGGTCCTTCTTGTCTCTCTTCCCCCGCTCTTTCTTCTGGCTGACATGTCTTCCCAAACCGCCTTGTCTACTAGAGGGTTGGTAGGTGGAGAGCAGAGGTTCAGGTTAGAAGCAAAGAAAATATTCTGGACAGGTAGAAACAAAAATGCCATCAAAATGTGTAGAGAATGTCCCCATGATCTAGATTGCCAAGCAAGTAATAGATGGGCTATCTAAATGCCAGTTCTGGGGCAGGGCTACCTGGCACTAACCAAGGACACACTCTGAACACAGATGTGGTTCATCACCCTGGGAAGTGTACTCCCCAACGCCAAAGGAAGGGTACAAGAAGCAGATTTGGGCTTCTGCTTACATCAGCCGAAACACCACCCAGAGGCCAGGCAGGGAGAGGTAGGGGGAGAACTATGCAAGATTATTCCAGCCTTCGGTGGGGGGTGCACGCTGGCATCCCGCTGCATCGCTGTCTTTGGGCAAATTGCCCTCTGAGGAAAATTACCCTTCAATTTCATCATCTGTCAAATACCAATCTTGGATTGCTAGCACAAAACTTGATACAAAGGTGGCCACCGCCGTCACTTCCTTTCTTTCACCTTTTCTGGGTCAGCCTGAGGGTTGTCGAAGGTTCTGCCAGAGACTGTTGTCTCCCCAGCTTCCCTCATCCTTGCCCAAGATCGGGTGGCGGTCTCCGACCTCTCTCCAATCTGCCAGTTTTCATGGAAGCCCACTCCTCGCTCCCGTTTCCCTGGGAGAGCGGGAGACCCTTCTCGTCAGCCCAGGCCCTTCGGGGCCCCTGAGCGCTCTGCCCACCCCTCCTGCCCGCCCGGGCTCGGCCTCGGCTCCTGTGGGCCAGACAGACGGCGAGGCCGGGCCACCTACCTTCTCCTGGGCCCTGCTGAACTTCTTCTGCACCTGCTTGGCGAAGAGGCCGGCCGCGCCGCCCGCCTTGCCCTCTGCCATCGTGCCGGCTCCCCGGGGGCCGCCGCCCTGGCCCAGCGCCCTGTGGTTTTCTGAGGCCCCCGAGGAGGAAGTGCGGGCTCCCAGCATGCCTCGCATCCGGCCCTGAGCCACTTTAGGCCGCCCCTGGCCAGCCCTGCGGCCCGCCCCGCGGCCCACCACGGTCAGGCCGGCCCCGAGGGGCGGGGCGGGGCCTGCCCTCAGGCAGCGCTCGCTCGAGGCCAGCTTCCGATCTCCAGCCCCTGCCAAAAACCTCGTCCTCACTGAACCAGATCCTCAGCAGTGGGCCCAGACTCGTTCGCTCCGGAAAGCCAGTTCCCATCACGCTGAATACTGGAAAGTAACTGCAACCTCAGGGTAGAAAATGGTGTGGGTTCCACTCAGCGAGAGGACCTACCCTATCGAAAACACGTTTAGGTTCTGTGAGTATGCATGCGAGGCCGCCATGTAAAGTGCGTTTCTTGTTCCAGGTGGCGGTGTAGGCGCTAAACCTCGAACTGGTAGGGATAGAGTGCAGAAAGCGGGCAGGACACCCGATCCTGGCTTGAAAGAGAGAAACAGGCCGGACGGATGCAGTGGTTCACGCATGTAATCCCAGCACTTTGGGAGGCCGAGGCGGGTGGATCACCTGAGGTCAGGAGACCAGCCTGACCAATACGGTGAAACCCCGTCTCTACGAAAAATACAAAAGTTAACTGGGCGTGGTGGCGCACGCCTGTAGTCCCAGCTACTCGAGAGGCTGATACAGAATTGTTTGAACCCGGGAGTCGGAGGTTGCAGTGAGCCGAAATCGCACCACTGCACTCCAGCCTGGGCGACAGAGCGACACTCCGTCTGAAAAAAAAAAGAAAGGGAGGAACAACTAAGCTGGAGATAGAAACAGGGTAGGGGGCTAGTTCTTAGGCAAGGGAATGATCGCATTGAAAAAAGGCTGAGGAGGATAGTATGGACGCCCGTGCCGGGGATGAAGAGCAAGTTTTTCTAGTTGGTGTACAGTGTACTGGATGGATGCAGAATGTGAGAATGTGAACACAGACAGATTGTGCAAATTGGGGTGGGGCTGTTGAGATGACAACTATTGTTTCTCTAGGGAGAAGTTCTCCAAAAAATTCCTCCCTGACCTGTTTGAGGGGATAGCTGGAGATTAGGACACTAGGCGTGGAGGAACCACGCACTCAGATTTTACAGTGCAGGTAAAATTTCTTCAAGGAAGGGAAGAAGGTCAAAATAACACTTCCTAAAGAGTGGGGGGGAAGCTGGGGGCCTGACACAAAATTAAAGGCCCTTGTATGCTATTGTGTTCCTCTTCTTTCTCCAAAAGAGTCATTACTGCACTCCAGATCAACTGTGTAGCAGGCATTGCTGGGTGTTCTGAAACCAAGGATGAATAAAATGCAATCCCTGACCTTAAGATGCTTAATCATGTCTGGCCAGGCACCATGTCTCACACCTGTAATCCCAACACTTTAGGAGGCCAGGGCAGGCAGATTGCTTGAGTCCAGGAGTTTGAGACTAGCCTGGGCAACATAGCAAGACCTTGTCTCTGCTAAAAATACAAAAATTAATTGGACGTGGTGGCACACACCTGTAGTCCCAGCTACCAGGGAGGCCGAGGTGGTAGGATCACCTGAACCAAGGGAGGTAGAGGCTGCGGTGAACCCTGATGGTGCCACTGCATTCCAGCCTGGGCAAAGTGTGAGACCCTTTCTCAGTAAATAAAAAATAAATATTAATAAATACAAATAAATACATAAATAAAGATGCTTAAAGTCTGGAGGTGGAGATAGGTGGGTAATCAGGTGATTATAATGTAATGTGCTTAATTCATTTGTAGAGATGGATACAAAATTTTCTGGCAATAGGTGACTAGGGTTTGTTTGTTTGGAGACAGGGTCTTGCTTTGCTACCCAGGCTGGAGTGCAGCAGTGCCATCAGGGCTCACTGCAGCCTCTACCTCCCAGGCCCAAGTGATCCTCTCACCTCAGCCTTCCGAGTAGCTGGGACTAAGGTGAGTGCATGCCACCACTCCTGGCTACCCAGGCTGATCTGGAACTCTTGAGCTCAAGCAATCCACCCGCCTCAGCCTCCCAAAGTGCTGGGATTACAGGTATGAACCACCGTGCCCTGCCAGGCAATTAGGGTTTATTCTGGATATTAGCCTTGGTGATGCCCTGGAAGAGGCAGGGTGACAAAAATGGAAGGTCTTGATGTTGGATGGGGAGAAGTGGGGAGAAGCATGGAGAATAGCAGTACTGCGAGAACACTGAGGGGAGATGGCAATGCTAACAGTTGTGTCACTGGCAGAAGGAGGCCAATACCTGTGTCCCTGCCAGGACTATATGGCATCCTCAGCAATGCAACCCAGCCACTGTCTCCTAAGAAACTCTGTTTAGTGCCAATATCTTGCAAACTGAAATTGATGGTCTCCAAATTATGTAGTATTAGAGAAGAAACAACCTTTAGAAGTTAATTAGATAGGGAAATTGAGTCACAGAAAGGGCTGATGACTTGCCCACAGTCACCCAGCTCCTCAGTGATGGAACTGTGATGGCAACAGACTCAGCCTCTCATAGCACACGGAGTGTTCTAGAGGCCTCTGCTGAGCCTGCCAATTCCAGAGTCTGTCTCAGCCAGTTTCTCCTTCTGTAATGTTTAATATCCTAGTCCCTTTTGTCTGGTCTTCAGTGATTGACATGAAAAACTGCTTCTCATCCTTTTTAGCCTTCCCCTTTCAGTTCCCCCTTTGCTTTCTCATAGGCCACTCTAACAGACTGAGCCCTGGCCAGGATACAGCAGAATTATCAGTTTCCCAGTTCTCTGTGGTTTATAGAACCCTGGATCCGGTTGCCTATTTTAGTCCCAGCCTTGAAGTGCTGATTCACACTTAGCTTGAGGCCCTATGTTGTTGTCGCCTCTTCCTTTCTGTTCTGCCTCTTCCCCTCAACCCTTTCCTTTCTTTGTTTAGTATTTTCTCTTCTGTCCTTTTTTCTATTCTTAGCTCTCCAGTCTCCTTTTTTTTTTTTTTTTTGAGACAGAATCTCACTCTGTTGCCCAGGCTGGAATGCAGTGGCGCAATCTTGGCTCACTGCAGCCTCCACCTTCCAGGCCCAAGCAATTTTCTCCAGTCTCCTTTCTAATTTGTCACTTTCTTAGTCTGCTGGTATCTGCCCTGCCTCCTAATCTTACACTTTTATCTCTGGTGTATCCTAGTAGTTGCCATCACCCAGAAACTTGGAGTGGGCACTCGTTTTAGGCACTAAAGGGGGAAACAAAAGAAGGATGAACCCACGGTCTACCTGGGAAAGTTAGGGCACATTCAGTCACTCAGGAACTTTTTTTGTTTGTTTGTTTTGAGACAGAGTCTTGCTTTGTTGCCCAGGCTAGAGTGCAGTGGCACGACCTCGGCTCACTGCAACCTCCGCCTCCTGGATTCAAGTTTTCCTGCCTCAGCCTCTTGAGTAGCTGGGATTACTACGCCCAGTGGAGTACCTGCCACTACGCCCAGCTAATTTTTGTGTTTTTAGTAGAGACAGGGATTCACCATCTTGGCCAGGCTGCTCTCGAACTCCTGACCTCGTGATCCACCCACCTTGGCCTCCCAAAGTGCTGGGATTACAGGCGTGAGCCACCGCAACCGGCCCACTCGGGAACTTTTTTTTTTTGAGATGGTCTTTCGCTCTTGTTGCCCAGACTGGAGTGCAATGGTGCAATCTTGGCTCAGTGCAACCTCCACCTCCCGGGTGGAGGCGCCCACCACCACACCCAGCTAATTTTTGTATTTTTTTTTAGTAGAGACGCCCACCACCACACCCAGCTAATTTTTGTATTTTTTTTTTAGTAGAGACGGGGTTTCACTATGTTGGCCAGGCTGGTCACAAACTCCTGACCTCGGGTGATCCACCCACCTCAGCCTCCCAAAGTGCTGGGATTACAGGCATGAGCCACCTCATCCAGCCCACTCGGGAACTTTTTAAAGCACTCTGTGCCTTCAAATATAGTAAATATCCACAGGAATAGGGTAGATGGACAGATTAGTGGATAGGTAGATCCTAAAGTAACCCAAAATGTATAACATAAAACTACTCTCACTGGGTTTGTGTTGTGGACTGGTAGAGGTAGCAGCAAAGGGAAGACCCTGCCCACAGATGTGGTGAAATCCAACTCGGATCCTATAACTGCATTTCTTCTAAATCAGTGGTCCCCAACTTTTTTGGTACCAGGGACCAGTTTCATGGAAGACAATTTTCCACGAACCAGGGTGGGGGATGGTTTCGAGATGATTCAAGGGCATTGTATTTATTGTGTACATTGTAATATATAGTGAACTAATTTACAACTCACTATAATGTAGACTCAGTGGGAGCCCTGAGCTTGTTTTCCTACAACTAGACGGTCCTATCTGGAGGTGATGGGAGACAGTGACTGATCATCAGGCATAGGGACCCCTGCTCTGGAGGGCTTAATTACAAATAGACACAGTATGATAATGTATATCCAGTTTTATTTGCTTTTCTATCAATGGCTCAATAGTCTTTTAGAATGTTTTTTACTTGATGATCACAAGTTCTGTTGCAGATCTAAGAACCATTTTGGGAAGGTCATTGGACTCAGGAAAATGTTCAGTTGGAGGCAATGGTCTGAAGGAAAGACAGTTATGTCCACAGTCAGTAACTCCTGCCTACCTCCTTTCGTATTTCCTCAGGGCTCCAAGTTAAGTATGGTTTTGTACTGGGTTTATGGGAAGTTGACGGTGTGGAGGACAGGGCGGCAGGAAGTCAGCCTCAACTGTGATAGGGCAGCTCAGTGTTATAGGTACATACCCAGAACACAGTGGCAAAGACAGACCTTAAAATGGCCGTGAGCCAAGATTAATACACAAGGCTCCAGAATGTGTTTGAAGGGTGGAGGGCACAGTGAAATGTGTTGTGTGGCCTTTCTACCAGGTCAGTGTAGGCAGAGCCTCACCTAACTCTCAAGCATTATTTAAGGTGGTAAAACCTTTCAAAAATTAGAGTAGGCTTGGCGCTGTGGCTCATGCCTGTAATCCCAGCACTTTGGGTGGCAGGTGGATCACCTGAGGTCAGGAGTTCAAGATCAGCCTGACCTACATGGTGAAACCCGATCTCTACTAAAAATACAGAAAACATTTAGCCGGGTGTGGTGGTACATGCCTATAATCCCAACTACTTGGGAGGCTGAGGCAAGAGAATCACTTGAACCCAGGAGGCAGAGGCTGCAGTGAGCTGAGATCAAGCCACTGCACTCCAGCCTGGGTGACAGAGTGAGACTCCGTCTCAAAAAAAAGTTAGAGCAAATTATCCTAATGTCCTTAGAAAGACCTTGTGGGAGAGGAAGTTGGTGCCTCCTTCCCTTGCCTAGGAGTACGCAGGCCTTTCAGAACCTGTTTTTCCCTGGGCTTCGACTTAGGAAGGCACTGATATGTGCCTGGTTCAGATTTGATGTTGCCGCTGTCTTACCCTAAGCAATAAATAATACAGTGAAGTCTGCTCTGTGCGTATGTGGAGGGGAGGGAATTCAGGATGGCAGCATTATTGAGGGAAAGTATGCTATGGAAGGAAGGGAAGGGAGTAAACACATGAATGTAGTAAGGAAGGTGACGGCTTGCCCAGTCCATCCAACTTTTGTTCCCCAACCCAGCCAGTGTGTGGGTCTCCAGGTGACCCCATTTCAACCCATCATTTGAGAGGACTCACTTTATTTATCCAGGAAATGTAAGCAGAGACCCGGGTGAAGACTGTAGGCTTCCTGGAGACATTACAACCCTGCTTGGACACAAAGCTGGTCACTCCGTGGACAGAATACTTGCCATTCACCAAGCAATGGAGGGGACCCCCAGAATCACCCTGCAGGGAGGAGAAACAGAGTCCTAACACTCCAGATCTTTGGGCTTTTGCTTGCACTCCCCCCGCCCCGTGTCTCTGGTTGTGAAATTCTGTACAGTTTTAAAGCTCCAATGCAAATCTCCACTTCCTTCATGTCCCCACAATCAAAATGAATCTCTTCTTCCTTTCTAAACAACCACAATACTTCTTCTCTTTTGCTGCACTTCTTTCATGTTCTGCCTTGTATTTTGGTTTCATAATTTGTTTCTGCCTCCCACACATGTCTATGAGCTTCCTGAGACAAAAACTCTTACCAAGATCTTTCCTCTCCACAATGCTAGCATAGAACTTTAAACATCTAAAGTTCAATTGCTTTTATTGGCTTAAATTGAACTTAGGGTGGCAAAAATAGGGCATTCTAATAATTTCTTTATCCCCAGCATTTACACCAATGGGTATAATTAGACCAAGTATTTAGACTTGGTAGTCAACACATGCTAAACTAAACTGGAATGAAGAGGAAAGTGATATATTGGGTTACGTGCTCAATTGGGAACCTGGGTTTATGGACTATGTTCTTGCCTACCTCTTACTCAGCTTCCAGAATGCCAGATCCATAATGCCATACATAAAACGGGAAGATACTTCTCTGGAAAAACTGAACAGCCCACCAGGCGCGGTGGCTCACGCCTGTAATCCCAGCACTTTGGGAGGCTGAGGCAGGTGGATCACAAGGTCAGGAGATTGAGACCATCCTGAATAACACGGTGAAACCCTGTCTCTACTAAAATAAAAAATAAAAAAAATTAGCCGGGCATGATGGTGGGCGCCTGTAGTCCCAGCTACTCAGGAAGCTGAGACAGAAGAATGGCATGAACCTGGGAGGTGGAGCTTATAGTGAGCCGAGATCACACCACTGCACTCCAGGCTGGGCGACAGAGTGAGACTCTTGTCTCAAAAAACAAAACAAAACAAAACAAAACTGAACAGCCCAAGAGGAAAGACCTAAAGATACTGACATTGGAGGTCCTCCACTAAAGTGGCCCAGCCAGATTGCCTGACAGAGAATCCACTATTGATGAACCCTATCTAAGGCTCAGAGCTACCAATCAGCCCACCCATTCTGGACAAAAATACCACCCCCACTCTGAAAAAAGCAGATGGTTAAGGATCCCTAAACATCTAAAGAATGCCTCTAATATAAAAATAAAGATTGAAACAAAGAAACAAGGAGCTAAATAAAAAATGAAGGCAACTAAGACTATGTAGGGAGAAGAAAACAAGCAATAAAACCATGACTAATAGGCCACGCACGATGGCTTACACCTGTAATCCCAGCACTTTGGGAGGCTGAGGCAGGCAGATCACCTGAGGTCAGGAGTTCAAGACCAGCCTGGCCAACATAGTGAAACCCCATCTCTACTAAAAATACAAAAATTGGCCGGGCATGGTGGCACATGTCTGTAATCCCAGCTACTCAGGAGGCTGAGGCAGGAGAATCACTTGAACCCAGGAGCTGGAGATTGCAATGAGCTGAGACTGTATCACTGCACTCCAGCCTGGGCGACAGAGCAAGCCTCCATCTCACAAAAAAAAAAAAAAAAAAAAAAAAAAAACCACGACTAATATGCATCCATGATATAAGAACGGCATACTACCAAACAGAACATTCAGACAGCAAAAAGAGCCTTTGGAAATTATAACTTTGATAGATTTAGAAATGATAGACTAGAAGAATTGGAATATAAGTAGAATAAACAAGATATAGAGAAAATAAGAGGACCAGCTTAGGAGGTAAACATGTGAATAACAGAAATTCTAGAAAGAGAAAAGAAAATAGAGTGGGAGGAAATCAACAAATAAACAACATTTTCTGGATCAAAGGTCTGGAGTTTCCAGGAAAACCCACCCATTAAGTGTCCCTCACAATGAATGCAAATAGATCCACATAGACCACTAGGTCAAGAGAAGATGATACAGGTCACTTAACAAATTAGTGGAGAGTGTGTGGGGTTGAATTAATGAAAAATTGACTATATTAAGCAAATAAAAAAGATAATTATTAACAGGGAAAATTGAAAAGTTGTGCAGCAAGGACTGACCATGGTGGTTTAGGACTGTAATCCCAGCACTTTGGGAGACTGAGGCAGGAGGACTGCTTAAGCTAAAGCCAGGAGTTTGAGACAAGCCTGGGCTACAAAGTGAGACCCCCATCTCTATAAAAAAATTTTTTTAAATCAGCTGAGTGTGGTGGCATGTGCCTGTCTTCCTGGCTACTCAGGAGACTGAGGTGGGAGGATTTCTTGAGCCCAGAAATTCAAGGCTGCAGTGAGCTGTGATTGTGCTACTACTACACTCCAGCCTGGGAGACAGAGTAAGATCCTGTCTCAAAAAAAAAAAAAAAAAAAGTTATGCAGCAAATGAAAAGTAAACCTAGAATATATCACATGATTTTGTTGCAAATAGTATTTGGTATAATCATAGTAAATACCAAATGTTGATCTAACCAAAATATTTTGAGAGGTTGAGGTGGTGATCAGAAAATGTCATGCTTGGAGGGCAGGTATATGTATATAAAAAATAAAGAGAATCACATCTGCCATAATGTCTCAACTGAAAAATAGCAGTGTAAGTATATAATTTTAAAGATATAGATGTAGACACCAAAAGAATCAGCTGAAGAGTTGAAAGTGGCCTCCTGTGGGGTGGGAGAACTAGAGTAGCTATTCTTTTCTGTTATTGAGCTCCATAATCTTATTTGTCAACTTAAGCTACAATAAAAAGTAAAACTTGGGGCCAGGTGTGGTGGCTTACACCTGTAATCCCAGCATTTTGGAGGCCGAGGTGGGCGGATCACGTAAGGCCAGGAGTTTGAGACCAGCCTGGCCAACATAGCGAAACCCTGACTCTACTAAAAATACAAAAAGAATTAGCCAGGTATGGTGGCACGTGCCTATCATCCCAGCTTCTGAGGAGGCTGAGACACAAGAACCCAGGAGGAGGAGGTTGCAGTGAGCTGAGATCACCCCACTGTACTCCAGCCTGGGCGACAGAACAAGACTCTGTCTCAAAAACAAACAAAAGTAAAACTTAAAAAAAAAAAAACTAGGGAAAGAGACCAAAATTTCAAATTGAGATAATTCTGTGTGTGTGTTTGTTTTGTTTTGAGACGGGAGTCTCGCTCTGTCACCCAGGCTGGAGTGCAGTAGTGCCATTTCGGCTCACTGCAACCACCACCTCCCGAGTTCAAGTGATTCTCCTGCCTCACCCTCCAGAGTAGCTGGGACTACAGATGTGTGACCCCATGCCCCGTTAATTTTTTTTTTTTTTGAGATGGAGTTTCACTCTTGTTGCCCAGGCTGGAGTGTAATAGCACAATCTCAGCTCACCACAACCTCCACCTGCCAGGTTCAAGCAATTCTCCTGCCTCAGCCTCCCAAGTAGCTGGGATTACAGGCATAAGCCACCACACCCGGCTAATTTTGTATTTTTAGTAGAGATGGGGTTTCCCCATGTTGGTCAGACTGGTCTTGAACTCCTGAACTCAGGTGATCCACCCACTGTGGCCTCCTAAAGTGCTGGGATTACAGACATGAGCCACTGAGCACGACTTTTTTTTTTTTTTTTTAAAGACAGAGCCTCTGCCCAGGCTGGAGAGCAGTGGTATGATCATAGCTCACCGCAGTCTCAATCTCGGCTCAAACAATCCTCCCACTTCAGTATCCCAAGTAGCTGGGACCACAGTGTGCGCCACCTTGCCTGGCTAATTTTTTAAATTTTTGCAGAGGCAGGGTCTCCCTATGTTGCTGAGGCTAATCTCTAACTCCTGAGTTTAAGTGATCCTCCCACCTCAGCCTCCCAAAGTGCTGGGATTATAGGCATGAGCCACCGTGCCCAGCCAGGGGTAATTATTTTAAAGTGGAACTACCTGTACTCCACCCTAACTGCTATTTAGGAAAGGATGTTTTCTTTAGATTATTGTACTCAAAACAAAACAGTCTCTTCCACCTAAATTCTATTAGGGATTTGAGAGTATTTCAGGGGCTAGAGGAATGATAGATAAATGAATTGCATATAATACTATTGTCTTGTACTAATTGATCTGAAAAGAGACCAAGCCTCTGGAGAGCTGGAGGGTGGGGCTGAGGATTTTAGAGCAGAAGGAACAGTTGGAAGAGAACTCAGTGGGGATAGGCTGATTGAAATGGGAGATTCTAAGTGAATCCACTCTGAGGAGAAGGGTTGGAGACCCAGAACTCTGAAAGCCCAGAAGACACAGTATTTGAGAAACTCCAGTGGGGAGGGACCTGGGGACACAATTGCCTCCGAGAATTGTCAATTTGGAGTGGCAGCCAGAAGAAAAATACTCGTTTTTTAGAGCTCAGGGCTTATGGGAGAGCACAGCCATGTGTAATCACTCAGAAAGGTTAAACCTTAGGAGGTTATAGGTGAAGCTGGCTGATGAGGGCCTAGAAGAGGTTGCATTATGCATTAGTCTCTCTATTTTCCCCCTTATTCCCAGGTAGAGTCCCTGGGATACAGGACTTTTAAATGTTAATACCAGGAAAGTCTAGGGCAAACTAGGATGAATTGGCTAGTTTATTTCCATGGTTCTTTGCACTCATACACCCAAAAAACTTTTTAATCTTTTTTTTTTTTTTTTTTTTGAGACGGAGTCTTGCTTTGTCACCCAGGCTGGAGTGCAGTGGCGTGATCTCGGATGACTGCAAGCTCCGCCTCCCGGGCTCACACCATTCTCCTTCCTCAGCCTCTCTAGTAGCTGGGACTACAGGCACCCGCCACCACGCCTGGCTAATTTTTTGTATTTTTAGCAGAGACAGGGTTTTTACCATGTTAGCCAGGATGGTCTCGATCTCCTGACCTCGTGATCTGCCCACCTCGGCCTCCCAAAGCACTGGGATTACAGGCATCAGCCACCGTGCCTGGCCTAACCCTTTCATTTTATAGTTTCAGCCAGCCTGTCAGCCTCCTGCCAGCCTCCTGCCAGCTTCCTGCCAGCTTCTCTCTGTCCTCCATCTAGTTTGGACCTTGCAGTTGATCTGTAATCCTGTCCTTTTACCCCAATCATACAGGAAACTGTCTTTGAGTAAAACAGAGTGAATCATATACCCATGTGGTCATAGTCTGGTCTCCAAACAACCAATCAGCAACATCTTGGAAGACAATCCTCCCATTCACATTAACTATTCCAGACCCATACAACCCTGTCCCCTTCATTTTCAGCAGTCAAATTGACTCCTCCTAGTTCATGAGTAACTGCAAGCAATAATGTAGAACACCTGCCAATGTTCGGCTACCAAATCCTGCAAACTTTTCCATGTCTGTGTGCACATCTGGTATCCCTCTTCCTGTTCAGAGCCAGCTCCATCTGTGCTCTTAGTTCCATATCTTTCTTCTCCTGTGGGATCTTGTGCCATCCATTATTATTATTACCTCTCTCTGACTCTACAGGATTCTTTCCTTTCTGCCTATTTATGCACTCAGTTTTCTTTTCTCTTTTTTTTTTTTGAGACGGAGTCTCACTCTGTCGCCCAGGCTGGAATGCAGTGGCGCGATCTTGGCTCACTGCAAGCTCTGCCTCCTAGGTTCAAGCAATTCTCCTGCCTCAGCCTCCTGAGTAGCTGGGATTACAGGCACGTGCCACCATGCCTGGCTAATTTTTTGTATTTTTAGTAGAGACAGGGTTTCACCATGCTGGCCAGGCTGGTCTCGAACTCCTGACCTCGTGATCTGCCTGCCACGGCCTCCCAAAGCACTGGGATTACAGGTGTGAGCCACTGCGCCCGGCCAATTTTTTTCTTTTAGAAGATCCATTCCCTCCATGACTTGCTGTCCTTAAAGCTACCAGACATTTTTGTTCTTCCTTTTTTTTGTCCTCTTTTGAGACAGGGTCTCACTCTGTTGCTCAGACTGGAGTGCAGTGGTGCAATCATAGCTCACTGCAGCCTCGAACTCCTCGGCTCAAGTGATCTTTCCACCTCAGCCTTCCAAGTAGCTGGGGCTACAGGTGCACTCCACCACATCCAGCTAATTTTTTTTTTTTTTTGAGACAGAGTCTTGCTCTGTCGCCCAGGCTGGAGTGCAGTGGCACAATCTCTGCTCACTGCAAGCTCCACCTCCAGGGTTCATGACATTCTCCTGCCTCAGCCTCCCCAGCAGCTGGGACTACAGGCGTCTGCCACCATGCCCGGCTAATTTTTTGTATTTTCAGTAGAGACGGGGTTTCACCGTGTTAGCCAGGATGGTCTCGATCTCCTGACTTCATGATTCGCCCATCTCGGCCTCTCAAAGTGCTGGGATTACAGGCATGAGCCACCGCACCTGGCCTAATTTTTAAAATTTTGTAGAGATGAAGTCTCCCTATGTTTCCCAGGCTGGTCTCTAACTCCTGGGCTGAAGTGATCCTCCTACCTCAATCTGCCAAAATCTTGGGATTATAGGCATGAGCCACTACACCCTGCCAGTTATATTTCTTATTGCCTCTTTATTCCTTACCCTTCAGACAAGCTTCTGCCCTCACCACTCCACTGAAACTGCTCTTGCCAAGGTTACAATTGCCAGAGTGGCCACTTTCAGCTCTTATCTACTGTGGCTTCTGGGTGAATTGTATATTATGTGATATCTGTAAGTACTTCCTGAGATTTCATAATACCCTTATTACCAGATTTTTATCTTACATCTACTTCTCCTTTGTTAGATCCTAGTGGTTTCTTTGTCCTCCACCTATCCCTGAAACACTCAAGTATTTATGTGCTGACAGTTCATTCCCAACCCACTGCTCTTTTCTCATTCAATAGTTTTTCCCTGGGATGGGATCTGATTTGTTCTCAGTGGGTATCTCTAGACCAGCTCTTCCCCGAGGCCCCACTCTTTCTATCTAATTTCTTGGCCAGGCGTGATGGCTCATGCCTGTAATCCCAGCACTTTGGGAGGCTGAGGTCAGGAGTTCAAGACTTAGCCTGGCCAACATAGGGAAGTCCCATCTCTGCTAAAAATACAAAAATTAGCCAGGCGTGGTGGCACATGCCTGTAATCCCAGCTACTCAGGAGCCTGAGGTAGTAGACTCACTTGAGCCCATGAGACAGAGGTGGCAATGAGCTGAGATAGTGCTACTGCACTCCAGCCTGAGGGTGAGAGAGGGAGACTCAAAAACAAACAAACAAACAAACAAATAAAAAAAGACAACAAATTTCTTACCAGTTGCTATACCTGAATCTCAGGTATAGATCTCAGACAAAGCTTGTCCGGAACCAGACTCATCATCTTCTCTCTCAAACTCTGTAAATCTTGTTTCAGGGCAACAATGCCCTCCCCCAAATCACTTAAACCAGATGCTTGACTGTTGTTCGAGATCCTACTCCTTCCCTCCTCCGGTTCCTGTCACCGCTGCCTTAATTCAGGCCCTCAAACTTCTTGCCTAGATCATTGCAATAGCCCTCTAGGCAATCTCCCTGCCTTTCTTGCCTTCTTCAAAAACATGCCTAAAGAACACTTCTAAAAGGTGAATCTGGTTGTACTAGTCTCCTGTTCAGAAGTCTTCGATGGCTTCCCAATGCCCAAGAGATAAGATTCATGTCCCCAAGCCTGGCATTTGAAGCCCTGAGTTGTACGGCTCTTGCTTGCCTCTCTAGTCTTGCCTCTTGACATTTCCTAGTATGGTGGTAGCTTCTATTCTAGCCCAGGGGTCAGCAAACCTCTTCTGTTAAGGGCCAAATAGTACATATTTCAGGCTTTGCAGGCCATACAGTCTTGGTTACAACTACTTTGTGTTGTAGTACAAAAGCAGCCATAGGCTGGGCATGGTGCCTCATGCCTATAATCCCCATATTCTAGGAGGCCAAGGCAGGAGGATTGCTTGAGGCCAGGAGTTCAAGACCAGCCTGGGCATCATAGTGAGACCTTGTCACTACCAAAAACAAAACAAAATTAGCTGGGTGTGATGGCATGTGCATGTGATCCTAGCTGCTTGGGAGGCTGAGGTGGGAAGATCATTAGAGCCTAGGAAGTTGAGGCTGCAGTGAGCCAAGATGGCACCACTGTACTCCAGCCTGAGTGATGGAGCAAGACCTTGTCTCTTCAAAAAAAAAAAAAAAAAAAGCAACCATAAACAGTTGTAAATGAGCAACTGTGACTGTGTTCCAATGAAATGTTATTTATGGGCACTGAAATTTTATATATTTTTCATGTGTCATGACATATTATTATTCTGATTTTTTTTCCTTACCATTAATAAATTAATAATCCCAGCCTGGGCAACATGATGAAACCCTGTCTCTACAAAAAATACAAAAAATTAGCTGGGTGTGGTGGTGTGTGCCTGTAGTCCCAGCTACTAGGGAGGCTGAGGTGGGAAAATCACCTGAGCCCAGGAGGCAGAGGTTGCAGTGAACCATGATGGTACAACTGCACTCCAGCCTGGGCAACAGAGTGAGATCCTGTCTCAAAACAAACAAACAAACAAAAAAATATATATACACAGAGAGAGAGAGAGAAAGAGAGAGAGAGAGAGAGCCAGGCGCGGTAGCTCACACCTGTAATCCCAGCACTTTGGGGGCAGAGGCAGGTGGATCACGAGGTCAGGAGTCCGAGACCAGCCAGTTTGAGACCAGCCTGGCCAACATGGTGAAATCCTGTCTCTACTAAAAATACAAAAATTAGCTGGACGTGGTGGTGCGTGCCTGTAATCCCAGCTACTCAGGAGGCTGAGGCAGGAGAATTGCTTGAACCCGGGAGGCAGAGGTTTCAGTGAGCTGAGATTGCGCCACTGTACTCCAGCCTGGGTGACAGAGTGCGACTCCATCTCAGGAAAAAAAAACCAAACATATATATATACACACACACACACACACACACACACACACACACATATATATATATAAATAGAAATGTAATAACCGTTCTAAGCTCATGGGTCATACAAAGCAAGCAATGAGCTAGATTTGGCTTGTGGACCTCCAGCCTCTGCTCTACTGTAGCCTTAGGGAATGCCCCATAATTCTCTATGTACTCTAGGTTGTTTCTTGGCCCCCTGCCTTTATTCATGCTGTTCCCTCCCTCTGAATGTCTTTTCTCCTTTTTGCCTGGCCTATTCCTGTTTACCCCTCAGGACCAGCTACAGATTCTACTTTCTTGGGGAATGCAGGTCTTTTCTAGCCCCAGTAGGTAGAGGTAAGTACCTACCCTTGGGCTTCCCTATCACCCATGCACATCCTGATTATTAACACTTAACCACACTGTATTACAATGTTCTATTGTGTGTCTGTGCCTCTAGTTCCTTTACTTGACACTGTTTGATCCATCTTTGTATCCTCAGCAGTTAGCACAATGCCTGGCCTATAGTAGATACATAATGAACAGTTGTTAAACTGCACTAAGAAATCTAGGGTGGGGCATGGTGGCTCATGCCTGTATTCCCAGCACTTTGGGAGGCCGAGGTGAGAGGATCACTTGAGCCCTGGAGTCTGAGACCAGCCTGGGCCACAAAGCAAGACCCCATCTCTATCTTAAAATAATAATAATGATAAAACTTAAAAAGAGAAATCTGTAAGATGGTTTGTGGCTGATTGATCTTGTCAAAATAGAGGAAGGTTATATTTGTTATATATAAGCTATTATAAAATTATTTTGTGCACTTTCCCCTGTCAAACTCACCTGTACATACCACCAGAAATATCACTGGGGTAAAGGGACGGTGGTGGAGGAACTGCAAGAGAAGTTGGACTGATGGGTGAGGGGAGGCAGGGTACTGCTTATACACCATCACAACCACCTCTCCAGGCTTGCTCCATCGCTTCCGTTAAAAAATCTAGGTAACAAATTCAGCTGGGCGTGGTGGCTCACGCCTGTAATCCCAGCACTTTGGGAGGCCAAGGTGGGCGGATCACTTGAGTCAGGAGTTCGAGATCAGCCTAACCAACATGGAGAAACCCTGTCTCTACTGAAAATAGAAAAAATTAGCTGGGTGTGGTGGCACACGCCTGTAATCCCAGCTACTTGGGAGGCTGAGGCAGGAGAATTGCTTGAACCCGGGAGGCGGAGGTTGCTGTGAGCTGAGATCGTCCCATTGCACTCCAGCCTGGGCAACAAGAGTGAAACTCCATCTCAAAAAAAAAAAAATCTAAGTAACAAATTCTAAGAACACACACATATACCAACAACAACATACAAATGTTGGGCCACGTACAAACTTTGAAGTGAGGGCATTGAGCGAGATACAATTTTAAGGTTCCTTTCAACTTTGAGTTTCTGTGTGTATAGAGTTACCAGCACAGAATCATTCTCACTTAGATGCCAGAGTAGAAAATTGAGTCTGTGTCGGACTAAGAGTAAGTGTGGAATACGGAGGTGAGGAAGAGGGGTAGAGGGATAGGCAGAGAGTGGTGGGATCTGGGGTGGGACTTCTGACACCCCCTGCAAGTGTTCACCTGGCATCCGGAGTGAACTCCATCTCCACCAGCACACACCATGGTGTTCTTCACAGTGGAGCCCCAGTAGGAGGAGCTGGAGCAGATGGCGTAGTCCACAGAGGGCAGATAAGCCTGCTGCAGGGTCTGGGCCAGCTGCCCATTGGCTGAACAGGACACATAGCAATGGCGGTCAGCTCCAAATGTTGTCCAGTGGAAAAACCTTCCACCCTTGCCACACCTTCCCAAACTCTCGTGAAAGCTGAACTCAGGGCAAACTCCTTCTCTCTGCCTGTTGCGTGTGGTGGATCCTTCTGTCTTCTCTCTTTATATGGCTGCACAGGACCCTTCCCTCAGGGAGGCAGCCTTGCTTACTGTACCTAGGCTCCAAGTCACCAACCCTACTCCTGCTCTTTCCACTCGTGGATAACTTAGTTGCACCATGGAATGGGCTTATTTGTGGATGATTTATCTGTCTGTTCCGTCTCCTCCTGCAAGCTCCATGGAGCAGAACTGGGATTGTGCATGCTTGTTTCCATTTCTTTTTTGAGATGGAGTTTGACTCTTGTTGCCCAGGCTGGAGTGCAATGGAGCAATCTTGGCTCACACGACCTCTGCCTCCCAGATTCAGGCAATTCTCCTGCCTCAGCCTGCCGAGTAGCTGGGATTACAGGCATCTACCACCATGCCTGGCTAATTGTGAAATTTTAGTAGAGTTGGGGTTTCTCCATGTTGGTCAGGCTTAAGTGATCCTCCTTCCTCAGCCTCCTGAATACCTGGGACTACAGACTCACGCTCAGCTAAGGATCCTTAATTTCTTTGGACCTTGGTTTCCTCATGTATAAAATGAAGGGCTGGCTGGATGCAGTGGCACATGCCTGTAATCCCAGCACTTTGGGAGGCTGAGGTGGGAGGATTTCTTAAGCTCAGGAGTTTGAGGCCAGCCTAGGCAATATAGTGAGATCCCATCTCTACAAGAAAATTTAAAAATTAGCTAAGTGTGGTGGTACATGCCTATAGTCTCAGCTACTCAGGAGGCTGAGGTGGGAGGATCACTTGAGCCTAGGAAGTAGAGGTTGCAGCTGAGGTGGGAGGATCACTTGAGCCTAGGAAGTAGAGGTTGCAGCCTGGGTGACAGAGCGAAACCCTGTCCCTAAATAAATAAATTAATTTTTTTTTTTTTTTTTGAGACGGAGTCTCGCTCAGTTGCCCAGGCTGGAGTGCAGTGGTGCGATCTCGGCTCACTGCAAGCTCCACCTCCCGGGTTCACGCCATTCTCCTGCCTCAGCCTCCGAAGTAGCTGGGACTACAGGCGCCCGCCACCACGCCCAGCTAATTTTTTGCATTTTTAGTAGAGACAGCGTTTCACCGTGTTAGCCAGGATGGTCTCGATCTCCTGACCTCGTGATCTGCCCGCCTCAGCCTCCCAAAGTGCTGGGATTACAGGCGTGAGCCACCGCGCCTGGCCATAAATTAATTTTTAAAATGAGGGGCTGGTAACAAAAAAAATTATCTGTGGTAAAGTCTTTTTTTGTTCTAAGAGTCCATGAATCTGTGAAGTATTTCACAGCCCATTCTTAGCTTGATATAATGCATCAGTTATTGTATCTATGGTTCCTTTAGCTCCTGGTCTCTGGCCATAAGCACCTAGGACCACAGAAAAAGGTGCCTTAGAAGCTCAGCTACGTAATCAAGATCCCCGTGGTGGATTGTGCCAATGTAGGCAACTTACTCTTGGTCCTGCCCCAGCCTGTGATGTAGCAGGGACTGTTGTTAGCCAGGATGGCTCCCTCCTGGGGCAGAACACCCAGCTGGACATAGCTATTGAGGGTAACGCTCTGGGCCAGGCGCAGCAGGGCGATGTCATAGCTGCAGGAGAAAAGGAGACTGCTCACTCATGGGATCAGCTCTTCCCTGAGGTCAGCATATATACTGGCCCTCTTTCAGCATTTGTATCCTTGTGCAATTGGAAAGTGACGATTTTGAAGAAGTACGGGGCTCACTTGCTAAGCCTCAAACTAGAGCAATTAGTTTAACAGGTAAACATTCTATGTTTAACAGCAGCATCTGCTGGTGGGACATTGGTATTGCAGCCTAGCGCTGACCTTTGCAAGGCGGGGAAGTTGAGAATGGGGGAATCCCAAAGTGTTGGGATTATAGGCATGAGCCACCGTGCCTGGCCCAGAACGTAAATTCTCAAAGTCCTCCTGGATGAATGAGCCAGCTCATTGCTCCCTCTAGGACATGGTGCCCTCTCTCAGGCTCAGCTGGGCTCCTTAACTAAAGGCCAGGCCAGGAGTCATTGTCCAGGCTTCAGGCCATGCAGTCCCTCTAGCTCTCTGAAAGAACAGGTGAAGGCAGCCAGTTGTTGGCTAGTCAGGCCTCATTGCCCAGCCCAGGGCCAGCTTGGACTTGCTCCTACCCGGCAGCCACGTTATTGCTGTTCCAGTTTGGATGCACCACGATCTTCTGTACACTCACGTACTGCTCGGTGCCATCGTTCTGGCTCAGGTTATGGTCTCCAACCACCACGCGGAAAGTCTTCGGGCTGGCGTGAGAGAAGGAAGTCTTGAGTCATCCAGGGGACTCAAACCTTCTCTTTCTCCCACTTAGAGAAAAGTTGGAAAACCATCCTTTTATTATTATTATTATTAAAGAAAATTTCTTTTTTTTTTTTTTTTAAGAGATGGGGTTTTGCTGTGTTGCCCAGGCTGGCTTCAATCTCCCAGGCTCAAGTGATCCTCCCACCGCAGCTTCCCTAGTAGCTGGGACTACAGGTGTGAGCCACTGTGCCCAGGTTTTGTTTCTTATCTTAGGACAGGAACCCATCTCACCTGGTCCAGGTAGAGGAGGGATATAAGACTCTCCAAAATGAGAAAGTAACAAGCTCTTTCATTCCCTAATTGACTAACTTGTGGAAGTGAAAAAAAACTACCATCACTTTCATTTTCTGAGTTTAACATCATAGGCTGAATATCTTGTAACCTGGGAGAGGTGTAGTGCACATAAATGAAATAATGGCTCTCAGGCACCAATATTTTGAAGGAAGCATAGACTTCTAGGCTGGTCATTTTTAAAGTGTGGTTCCTGGGCCAGTAGCATGAACATCACCTGGAAACTTGTTAGAAATGCAAATTATCAGGCCTCACCCTGGACCTACCAAATCAGAAACTCTGCTGGGTGGGGCCCAGCAATGTGTGCCTTCCAGGTGATTCTGACACATGCTGAAGTATGAAAACCATTGCCCAAGACAAATAGGAAAAAATAGTCACCAGTCAGACGTTGACTAAGCACTTACATATTTACTCAATCCTCACAACATTTCTACAGAGTAAATGTTCTTAGCCCATTTTAGAGATAGGAGAATGGGAGCATAGTTGCCCAAGGCTACATAGCTAGAATTTAGTGGAGCAAGATTTGAATTTGAGCTTCCCTGGCTCCAAAATTTGTGCTTTCACCGTACTACCTCCCTGCAGGCCCTGAACAGGAAAGGGGCCACTGCCCAGTCCCTGAAGTGCTGTCCGGAGAGGGCAGAGTTATGTTATCCTTCAGAAGGGTCAGCCCCTTCCCCTTCCAGGAGCCCAGGAAAGCTCGTCTTTGTTTTTCTTACGAATCCACGCAGTGAGCAGCTGTCATCACCCAGTTCTGTCTGATGAGGGTCCCTCCGCAGGTGTGATACCAGGAACCTCCAGACAGGTACTGGAGGGAAATCTAGATGGGGAGGAAAGAAAGAAGGGATAGGTTGGTGTTTCTCAAAAGGTTTTGCCCCAGGTCGGACGCAGTGGCTTATGCCAGTAATCCCAGCACTTTGGAAGGCTTTGGCGGGAGGATCAGTTGAGCCTAGGAGCTGGAGACCAGCCTGGGCAACATAGTGAGATCTCACCTCTACATCAAAAATAATTAAATATAAAAGACTTTGCCTTAAACTACATGTCACCTCCTTAAACTCCTGCTGTCCTTCAAAACATTCTCTTTCTGGGCTAGGGATGGCAAATAGGTTTCATCTGACCTGCCAATTACTACGAATTGGTTGGTAGTGGCCACCTGGAGTGTGGCATTGATAAGGGGTGTGTAGATGCTTCTGGGGTCAGCAGGAAGGGATGCTCCATCATTTGGTGATGTTTGCTGTGTACATGAATGAGGAGTAAAGGCACACAGTGTATTTGGCATTATCTCTCTAGGTTGTTGCAGTGGACCTAGAACCCATTTTTTGGAACTCCTTCTACCTCTGTTCTCCCTTAAAGAGGAACTATAGGTGGCCGGGCGCGGTGGCTCAAGCCTGTAATCCCAGCACTTTGGGAGGCCGAGACGGGCGGATCACGAGGTCAGGAGATCGAGACCATCCTGGCTAACACGGTGAAACTCCGTCTCTACTAAAAAATACAAAAAACTAGCCGGGCGAGGCGGCGGGCGCCTGTAGTCCCAGCTACTTGGGAGGCTGAGGCAGGAGAATGGCGTAAACCCGGGGGACGGAGCTTGCAGTGAGCTGAGATCCGGCCACTGCACTCCAGCCTGGGCGACAGAGCCAGACTCCGTCTCAAAAAAAAAAAAAAAAAAAAAGAGGAACTATAGGCCGGGCACCATGGCTTACGCCTGTAATCCCAGCACTTTGGGAGGCCAAGGTGGGTGGATCATGAGGACAGGAGATCGAGGCCATCCTGGCCAACATGGTGAAACCCCATCTCTACTAAAAATGCAAAAATTCGTCAGGCATGGTGGCACGCGCCTGTAGTCCCAGATACTCGGGAGGCTGAGGCAGGAGAGTCGCTTGAACCCAGGAGGTGGAGGTTGCAGTGAGCCAATATCGCGCCACTGCACTCCAGCCTGGTGACAGAGCGAGACCCCATCTGCCCCCCTGCTCCCCCCACCAAAAAAAAAAAGGAACTATAGCCAAAGATTTGCTCCATCACCTAAGCCCCACAGGCTTAGGTCTCCAGAGCTCTACCTTCAGTGTTTTCAAGACATCTCCTGAATCCCCACTTCAGGGACTACTTAGAAATACCAATGGGAGGCCAGGCGTGGTGGCTCACGCCTGTAATCCCAGCACTTTGGGAGGCTGAGGCGGGCGGATCACGTGAGGTCAGGAGTTTGAGACCAGCTGGCCAACATGGTGAAACCCCGTCTCTACTAAAAATACAAAAATTAGCTGGGCATGGTGACAGGCGCCTGTAATCCCAGCTACTCAGGAGGCTGATGCAGGAGAATTGCTTGAACCCAGAAGGCAGAGGTTGCAGTGAACTGAGATCACGCTATTGCACTCTAGCCTGGGCAATGAGAGCAAAACTCCATCTCAAAGAAAAACAAAAGAAAGAAATACCAATGGGATGTTCATTTTTATCAGTTCATATCTCTTCTTCTAGCACCTCATATTATGTAATAGCTCTACTCCTGAAAACTGGGGCTCAGACTTTTATAAGCTGAAACTCTGGTTGCAGTGATATCCTCTCAAAGTGTGGATCTTCGCCACTTAATTTGCCAGGTTTACATGTTTAGATTGCTTAAATCAGGGCCCAGCTGCCCTGTTAGGAAAGTGGAAACTCTAAATAGCCAACTAAGTCGCATGCTGTACGTGTGTGTGTGCACACGTGCAAGCATTGTGACACACACAGTGTGGCAGTGTGGAGTGGTGTGCATGTGTTTCAAGGTATGTGGAGTCCAAGGTGTGTGTCTGGCACCCAGTCTTTCTTGCGTGGCACAAGTGCTGTCACTGGGAATACAAATGTATCTTGTGTTTGGGTGTGTGCCTTGAAGAGGGAGTGTGGTTCGTGTATAAATACCCTCCTCCAAGCCCTTTTGCATTTAGAAAACCACCTAAGCCTGATCCCATCCATCTTTAAAATCTAGAACCTAGACAGTTGGAGAGCTGCTTGTTGATAGGGACATGCACAAACACACACACCTTATGTCATGCGCTGCGCTCTTATTTGGGTGGAAGTCTGGGGCTGGGAAGGAACACCCACCTGAGAGGGCCATGAATTCCTCCCGGCCTCAGTCCCTCCCACTACGCGGGCGTTGGTTTCCGGAAAGTCCTGGGTGCTGTGTCCTTTGTGGGGCAGAAGAAAAGTGAGTGATGACTAAGCGTGGGGTCAGCCAGGGATAGGGGTGGGGGGTGGCGGTTGTGTTTTGAGGAATGTTGGCCTTGTCTGCAAATTCACAGCTCCTCTCTAATAAATGAGGGGCCCAGCTGTGAGTTCTCTGAGTCCCTTTTGAAAGCAGGGGTGCCTGGGTGCCTTCTGTTTCCCCCGGGTGTTCCCAGAACTCTGGCATGGTATGAAGGACCTCTCTTAAACCACCAGACTAGGCCCCAGAGGCTCCTTGTGGTCTCCTCCTTGCTCAAGATCACCCTTTGGCCTGAAGAGACCCCCCCATTCTTTGACCCCCCCCCAGCCCCCTAATGCTTTGGCAGGATTCTCCAGGGTGCAGGGCCTGCAGTGCACACCCCAGCCAGGTACCTGCTGAGAAAGTCCTCCTGTCAATGGGGGTGGTGGGGAAGCCCAGGGACCCACCCCACTACCAGAAGGGGCTTCTCTCTGCTTTGTGGCCCAGGGACCTGCCACCCAGAGGGGCCTGAATAGCCAGTGGCCCTGATCTTTTCTATCTTGGCCTCCAGGAGAGTAAAGGACACTCTGCAGGCAGAGCGTCCCACCTGTCCTGGGACAGGGTGCTGGCCTGGACTTAGGGAAGATTTGCTGACCCTCCTGCCCAAGTCCCCCTCCCTGTAGACCTCAGGCCACATGATCCACTTACCATAAAGGACCAGGGTTGTGAACACCAGGAAGCACAGCATATTGCCGATGGACTAGACCACTGCCCTCTTGCTTGGACCAAGCCCTCTTTATACTCCTCTTAGCAGCAGCTTTGCTGACCGTCTTCTTGCCAACTGGCAGGGCTGAGGGTGCAAGGCAGGGAAAATCACAGGTGACATGGAAATACAAATGAAAGTATTTCAAGTAAACTAATGTATCTGTTATTCAAAGACAGAACAAGGCCAGAGCTGAAATAATCATCTGCTTTTAATTGAAAAGCAGCCAACAAACTCTTTTTCAGAAATAAGATGGAGAACCAGGGCTCGTTTTTCCCTAAGGGAGCACCCCTCATCATCCATCACTCCCTCATTGTCCTCAGTGGCACCGTGATTGCAGAGACTTGCCCCGTGCACTAGCAGCTGGAGGCCGGGGGATAGTGGAGGAGGGGGCAGTGGTTAGAAAGGGCGAGGAAGACACAGCAACTCTCTCTGCCCAAAGAGGGAGATGGCACGTGCCCCCAGGATGCAGGCATAGGTGTAAATGCAGACACAAAAGCCAAGTAGATGCAGTGGAGAGAATTCTGGGGGAGGAAAGTACTGAGAAACAGGCTTGGGCCCTTTCAGATGGAGAGCCAAGAAGGGGCTCCCAGAGGAGAATGTGGGGCAGGGTAGAGGAAGGGATCCTTGGGATGTGAAGACAGTCTGAGGGCTATGAGGGTAGATGGAGGGTGAAGAGCAGAGGGAGAACGAGGGGAGGAGCCGAGGTTCCTGCAAGAGATGAAAGGCTTTGTCACAGTTTGTAAAAGAAAGAAAAAGGAGTTGCAGCCGGGCGCAGTGGCTCATGCCTGTAATCCCAGCACTTTGGGAGGCTGAGACAGGCAGATCACAAGGTCAAGAGATCGAGACCATCCTGGCCAACATGGTGAAACCCCATCTCTACTAAAAATACAAAAATTGGCCGGGCGCAGTGGCTCACGCCTGTAATCCCAGCACTTTGGGAGGCCAAGGTGGGCGGATCATGAGGTCAGGAGATCGAGACCACCCTGGCTAACACGGTGAAACCCTGCCTGTACTAAAAAATTGCAAAAAATTAGCCGGGTGTGGTGGTGGGCGCCTGTAGTCCCAGCACTTTGGGAGGCCGAGGTGGGCGGATCACGAGGTCAGGAGATCGAGACTACCCTGGCTAACACGGTGAAACCCCGCCTGCACTAAAAAATTACAAACAATTAGCGGGGTATGGTGGTGGGCACCTGTAGTCCCAGCTACTCGGGAGGCGGAGGCAGGAGGATGGCGTGAGCCTGGGAGGCAGAGCTTGCGGTGAGCTGAGATCATGCCACTGCACTCCAGCATGGGCGACAGAGCGAGACACCGTCTCAAAAAAAGACTCTGAATAAAAAAAAAAATAATAATAAAAATAAATAAATAAATAAAAAGAGAGAGAAAGGAGTTGCAATGTGCCTTGAGGTGGGCAGAGGACCCTTGGGTTGGCCACAAAATGATCAGAGCCACTGCAGGCTCCAGAGCAGAGGACTGGTAGCTGGGTGCAGCAGTCATGGTAGCAATGCACAGGGTTTGGAATTAGGCAGGGAGAAGCCAGAAAGCTAGACAGAAGCAGGACCATCACCTGCCCACCCAGGGCTTTTGTTGCCTGAACACTCCAGAATCCAAGTTTCATGGCTGCAGGGGTGGGAGAGGCCTGGGTTGAAGGAATCTGCACAGTCACCTTTTCAGGGTCTTGAGCTGTTCAGGGTGGTTGCACTTTGTTGCTCAGATAACCTGAAGAGCTTGCTCTCCAGCCTGCCCTTCAGCGTCTGGCACAAAGTGAACCTCAGGGAAGAGGGGTGAGCTGTGCTAGGGAACCCAAGGCCTCTTTTGTCATTCTCCCACCACTTCCCTGCTTCCTCTGGCTTCTAGACCCAGGATGAGGAGTCCAAGAGGAGGCTTGAGGGCCTCCTGAAGGTTACCTCTTGACATCACAGCAGGACCGGATCACCTGAGGTCAGGAGTTCCAGACCAGCCTGGCCAACATGGCGAAATCCCGTCTCTACTAAAAATACAAAAATTAGCCGGGCGTGGTGGTGTAATCCCTGTACTTGGGAGCTGTAATCCCAGCTCCTTGGGAAGAAGCTGAGGCAGGGAGAATTGCTTGAACCCTGAAGGTGGAGGTTGGAGTGAGCCAAGATTGTGCCACTGCACTCCAGCCTGGGTGACAGAACAAGACTCCATCTCAAAAAAAAGAAAAAGAAAAAAAAATTATTACTCTTAGGGTTAGGCCTAGACAATGGCTTAAATTTTTTCTTTTTTTTAAGACAGGGTCTCATTCTGTTGCCCATGCTAGAGTACAGTGGCATAATCTCAACTCACTGCAACCTCTGCCTTCTGGGCTCAAGCGATCCTCCCATCTCAGCCCCTCAAGTAGCTGGGACTACAGGTGCCAGCCACCATGCCCGGCTAATATTTGTATTTTTTGTAGAGACGAGGTTTCACCATGTTGCCCAGGCTAGTCTCTAACTCCTGAGCTCGAGTGATTCACCCACCTCAGCCTCCCAAAGTACTGGGATTACAGGCATGAGCCATCCGCCTGGCCAGACAATGACTTAAATTTTGAGGCATTGCATTTCTTCTGACGTTGCATACCGATTCTAGGAATGAATTCTTTTGAGATAAACTCTGGTCAGGCATGGTGGCTCATGTTTGTAATCTTAGCACTTTGGAAAGCCAAGGCGGGAGGACTGCTTGAGGCCAGAAGTTTGATACCAGTCTGGGCAACATAATGAGAACTTGTCTCTACAAAACATGAAAAAAACATGGTGGCACATGCCTGTAGTCCCATTACTTGGGAGGCTGAGGCGGGAGGATCCCTTGAGCATGGGAGATCGAGGCTGCAGTGAGCCATGATTGTGTCACTGCACTCCAGCCTGGGTGACAGAACAAGACCCAGTCTCAAAACGAAACAGGCACAAAAATAAATGTTCAAGGTTGTGGGTTATAGTATAGTTTGTCACAAAGCTTGTTGCAAAATTGGAAAAAAACTAAGTATTTATCAGTAGAGGAAGACTGAATAAAGACTGAAAAAAAGGTTTAACCCTGCTATGGAATACTATGCAGCTTTACCATTTTTTTGAGACAGAGTCTCTGTCGCCCAGGCTGGTGTGCAATGGCACAGTCACAACTTACTGCAGCCCTGACCTTCTGGGCTCCAGCGATCCTCCCACCTGAGCCTCCCAAGTAGCAAATTTCACCTTTTTACACCTGACTTTTCTAGATCACTTGACTTTACTCCACAGTATTACTTTTTTTTTTTTTTTTTTTTTTTTTTTAAATACAGAGTCTCTCTCTGTTGCGCAGGCTGAAGTGCAATGGCGCAATCTCAGCTCACTGCAACCTCCACCTCCCTGGTTCAAGCGATTCTCCTGCCTCAACCTCGTGAGTAGTTGGAATTATAGGTGCCCACCACCACGCCCAGCTAATTTTTGTATTTTTAGTAAAGATGGGGTTTTGCTATGTTGGCTAGGCTGGCATAGTATTACTTTGGTAATTAAAAATAAGAATAAATTCTGGGACATCTAGCTATTTGTGGCAATGGCCCCAATACTCCTCATGTGGGAAGCGGATCCCCAGAGAGGCCTAGCTCTTTGATGCTAGAGTGAGAGACTCCTAGAGCCAGGAGATAGTAACACAGGGCTAGCAGCAGGGTTTTAACAGGTAGGGGCCTTAGGTTAGCTGAGAATGGTCAGAGGGGTGGGTTTTAAGGAAGAATACGGGTGTTGTTATGGCCAGGCCAGGCTTGACTAAGGAAAATGCCATGAAGAAGCTAGTTTCTTGTTTGTTTGAGACAGAGTCTCACTTGGTCACCCAGGCTAGAATGCAATCTCGGCTCACTGCAACCTCTGCCTCCCTGGCTCAAGTGATTCTTGTGCCTCAGCCTCCCAAGTAGCTGGGATTACAGGTGCATGCCACCACGTTTGGCTAACTTTTGTATTTTTAGTGGAGGCTGGGTTTCGCCATGTTGGCCAGGCTGGTCTTGAACTCCTGACCTCAAGTGATCTGCCCGCCTCAGCTTCTCAAAGTGCTGGGATTACAGTTGTGAGCCATTGGTGCCTGGCTGAAACTAGTTTCTTGAGCCTTCCCAACACTTCTCCCTCTTCTCCACCACCTCCCTTCCCTAGTCCTCCCCTCATCCCTGAACCCAGACCTACTCTCTGGGCACAGCCTGTGTCTCCCTCCTGCTGCATCTCCCACTTCCTGGGAGTAACTCTTGGCTGACTGCGCCTGGGAAGTGCTATGCTATTTGGGGGCAGGTGGAGCCTTCTTGACACAGCTGGGCACCTTGGTTGGGCTACATCATATGACTTGCCTGGGGAGCTGTTGGGTGATACCATAGACAGTATGAGGGATACTGGGATCCACATTTGGATGTTTAATGCAACCAAGAATAAGGCTAGGGTTAGGCTCCATGACTCCCTGTGGCTTACCAGACCTACCAAAGCCTCTCTCAATTGGGCCCCAACCCACTCTTCTGCAGGGCTGAGTTACCCAGTAGGCACAGTAGGTGCAGTGCCCAGGGCCCATAGAAATGTTTTAGCTTCTTTTAAAACCAGAGTAAATAAAGAAAATACAATCAACCTGGATTACATTCATCTTTATACCAACATAGTCATAACAATTTTTTTTTTGAATGGAGCAAGAGCCCCGTGAAGGCGAAAGTGCCTAGGGCCCCTGAAATTCACAATGTAACTCTGATCTTCCAGCTTCTACACCCATCACTCCCTCACCCCAATGTCCTCTGGGTTTCTCAGACCCACTGGGGCCACGTGTCCTCTGTGGCTTTGCTCCTGCCAGGCTGCTGCCTGTGACATCTCTGCTTATTGAGCCCTTCCCATCTGAGGACTCATCTTCCGAGGTCTTAGGTCAAACATTGCCATCTTTGTGAGGCCTTACCTGATTCCCTAAGTGGAGGGAATTGCTCCAACTCCTCCAGCACCTCTTGGAGCATCTCCAGGCTTGCCATGATTTGCTTACATTTAGCGTGTGAGTTCCACGGGGACAGGACCTCGTTTCATATCTCACGTCTCCACGTGCTTGACACAATACACAGGCTAGATTTAGGTCCAGAGAATGTTTAGGGACATGAGACAGTGGCTGTAACAGAACTTTTCAGATGTGTGTGGTTCTTCATAGCCCAAATCAACTAACTCGGCTAAGGAACAACACAGGTATGAGGAACACAACGTGGGTTTCCTTGACCAATGCCAGAAAACCTTTATTTCCACTGAGACCTCTCATCCAATTCTCTTCTTTCTGGGAACTTTTTCCCTTCCCTACTCCAGGTCGTATCCTGGCCACTCTCTCCTCTCCGTTTGGCTGGCCTACCCAAGAATATCTCCTCTATAGGGTCCAGAAGGCTCTCAGGGATGTGGGAGGCCTCCTGCAGGGTTGAGTTGCATGGGAACAAGAGACAACTGTGGTCCCATAGCACCCTCATTTGGTGAAATCCTGCTACTGACAGTCCAAAGAAGCCTTCCCAGATGAAATTCTAGTCTTCTGCACAGCCATGCTCTTCTTCCAGCAAAAGAGCCATGTGCAGTCGGGTCTGCTCCCCATGGGGCCTTGATGTAGACCCAGCAGTGGATCAGCCTTCCAGACACGCTCAACTCTGCACACTCTTCCTCCTGCCTCAGGCTTTCCAGGATCCTCCCGCGCCTTATCAGAGTCCTTACCCTCAGGGCTACTGATATCTTGTTGAGTGACCTTGGACAGATTCACTTATCTGGACTCAGTTTCATAATGTGAAAATGATAGGGTTGGGCTACATGATTTTCACGTTGTGCTTCCAGACCTTTAGAAGTTAGGGGCTGGAAGGCGTTGCCTGTCCCTCTCTTAATTTCACTCATGCTACTTTGTTTTTTTAATCTACCTTTTATATGGGGTTTAGAAAAAAGGGTTCTGGGACAAACTTGAGAATCACTGGCTCTAGGAGCTTTCTTTTAACACTAACATCCCAGGATTCCTAAGTGTGCTGTCTTCACAGTAGCTACCTGGCTCTGTTTTTCTTTTCTTTTCTTTTTTTTGGAGATGGAGTTTTGCTCTTGTTGCCTAGGCTGGAGTGCAGTGGCGCGATCTTGGCTCACTGCAACCTCTGCCTCCCGGATTCAAGCAATTCTCCTGCCTTAGCCTCCCGAGTAACTGGGATTACAGGTGTGCGCCACCATGCCCGGCTAATTTTTATATTTTTAGTAGAGATAGGGTTTCACCATGTTGGCCAGGCTGGTCTCTAATTCCTGACCTCAGGTTATCCACCTGGCTCGGCCTCCCAGAGTGTTGAGATTATAGGCATGAGCCACCGCGCCTGGCTCTGGCTCTGTTTTCCTATGCTCTGTGGAGGCCAGCCAGCTAGAAATGATCAGAATGGAGGAAGAGGGAACAAGAAGGCTGGTGGCAAGTGGTCTAGTGTTCTTGTGGTGCAGTGGAAGGAGCCCTGGCTCAGCATTGAAGAACAAACCTCAGTCTTGGCTCCAGCCATCTGCTAGCTATGGGACTACAGACAAGCCCCTTTACCTGTGTCTCAGTTTTTGTATCTGTAAAATGGGCACAGTGGTTTCTGTCCTGTCTTTCTCACAGGATTATTGTACAGATAAAGTAAGATAAAGGACACCTGTCAGGGAGATATCTGTAAATAGTTTACAGACTTTGGGTAATATTAGCAAGGGAGGATCTCTCAGACCTCTGATCCATCTGTTAGAATATACTTTTTTTTTTTGAGATGGAGTTTTGCTCTTGTTGCCCAGGCTGGGGTGAAATGGTGTGGTCTTGGCTCACAGCAACCTCTGCCTCCTGGGTTCAAGCGATTCTCCTGCCTCAGCCTCCCAAGTAGCTGGGACTGCAGGTGTGTGCCATCATGCCCAGCTAATTTTTGTACTTTTAGTAGAGATGGAGTTTCATCATGTAGTCCAGGCTGGTCTCAAACTTCTGACCTCAGGTGATCCACCTGCCTTGGCCTCCCAAAGTGCTAGGATTACAGGTGTGAGCCACTGTGCCCAGCCAAAAAATACCATTTCACTGGACTCTGCAGGTACTTTGGATGATCAAGGAATCAGGACATGGCTGTAGAAGTACTTTTCTTTTCTTCTTCTTTTTCTTCTTCTTCTTCTTTTTTTTTTTTTTTTTTGAGATAGAGTCTCACCTGTTGCCCAGGCTGGAGTGCAGTGACACAATCAAGGCTCACTGTAGCTTCAACCTCCGGGGCGCAAACAATCCTCCCACCCCAGCCTTCTGAGTAGCTGCAACTACAGGCGTAAGCCACCATGCCCAGCTATTTTTCTTTTTTGGTGAGGGGGCAGGGGCGGGCATAGAGATGGGATCCTCACTATGTTGCTCAGGCCGGTCTTGAACTCCTGGGCTCAAGCCATTTTCCCACCTCGTCTTCCCAAAGTGCTAGGATTTCAGGCATGAGCCACCGTGCCCAGCCTGAAGTACTTTTCTTGAGCTCAGCATTGCTGCCCTGAACCCTCCCCCAGCTACCTTCCCTACTTTGGAAGCCTCTGTTTCTAGAACAGGAAAACCCTAGGCTAAATACATGTCCTAATGGTTTCTTCCGTTGGTGTGAAGGAAAGAAAATGGGCCCAATGTTGTTGCAAGGAGTAGGAAGGTCCTGCCTTGCCACCCAGTGGGTTTAGAAATCCATCTTTACGGCCTCCCAAGAAGCTGGTGATCAGGTTCCCAGACATCAGCAATCCTGTTTCGTGAGGAGCTTGTGGAGGCTCTCTCCAGGGATAATCTGGGTCCTAGACAAAGAGCCACAACTGATGGGGGTCACTGGGATTACAGGGGGCCATGGCTGGCTTTTTGTCCTGGGATGTCAGGCA
The DNA here is from genome assembly GCF_008728515.1 of Papio anubis. Classification (NCBI taxonomy): domain Eukaryota; kingdom Metazoa; phylum Chordata; class Mammalia; order Primates; family Cercopithecidae; genus Papio; species Papio anubis. The sequence continues at coordinate 46,180,269 of NC_044984.1, forward strand.
GGTACCAGATCCTGAGTTCCTGATGAGCTGATCCTAAAAGATGACAGAGCAAAGGGTCAATCTGGGCCACAAACCTCTAACAGTGCTACCGGGGACAATGCGATGGGGTACAATTGATAAAAGGCCAAGGGAACCCCACAAGGCACAAAGAAGACACTTCCCCATTCCTTTCCTGCCCTCTCATGAGACACATTCCTGAGTTCCCATCTCTGGCTGGTACCAAATCCCCATCCCCAGCTTCAGCCTGAGTGGATGAAATGGTGAAAGACAAGATCGTGGGCTGAGAGAAAAATGCTTTCAGGGCCTCCCCCGCCCCCAGATGGCTAGGCTCAGACCCAGGGCCACTGCTCCACCTCCAATTTTCTGCCTTGCATTATGTTTAGGCTGCTCCCTTCCCTGCAGCCTCCAGGTTAGGTTCCTCTTTCCTAAGCTGGAGTGAAGTAGGGAGGCTCACTCGGGGTGCTGGCTTGAGCTCAGCATGGTGGCGGTTACATGGCATATCCTGGAGCAGTGTGGTGTAATGGAAAGAGCCCATGCTTTCAAGTCAGACCCATCTGGGGCTGAATCCCAGGCCTGATATTTACTAGTGGTGGGTCTTGGGCCAGTCACAGACATGCTGGGCTTCCTCCGGCTCCAGCTCATCTGTAGAAACAGTGACTATTCCTGCTTGGAAAGAGCCTCTGAAAGATTAACTGGACCCAGGTATGTGAGTGCCTAGCTTTGAGCCTAGGACACAGAGGACAAGCAGGAACTACGAATGACTCTTCACCTTCTTCTAATTGGGTTCAGCCTAAAAATGCTTCAACCATGGCAGAGCTAGCCATGAACCATAACCTCTCACCCCATTTTTACATCAGTCATCACCAAATACCCTTTAAGCCCCAAGAACCCTGCCTGTTGCCACGCCCATACTCACCTACCTTCTACATTGCTCTACTCCACCCCATGGTGTTTCAGGAAGAAAATTAAGAAAATATAGATGGGCAGATGTGGCCTCAAGTTCTTTTTTTATTTTTTATTTTTTCCAAGATGGAGTCTCGCTCTGTCACCCAGGCTGGAGTGCAATGGCATGATCTCGGCTCACTGCAACCTCCGCCTCCTGGGTTCAGGCAATTCTCCTGCCTCAGCCTCCTGAGTAGATGGGATTACAGGCACCAGCCACCACGTCCAGCTAATTTTTGTATTATTAGTAGAGATGGGGTTTCACCATGTTGGCCAGGTGGTCTCGGACTCCTGACCTTGTGATCCACCCGCCTTGGCCTCTCAAAGTGCTGGGATTACAGGAGTGAGCCACCACACCCGGCCTCAAGTTCTTGATTCTGAGCTTTCTGGATACCAACTCACCTGGGTCAATTCCCATTCCTCGTCCTTGGGGACCTGGCTATTCTTGCCAGTAAAGTGGCAGCTCCCAAGGCCCAGGGCACCCTTGCTGACATGTAGACACAGCTGTTTTGCGATGTTGTGGCGAAGGTCCCTCTGAGTTGTGTATTCAAAGTACTGGAAATCAAGACAAGAGAAGCAGGGGGAGAGTTTGCCCCCAGCCTTCCAAAGCCACCTGCCCTGAGCTGTCAACCATGCATGGTCTCCTGGGGAGGAGAGTGAATGTGAGGCCATGCCAAGACTTTACTCATTTATGTGCTGCCTTCAGGATTGTTACTATATCAGGGTTATACTGGAATTATATGTATATAAAATTCTTTTTTATGACATGGGGTCTTTCTGTGTTGCCCAAGCTGGTCTCAAACTCCTGAGCTCAAGTGATCCTCCCACCTTGGCCTCCCAAAGTGCTGGGATTACAGGTGTGAGCCACTGTGCCCAACCGATATGTTTTCTTTCTCTCTCGCTTTTTTTTGAGGCAGGGTCTTGCTCTGTTGCTTAGGCTAAGAGTGTGGCGGCATGATCATAGCTCACTGCAACCTTGAATTCCTTTGTTCAAGTGATCCTCCCACATCAGCTTCCTGAGTAGCTGAGACTGCAGGGGTGTGGCACCATACCTGGCTAATTTTTAAAAAATTTTTTATAGAGACAGGGTGTCTTGCTATGTTGCCCAGACAGGTCTCAAACTCTTAGGCTCAAGTGATCCACCTGCCTCACCCTCCCAAAGTGCTGGGATTACAGATGTGAGCTATTGTGCCTAATCACATTTCCTTTAAATTAGATTAAAATTAAATTTAACTTAGCCTCATTTTAAGTAACATCAGTGAAATCATGTGATATGCTTGTTCTATTTTTGCTAATAAATTACTATTAAAATAAAAAATGTTCTTCAGTGTACCACCAGAAATCATCTTGCAGGCCAGTGGTACAGGAAACTGCTCTAGAATGACTGTCTTCACCTGTATATGCCAGCAGGCTTGTTCAGCGGCCCACACCACTCCTTTCCCCACTCCGGCTCTGTTTTTAGTGCCTCTCTCTTACTAGTGCTGGGCACCTAGTTTTGGGGTCACTGCAAGGTGGTAGGATCAACTGAGTGGTAGCTTCTGGGCAGAAGATGCATTGAAGATAGAAGTTGAGTGTAGGTGATGGGGTGTGCTCGAAAATTTTCCACCCTCACCCCTAAATATCCCCCAGCAGCTAGCCTTCTTCAGCAAGCCTCCTCTGATGAACAACCCTCCCTCCCATCCCCTTCTCACACCCAGCACCAATGCCTCGTTCTCTCTGGATGTCCCTTATTCAGACCTTGTGTGTGTTATGCCTTCTCCTCTGACTGGAAGCTTCCTGAGGGCAGGGATCATATCTCCTCCCTCCCAGTCCTCAGGAAAGGACTCTTTAGGGTACAGAAAGGGAGCTGGTGAGGAGAGGAAATGCTCCGGAGATGGGTGGGCTGCATACCTGGTTGCCGCCAAGGCCGTGGCAAGAGTACATGATGAGGGGCTTCCCCCCACGGTTGTTCTCACCCACATCCAGGCATTGGTTGGTGCCGAGGTTCTTGATCTGCAGAAGGGTGAGCAGAGAGGGGAAGCAGGATGACACAGTCAGGAGGTTCCTCCTGTGTGGTATGGGGCCCCACTGGAACAAATTCCAGTCAACTGCAACAAATTTGCATGGCTGGATTTCCCCTGTCATTTCTCTCCTCTGTGCATTAACCCACATGCCTGGAGCTAACAGCAAAGTGAGCTGCAGAGCCCCAGAGGCTGGAAAGGGCAGGACTGAACCCCTCTGTGGGGCAGGCAGGGAACCTCCCACGCAGGCAGGTTGGTTCTCAAGACTTACGGCACCATAGAAGGTGGGCGTCAGGTCAGGAACAAACATCTCTGGGTAGACGTTGTGCAGGTACCAGGAAAAGCTGTGACAGTGCAGTTGTTCCCTCAGCTGCAGTCGTTCCGAAATGTCACCGAAGGATTTCTGTCAACCAAGCCAGCCCCCTAAGGATCAGTTCCACCAGTTGTTTTTTTTTTTTTAAGAGGGAGTCTCACTCTGTCACCCAGGCTGGAGTGCAGTGGCACGATCTTGGCTCACTGCAACCTTCCCCTTCTGGGTTCAAGTGATTCACCTGCCTCAGCCTCCCGAGTAGCTGGGACTACAGTCACACGCCACCATGCCCGGTTAATTTTTTTATTTTTAGTAGAGATGGGGTTTCACCATGTTGGCCAGGCTGGTCTCAAACCCCTAACCTTAGGTGATCTGTCCGCCTCAGCCTCCCAAAGTGCTGGGATTACAGGCGTGAGCCACCACACCCAGCCAGTTCCACCAGTCTTTGACCTTTCTGTCTGGACTGAAGTAGTGCAGATAGTATAAAGCAACTGGGACTACTGTCTCTCATGTTCATTCCCACTCAGGACCTGTTGAAGCTACTGTCCCAGCCTCACATTCAATCCCAAACACCCCGCCTTAGCTTTGGAGTCCCCTGCTTATCGGTCCATCTCTTGTGACTCCCCAGACAATTATGTCCCACTCCCCAATGCCGAGGCTCTCAGAGTCATTCCTCCTGTAAGAGGCTCTTCCCCTAAATCTCTTTTCCCTCCCTTCCCCTCCGAAGGGATGCAGAGACTCTATGCGTAGGGACAACATTCTCTAGCTTTCAAAAACTATGTGCCCTGTGGCCTTCTCCTGGGCTCTAGCTCACAGGGCCCTGAGGGTGAAGGGAGGCACCAGATGGTAGAGATGAGGTGGGCCCCAGCCATTAGGCCCATGAACAGGGTCTGGGGGCCATACTTCTCTTCATCTAAACCTCTCTGAGGACCATTTCTTCTCACCTCTTGGGCCATCTTTGCTGCCTGCAGATTTCTCCTATAGAAAATCTTCTTGTAGCTGTCCATCCAGACCTCCGCCAGGCGTACTTGATTGCGAGCAATGACACTAGTACCCTTGGGGAAGGTGTGGGGGCTCTTGGTCCGGAACACATGGCCTACGACAGAGCAGGGGATGATCTCCAGCTGGCCCCCACACTGCCATACCTGATGTAAGAGGAGACAGGACGAGGCCTTCAGCGGGCTAGGTGGGACAGTGTCCCCACAAGCAGCTCTATTCTATTCCCAGGGCACCAGATCCCAGGTCCAAGAACTTGGGCAAATGCTGCTGTCTCTCCCTGGAAAAAAGGAGACTGACCAGGCTTCTTCCTAGGCCATGACTACACAATCTCAGGCTTTCTGATGTTGGTTCACTCTGACTTAAGCACAGAGAGACTGCAGGGTCCTGTGTTTACCAGGGCCCACTTTAGGGAAAAGCCTGCTGGTTAATTTTTGTTCCCTATGCCTGTATACCTACTCTGAGCTCTGATCACTTGGCTTTTTGACCTGGAAATGTGAGTTTATCAGCTCGCTCAGGTGATAAAAACCAGAGCATCAGTGTGTTAATTAATAGCAAGGATAGTTGGCTGCTAGGTGGCCAGTGGTAGTCACCTGGGCCCTTAGCACACTGGCTGCCTAGGAGGGTCAACAGAGGTCAGAGGCTCACGGAGGAGCCTAGTATTGGGCTGCTGGGAGTTGGGGTGACTGGCAGGTGACCCTTTTCTATGCTGGTGGGCTGGCTGAAGACATCCCTTCCACTGGTTTCTCTCTTGGGTTTTAGATGGGAAGGTATGTTGTTATTCAGTTTAGTGTGGGAGCAACAGAAATACATCATCATTTATAGTAACAGCAGGCATCCATTATGTGCTTAATACTCATCAGGCACCATGAGAGGTGACTTCATAAATGAACTCATCTACTTACTAATTAGTTTTCCATGGCATGGAGATTTGTGTAGGTTTCATGGAGAGGCAATTCTTTCTTCCTGACCTAATCCTGATTTGCCTAATTCCTGGAATCTCTCAGGGTTCTGGGGTCCACCAGAGTTAGGGCCACCATCTTCTCTAACTGTTATGAAGGGCTTATTGAGCATAGGGAGGGAAACTTCAAAGGTTACCAGGGCATATGTCCTTTGAACTGGGAAGGGGAGCCTGATTTTTCCAGAAAAAGGATGATGACTGGTTACTGATCTGTTTTTTTTTTTTTTCTAGCCCTAGTTGTGAACATACTAACCTGTTTCTATCTTCACCCTAACCCTTTCCCACAGACATCGCAAAAGAGTCCCCAGTCTCCAGATGTCCAGTCCTCATTACCCCTATTATTCGTTCCCTCTGAGAAGCTGTGCCTAGTAGTTTATTTTGAGCTGTCCAAGCTGATTGCCCAAGCCCTACTGCCATGGACACGGGGAGCAGAAAAGAGGCAGAGCCACATTGGGAAGTAGCTACCCTTTCCAGTTCAGTTCCAGATGGGATGTCCCTGATGCCACCACTGCCTGAGAAATATTTCTCAAGCTGTCCCCTGGGATGTTGTGGTTCCCCCCGAAGCCCTCTTCACTCTCACCCGGAAGGACATTTCCACGTTCTCCCCTCCCCAGATCTCCATCTGATTATCATAGGTACCGATGTGCTCAAAGTAGGACTTGGAGATGGAGAAGAGGCCACCAGCAAACGTCGGGGATCTGGAGAGACAGAGGGAGAAGCATGTGCATCTTCTGGGAGAGGAGGAGCGGAGCCTGGCGGGGAAAGCTGTTTGTGGACTCCCCTCCTAACCCACCTCCCCCTCCTATCCTCTTTCTCAGGACGTGCAGCCCCTCGTCCACTAACTCACTCATCATTTAGCTTTTACTATGTCCTCTTCCCCTTCTAGGACCAGGTCAAGGAAATATGTAATTATCCTCTAAAAGGCACTCATTGATTCGTTCAACCTAGGATGCACGTAACACTGGCCACCAGGGCCCGTGCTACATGATGGACACACAGAACAGAGAAAGATCCCATTCCCCCAGAGTTCAATCTAGTCACAGAGGTTAAAGCTATCATTAGTTAGTTTTTGGCAGCAAAGTGCCTGGAGCCTAGGAGATACTCAACTTTCAGAAGCTGTGTGAAATTGTTTTTGAACATAGGCAGGATTCAAACCATGAACGAATGAATGAATGAATGAATGAATATTATCAGCTGGGCTGACTCCATTCTGTTTCAGGGGCTCTGCCCTTCAGGGACTATTAAGCCATAGTTTTAGTAGGTGCCTATCCCTGGTGATTTATACTGCATGAGAAACTGTAGATTTAGGGAGAAGTTGCCAGTTGCTTTTAACAGAGAAAGCTGATAAGCGGTGCTCTGGGAAACAGTGGAAAGTCAGGTGAGATCAAGCTCAATTTGGGCTATAGGGAACATTTAGAAGGTTATAAAAAGATTCTGGCTTTTAGACACAGGCAGGGAGGTGTGGACTCAAGATGAGATAAATTGACAAAAACATCTAATTCCTAGAGTTTAGATAGCAGGTTGCTTCTAAGAGGGACTGGGCTAAGCGTTAGGGTATCCAAGCGGACCCGGGGAAGTATACGCAAGATGGAATGGGGGGTGGGGGCCGGGGAGACAGGGCAGGAGCACAATCATCAGCTGTTGGCTTCTGTGTCTGGGCCAGCCTGGCATGGGTAGGGCTTTGCTGCCCTCAGTGGGTGGCTTCATGTGGTACAACCAAGCAGAAAGATACGGAAACCCCTGTAACCCCAGAACCTATCCAGGTGCCTTACACACAGCTGGGGCTCAATCACTGTTCATTCCGCTGATCCATCGAGGTGACTACCCAGGAACGCGACCCTGGTGTTACCCTGTGGTTGCTCTTGTCTCTCCGAAGTTGGCTCCTGCAGCCACTTTCTGGAAGGAATTTCAGTTGGGAAACCCTCATGCTCAGGCTGGCTTCCTATCACTTTGGAAGAGGCTTCGGCCTCTCCCAGGGTTCTTAAACCAGCCCAAGTAGCACCCTGAGAAGCTCAGAGAGTGCTGGAGCTGCAGAACAGCACCTGGAAGCCAACCTGCTTCCTCCCCCACAGGCCCTGAGTCTTGTCTTTGAGAGGCCTCCCAGACTGAGAAGTCACTGATGGATTAGTTATGAGGACAAACCCTGCATGGGAAGCTTCACTGTAAATTCACGACCACAGGCAACCTCTAGTAAACACCCTGTATGTCCTGGCCTACCCCTAGGATCCTCTGACTCTCCTCTTAGGCTGTGGTTGGTTTGAGATGGGAGGCCAGGAGGGGACCATCAGGTGGGGGTGGGGGCACTACGTGAAGAGCCTCGGCAAGCCATGCATGCTACCAGGGCATGTGGGCCAAGGAGCATATTCATTCCTCAAACACTGGAGCTTTGTCTTCCAGTTGTATGGCCCTTGGACATTGAAGCCTGCGACGTCAGTGATGGGTGGGGGCCAGGTACCCTCTTTCTGACTGTGCCGCTGCGTGCCTGGTCACTGGCGTGGGGGTGGGGATCTGTTGCTGTGCACACCAAACAAAAGGCAGCTATGAAACAAACATTGGGTCAGTGAGAAGTTCAAATTTCTTTTCTCTCTTTTGCCTTTTTCTTTCCTTCTCTCCTAGTGGAGACCGAGCAGCTGGCTGTTCAGGATCTGTGGGATTTCTCCCTGTGGCATTCACCTGAGTTCCTTTCTACTGGGACTCTGAGCAGGTTTTTGTTTTTTTTTTTTTCCTTTTCTTTTTCTTTTTTAAGAGATGGGTCTTGCTATGCTGCCCAGGATGTTCTTAAACTCCTGGGCTCAAGCAATCCACCTAATCCACTTCAGCCTCTCATCTAGCTGGGATTACAGGTATGGGCCACTGTGCCTGGCATGGACAGCAGTTTTTAGGGTTCTGGGCACATGGAGAGGAAGAAGCACTAATCCTTTCCTCCTTTCAAACCTTCCCTCTTATCTCTGGCTACTGTATCTCCAACCTCTGCTTCCCTCTGTCCCGGATGTATGTTCAGTTGACCCTTAAGTATCCTGGCCAGTCTAAGATAACAATGACACAAATAATCCCAAACCACTGGCTACACTAAAAGTCACTCCTCAACTCGGTTTGTCTGAGACAACTGTTAAAATAAACTTACAGTCTCCAATAACACCAACAGGCAGTCTGGAGAGGGGAGGACAGGGTGGGTGTAAGAGGGGAAGGTGAGCCCAGTGGGCATTAAACAGTGGGTTGACTTCCAACTGTCTACCCTGCAGCTCAGAGGCTGGCACATAAAAGCCTGTGGGCAAAATCTGGCTGCCTGTTTTTAGAAGCCTCTGGGGCAAAAAAATTGGTTATACATTTTTTAATGTTTGTAAAAAAAATAAAAAATTAAGAAGAATATGCAGCAAACTATATGTGGCTGGCAAAGCCGAAAATATTTATCATCTGGCCCTTCACCAAAGAAGTTCAGGGCAACTGCTACAGACTTCATGCTGCAGAAAATATGTCTATTTTCTTTCATTATATTCTGAGTCTTTTCAAAGACAGTCTCCTGGGGGCACACAACACTCCCTCTTATGACAGTGACTATTCCATAATGGCCTCCATCACATCTCTTGCCCCATCTGCAAGCATGGGCCATGTCCTTTTATGTGTAGGGAGGAATAAACTAAAGAATGTAAAGCCCTTAGTTCAGTGCCTGGCACATGGTAAGTGGTGAATAAGAGCAAACTGTCATGGTGTGAGGCAGTGCAGTGCCACAGTTAGGGCCAGACAGGCCAGGAAGGGTGTCCTTGCTCCACTGTTGCTAGCTGCATGATCTTAGGTCAGTGTTGATCACTATGAGCCTTAGTATTCTCTCTATAAAGCTAATCATTGTACCTGCTTCATAGGGAGTGAGGATTAAACATAATATGGCGAGTGCTTGATAGAGCACCTTACAAACGTTGATGTGAGATGGCACAGGTTCCTGGAACTGGGTAGGGCTGGGGCCAGGTTGGGGGCTCACCAGGCTGCGGTCCTTACTTGATGGGGTAGGTCTCATCCTTGCGCCTCTGCTTCTCATGTGGAGGAAGTGTTTCCCAGCCGAAGGTCAGGCTCCAGTCAAAGTTGCCTCGGCTGTGGACTCTGCCCCTCTGGACGGGCTTGGCAAACTCAAAAGTATTAAGGTCGATGGTGACGATGTCTGGGCTCACCACCACTGTCTTGTCCTCAGCGATTCGAGCCAGGAGGGGCTCCAGCCAGCCGTGGAAGCACTCACCTGCAGGCCCCAACCAGGAGGCAGCAATCAGGGTCCTGCCCACAGCTGAGCCCAAGCTGCATCCTGGGGAGAACACCCAGGAAGATAAGAGACCTTTCACCTACTCCCGGGTTACAGGCAGAGGAGGACAGCAAGCCTCACCGCTGCAAGGAGCACACAGAATTTCCTAAAACCCTCCTACCACCCCTCTACCCCCAAAGGCGGAGGCAGCTTTGGCAGGGAGAACGGAGGTCTCTGGGGAGTAACATGGTCAACTCAGATGACCCAAAAGCACAGGGAGGCCCTGGATGGTATCTTCAGGGGTTCCAGCTGATCCATTGGCTCAGCCCTCCCGGCCCACGTGTGGATTTCAGAAGAGGGTGTTCCCCCTCCCAGGGGCATCTGCATGTCAAGCTTCAGCCCCAATTGTAGAAGAATAATCTCTTTCATTTGTCTGGCTCTTTGAGATTTTCACTGAGCTTCTGCATGTATTACTTCATTCGGCCCTCAGAGTAATAGTTCTGTTCAGTAAGGTTAGTATCCTCACTCCTATTTTACAAATGAGGAAACTGAGACTGTTAGTGGCAGGGACAGAATGCAAACCAAGAATTCTGACTCCAAGTCTAGAGCTTCCCCTATATATCAACACTCCTAGGGAAAAGATTTCACCCCCCACAACAGTGGGGAGGTGTTTTGGTCTTGGGCAAGAAGGAGGCCTTCCTGGCTCCATGTTGCCCTAGAAGAAAGCCCCAAACAAGCCAGTTCTAAGTCATAACAGGACGCCTCTCTGAGGGCCCAAGCTCAGAACAAGGTGCAGATGGGGAGTACAGGGGTGGATGAGTGTCTGGGGCCCCAGATCACACTTCCAGTGATTTTGGGGTCACCAGTTGTTTTAGGGCTTTGTTCTCTTGATGAAACATCCTTGGGATTGGGGTGAGAAAGGGGTAGAGGTAGCTGGAGTGGGTCCCAAGCCTCCTTTGCTCCCGGAACAGAGAACAGGAAGGGGCCTTGGTGAGGCTGCGGCCCTGGCTCATTCTAACAGGGAGGGAGCCTCCAGGTTACGCCCAGGCTGGTGCCCTCGTACTCACAGTGGGCATCCAGGAACGTGAGCACCTCCGCTTGTGCCACGCTGGCCCCCAGCAGCCGGGCAGTGATCAGCCCCTTCCGCTCCTCCTGCCGCACCACCTTCACCACCTGCAGCTGCTTCACGTACTGCTCCAGCTTCTCCTTTAGGTGTTCTGGAAGGGATAGTGTCATTGTGGCCAGTCCACCACTTTGTCATATACCCAGTGCCCTGTGGGCACCAACCTAGGGGCTCTCAGGCCTCTAGCAGGCCTGAATTTTAAACCCCCAACACCCGCTGCACTGAACCATCCCACAGAAGCCGGAGCCAGGGAAGGAGGTTAACAGGGAAGATGGAGAGAGGAAGAAAGAAGCCCTGCCTGCCTGTCTGTGATCAAACCTGCCTCACCAGGGCACTGGCTCTGTGGTGCTAGATCCTATGCCTGTTCACCTGGGCACCCTCTCTAATGTCAGGGACAGCACCTCAGAGTTGTGTTTCTGTGGTCACACATCAAGTACAAACTTTGTTGTTGTTGTTGTTGTTGTTGAGACGGAGTCTCACTCTGTCACCCAGGCTGGAGTGCAATGGTGCGATCTTGGCTTAATGCAACCTCCACCTCCTGGGCTCAAGTAATTCTCCTGCCTCAGCCTCCTGAGTAGCTAGGACCACAGGTGCGTGCAACCACGTCTGGCTAATTTTTATATTTTTAGTAGAGACAGCGTTTCACCATGTTGGCCAGGCTGGTCTTGTACTCCTGGCCTCAAGTGATTCACCTACCTCGGCCTCCCAAAGTTCTGGGATTACAGGCATGAGCCACCATGCCTGGCCCAAGTACAGACTTCTGACAGAGGCTCTCAGATGCCTCCCTCAGTCTCTCCACCCTTTCAGCCACCATCTGCCAGAGCTGCGATTCCACAGCTCCATTGCACAGTTGTTTTCCAGTGTCCAGGATTCCCTGCCTTCCAGGCTCTTCACAGTAACGTCGATGGGTGGGCATACACAAATGGTGACTCCTTGCTTGCTGGATCAGCAGCGGGACATCTGACTCTAATCCCCTTTGTAACCTCCTCTGCAGATAGAATTCTTTAAGGTGAAAACATGCCCAGCAACTTTTTAATTACATTAAGAAAATACTTGCCCCAAGCACCTACCATGGACCAGGCACAGTGGCGAGCCCAGCCGGCTTGACCATTTGTCCTAAGGAACCACCACCCAGAAGCAAGGTCGACCAGGAAACAGGCGATTCCAGGGCAGGTGATCCGTGATCTAACAGAGGTAGTGCTGGGGTGTGGGTCCCAAAGAAGGGTCAAATCTCCTGGATTTGAGGAGCAGGGAAAACTTTTTGAAGGGAAGATGTCTCTACTGAGACCTCCAACTCCTTTCAAAGAAGAGTTTATTTCACGGCCCCGTAATTTAGTCTGAAATCCTTAGAGCATTAATAATAGCTCTATTCTGACTGGGCACGGTGGCTCACTCCTGTAATCCCAGCACTTGGGAGGCCAAGGCAGATGGATCACTTGCACCAAGGAATTTGAGACCAGCCTGGCCAACATGGCGAGACCCTGCCGCTATTAAAAATACAAAATTAGGCTGGGTGCACTGGTTCATGGCTGTTATCCCAGCACTTCAGGAGGCCGAGGCAGGTGGATCACCTGAGGTCAGAAGTTCAAGACCAGCATGACCAATATGGAGGAACCCCATCTCTACTGAAAATACAAAATTAGCTGGGCGTGGTGGCACATGCCTGTAATCCCAGCTACTTGGGAGGCTGAGGCAGATGAATCATTTGAACCTGGGAGGCGGAGGTTGCAGTGAGCCGAGATCGCACCATTGTACTCTAGCCAGGGCAACAAGAGCGAAACTCCGTCTCAAAAAAACAAAAACAAAAACAAACAAAAATTAGCTGGGTGTGGTGGCAAACACCTGTAAACCCAGCTACTTGGGAGGCTGAGGCAAGAGAACTGCTTGAACCCAGGAGGCGGAGGTTGCAGTGAGCTGAGATCATGCCACTGTACTCCAGCCTGAGTGACAGAGCAAGACTTGTCTCAAAACAAAAAACAAATCAGGCCGGGCGCGGTGGCTCAAGCCTGTAATCCCAGCACTTTGGGAGGCCGAGACGGGCGGATCACGAGGTTAGGAGATCGAGACCATCCCAACATGGGCTAACATGGTGAAACCCCGTCTCCACTAAAAAATACAAAAAACTAGCAGGGCGAGGTGGCGGGCGCCTGTAGTCCCAGTTACTCGGGAGCCTGAGGCAGGAGAATGGCGTGAACCCGGGAGGCGGAGCTTGCAGTGAGCTGAGATCCGGCCACTGCACTCCAGCCTGGGCGACAGAGCGAGACTCCGTCTCAAAAAAAAAAAAAAAAACAAAAAAAACAAACCAAGAATAGCTCTATTCTGAAGCAGTGCATCTCAAACATACTGAATTCCAAACCTTACTATGTTTTACTAACTGCCATTTTGGTTTATCTCTGCCACGGTTCTGTTCTGTGCAGAATGGAGAGCCTGCAGTTTCAGATGTAGGGGACAGATGTGACAATTCTGAGTGTGTCCTTTTCCTTTTGGACTGTGGGCTCAGCCCAGAGCGTGGGCCTTGCTCTGAATGCAGCATTCTACAAACGGCAGGTCCTGAAATTAAGCAGTTGAGGGGGTTGCATGGAATTGATCTCCCACAAATGCATGCACACATGCACACGATAACCCAGCACTGAGCTGGAGTGTGTGCCTGTGCAGGTGAGGTCGGTGTCTTCATGGTGACTTCCTTATTTAATCTTCTCTGTGATAGTTAACAACTCTGTGAAACAGGGAGTATTGTCCCCAGTGTTTATAGATGGGAAAAGTAAGACTCAAAGTGACTAGCCCAGGGTGGAAGAAGCACAAAGGGCAGCAGCAGGATCCCAGCCAGTCTGCATATGAGGACTCCTCACCTTCTCCCTCCAGGGGAAGTGAGGCCACGGACTTTTTTTTTTTTTTTTTTTTTTTATCCTGAAGCAGATTAAGATGAGAAGGCCAAGGACTTAATGTACCCGAGTTTCATGGTGGTCTCTGCTTCCTCTCCCAGTCGTCCAAGGCCTTGCCATTTCCGTGTGTGTGAGATCCCAGGAGGGAAAGGGAAAGAAAGAAGGGAGAGAAAGGGGTTTGTTGAAGTTGTTCTTTGGTCACTGCCCTGGAGAGTGGCACCTAGGAGAAGGGAAGTCTCTATAATTTGGAATTTCAGCTTTTTCCTTCTTTTTTTTCATGTTTCTTTTTTTTTCTTTCTTTCTTTCTTCTTTTTTTGGAGACAGAGTCTTACTCTGTTGTCCAGGCTGGAGTGCAGTGGCACAATCTCGACTCACTGCAACATCCACCTCCTGGGTTCAAGCAATTATCCTACCTCAGCCTCCCAAGTAGCTGAGATTATAGGCACCTGCCACCATGCCCCGCTAATTTTTCGTATTTTTTGTGGAGACGGGGTTTCACCGTGTTGGCCAGGCTGGTCTTGAACTCCTGACCTCAAGTGATCTGCCCACCTCGGCCTTCCAAAGTGTTGGAATTACAGGTGTGAGCCACCATGCCCTGCTCGCTTTTTCCTTCTTCAATCCTACTGGATAGACAGGTGATTCCGACATGGAGCTCATTTATGAATGGATTCTTCAGGCAGTCATCTGAGGAGGGGGCTGTATCTTACTTACTCTAGGAATGAGGCTTCTTATCTCTGGGAGCCAGGACCTCAGGAATCAAAATCAGCCGCATGCAGCAGCCTCAGCCCAGCACTCACTCCACAAACGTCTGCCAATGTGCTGCCAGGTGCCAGACGCTGTTCTGGGCAGGGAGGGGCCTGGTCTGGGTCCTGCCCTCTGAGACTCATAGTGCACCTGCAGCCTCAGGTACTGGCCCTGACAGGAAGGAGGGAGGAAGCCCAGGCTCCTCAGCATGGCTGCTGTTTCCCCGAGAGCTCGCCCAGTTCTGCGCACAGGAAGTTCACGGTAGTGGAGATAACCCAGGGACAAAACATCATAGGAAGTGGGTTTTGTGGTGAGAGACAGTGAAGCACTGAGCTGTGAACCTCAGGGGGGCCCCGAGCACTACAAAGCCCTTCTCCCATGCCTTCCTTCCAGTCTGGCGAGGCCAGACCCAGGGATTCTCAGCCCGAGAGGCTCCCAGTCTCTGGCCTCAAGCCCTTCTAGGGAGACAACTCCCCTCAGCAATGCCCCTCATGATACTCCTCCACCTGTCCCACCCCCAGGCCTACTGGATGGACCCAGAACTGAGAAGACCGGAGCTGAGCATGGCTGCACCGGTGAGCCCAGCCACACTCTCATGTCCCCGTGGTGACAGCCTTCCAACTTAGGTTCAACACTCCAGCACCTCAACCAGCTTCAATCCTCAAAACTCAAGTCCACAAGACCCCTGGGACCCCAACACAGACACTGCACTCAGTTCCATGATCTGAAATATCATCTATATGCAGATGACTCCTGGGGCTTCCTTCCTGACCTTGCCATCTTCAATTGGATGTGGAACAAAATGGAAAATTCAACATATGCCCAAAACGGGCTCTGGATTTCCCCCGCAAATCTGCCCCCGCCAGTCTCCCTCATGTCAGTACACGGTGCCAGCATCCCTCCAGCTGCTCTAACCTGGGAGTCATGCTAGATTCCCCCCTGCTCTCCCCTTCCACAATCGGCACATCTGCAGGTACTGCCAGCTCTCTCTCTCATCCCCACAGTCACTCCAGCAATCATGTCTGAACTGCTCTCCTCTTCTATACCAGTCTCCTCAATCTATTCTTGACACGGCAGCTACTGTGAGAAGCAGAATTCTCTCTAAAAATCATCAATCAGATCATGTCACTACAGCGGCTTCAAATTGTACTTAAATCCATGGTGTTTCCTTATGGAAAGGTATGATGGTTCCTTAAAAAAAACTAAAGATAGAATTACCATATGATCCAGCAGTTCCACTGTTGGACATATACCCTGAAGAACTGAAAGCAGGGGCTTGGATATTTGCATACCAGTGTCACAGCAGCATTAGTCACATAGCCAAAGGCGGAAACAGCCTCAGTGTCCATCAGCGAATGAATGGACAAACAAAATGTGGTGTATACATACAACAGAATATTATTCAGCCTTAAAAAGTAAATTCTGGGCCAGGCTTGGTGGCTCATGCCTGTAATCTCAGCACTTTGGGAGGCCAAGGTGGGTGGATCACCTGAGGTTGGGAGCTGGAGACCAGCCTGGCCAACATGGAGAAACCCCGTCTCTACTAAAAATTCAAAATGAGCCGGCACACGCCTGTAATCCCAGCTACTTGGGAGACTGAGGCAGGAGAATTGCTTGAACCCAGGAGGTGGAGGTTGCGGTGAGCTGAGATTGCGCCATTGCACTCCAGCCTGGGCAACAAGAGTGAAACTCCATCTCAAAAAAATAAAAAATAAAGTAAATTCTGACAGATGTTACAACATGGATGAATCTTGAAGGCATTATGCTAAGTAAAATAAGCCAGTCACAAAAGGACAAATACTGTATGATTCCACTTACGATAATCAAATCCATAGAGACAGAAAGTAGAATGGTGGTTGCCAGGGGTTGCTGGGAGGGCAGTGTGGAGAATTCATGTTTAATAGGTACAGAGTTTCAGTTTGGGATGACAAAAAGCAAGTTCTGAGCTGGGTGTCGTGACTCACGCTTGTAATCCTAGCACTTTGGGAGGCTGGGAGTTCAAGACATGCCTGGTCAACATGGTGAGACCCCATCTCATTAAAAAAGGAAAAAAAAAGTTCTGGGGATGGGTAGTGGTGATGGTTGCACAATAACGTGAATGCATTTAAAATCAATAAACTGGACTTAAAACAGTGAACATGATACATTTTATGTCGTGTACCTTTTACTACATACACACATGAAAAATCCAAACACTGCCCGTGACTTAGAGTTCTCACAATTTGGTCCCGCTAGCCTTTTAAAAAATTATTATTATTATTATTTGAGATGGAGTTTTGCTCTTGTTGCTCAGGCTGGAGCACAATGGTGTGACCTGAGCTCACTGCAACCTCCACCTCCTGGGTTCAAGCAATTCTCCTTCCACAGCCTTCTGAGTAGCTGGGATTACAGGTGCCCATCACCATGCCTGGCTGATTTTTGTATTTTTAGTAGAGAGGGGGTTTCCTCATGTTGGCCAGGCTGGTCTCAAACTCCTGACATCAAGTGATTTGCCTGCCTCAGCCTCTCAAAGTGCTGGAATTACAGGCGTGAGCCATGGGCCCGGCTCCTTACATCCACTCCACCAGCACTCTTTCTGCTCCCTGGCTTACTTTGTTTAAGCCACACTGCCTTCTTTTTGCCTCATTAACAAGTCAAGCCTCAGGCCTCTGTGTTGGCTGCTCCCTGTACTAAGAGTAGCCTTTCCTGGCAAAAAGAGCTCCCTAATTACTCACTCACTAGCCCGTTGCCCTGCATTCTTTTCTTTTTTTCCCTCTAATTTAGGTAAGCTGATGGAGTGTGCCAGACAGGGAGGGAACCCTGGCTGCTGACTTAGCCACTCAGGAATGAGGTTTATGCCCTGGTTCTGACTCAGAGGTGGGGAAGAAAAAGCCCCCCAGCTCGGCACGGGGTCTCCTCCCCCATAGTATCAAATGCCCTCAGACTCACTCTCAGAGGGCTGCTGCTGGGTGCCTGGAGTGGAGGACAGAGAGAGGGGACATTGTATTTCGGCAGAGACAGTCCTGTTTGTGTGTGTGTGTAATGAGAGCTGGTTAATCTGATCAAACAGTCAAACGTGTAGGAAATTTTATCCCACTGTGGATGGCAGAGATTTCTGACCATGGATCTGAGTTGTTTTTTTTTTTTCTCCTTTCCTCACTGAACTGAATGTTGCTTAAAGTATCTCTCGCGTCTGAAAGCCCTCTGGGTAGGGTTGTTTATCTTAGGGTCCACAAATTCCCTGGAATTAAATGCAAAAATGTGGCTGTTGCATATTGTTGTGGGCAGTGGTGCACTATTCTAGGGATTTTAACAGATTCTCAAAGGATGCCAGGACCCAGAAAAACAAGAATAACTAGCTTAGGTTTTTCAGGCAGGTGATTGTTTTGTTTCTCGTTTTGAGACAGAGTGTTACACTGTCACCCATACTGAGTATAGTGACATGATCAGGGCTCACCACAACCTCGACCTCCTGAGTTCAGGTGAGCCTCCCACCTCAGCCTCTCGACTAGCTGGGACCACAGGCACATACCACCATGCCCACCTAATTTTTTATTTTTTTGTAGAGACAGGGTCTTACTATGTTGCCCAGGCTAGTCTTGAACTCCTGGGCTCAAGTGACTTTCCCACCTCAGCCTCCCAAAGTGCTGGGCTTATAGGTGTGAGCCAGTGTGCCCTGACCATGCAGGTGATTTAGAGATGCTGGAATTGGCCTTAGGAGAGAATTGGCCTTAGAAGAGAATACAGGGCAACAAGTCCAGGACAGCCAGAGAGAAGGTGAACATTGTGTATGGTGGCCTGCTAGGGGCAGGCGCTCTGGAGGGGCTACTGGGGCTATTGCCAACTCTGCCCTACTGAACACAGGCTGCTCTGCCTGTTAGATGCTGCCTGTGCCAGCCTGGCATTATGTCACTTGTCTAGCTAGTTAGACAAGTTGCCTACCTGGGCACTTGTAGCTCATGGACTCACAAAATTTGGGGTGATAAGTTAATAGTTTAGAACCCCCATGCCCAAGGCTATGGGAGCCCACCTCTTGCATCAGTGTGACCTGGATGTGAGACACGAAGTCAAAGGAGATCACTTTGGAACTTTAAGGCTTAATGAGT
The DNA here is from genome assembly GCF_008728515.1 of Papio anubis. Classification (NCBI taxonomy): domain Eukaryota; kingdom Metazoa; phylum Chordata; class Mammalia; order Primates; family Cercopithecidae; genus Papio; species Papio anubis. Next base: position 46,198,540 of record NC_044984.1, read on the forward strand.
GCCCTATTGGATTTTGGACTTGCATGGGGCCTGTAGCCCCTTTGTTCTGGCCAATTTCTCCCATTTCAAATGGGTGTATTTACACAATGCCTGTGCTTCCATTGTATCTAGGAAGTGACTAACTTGCTTTCGATTTTACAGGCTCATAGGGAAAGGGACTTGTCTTGTCTCAGATGAGACTTTGGACTTGGACTTTTGGGTTAATGCTGGAATGAGCTAAGACTTTGGGGTGACGGTTGGAAAGGCATGATTGTGTTTTGAAATGTGAGGACATGAGATTTGGGAGGGGCTAATGGTGAAATGATATGGTTTGGCTGTGTCCCCACCCAAATCTCATCTTGAATTGTAGATCCCGTAATCCCCACATGTGATAGAAGGCACCCAGTGGGAGATAATTGATTCATGGGGCAGTTTCCACCATGCTATCCTTGTGATAGTAAGTTTTCACGAGATCTGATGGTTTTATAAGGGGCTTCCCCTTTTGCTTGGCTTTCATTCTTCTCTCTCCTGACGCCTCATGAAAAGGACATGTTTGCTTCCCCTTCTGCTATGATTATAAGTTTCCTGAGGTCTCCCCAGCCCTGCAGAACTGTGAGTTAATTAAACCTCTTTCCTTTATAAATTACCCAGTCTTGGGTATGTTCTTATAGCAGTGTGAGAATGGACTAATACACTCCAGTACAAGGGATTCAGGTGAAAGAGCTTCCAAAGCATGGGTAGCATAGGGTTAGGAGGAGAAAGTTAATGAAAGAACCCGGTTTGAGAGGAAGGATCACTAATATGCTTGCTTCCATTCCATACAAGCTTTCCATTTCTACAAAGATTCCCTAGAGACCACTGCCACACTCCTCTCATCTCTGCCAAACTCTTCACTCTTCCCTTTCCAGAAGCCTAATCTATACATTCCTTATCCACCAAACCCTGTCATTGCATCCCTGATACTTGCTTGCCTTGATTTATTTATTTATTTTTTTTAGAGACTGGGTCTCACTCTGTTGCCTAGGCTGGAGTGCAGTGGTGTAGTCAAAGTTCACTGCAGTCTCAAACTCCTGGGCTCAAGCAATCCTTCCACCTCAGCCTTCCATGTAGCTGGGACCACAGGCACATGCCACTGTGCGCAGCTAACTTTTCTATTTTTTGTAGAGATGGGGTCTTGCTACATTGTCCAGGCTGGTCTTGAACTCCTGGTCTCAAGCAATCCTCCTGTCACGGCCTCCCAAAGTTCTGGGTTTATAGGCATGAGCTACTGTGGTTGGCCAATTTTACTTTATTTGTATCTCTTTTAGAGACAAGGTCTCACTCTGTCATCCATGCTGGAGTGCAATGGTGCAATCACAGCTCACTGCAGCCTCGACTTCCTGGGGTCAAGTGATCTTCCCACCTCAGCCTCCCAAGTAGCTGGGACCACAGGCATATACCACTATGCCTGCTAATTTTTCATTTTTATAGAGATGGGATTTTGTTATGTTGCCCGGGCTGGTCTTACCTTGCTTTGTAAGTGCTGCCAAGTGTCTGTCTTCCCTGGGAAGATGTGAGCTCCCTGAAGAAATGAACTCAACAGGGCTCACACTCAGCCCTTCCTTCCACTGCCTTCCACAGCCCTAGTCCTCTTTTCAGCAACACCCCTAACCTAGAGGCAGGAGGGAGGCTAGGGGAGGACAAGGACAGGAAGCAGCTCTACTGGAGTGGCCCTAGCACTTACGCTGGAAAGTGTGGAGTCAGTTCCTGCCCTCACTATTGGGAGTTTGAGCACAGGAGGTCAACCTGGGGGAGCCCCAGATACCACATGCCTCCTGCAAGGAAGATTCAGCTTCTGGAGAGTCTCAGCCTAATGGTGCCTCAGTCCCACAGCCCTTCCTAGTTCCGGCCCCATCATTTCCTACTCTCAAGTGAGTGTAAGAACTTCCTCTTCAGACTCTGAGTCCTCTGCCTCTCTTCCTGCCGATTATCCTCCTCCAAAGCTGACATCCTTCTGAAACGAGGTCACAATCCAGATGAAGCACTTTCAACGACTCCTTCTTACTTTCTAAATAAATGCTTTTAGCATGACATGAATGTCAATTCAACTTTTTTTTTTTTTTTTTTTGAGACAGGGTCGTGCTCTGTCTCAGCCTCCCAAGTAGCTGGAACTAAAGGCACATGCCACCATGCTCGGCTAATTTTTGTAATGTTTATAGAGACAAGGTCTCGACATGTTCCCCAGGCTGTCTCGAACTCCTGGGCTCAAGTGATCCACCTGCCTCGGCCTCCCGAAGTGCTGGGATTACAGGGGTGAGCCACTGTCCCTGCCCAATTTAACATCTTTTAAGTCTTATTTCCTATAACAAACCTAAGCTTCAGCCACACCAGATCTCTTTAACAAACACATTCATGTCTCTAAGACTGTGCTTATGCCATTCTCTTGCGGGAATGTCCTTCATCCACTCTTCTCTCCTAGACACTCATCCTTTAAGGCCCAGCTCCAATCTGGCCTCCACTCAGACCAGCCCTAGCCACCCCAGGCAGAAATGGAACCTCCTGGCTACATACTCCATGGCGCATTGCTCCTGTACCATGAATAAAATGGAACGCATGCTTGTGACACTCTTACCTGGTGCCAGCCATTCTGTAGCACATGAATCTCATTTATGACCTATCTCAGATCCCTCCCCCACCATGTAAGGGACTCAACTGCTCTTTTTTTTTTTTGAGACGGAGTCTCGCTCTCGGTTCACTGCAACCTCTGCCTCCTCCTGGGTTCAAGCGATTCTCCTGCCTCAGCCTCCCGAGTAGTTGGGATTACAGGCTCACACTGCCACACCTGGCTAATTTTTGTATTTTTAGTAGATGCGGGTTTTCACCATGTTGGCCAGGCTGTCTCAAACTCCTGACCTTAAGCAATCTGCCCACTTCGGCCTCCCAGAGTGCTAGGATTACCGACGTGAACCACCACGCCCAGCCCTTTTTTTGTTTTGTGTTTTTGAGATGGAGTCTCACTCTGTCGCTCAGGTAGGAAAGCAGTGGTGCCGTCTTGGCTCACTGCAGCCTATGCCTCTTGGGTTCAGGTGATTCTCGTGCCTCAGCCTCCCGAGTAGCTGGGACTACAGGCGCACACCACCACACCCGGCTAATTGTTTTTTGTATTTTGGCGTTTCACCATGTTGGCCAGGCTGGTCTCAAACTCCTGACCTCAAGTGATCTGCCCGCTTCAGCCTCCCAAAGTGCTGAAATTACAGGTTTGAGCCACCATGCCCCATCTGCCCCCATTTTTTGAAGAGGAAACAGGTTCAGGGAGATCAAATGCTTGTCCAAGGTCACAGAGCTAAGAAGGGTCAGAGCTGGGATTTGAATTCCTGGGTGTTGGACTCTGCAGTCCATGCCTTTTCACACCTGTTACAGGTGCATCACTGCCACAGCACTGTGGCTAGCGTTGTAAGAGGCTTCTGGCTGGGCACGGTGGCTCACGCCTGTAATCTCAGCACTTTGGGAGGCCGAGGCAGGCAGATCATCTGAGTTCGGGAGTTCAAGACCAACCTGACCAACATGGAGAAACCCCATCTCTATTAAAAATACAAAATTAGCCAGGCGTGGTGGCGCATGCCTGTAATCCCAGCTACTCAGGAGGCTGAGGCAGGAGAACCGCTTGAACCTGGGAGGCGGAGGTTGTGGTGAGCCGAGATTGCACCATTGTACTCCAGCCTGGGCAACAAGAGCGAAACTCCATCTCAAAAAAAAAAAAAAAAAGAGGCTTCTGACCTATGGGGGCTTTTAGTATTTTCAGGGCAGGGTCTGTCTCCTTTGTCATGGCATCCCCTCTGCCTGGGTCAGAGGCAGGCACACAGTACTCAGTAGATGTTTGTGGAATTGAAGACTGGAAGTTTCGTGAGGCCCCAGTTATCTATCAACAGCTATGGCAAAAAGGGCTGGTTGGGGAGTCTTCAAGAGCAGAGAGTGGCCCAGCAGGTAGGAAACAGAGGCGAAGCCCTGTCCCTACCCTCTGCCCTGGCTCTCCCAGCATTTCTGAGTTAGGGTTGGCCTTGGCAGTGTTCAGGGAGGGAGTCTTGAAGCCAGAGCTGAAAAGCTCTTGGAGCTCTTTGGCTGAGGCATGAAGGAAGCATGGTCTACCTGCCCCTACCTGACTTCTTCCTGCTCCTGGCCTTTAAGATGAGCTGTAACGCCAGGCAACAGGCTCTGAGGTGGTGCCTGCTCCCTTGAAAGGACCTGTCCTCCTCCTTTGAGTGCCCAGGGGAGACCCCGGCCCCCTCCTCTGGGCCCCTCCAGCCTCACCCTCAGTGCTGGCATCATCCACCAATATGATCTCTTTGAGCAAGATGGCAGGGGTGGTGTGTAGGACGCTGTACACTGTTCGCAGCAGCGTGGACCAGGCCTCATTGTGGAACACAATGATGACGCTGGTGGTGGCCAGTGGGGGGCAGCGCCGGAACTTCTGGTCCACACACCTGGAAGTATGAAAGTACGGACAAAGTTCTCCTGGTCCCTGGGAGTGCCAGGTGTGGGGAGCGCCCTGTCCAGAGAGTCCCCCAAACCATCCTCCACTCCTCTGAACCACAGCCTACATTCTCTGTAGCAGGTGGAAACAGCTGCTCCCTGTTCCTGTCTCCCCCGCTATATGCCACCCACCCTGAGCCTCTGCACAGGTTCTAGCCAAACCACTCCAAAATCCATCCCCACAGAGCTGGCTCAGTGCCCCAGCTGTGATGCTGAGGCTCCTCCACCCTCTTCCCTCATCTGCTATCTGCTCTCAGGCTAGGAGTTCCCAGGGCTGGCTCTCTTCCTCTGTAATATATGAACTGCATAAAATGTAATCCAATGCAGAGGTCCCAGAGGGGTAGGTAATAAAGGCCAAATTTGACATCTGAGAAAAGTGACTATGATTTCCATACTCAATGAGAAGAAAGGCCTCTTCCCTTTACAGCGTACAGTTCCTCTCCAATCCATTTTCTCATTAACTCCCTGTGATCTGACACCACCATCACAAACAGTCAATTTCCTGAGACCTTTCTTCCATCCTTATCCTCTCCAGCCACTCTGAGGCACTTGACCACGCTGCTACCTTCTTGACACTCCATCTCAGGGTGGGGGTGGGAAGGTGTGAATCTTGGATCTCAAGGAATCATGTGACCTCACACCCTTTCCTTGACCTCCTCTGCTGGTCAGAGGATTTCTTGGGGACCCTCCAGAGAGATTCCCCAGCTTCCTCCACTGGCTCTTGTCACACCCAGTGCTCTTCTCTCTCTCTTTTTTGAGGCAGAGTCTTGTTCTGTCGCCCAGGCTGGAGTGCAGTGATATGATCTTAGCTCCCTGCAACCTCCACCTCCCAGGTTCAAGCAATTCTCGTCCTTTAGCCTCCCAAGTAGCTGGGATTACAGGCACCCACTACAATGCCAAGCTAACTTTTTAGTATTTTTAGTAGAGACAGGCTTTCACCATGTTGGCCAGGCTGGTCTTGAACTCCTGGCCTCAAGTGATCCGCCTGCCTTCGCCTCCCATAGTGCTGGGATTATAGGCATGAGCCACTGCGCCTGGCCCCAGTGCCCTTCTCTGCTGAGGAATTCCTGATAGCTTCAAGTGGCCCCTTATTCTAGAACTATAATACTTGGCTCAAGTCTCAAGAACCTCAGGTTCACAGCCCTAAAGACTCATGAATCTGGGGATGAGGGCTGCCATTTGAGAGAAGGCCAAATAGGGTATAATACTTGAGCTGGAAAAGACAAAGTCTAAGTGGGGAAGATACACTGTCTTTAACTTGAGGATCATGGGAATGCAGCCATGGGGGCGTTAGAGGGAGGGGGCTGCCACTCAAAGATCTAAGTGATATCTCATCGTGCAAGATTGAGGCTATAAACAACTTAAAATAAAGGTTGGAATCAATTCGCGGCCTTGCGGACCTTCACTGGAGGAAACCAGGTGTTAGGATATTCCTGACCACCAGGGCTGCTGTTAAGAAATGCCCCAGCTCCAAACAGCTCAGCATTCGAGTCCCACAGTCTCTGGGGCAGGCCTCAGTAGAGGAGAAAGCTACTGAAGCCACCGCTTGGTATCAGGTCTCCCCAGTCACCCCGGGTCAGGTCCTGGTGCCAGGCTGAGTTCCTTCTTCTGCATCATCTCACTTTCATGATTGCATTTCACTCTTACAGGTCTCCTTGGACCTCTGGCCTGACCATAATACCCTTGAACCACAACCCCTGGGATCAGCATAGTTGTTCTGGGAAAGAAGTGAGGCACAGAGGAGATCTTTGCCCATATTATAAAATTCCCTTCAACTCTTTCTCTGGCCCTTGACCTGTGGCCCTGGCCATACCAGTCACACCTTTAGCAAAGCCCTGGTCTCCCCACAAGGACTCTGGGCGCTACTTACTCAGGTGGTCGGGTGTCTGGCCCTAGGGACCTCTGCAGGGAGATCCGATCGCTGGCAAAGGCATTGAAGCAGTGCTTCTTATAGCCTTCTTCCTTTTCCTGGGTCTCTAGGGGGGTCCACTTGCTCTTCTGAAATGCTTTTCCATCTGCCCCAGGGGCATTGGGATCCTGTGGTGGCCGTTCCCAGAAGGGCTTTAGTTCAGCTGGGGTATAGAACCCAGGGAGGCAGGACTGGTTTATGGAGAACAGAGTTGGCTGGGCTTCTGGAGCCCTGATTTGGAGCTTGGGCATTGAATCTCTAAGGTTGTTCATGGCCTCCAGCATGATGTCCAGGACGTGATCCTTCCGGCTCACCAGGGACTTCAGCCACGGCTTCTCTGTGGCCTCCTCCCTGTTGCTCACGTCCCTATGCAGGAGGAAGAGGAAGAACACAAAGGTGCAGCCCACTATGGCCAGGCGCAGGGGCGTGTGGTGTCTGCGGAGGAGCCTCATCCTCCAGAACCAAGAGGGACCCCAGCTGCGTCAGCTCCGAGTCCTGAGCCCAACCCTGGAAATAGCTTGATACGTTGTGGTGGCCACAAGCTGGGGCCTCAGCCTGAGAAAGGAGGGGACGAGAGAGAGAAGTGAGTCAAGACAGAGTAAGGAGGGAGTCAGGCGCTTGGGGTTCGAGGCCGGGCTCCGTTGCTGAGTGGTGGCATCACCTTACCAGCCACAACTTTCCCGTATCTGCATTTCCTTCATCCGTAAAATGAGAAGACTGGAGGCCGTGTTTCTTTCCTGCCCTAAGATCCTAATATGCATGGATCTAGAGTCACTGGAACACTGAAACACTACATGAGATTTAATCGTTAAACTCATGAGATTTAATCATTATAACTGCTTTGGGAAACAACTTGGTATTATCAAGAAAAATTTAAAATGAACACAGCCTGGGCCAGCAATTCCACTCCTTGTTTCATATCCCAGACAAACTCTGGTACATGCAAACCAAGAGGTATGTACAAGAACATTTAAGCCAACACTGACTAAAATGGCAACAAACTGGTAAAACCTTTAAGTCCACCAGCAGAATGAATAAATAAAGTGCAAAATACCCATACCATGCAGTGCTCTACGGTGATGACCAAGAATGAACCACTTCTCCGTGCAACAATGTGGATGTGTTGTTGGGTGAAAAAAGCAAGTGACAAAATGATACGTACAGTATGATTCCACTTATAGAAAATGTAAAAACATGCTAAAATTAAACAATATCTTGTTCATGAATACAAATATGTGATAAAGCTATAAAGAAAGCTAAAGAAGACCAGCCTGGCCAACATGATGAAACCTCGTCTCTACTAAAAATGCAAAAATTAGCCGGGGCATGGTAGCACATGCCTATAATCCCAGCTACTAGGGAGGCTGAGGCAGGAGAATCACTTGAACCCAGGAGGCAGAAGTTGCAGTAGGCTGGGATCATGCCACTGCACTCCAGCTTGGGCAACAGAGCAAGACTCCGTTCCCCCCTGAAAAAAAGAAAGCGAAAGAAATGATATAACCAATTTCTGAAGATGAAGAAAAAGGTACAGGATTAGCGATGGGTAACAGGGGACTTCAAAGTGTTTTTTTTTTGGAAGTGGATGGTGGCTGCTGGTGGATTGTAATTCTTTATACCCTATACATATTTTATAAATATTTATTGGCCGAGCATGGTATAATCCCAGCACTTTGGGAGGCTGAGGTGGGAGGATCGCTTGGGCCTAGGAGTTCAAGACCAGTCTGCTCAACGTATTGAGAGCCCATTTCAACTAAAAATTTTAAAAATGAGCGAGGTATAGTGGTGCATACTGTAGTCCTAGCTGCTTGGGAGGCTGAAGCAGGAGGACTGCTGGAGCCTAGCGGGTTAAGGCTGCAATGAGCTATAATCGCACCACTGCTCTTCAGCATGGGTGACAGAGAGATTCTGTCTCTAAAAAAATAAATAAAAGTTATCTGTATCTACTTAAAAATTTAACAGAAACCTAAGATTTCACGACAACACATTCCGGGCAGGGCTGGGCATGGGCGTTCACCAGCCTCCACCCCCAGGCATGTGGATCTACGCCCTAGAGGATGAATGCTTGCAGAACTTTCTGTGCAGAGTTCTGGACACATAAGCTCACTGATTAGGCACTGGACATTGGTGGCAAGGGACCTGGGCACAAATTCCAGTTCTTCCTCTTCTAGTAGTAGCACCTACCTCCTAGGGTTGTTATAAGGATTATGTTCCTTCCCCGCAGAACTCGTGGACAAAGCTTTGCAGTCTCTGCACATGGTAAGTTCCCACAAAGTGTTAGTTTTGATCATTAGCAGCTGTGTGACCCTTGGGTGATTTACTTAATCCCTCTAAACCTCAGTTTCCTCATCTATAAAGTGGGGGCAACTAATACCTAACTCATAGGGTTGTGTGGGAGGATTAAATCAGATAATGTAGGTAAAATGCTTGGCAGAGCACCTGTCATACTAAGCCCTCAATAAATGGTATCATTTATTTCTCTTATTATAATAAACCCCTGCTTCACTTCCCAGCAGTTACCCTCAAGCACCTGGCCCTTGGCCAAAGCCACGTTCATTACTCCCTGCATATTTTGCTTAAAAATAACTCTGGTTGGCCAGGCGCGGTGGCTCAAGCCTGTAATCCCAGCACTTTGGGAGGCCGAGGCGGGTGGATCACTAGGTCAGGAGATCGAGACTATCCTGGCTAACATGGTGAAACCCCGTCTCTACTAAAAATACAAAAAACTAGCTGGGCGTGGTGGCGGGCGTCTGTAGTCCCAGCTACTTGGGAGGCTGAGGCGGGAGAATGGCGTGAACCCGGGAGGCGGAGCTTGCAGTGAGCCGAGATCACGCCACTGCACTCCAGCCTGGGAGACACAGCGAGACTCCATCTCAAAAAAAAAAAAAAAAAAAAAAACTCTGGTTGAACTATTTAGCGCCTATTGTTTAAATGCACAAGCTCCCGCCTGTGGAGAGGCCTGGTGTCAGACCTTGGGAGTATTTGGCCATCATGATCTCAAGTGGGGAGCTGGATTCACTCTGGACTGGGGTAGAAATGTGGCTTCTTTTATAACATCAGATTCAGCAGCACCATCAAAAATCAAACAAAAGAAATCTCTTGGAGCATCTATTTTATATTAACTAATGTCTAGGAGATAGGAGAGATTTGTTTATTCCACCAGTATTTACTGAATAACTGCCTCTATAGGTACTCTGCAAGAGGCAGGGGACACAGAGAAGTGCAAGGCCAGCCCTCAAGGATCCTACAGTCAATTGGGGGCATCAGATTTTAAACAGAGATTACCCTGCGAGAAGCAGAATGAAAGAGGTACCCTTGAGTGCTGAAGGAGACGGCATGCAGGAAACACAGCAAATGGGGGAGGGCAACATCTGTGAACAAATCTCACGGGGGCAGAAACTTGGGCCGAGCACTAACCGGCGAGTAGGAGTCAGCGAGGCGAGGTGAGCACATTTCAGGCAGAAGGCACAGTACCTGCAAAGATCTAGAGGTGGGAGACAGCAGAGCCAGTCACAGAACTGTAAGCAGTCTGGTATGGCAGGAGTAGCAGAAATCTGGCCTGCAGAGGTGGCTGAAACCAAGTCCTAAGGGCCTTGTTCATCATGCTGAGGAGCATTTGCCCTTGACCCAAGGCATGGGGAGTAATAAAGCGTTAAGCTGGGAGCCCAGCATTACAGGAAGAGCAATATGACAGCGGTGGAGGGTATCTTGGAAAGGGACCTGCTTGGCAGCTGGATGACCCATTCGGAGTCTGACCCAGGAGAGTTAGTAGCACTGTGGATGGAAGAGGGAGGGTGTGGTGCTAGGAAGACCCCCTTGGGTGATGGGGTGGGACAGTTTACCCCATCTGGTACACAGAGGGACACAAAGGCTCAATTCCTTTTCCCAAGGGATTTGAAAATCTTGTTAGAGAACGGGAACTGGCAGCACTGACCAGGTGAAGGAAGCACCTGTCCGGGGGGATTCAGGAGCAGGAAAAGGACCTTTCACTGAATACTCTTTTGTACTTTGAACCCTGACTATATTACTCATTCAAAAATGAACAAAATTAAAGCAGAATAGCACAGACAGTAAGTGCTAAGCTGAGAGAGGTGGAGTTCCCTGTGGGCTCGAAGAAGGCTTCGGGGAGGAAATGGGGATTCAGTGCAGCAGGAGTTTCTTGTCACAGAGGTTGAGCTATGCTGGGGCTAGCACAGGGGATTCACTTGAGCTAGACACCTCATCCATTCTGGAACTGTCCTGGCTAAGCCCACACAGAGGCCTACAGAATGGGGGAGTGTTGGCCATGACAGCTTTGAACCGTCCCTGCAGGCTGCATCTTTTCCTGCTACTTTCCATCTACCTTCCCACTCCAGCAAGAAAGAGGGAGCACAGTTAGAAACAAAGGCGTGGTAACATTGTAGTTACTAGCTGTTGCCAGCGCTCAAGATTCACCCCCTCCAGGAAGGCCTCCTGACTGACTCACTCAGAATCATCCAGGTTACTCCAACTCCTTTATCCTGGCACTGCCTCGTGGTCCCTCGCAGCAGGGTCTGTCTTTGCTTCTTTTATTTTCCCTGGAGAAAGAAATCTAGAGTTAAATTGAGCTCTTCCTAGGCATCTAATCTCTTGATCCCATCTGGCTGCCTGAAGCTCTGTCTCTCTGAAACCTGCAGTTCCTCAAGGTACTAACCACATCCTGAACTGAAATGAGACACCTGGGATTAGATTTGGTGGTGAGGCACTCGTTCCCTAGTTTGTTTGCTTAGCATGAGGGCAACAGGAAAGAGTCCCTTAAGAGACACAGAATCTAGTGCAAGCCACAGGACTTTGGGGTTAAGGATTTTTGCTCCCTGTGTAGGAGATGATTCCCAGAAGTATGGTTAGCAAGGTCCTGGAGGTCGCCCCTCCGCCAGCCTTGGAGAAAGAATAGCTGCTATTCTTTGCTATTCTTTCAAGTACAGAGCTTCACGAGATCTACCCCTAGTGTCTTGTGTATCTCCCTCACCTTTGGGCTCCCACACCTGGCCTCCTGCTCTCCTGGCAAGTGTGCCCGCAGCCCCCATCCACTCATTTCCCTCTTGCTGTGGCTCAGCATTTCTTCCCAAGTCTGTTTCCTCCAGCTACCCTTGGGCCTGCAACTTCTCAGACCATCCTTGGCTTTGATCCTGAGATGATGCCAGAAATCCTCTCTGAAAAGCCTGCCTAGATTGAACAAATGGGATTTGCTTCCCTGGCCCCACCGGCCAGAACACGAACTTACCTTCTCTCATTGGTGTAAGGAACTGAGGCTTTACCCAGCCCAGCTTGTATCAAACTGCTGATTACAATCCACTGTGATATTATAAAATAAATTCAGAGTGTTGCAAATCAGCATTCAAAAAATTCTTTAAAAGAACAGTTAGGACCAGGCACAGTGGCTCACACCTGAAATCCCAGCACTTTGGGTGGCCAAGGTGGGCAGATCACTTTAGTCCAGGAGTTCCAGACCAACCTGACCAACATGGTGAAACCCCGTCTCTACTAAAATTACAAAAATTAGCCAGGCATGGTGGCAGGTGCCTGTAATCCCAACTACTCAGGAGGCTGAGGCAGGAGAATCACTTGAACCTAGGAGGCGGAGGTTGCAATGAGCAGAAATTGTACCAGTGTACTCCAGCCAGAACAAGACTCTGTCTCAAAGAAATAAATAAATAAAATAAAAGATCAGTTAGCAAAAAGAGACCAGTTAGCCGGGTATGGTGGCACATGCCTGTAATCCCAGCTACTTGGGAGGCTGATGCTGGAGGATCGTTTGAGCCCAGGAGGTTGAGGCTATAGTGAGTTATGATCATGCCACTACACTCCAACCTGGGCAATAGAGCAAGACCCTGTCTCAAAAAATAAAAATAAAGAAATTTTAAAAACCCAGAATAGAATGAAAAAGAAAATATCAAAGTGCATCACGTATCACATGTAACACAGGCAAGTATTCGTTTTTTCTTTTGCTTTCTTTTTTTTTTTTGGAGACAGGGTCTCACTCTGTTCCTCAGGCTGGAGTGCAGTGGCGCAATCTCAGCTCACTGCAGCCTCGACCTCCTGGGCTCAAAGGATCCTCCTACCTCAGCCTCTGGAGTAGCTGGGACCATAGGTGCGTGTCACCACGACTGGCTAATTTTTATTTTTTTTGTAGAGATGCGGTCCCACTATGCTGCCCAGGTTGGTCTTCAACTCCTAGGCTGAAGCAATCTTCCTGCCTCGACCTCCCAAAGTGCTGGGATTACAGGTGTGAGCCATCACGTCCAGCCTGAAAAGAAAACTTTTATTTTAATGTTTGTTTCAGTCTATTAAAGATACACACTGCCTGATACAAAATTTAAATGATAAATTTGCTATTTAAAATTCGTACATCTAAAGACAAAAGAAGTTTAAATGACACAATTTTCAAATGATAGTTTTTTATGGTTTGTAGAATTTACGCTTGTAATATGGTTAAATTATAAAACTGTCCTAAGATTTTTGGGATGCTCTGTCACATATAACAAGTACCAGGTCTTGCTGTAAAAGTGTATTTCTCACTTTGGTCCAGTCATAGAAGTTTGAAAGCCAGCGACACAGTCCAAATCCCGCAGTTTATATTCTAGCCCCCCTCCAAAAAGCCTTCTCAGATCTCCCAGCAGAATTCATCTCTTCCCTGCTTTGCCCCTTAGCACCCAATTTTTATTTGTACTCCAGTCTCATCACAGCCCACCGTGTGTTTATGGACTCCGGGACCAGAGAGGCCATGCTGTTTTCAACTTTTTATCACCTGCAAAGTCTAGCACAAGTTTTACACATAGCAGGTGTTCCATAAACTGTTCTTTTTTTTTGGAGACAGGGTCTCACTCTGTTACCCAGGCTGAAGTGTAGTGGCATGAACACAGTTTTCTGCAGCCTCAACCTCCCAGGCTCAAGCAATCCTCCTATCTCAGCCTCCTGAGTAGCTGAGACTACAGAGGTCTGTGCCATCAGGCCTGGCTAGTTCCACAAACTCTTGTTAAATGAGATGAGGCTGGATGGGTTAAATGTGGAGCACTGGTTTCACTAAATGATGTTCTGAATGCACTTACTGCAAGAAGTACTTGAGTTACAGGATATTCTGCCATTACACATTAGGTTGCTGTTTTGACTAGGTCTGTCTGTGAGTCTGACACCCTCATTTTATCATCAGCAAGGCCAGAGTGGTTAGATGACTTCTCTACCAACACACGGCTAGTGGCTCCCAGGAGTAGAACCCGATCTCCCAACTCCTAGACCATTACTCTGTTTACCACACTCGTACCCTTGGAGGTTGAGTAGGGAATTTGGGGACCAGGCCTGTCCTCCCTGAGCCTCACCGACTTTACCCTTTGATCCCCTTCCTGGCATTTGCCCTCCTCCCACTCAGGGATAAAAATGCTTTAAAGATACGGAAACTGGAAGTCCCAGGCAAAGTCTTAGCTTTTGTGAATGTGAGTCAGCCATCCAGAACACGCCCTAGCTGGCCAGGTGGCCTCTCTGTAACAATGTTTCTTTCTATTTCTCAGCTGAGCTGGTCACCTCCTTAGACGTGGCAGCAGGAAGCAAGCAGTCCTCACCACAGGGATATTTGCTCAAGTTACACAGAGGAGGGCTCAATTACAAGTTTCTTTGGAAAGTGAAGACTGTCACCATCTTACCAGGCGCACAGGTGTATGGAGCTAGACATCATATTGGGGAGGGGACAGGTCAATTTCACGCTACTGGTGGGGGAAATGGGGCTGAGACGCTGTTTGGCCAAATGACTGTCCTTTCTTCCTCATAAGCACTTTCTCTCCATCAAACACAGCACTCATCTCAAGTCCTCTCTACTCATGCTGTGAACAGAAGAGCAAATTATCTCCTCCAAAGCCCTCCTCCCACCCCTGACCCTTTTGATCACAGAATGTGGGAGGTTTTTACTTTTCCCCATAATTACACCTTCAAGACACTTCAGCTTTTCCCCAAGACTCAAGCTGCAATACTATGGCTTATTTTCCCAGGAAGATACACTGGAAATTATTTCTGTAGCTAGTTTATCAAGTTCCCCCTACATCTCAAGGTTCATTTTATGTTTGCATAATTTTTTTTTTTTTTTTTTTTTTTTTGAGACGGAGCCTCGCTCTGTGGCCCAGGCTGGAGTGCAGTGGCCGGATCTCAGCTCACTGCAAGCTCCGCCTCCCGGGTTCACGCCATTCTCCTGCCTCAGCCTCCCGAGTAGCTGGGACTACAGGCGCCCGCCACCTCGCCCGGCTAGTTTTTTGTATTTTTTAGTAGAGACAGGGTTTCACCATGTTAGCCAGGATGGTCTTGATCTCCTGACCTTGTGATCTGCCCACCTCGGCCTCCCAAAGTGCTGGGATTACGGAAAGCGAGGCCACCCAGCGCCCGACCTTTTTTTTTTTTTTTTTTTTTTGAGACAAGAGTCTCACTTTGTTGCCAGGCTGGGCGCTTAGTGCTTGCGATCTCGACTCCTGCAACCTCTGACTCCTGGGTTCAAGCAATTCTTTTTTTTTTCTTTTTTTTTTCTTTTTTTTGGGGAGACAGAGTCTGCAGCTCTGTCGCCAGGCTGGAGTGCAGTGGCCGGATCTCTGCTCACTGCAAGCTCCGCCTCCCGGGTTTACATCATTCTCCTGCCTCAGCCTCCCAAGTAGCTGGGACTACAGGAGCCCGCCACCTCGCCCCGCTATTTTTTTTGTTTGTATTTTTTAGTAGAGACGGGGTTTCACCGTGTTAGCCAGGATGGTCTTGAACTCCTGACCTCGAGATCTGCCCGTCTCGGCCTCCCAAAGTGCTGGGATTACAGGCTTGAGCCACCACGCGTGGCCGGGTTCAAGCAATTCTCATCCCTCAGCCTCCCGAGTAGTTGGGATTACAGGCACCCGGCACCACTTCAGGCCTAATTTTTGTGTTTTTTTTAGTAGAGACAGTGTTTCACCATGTTGGCCAGGCTAGTCTTGAACTCCTGACCTCAAGTGATCTGTCTGCCTTGGCCTCCCAAAGTGCTAGGATTACGGGTGTGAGCCAGTGCGCCCAGCCTGTTTGCATATTTTAAGCTTAAATTACCCAAACGTGGATTTTCTATTGAAAAACTCAACCCAACTTCGCTCACCACTGTATACCTAGAGCAGTGCTTGGCATGTGGTAGGCTCTCGGTTAATATTTGTTGACTTATTCCAAGAAAAAGTCACCAAAAATCAAAATAATATGCCACCAAACAGGAGGTTCAACAGTTCACAGGTTTTTCACTGGAGACCCTGTAGGCCCTGCCAGGTGGGACAGGGGTATGCAACGGTTCATCCCTAGGAGTGCAGAAGTGAAGGAGGGAGGGTTCCAGGTGGGGACAAGGTGGGATTCTCTAATCACCTAGGAGCCTTGGTGACAACCAGACTGGGCTTGAGGTGGGCAGTTGGGGGAAAGGACAGAGAAGAGACAGGGAAGTGATGAGAAGGGTGGAAGACAGGAAGGGTATTCCCAAAGGCTTCTTGGGCCAGTCTTCAGATTGGGAAGGAGGGTTAATGGGAGAGACTAGAACTGAATTTTTCCTTCTCTCCTCACCCCCCCGGCCCCCCGTCTGCTCTTGGCTGCAGAACTTTTACCTGGGGCCACTGGCTACTCAATGTACCATCCCCTGGGCTCAGGGTCTATGCCCAGCCTCCTATGCTAGCCAGCCTTCCCAATTTCCCCATTGCTGCCAGAAGCATCGAAGTCCTTGAAACAAGCCAGCCCCTGTCCCAGTCTTCAGACATGTCCTTTTTAATCCTGTCTCAATTTCAGGTTCACCCCACACCCGCTCCCAAGTCCTGCTGATTCATTCCCTGCCTCCTGGTTCCTCACCGTCCTTTCTGCTTTCAAAACCTTCATTTGAAATTGCGTCTTTATCAACCAGCATCTGGAGGATCAGCAGGAGCTGCTGCCAGCCACCTTTGCCTCAGGCCCCTCTCTCTCTTTCACAATCAGGACAGCCGTATTCATATTCCTTGAGTACTGTTTGACTGTGGCAGAAACACAGAGGGCCTGGCTGGGTTGCTTCCTGTTTGCTGTTCACCCTCAAGCCCAGCCAGATGCTTGGCACTCACTGGCTATCTTTTCCTCCTCAAAGCCTTTTCCTTATATTCTTGCTAAGCAAGCCGTATTTCTTTTCTTTCAGATTCTTACCAGAGACTCCCCTCTTTCAAGAGGGCTTCCGAGACTAAGGGGCATCTTGCTGCCTCAGTTTCTAGGTGTTATTTGTTTCCAAGTTTCTCTACTATCCGAGCTTTCCTTATGTGGGACTTCCCCACTAAATATCATGGAGAAGGGAGAACCAACAGGCCCAGACGCTAGACCACCTGGATCCTGTTTTCCTTCTCCTTCCCAATCCTTGAGTCTTGGTCCCCAAACTTCTGTCTCCAGAATGTTCTTCCTGACCAATCTACCTGGCTTTCCAATCCCTGTCACACCCCTCTGCCTTGAGGTGTATGGCAATGCTATTTTGCTAGTCTGTCCTTCATTCTCTATTATATGCAGAGCTGAGGACTGGGTTGCTTTCTTCCTTCAAATCTCTACCTAGGCCTTAGGACCAGGTTGTTCAGGGTACAAGAGAATAAGCGGATCCCACAGGGCTGTCAGGTGCCACAAAAGTCTTCTAACAGTCCTTCTCCTCCCTGGAGTGAGCTCACCCGTGTTCACCACACAGGCCTTTTACACAGCACAATTACAGCATTGAGTTCGACACAGAGGCAGGCACTGCCCTGCACTTAACCTCCTGCTTTTTCAAATCCTCAGTCTCGTCCCTATCAAATGAGAATGAACATTTGGGCTTTCCCAGAAATGGGCAGAGGGCTGTGTAAAGAGCTGAGTTCACCCAAGCTACGGCATGGACACACCCAACCTGGTCTTCAGCATCACTTCCAGGGCTGGAGATGTTGAAACACATCCGTGGGAGCCAGAAGATGCTAAGGAGAATGCCATCACCATTTTAAATATTACTGCTTACCATATCAAATCAAGTTAGTTATCTTCTCTGTTTTACACAGAAGGAAACTGAAGCACAGGGAGGTGAAGTAACTTGACCAAGGTCACACAGCTAGAAACGTAGCAGAGGCAGAATTTGCGTTCAGGTCTATGCATCTCCAAAGCCCTCTCTCTTAACTATGACATCACATTGTCTTGCATTTGACTGGTGCTTGGAGCTTTGCCAAAACACTTCATATACACCTTCTCATTTGCTCCCCACCCAGGGAGTGTTTATGTGTTTGGCTAAGGTTATACATCGAAGTTAGTGACAGGGCTGAGTCAGCTGCCTGCCTCCATGATACTCACTGCCTCCCTGCTCTGAGAGGCCCTCAGCCCTAGGGTTAGCTGCTCCTTCTGGTCCTGAGGTCTGTTCCAGGCAATGGTTGCATAGACTAAGTTCATGCTCATATTCCCTGTCCCCACTTCTTCCAGCTGAACTTGGGCTAATATGTTTCTGACCTCACAGGGCACCTGACACACATCAGGGCCTCCCCTTCTCTGCCCTGAGCTCTTCCATGCTGCTATGGGTAGGAGTCAGCTGTTCTGCCCACTGTAGGACTGTGGGCAGCATTACTGAGGTGAAGTCATCTTGAGCAGCCCAGTCTCCTGCACACTTCCCTCTTTCTTTTGAGGGTCCTGTCCTGCTCTCTGCCCTGGTGCCCCTGGAAGCAGCTTTCTCTGATTACCTGTGGGTTCCTAAAGTGCCTGGCACCATTAAGGAACTGGAGCTAGGGAAATGCCTGCAATGCTACTGGCTCCTGCTAGGCAACTGGAATCAAAGCATCTCTCTCTCTCTCTCTCTCTCTCTCTCTCTCTCTCTCTCTCTCTCTCTTTGCTCTTGTTGCCCAGGCTGGAACGCAATGGGGCGATCTCGACTCACTGCAACCTCCCCTTCCCGGGTTCAAGCAATTCTCCTGCCTCAGCCTCCCAAGTAGCTGGAATTACAGGCGCCTGCCACCACGCCCGGCTAACTTTTTGTATTTTTTGTGGAGATGGGGTTTTGCCATGTTGGCCAGGCTGGTCTACAAACTCCTGACCTCAGGTGATCCACCCGCCTCAGCCTCTCAAAGTGTTGGGATTACAGGTGTGAGCCACCACACATGGCTGGAACCAAAGCATATTACGAACCCCTCACCTGACCTGGTTTTGGTCACCACATGAATTTGCCTGTCTCATCCTTCTTAACCTTTCCTTTGATGGGAAGGGAGACAGCTCATCTGTCTGGAGCGGAGAATAGGTCCTGTGTGGTGCACACACATCTCTGGTAAAAGGAGCAAAAGTCCTCGAGGCTCTTTGGTGCGTCCAGAACTATGAACCTCACCCAGTGCCTGTAAATTGTGTGTGGGCCTGGGGGCGAGCTCAGAGCATAGAGTTAACACCCTTTCTGAGAGTGCTGCAATGGGTTGTCGGCTGTTAGAAGGGGTCTGTTGTAAGCTTTGCTGGCAAACTGACTGCCCCCCCACCCCCTTACACAGAAGAGCCCCATCCTACCCTCTGCAGAGGTCTGGGTCTGCGATGATTGGCCCTGAGTGCAAGTAAAAGCTGTTTCTCCTTTTTGTCAGCCTGGGAATCTGAACAACTGAGGAAATAGGGAAGTCGGTGACAGTCAGTCATGAACACCCAACAGATTCCATTTCCCCGCAGCAGGAGGCAGATCCCTCCCCACCCCCAAAAGCCCCCAGGCTCGGGAGGGAATCAACCAAGCAAGGATCAGACTGATCTCCACCAGCAAGGCTTCTCCTCGCTGTCCCCTTCTGCTCAGGCGCAACGTGGCAGGGCAGGAGGAAACCTCTCTGGAAGAGTTGCCTTACCAAAGCACATGGGGTGGCCCGACCTGGGGAGACGGGGCACAGAAGGAATGCAGGGCGTGGATGGGTGAGGGGAAGAGGGTGTGGAGCCCTGGCTCTGGCTGGTCCCCCTCTCACCCCTCCAAGTTCCAGAGGCCTGGGCTCCTCATTCATCTCGTAAGCGCCAAGGTGGAGGGGGGTCCTACCGAGGGAGGAGCTAGAGGCCACCGCGACCAGCAGAGAGCGAAGGCAGGAGGGACCAGCCTGGCCCAGCCCCTTCATTTTACTGTCGGGGGTGGTGAGGAGGAAGAGGAAGAGGCGAAGGCTGGCGGAGGAGGAGGTGAGAGCGAGGACTCGGCAGAAGCGAGCTCCGCCGGAGGGAAGTCCAAGCAATCAGAGAAATCAGGGGAACCCTCCCGGGGAGAGGGTCGCGGGCTCCTTCTGCCGCTTACCTGTCGCGCCGAGGCAGAGCCGCAGCCGCGCCACGGAGCCGCTCCCGGGCTTCCCCACCGGACGGCCGGGAGGGTGGGGCCGGTGCGGGACCTCCCCCAGCTGCCCGAACGCGCCCGCCCCGCCCCTCCCGGGCCAGGTGCAGCGGCTCCCGCCGTGTCCCCAGCGTGCTGAGGGCCCGGGAACTCCCGGCAGACGGGCAGAGGAGCGCCCCGGCTTCTCTGCGTCTCAGCCCGCCCCGGGGGTGCGGTCTCTGCGGCCAGGCTTTCAGCACGGAAAAAGATTGGAGGGTCCAAGTCACCCCAAAGACGACAGGCATTAGCAGAGCCGCGGGCGGCGCGTGCATGGAACCGGAATGTGCTGCGCGCCCGCCCGGAGCGCTCGGAGCCCGGAGGCCTGCCAGGGAGGGGAAAACGCAGCTAGGCGGCCATGGGCCCCGGGGTCCTGCCCCAGGCTTGCTTCTCATTTGCGCTCCATCCAACAAGAGCTCGTATTCCGTGTGCCATGAACTGTGCCAAGGGCTCCAAGTGCCAGGCATCAGGTGAATCCCAGCCCCAGCAAACTTTAATAACTACTATGATTATTCCGAATGTACCGGGGAGGCAGCTGCCTCACACAGCAGAGGGTGTTTCTCAAAGCGGGACCCCCCCCAACCCCACCAGCAGCGCCAGTCAGAATCACCTGACAACTTTTTAGAACTTTTGGCCGGGCGCGGTGGCTCATGCCTGCAATCCCAGCACTCTGGGAGGCCGAGGCGGGCGGATCACAAGGCTAGGAGTTCGAGACCAGCCTGGCCAACATGGTGAAACCCCGTCTCTACTAAAAATACAAAAAATTAGCTGGGCGTAGTGGCGGGCGTCTGCAATCCCAGCTACTCGGGAGGCTGAGGCGGGAGAATCGCTTGAACCCGGGAGGGGGAGGTTGCAGTGAGCCGAGATCACACCACTGCACTCCAACTTAGAGACAGAGCGAGATTCCGTCTCAAAAAGAAAAAAAAGAAATGGGCCCAACCCCAGACCTAAATATTCCAAAACTCGGCTTAGGCCTAGCGATTTGTGTTTTTAAAAGCCCTCAGGGTGATTCCTGTGCATGCTCGATGAGAACCCTGAACAATTAGTGGCAGGGCTGGAATGAGAATCCTGGTAAACCCGCCTTCTAAGCCGGTGTTCGGAATTACCCCGCCAGGGCCCGTGCTGCTCACTGGTCCTCTTCGGTGCTGCCTCGTGTGCGGCAATCTTCTGGGGCCTTAGCAACAGAGAAGGGGGGCACATGACTCCAAATAGCCAATAATTTGAAAACTTTCTATGGTGGAAACTTCTACCAGTAGTTCAGTTTCTCTTTTGTTTTGATATTTAAATAAATTTGTCTCTTTCTCTTTTCTTTCTTCCTCAGGGTCTGCTGCCCAGCCTCCCTCCTTTTTTTTTCTTTTCTTCTTTTCTTTTACTTTTTTTCTTTTCTTTCTTACTCTCCCTGTCTCTCCTTTCTCTCTTTCTCTCTCTCTCTCTCTTTCCTTCTTTCTCTTTATTTCCTTCTTTTTCTCTGTTTCTCTCTTTCTCTTCTTCTCTTTCTTTTCTTTTCTTGCTCTACTGCCCAGGCTGGAGTGCAGTGGAGCTATCATGGCTCACTGCAGGCTTGACCTCCCGGACTCAAGCTGTTCTCCTGCTTCAGCCTCCACAGATGCATGCCACCATGCCTGGCTAACTTTTGTATTTTTTGTAGAGAGGGAGTTTCGCCATGTTGCCCAGGCTGGTTTCAAACTCCTGGGCCACGCCATCCTATTGCCTCGGCCTTGCAGAGTGCTGGGATTGGAGGCATGAGCCACCAACTCCAGCCGTGAATTTGTATTTCTAAGACCCTAAGACCTGGGAGCAGGAGCATGAGTGAGTAGATCGTAGCAAGAAGACAGTTCTGACACGCACTGGGAAAGGCAGGGAAGCCATCTGGGTGTTAACAGGTGAATGAAGAAAGTAATCTTTTTTCTAACCTGAGACTCCAAGGTAGGGTTGAGCTATTCAGAAGGGGAGGTGTTCTTTGATGGAGTCAGGAAAGAAGGCCAGCAGAGTGTGGAGAAGAAGAACTTGCCCAGCCACACGTGATCAGAGTGACGTGAAGGATGGACATTCTCCCCAGAGTAGAAAGGGGGGCATCCGCTCACTCTTGGCATGGTGCCCAACTCCCCTAACTCTAAGCAGCCTTCCACCAACTCCCTTCCTTTCACATTCCAGGCTGTGGGCTTTAAGCTCCAGAGAGACTTTCTACAGAGCTTCCTTGAGCATCCCTTAGCACCTCTGTCGACCCTCTGGACTCTGATTCCAACTCACTGCCCCAGCTGCTTCTATTCTTGTCATGTGCCTTACTTGACAGCTGTCTTTCTCAGAAGGAGGGCACTTCCTGTGGAAGACTGTGGGATGCTGCCCCTCATGTCTCTCTTCTTGGGTCTGAACACTCCCTGTACAGGTCCGACCTACTGTCTTTGCTCTGTCCTTCCTCCACCTCTGCCCTCTGACCCCCAGGGGTTGTGTGATCCTGACCTGAGTCCGGCACCTTCGTCAGGACCCAACCTAACCTGAGGTGAATGGTCCCTATTCCTTCCCAGGACAGGGTCATGACCATTACCCCCAGCCTGGAGCTCCTGAGAGGCCCGGGCCCAGCTTCCCAAGAAGTAGCAGCAGTCTGCGTTGTGTGTTTTGCATTCCAGAATGTGTGTTTGCATTACTCATCTGATTTTACTTCAGCTGACACTGATTTTAAACGTGACTTGGAATCCTCAGAATAATTAGCTGCCTAATTTGGAGGTGCATGTAGTTCGCAGGATGTGTGACCCACCCCTAATGTGTCATGCACTGCACTGTTCTCTCCTAACAGGAAGGACGGTGCAGGCTTCCTCTCCACCATGCCAGGAAGGTTTGCAGATGAGCCACCACAGAAGAGGGACTGCAACCTCAGTCTCCGCTGGTGCAGGCAACTTTTGAAAAATGGTTTTTTAGGCTGGGGGTGGTGGCTCACACCTGTAATCCCAGCACTTTGGGAGGCTGAGGTGGGAGATCGCTTGAAGCCGCGAGTTTGAGTTCAGCCTGACACAGCGAGACCCTGTCTCTACAAAAAATAAAAATACAACAGACATGGGGGCCCACTTGAGGGTGGAGGGTGGGAAGAAGGAGAGGATCAAGAAACTACCTATTGGGTACTAAGCTTATTACCTGGATGACAAAATAATCTGTACACCAAACCTTTGTAACATGCAATTTACCCATGTAACAAACCTGGACATGTACTCCTGAACCTAAAAGTTTAAAAAACATATATGATTATGAAAAAATGAAAATAAAAAAATTAACTGGGTGTGTTGGCATGTGCCCGTGGTCCCAGTTACTTTGGAGGCTGAGGTGGGAGGATTGCTTGAGCCTACGAGTTAGAGGCTGCGGTAAGCTATGATTGCAACGCTACATTCCAGTCTGGGCAACAGAGCAGGACCCTGTCTCTGGAAAAACAACAACAACAACAATAAAAAATGGGTTTCTGTAAATGAAAAAGTTATATATAAATGAAATGGAAAATAAAAATGAAAAAGTTATATATGCACATGGTAAGAAGTCAGGCACTATGAAAATGTATACAGTGAAAGCTCCATTTCTGACCTCTCTAGACATTGTCTCTATCTCCAGAAACCTTGGGTCCAAGGTCCCATACATATTCATGACTGAAAGTTCCCATAAGCGCTTCTGCAGGACATGTCCAGATTCTCTTAGCTGCAAAGACCCGGGATGACCCCTTCTCAGGAAGTCCTGTGAATTTCTTTTTTTTTTCTCACAACCTTATATTTATTTCTTGGCTGTTTTAGATTCGGGTTTTGGGTGTTCTGAGTTTCACTTTTCACATGAACCTGCGTCAAGGGGGTTCTCCCTGTAAGGCTGGAAACCTGGAGGGGAGCAGAACAGTGGAAGCGTGACAAGGCAGCTCTGCCAGGCCGTTGACACCAGCCCTGGCCCTTATCTAGTCTGTTCCTTCCACAGGGTCCCCGGTGAGGGGATACCCACCTCTGGGTGGGGCAGAGTGAGGGAGACCTGCCTTTCAGTGGGGGGTGCTGGCTCCACTTAGCTACGGGAGTGTGCAGGGGATGCTGTGAACTTGCCAAGGAGGTTAGACGGGAGGCCAGCTGATCAACCTCTCCCTCTCCTATCATTACCTCTCATTTCACTCTCCCCTACCCTGAGGGAAACAAGGGAGTCTCCCACTCCCTCCCTACCTCTGTGTTTCTTTTTTTTTTTTTTTTTTTTTTTAGACGGAGTCTGGCTCTGTCGCCCGGGCTGGAGTGCAGTGGCCGGATCTCAGCTCACTGCAAGCTCCGCCCCCTGGGTTTACGCCATTCTCCTGCCTCAGCCTCCGGAGTAGCTGGGACTACAGGCGCCCGCCGCCTCGCCCGGCTAGTTTTTTGTATTTTTTAGTAGAGACGGGGTTTCACTGTGTTCGCCAGGATGGTCTCGATCTCCTGACCTCGTGATCCGCCCGTCTCGGCCTCCCAAAGTGCTGGGATTACAGGCTTGAGCCACCGCGCCCGGCCCCTCTGTGTTTCTTACCTGTAAAGTGCAGTTAATGAGACCTAGGGTTGTTAATGAAGTTCAGGTGAGATAACATGTGAACGTGTGAGAGTTTGGTCTTCTAAATTACATCTGCTGCTCTACTTCTTCCCTCCATATTCACAGTTACTCCTCATCTCATTCCCATGCTCAGGAGAAAAACAGTCAAAGCAACAAAAGTTTTAGGGAACCCAAGCAGAGCTGCTCCTAGTTCTGCCATAATCACTCATGCGCTACATACAATTCACCCATTTCTGTGTGCCTCAGTTTTCGCATCTGTAAAATGGATATGTGATTTTTATGATTGGGTTGTTAGATTAAATAAGCAAAGTGCTTAACCCAGCGTCTGGTACACAATAAGCAGTCAGTTGAAATTTGGATGTTAGCCATTATCATTAGTTGTTTTCCTTCTTTCCTTCCTCCATTCCTCCCTTCAGTAAAATGCTGTTAAAGTGCTCCATGTGCTAGCCTCTACGCTAGGTCAGGTGTGGAGATACAAGGATAGTAAATCCCATCTTTCTCATCCAGACACCCATAGTTTGTCAGGGGAGCCTGATGTAAAAAGGACTATGAAGGGGCAGGGCTAGGACTAGGACTAGGGTAAGGCAAGCGAGGACACTTCTCTTGAGTGCAAGATTTAAGGGGACAGCAAAAAACTCAGTAACCAAGATAAGTAATACTTTAATGCAATATTTTAAAAAACATCAAAATTAATGCAAAAAATTAGTGATGGACAAAGTATCAAAAATTTAAAATAAAGAATCATCTGGGCATGGTGGCTCATGTCTGTAATCCCAGCACTTTGGGAGGCTGAGACAAGAGGATCACTTGAGCGCAGGAGTTTATGACCAGCCTGGGCAACACAGTGAGATCCCATCTTTATTAAAAAAAAAAAAAAGAAAAAAAGAATAGTTTCCTCCTAAGTCATATTGAAGCCTAAGGAAAAAAGAAAAATATCTACCCTCATACATATTTTTCTGTATTTTTAAAATGGTTATTTTTTCCTAGAGCATTAAATTAGTTGAAAAAACATTGAAAACTTGAAGCATAGGTGTATTAAAACTCACAGCATTACTTTAAATACTTTATTTATTCCAAAATGGAATTTATTATGATTTTACTTCAGCCTTAGTTAATTATAATTTATTTAAGATCATCACTTGGTCAAGGGAAATTGTCAAACGTGGCAATCTCACAATTCAAAATGAAATAAGCAAAACAGTTAGTTTTGAAAACATGACTAATTAGTTTGCTTGCCTTAAAGCCAGGAGCTTATATTTTCCCTCTTGCCTCAAGCTCCAGTTTGGCTCAGCATGGCATTGGATTGGGACCTGGACAAAGAACCCAAAGAGAATAGAGAGGAGAATAAGAGACAGGGAGAAGGGTTGAAAGAGTCAGGTGGGATGGGGAATATATTATTTTTTCTAATGATCCAAATATCACATTTTCAATGTGCAAAATTTCAGATGCACAGAAAATCACAAAAAAGAAGACAAGTTATCCATAATTATGTTACCTAGAGATAATCAATGTTGCTATTTTGGTATGATATAGTCTGCTCTTTTTCTATGCATATGTGATTTATATGTACATATGTATTTCATCAATTCTAAGATGCATTTAAAAAAATCTTTAACATTTCTGAAATTGGTATGTATCTTAAATTAATGGTGTTACAACTTAGCAGTGTTGGATCATGCCTGTAATCCTAGCACTTTGGGAGGTTAAGATGTGAAGATTGCTTGTGTCCAGGAGTTCGAGACCAGCCTGGGCAACATAGTGAGACCCCTGTCCCTATAAAAAATACAAAAATGAGCCAGGCATGGTGGTGTGTGCCTATAGTCCCAGCTACTCAGGAGGAGGCTGAGGTGAGAGGATCTGTTGAGCCCAGGAGGTCTCAAACTCCCGAGCTCCAGTGATCCACCCACCTCGGCCTCCCACAGTGCTAGGATTAAAGCCGTGAGCAACTGTGTCCAGCCCGAGTATCCTTATTTTTATAAGTGAGAAGTTTGTAAGCACAGCAGGTCCCTGCAACTGCAGTCTGAGCACTTAGCCACTACTTTCTGCAAGTCTGTCTCTCCATTTATTCAAGTCTCTAGTTTATGATCCTCAGAAAAGTTTTCTAGCGCTCTGTCTTCCTAATCTTTACAGCTCTTGTTAAAATGTTTCCTTGGCATTTTATATTGTCTATTTTAGGAGACTCTTGGTCAGTCTTTTGTATAACCGAAGCCTCCTAATATCATACAATTAATACATTTTCCTCTCTTGGGAGACATATGGGATTGTCAAACTGTAACTATAGACTTTCTACTTAAATCACACAAGATCATCTCCCTAAAAGCAATCAAGTGCCCAAGATCTGTCTGTGCCTTTCACAATAGAGGAATTTCATAATTGCAATGAATAAAACATCCAAATGCTTATAAAATTTTGCTGTGAGAACTTTTTCTGTTCAAAATTGTGATTTCTTATTTAATATATCTCTTTAAAAAAAGAAACATATGCACATTTAACCTTCTGAAACAGTTAATTGGATTTCAATCTGACAGTTGTTTTGCCCAAAGAGAAGTAATAAAAGGGGCTATAAACTAACTCTGCAGAGCAAACAGTCCTCCAGCTAAAAGCAAAACCTGTTATCTTCCCCTAAAAACAGAGAAGTTTCTGTTTTCTTTCCCCCGCCTTTTTTTTTTTTTTTTGCTTTGTTTGTTTGTTTTGAGATGGAGTCTCACTCTGTCACGCAGGCTGGAGTGTGGTGGCGTGATCTCGGCTCACTGCAACCTCTGCCTCCCAGGTTCAAGCGATTCTCCTGTCTCAGCCTCTGGAGTAGCTGGGATTACAGGTGTGCGCAACCACACTCGACTAATTTTTGTATTTTTGTAGAGATAGGGTTTCACCATGTTGGTCAGGCTGGTTTTGAACTCCTGACCTCAGGTGATCCAGCCGCCTCGGCCTCCCAAAGCGTTGGATTATAGGCGTGAACCACTGCACCTGGCCGAAGTTTCTGTTTTCTTTTTTTTTTTTTTTTTTTTTTGAGACGGAGTCTCGCTCTGTCGCCCAAGCTGGAGTGCAGTGGCGCGATCCTGGCTCACTGCAAGCTCCGCCTCCTGGGTTCACGCCATTCTCCTGCCTCAGCCTCCCGATTAGCTGGAACTACAGGCGCCCGCCACTGCGCCCGGCTCATTTTTTGTATTTTTAGTAGAGACGGGGTTTCACCATGGTCTCGATCTCCTGACCTTGTGATCCGCCCACCTCGGCCTCCCAAAGTGCTGGGATTACAGGCGTGAGCCACCGCACCCGGCCTCGAAGTTTCTGTTTTCTTAGACATTTGAAAAAAATCACAAATTTCATTAAATTAAATCTTAATTTAATATTAATAAACATGAATAAATATTTCATGTTTATATTTAATATCTGATATTAATATTGCTTTGGATTGTAAGTAAAGGAGAGGTGATAGAATAACTCATTGGCAGATGAAACCCTGTCTCTACTAAAATACAAAAAATTAGTTGGGCATGGTGGCGCATGTCTATAATCCCAGCTACTTGGGAGGCTGAGGCAGGGGAAATGCTTGAACCAGGAGGTGGAGGTTGCAGTGAGCTGAGATCGCGCCATTGCACTCCAGTCTGGTGACAGAGCAACACTCCATCTCAAAAAAAAAAAAAAAAGAAAACACCATGTTGGCACTGTCCAAAGGTAGCATGGAGGTACAAA
This sequence comes from Papio anubis, assembly GCF_008728515.1. Taxonomy (NCBI): domain Eukaryota; kingdom Metazoa; phylum Chordata; class Mammalia; order Primates; family Cercopithecidae; genus Papio; species Papio anubis. The sequence goes on from NC_044984.1 coordinate 46,226,454, forward strand.
GTTGTCCCTCCTCCTGGGTGTGGTGGGTGGAGTGGGCAGAGGCCACGCAGAGCCAATCACTGCCCCCTGGCCTGCTCCTGGGTTTGTTCCACCTGGACCTGCAGATAAATCCCAAGGCCTTTGATCTCAAGGATTTCTAACCACCCAGAGATCAGGAGGAAAGACTGCAAAGGAAGCCCTAAAGTAGAATAACCTTTTCTTTCTCCATGAATGGAATGTGAGTTATGTTTGCTGAGGGCAGATTAAAATAGATTTTATTGTTTGAAATCAGGAATTTACAGAAACTCTTTGAAGAGCCACTATCAGTGAAGACCTTTACATTCCCCAATGTGGTAGTGTGCAAAATAGTCACGTACAATTGTAATGTGTATAGGTTTTCTCAGAGTTGGGACCCACTGCCAGGCGGGGAGTTGGTGGTATTTGATGCTGTTGTTTGGGGAGGAGTGACATGGTCAGTGAGGAAAAAACACAAAACACAAAACACAAAACACACTCAAAGTTGCCCATGGAGTTATATCAGTTTGATGGGATACCCTAGAACACCTCAGGGGTCTGTGAACCCTTTAACCATTCAATGGAAAAGATGACTAAGGGTATAGATTGTCTAGTTTGTTTATATGACATAACTTTTTTCCAGCAGTACTTGAGAGGAGTGTGAATGAACTCCTTTATATACACATATATATAATTCTTTTTATTTTTTATTTTTATTTTGAGACAGGGTCTCACTCTGTTGCCCAGGCTGGAGTGCAGTGGCACCGTCACAGTGAAACGGGAAAGAGTCCCTTGTCCCCCTCACAGGGAGTGCAACAAAGGGAGCGGCTCACTTCTTTAGGGCCCGGCTGCTGAAATCTCTATGGAACATACAGATGGGCAGGTTCCGATCCCACGGCAGCATCTACCTTTGGACAGTGCCAACATGTATTTTGTTGTTGTTTGTTTGAGATGAGTGTTGCTCTGTTGCCAGTTAGTGTTTACAGCTCCTGAAGCCCCAGTGGGCGTGTACTACTGTGTGCTCTTTTAGTTTTTTTTTTTTTTGAGACGGAGTCTGGCTCTGTCGCCCAAGCTGGAGTGCAGTGGCCGGATCTCAGCTCACTGCAAGCTCCGCCTCCCGGGTTTACGCCATTCTCCTGCCTCAGCCTCCCCAGTAGCTGGAACTACAGGCGCCCGCCACCTCGTCCGGCTAGTTTTTTGTATTTTTTAGTAGAGACGGGGTTTCACCAGGTTAGCCAGGATGGTTGCTCTTTTAGTTTTGCTGTCTAAAGGCGGCTGTGCTAACCAACTGGATTAGACCCTCTGCCTTATTGCGAGGACAGAGGGTTTTCTGTATCCCGGGTTCTTGCCTTGGTGTACCAGAAAAATCAGATCATACGTGGGCTTGGAGAATGAGTGCAAGGTTTTATTGAGTTCAAGTAGTTCTCAGTAGATAGGGGAGCCAGAAGGGAGATGGAGTGGAGAGGGTTTTCCCCTGAGTTGGGCCGCTCAGCAGCCGGGCTCTCCTCTGACTGCCCCGGGCAAACTCTATGTCTTTCCCTGGGCCCATGGCCTGCCCGCGTCTGCCAGTGCATGTCGGTATGCTCTTCCACGGGTGTATTCCTCTCGATGTCCAGCTGCCTGTGCGTTCTATTCCTCCGCTGATCTGGTCCTCTCGACGTCCAGCCGCTTGTGTCTCTGCCCGCTAGGGTCTCGGGGTTTTTATAGGCACAGGATAGGGCTGTGGTGGGCCACAGTGGTCTTCGGAAATGCAACATCTGGGCATGAAAACAGAAACGCCTGTCCTCACCTAGGTCCATGGGCACAGGCCTGGCGGTGGAGCCCCAGCCAGGGACCACGCCCTTCCCTTCCCGGCACTTCCCTGTCCCCCTCCCATATCAACTCCTCACTGCAGCCTCAACTTCCCCAGGCTCAAGCAATCGTCCCACCTCAGCCCCCTGAGTAGCTGGGACTACACGCATGTGCAAGCACACCCAGCTAATTTTTCTTTTTTTTTTTTGTAGAGATGGGATCTCCTTTTATTGCCCAGACTGGTCTCAAATGTCTGAGCTTAAGTGATCCTCCTCCCTCAGCCTCCCAGAGTGCTGGAATTACAGGCATGAGCCACGGTGCCAGGCCCCTTCATATCTTAACCACCAGGAGAAGCAGACCTGAAGTGATGCCTTGATACACGTGTGTTCTGCAAGACTAGAGTAAGATATGACAGGCATATATTGTTACAACAGGGAGTGAGCTTAGACTTTGAAAAGATATTGGCTTCACTCACTGAACATCAAGACTTGGAATATCCCGGGATTCAGCTACTGTTGAAGGGAAACCAGTCCAGGTTTGCAACACCATCGAGTGATTTAAGGGGTGCAAAGCTAGGATGCCTTAAGAAAGAGGGAGAAGAAGCCCTGCTGGGCTGAACTTGAGACTGGACTTTCAAAACCGCGATGGGCTCTGTAATGTGTTATCCTATCCTGGCATTTGCTACCCTGATGAACCCACAGGTGCTAAATTTCAAGGCTAAAGTGAGGCCTGGCACAGCAGCTCATGCCTGTAATCCCAACAGTTTGGGAGGCTGAGGCACGTGGATCACCTGAGGTCAGGCGTTTGAGACCAGCCTGGCCAACATGGTGAAACCCTGTTCCTACTAAAAATACAAAAATGACCTGGGCGTGGTGGTGTGCACCTGTAATCCCAGCTACTTGGGAGACTGAGGCAGGAGAATCTTTTGAACCTGGGAAGTGGAGGTTGCAGTGAGTGGAGACCGTGCTGTTGCACTCCAACCTGGGGTACAAGAGTGAAACTCTGTCTCAAAAAATAAAAAATGAAAGCTAAAGTGGTCAGAGTAGTTGACTCCTAGGCATTTATTGATTCCTTTGCAATTAATCTATGTGTAGTAAGGTGATTCCACTCTCCTTGCCAGTGATGGGCAAAGACGGGTGTCTTCTGGGGGTGCTTGTTACTTATTCTGTTCTTTACAGCATCATCCCTTACGCCCAGATGCTATGGGAGAGGCATGTCTCAGTATAGTACTGGGGGTCCCTGACAGAATCCCCCCCAGTGAAAGGAGAGACTCTGAGAATCGCTGCATGAAGTCCCCCAGTTAGCTGGCAGTTGTGTAGTCATGGGTAAGTTGTTTAGCCTGTTTTCATTTTTTTAAAAGGACAATTATATAGAGTCTGTTTTAAGATAATAGATGTATACTGCTCAAAACAGTGCTCGGAACATAATACATGCTCTGTGTTCAACAAGAACAACAGCAACAACCACAGAGGCACTCCTCACTACCTGCAGGGAGACCCAGGATACCTGAACTCTTCTGAGTTGTGGCCACTCAAGCCTGAACAGAAGGATCCATGGAGCCAACATGTGAGTTTCTTGATATGTGCCTGTTACTCCACCAGAAAGCGTTACTTACTCATTTCCTGAGTTTGGGCAGGAGCCACGACAGCCTGTTGATGAGCTTGGCTGAATCATGAAATTTGGCCTGGGTTTGAGGGTGGGCAAGAATGGCCACTTGGATCCTGCTCAAAGTTCTTTCATTTTAGGTTTACTTCCAAAGCAGCTGAAAGCAGTGCACAGGATAGAAATGAAACAAGGGTACATTTGGGTGGGTGGCTGCTGCTTCCCATGGCCTCTTATGTCAACTCCCAGAGAAGCACCCCTCAGAGTCTGGCAATGTTACCATTCAGTGCGGGGAGAAAGATGTTTGCCAGACTGGAGGAGCACAGAACTGCAGGTTCACTGCCTTTATACCCCAGTCACATGGCACCAAGAAGGAATAAGAACACCTGTTTTATTTAACACCCGGCATTAATTATGTTAATCAAGCCATGTCACCCAGGTCTAAAGTCTAAGCCTTGAGATTCTTCCCACGTCAGCCTTGGGGCAATCATTCCTTATCTGTACCTTTGCCATAGACAGGGCGGTTGCTAGCCCACAGGGAGCCTTGTGTGCATAACTAAAAGGCATCCTTTCTGTTGGGCAGATGCAAAGCTATACATTAGGATGCTTGCTTGACAAGCTAAGTGTGTACAAGGCACACAAGCTGCACAACCACAGGTGGTGGCAGTGGCTGCAGGGACCTGGAGTTCCCATTTCTGCTTGGGGCCTGGCACGGTGATCTCTGCCTTAGAGTAGGCAAGGGAAGTAGGCTTCACTCAGGGTGAAGTCAGACTTGTGAGCAAATCATAGGACTCTTACTGTGCAGCCGCTGTTGCTGCTTGCTGCAACACAAGAGCATACGCAAATAGGACATTGGGAGCGACATGAAGGTGTTGGATGGATTTGGAACCCTGGGCTGCCTGTTGAGCATAAAATTGTCAATCTGTGGAAGTTGACTCCTGACCAAATGCAAGAGAGGCTGGGGAGCTTGACTATGTACAAGGAAGGGCAGAGATTGGGACAGGGCAGTTGAGTACAAAGAACCTGCTTTTTTTTTTTTTTTTTTTTTTTTGAGACGGAGTCTCGCTCTGTCACCCAGGCTGGAGTGCAGTGGCCGGATCTCAGCTCACTGCAAGCTCCGCCTACCAGGTTTATGCCATTCTCCTGCCTCAGCCTCCCGTGTAGCTGGGACTACAGGCGCCCGCCACCTCGCCCAGCTAGTTTTTTGTATTTTTTAGTAGAGACGGGGTTTCACTGTGTTAGCCAGGATGGTCTCGATCTCCTGACCTCGTGATCTGCCTGTCTCGGCCTCCCAAAGTGCTGGGATTACAGGCTTGAGCCACCACGCCCGGCCGAACCTGCTTTTTCCTTTAGCATCGTTTAGGGAACTACCTTTGATTCTTAGTCCATGAAATTCAGATGAGGCCCTCCTCAGTCCCCAGCACCAGCCAGGTGAATCTGTAATCTTGTAGCCACAGTGATTGGTTTAGGGTTAGGCATGTTACCCAAGCCAGGCCACTCAGAGCCTTCTCTGAGACATTCCCTAGAGCAAGCAAAAAAGATGAACTCCTCTCCCTGTCTTTTCTCCCCCACCCCCACATGACCACTGATGGGATCGTTGGATGGGAAGTCTGTATGTTTAGGGTGGCTCGTGATCCTCTTTGCGATTACATGAGGCAGGAGAGTCAACTTGACCGTGAAGCCAACGCTGAGGAAGCAGAGAAAGGTAAAGAATGAGAGGACTCCAGTGATATCTTTTGGACTCCTGGATCCTGCTGTACCTGAAGTCATTTATCCCTAGACTTCTCCCTTCTTCCACTTTCTTTGCTTTCTCCCTCCTTCCCTGCTTTCTTTCCTTCCCTTTTCTTTTCTCTCTTTTTTCCTTTCCTTATTTTTTTCTTGTTTTGGTTGAAATTTGTTTAAGTGTGTTTTTGTCACTTTCAACCAAAATAATCTGATTAATAAATAATATGATACACTGGATTGAGTTACTGCTATAAGAGGGTGACAGGACTTGAGGTAAAAGGGCTGTCTGTTCATAAAAACCCAGGTCTGGCAGAGAAGAAGCAGAGAGAAAGAAAAGCTTAGGAAATGATGGTCTGACTCTCCAGGGAGCAGAGGAAGGGAGTTGGGTGGTGACTCACACTCAGGAGGTGGGAACACATGGGATTGGAAGGGAGGGACGGCCCATCCTTGTAGGCTTTATCCTATGAGAGGCCCTTGAACCATGCAGTTTCCAGGCAGGTCTTGAAGATCTTGGAAGACCAGGAAACTGGAAGGTTTCCCCTTGGGAGAGAAGCTGATCCCAAGAATTGAGAGGCAAGAGGCTGGTTAGTATCTGGCCTATTCCAAGCGCTTCAGGACATACTGTACCTCATTCCCTCTGAGCACTGGGGAGGTCACCATTTCTCTGCTTCATTACACCATTAGGCTTAAGCCTGTTGATGTTCTGTGCCTAATCCTGTCCCTCCTGTTTGCTTTGAAGAGGTTGCACCCAAATTCCCCAGTGGGGGTCTCCCCCATTATGTATAAATAATGCTGCTGTAAACCCCGTTTATGTTCATCTATGGCCATTTTCTTTCTTTTTCTTTTCTTTGTAGAGACAGGGTCTTGCTATGTTTCCCAGACTGGTCTCAAACTCCTGGCCTCAAGCAATCCTCCCACCTGGGCCTTCCAAAGTGCTGGGATTATAAGCATGAGCCACCATGCCTGCAGGACCCCATGGCCGTTTTCTTAGGATAAACTTCTAGGATGAAATTTACCAGGTCAAAGGTTATAAACATTATTAAGGTTTTCAATTCATTCCAGGAAGAAATATTATCTATTACTAGAAAAGAGATGTAAAAAGTTCCAGCCTTTGTCAACTAGGAGAGTGATGATCATCAAATACCGCACATAAGAGGTGACTTGTTTTTCAGAAAAACAGAGCCATGTAATGATGCCTCTAATAAATTAGATTAAGGCTGTAAAATAGGGTGTGAGTGCAGCAGATCATGTGGCATTAAACAAATTGGACTGTCTGGTTCCCTGGAGATACACAGGACAAACACACCAGAGAGGTGATGTAATGGGGTTATCAGGGCATTTCCTTGATAGTATCCCAACAGTAGCAAATGTGGTGGTAGCCACATGGGCAGAGGCAGCTGTAGCAGCAGCTGTAGCAGCAGCTGTAGTTGCATTTACTTCTGTGTAAGTGGGGTTAGGACCAGAGGAGGGCAAAGAGCTAGTCTTTCACTCTCAGGACCTCTTTGTCTAATGAGGGAGATCACCAACTGCAAGTAAAATTATCCCAAGGGAGAGATTTTGGCCTGGTATAAATAACATTGTAAGTCTATTCACAGTTGGAAGGGTTAATGCATTTGAAAGCACTGTGGAAGCCATAAAGCATTGTTGACGTGGGGTAGAGTGTTAGTTACTAGGGAGAAAGACAAGAAAGACCTGGTCCCTATCTGTAAGGAGCTTCCAGTCTCCAGCACAGTCACTCTAGAATGTGATATGAATGTGTAACATAGGGGTGTATGTAGGAGGCCCAGTGGTGGCATGAAGAGGGAAGTGGCTAAATTCACTTGCTGCTTCAGAAGGATTTAGAAGAGGTGACATGACCTGGTTGGTAATGAATGAGTAGAAGTTTGCCAGGTAGGTAAGTGGGAGAGATGCAAATAGAGTAAAGGGCATTTGTGTGACATTGGTGGCCCCCACAATTTGGGGAGCAAATAACATGCCCCTGTTATTCCTCATAATTTAGTGCTCCAGGCCCCACATGCAGTGATACCAGGTCTGTGGCCCTCTGAGGTTTCACCCTCTCCCCCAGATCCCTGGGGTTACTAGTGTTGAGGGGAACTTGGCTCTGGCTGGTAGGGCTCATTGCAGCAGGGTACAGCAGCTAATGAGGAGGAGCCGGGCTAGGCCAGGCAGTCCTCCCTGCAGAAGCCGGGCAGCGTTTGAGGCCTGTGAAAGGAAGTGGATACTGCAGTGGTATCTTATTCCTGGGGGTGTGTCTTACTCCATTTGGGCTGCTGTAACAAAATGCCTGAGACAGGGAAATCGGTAAACAACGAAATCTATTTCTCAGTCTGGAGGCTAAGTCCAAGATCAGGGTGCTGGCAGGCTTGGTGTCTGGTGAGGGCTGCTCTCCTCTTCCAAGATGGTGCCTTGTTGCTGTGTCCTGGCATGGAGCGAGGCGGAAGGGCAACTTGACTGACGGGAGGAGCCTTCATGGCCTAATCATCTTCTAAAGGACTACCACTAATACTGTTGCATTAGAGATTAAATTTCAACATAAATTGCTTGCCTCCCAGGTTCAAGCGATTCTCCTGCCTCAGCCTCCCGAGTAGCTGTGATTACAGGCATGTGCCACCACCCCAGCTAATTTTGTATTTTTAGTAGAGACGGGGTTTCTCCATGTTGGTCAGGCTGGTCTTGAACTCCCGACCTCAGGTGATCCACCTGCTTCAGCCTCCCAAAGTGCTGGGATTACAAGCGTGAGCCACCGTGCCCGGCTGCTTTTTCATTTTTTAGAGATGAGGTTTTGCTCTGTTGCCCAGGCTGGAGTTCAGCGACACAATCATAGCTCATTGTAGCCTGGAACTCTTAGGCTCAAGCAATCCTCCTTCGTCAGCCTCCCAAGTAGCTGGCACTACAGGCGTGCATCACCATACCTGGCAAATTAAAAAAAACATTTTTTTTGGGTAGAAATGGGACCCTTCTATGTTGCCAAGGCTGGTCTGAAACTCCGCAGCTCAAGTGATCTGCCCACCTTGGCCTCCCAAAGAGCTGGAATCAGAGGTGTGAGCCACCATGCCCGGCTTCAACATAGATTTCAATATAATTTTGGAGAGACACATTCAAACCATAGCGGGGTGTGTCTCTAAAGCATAGGCTCCTTGCTCTCCAGGAAGTATGTCCCTAACTGAATTGCTCTAAATTGCCTGCATAAACTCTTGGTTTTTCCACCAGGCCACTTCCACTGGGTGCTCAGCTGCCTGCCCTGGTGTGGGAGGCATACAGATTCTGACCATAGGCATCTGTATTCGTTCCCTAGGGCTGCTATAACAAAGTACCACAAACTGAGTGGCTCCAAACATGTTTACTGTCTCATAGTGCTGAAGAAATCTGCAAGGCCATGCTCCCTCTGAAGTCTGTATGGTAACCCTTCCTTCCCTCTTCCTAGCGCCTGGTGGCTGGCTGGCAATTTTTTGTGTTCCTTGGCCTGTGCAGGCAGCACTCCAATTCTCCAGCCTCATATGGTGTTTTCCCTGTCACACTGTGTCTTCACATGTCTGGCTCCTTATAAGGACACCAGTCGTATTGGATTAGGAGCCCACCCTACTCCAGTATGACCTCATCTTAACTGATTACACCTGCAAGGACCTTATTTCCAAATAACGTTACATTCTCAGGTATTGGGAGCTGGGGTTAGGACTTCACCATATCTTTTTCTGGGGGACACAATTCAACCTATAGTGGGTTTTTGTTTGTTTTTGAGGCAGAGTCTCACTCTGTCATCCAGGCTAGAGTGCAGTGGCACGATCTTGGCTCGCTGCAACCTCCGTCCCCTGAGTTCAAGCGACTCTTACGTCTCAGCCTCCTGAGTAGCTAGGATTACAGGCGCGTGCCACCACACCCAGCTAAGTTTTTGTATTTTTCTTTAGTAGACATGAGGTTTTGTCATGTTGGCCAGGCTGGTCTCGAACTCCAGACCTTAGGTGATCTGCCCACCTCCGTTTCCCAAACTGCTGGGATTACAGGTGTGAGCCACTGCGCCCGGCCTATAACGGGTTTTCTGAGAGATGTGGTGGTGGAGCTTTGAGATGGCAAAGACCAGTGCTCCCAGTATTTGGAGGTGCTGCTCAGGGGCGATGGCGCAGGAGCATGGTGTTCGCCTCTCTCTGCTTGACGGCCCGAGGCTGCCCAGGAGTATGGCTGAAGGGAGCTGGGGCTCTGCTGGAGCCACACAGCAGTGATGTTGCATCTGGAGGGAAGGGTGGAATGGAGTGCCTGTCTAGGGAGCTGTTGCTGGGCCCCTTCCCACCTGTTCCTCAAGAAAAGGAAACTACCAGTGTGATGCTCACTCCAGAACATTTTCCTTTTAGAACAGAGGAGTGAGAAACGCATCTGACTAGCTACCCAGTCTTGTTTTTGTTTGTCAGAGTTATTCTGGATATTTTTGCTTGCCCATTAATTAAAAAAAACCCTGTTCATAACTTTATTGTGATGTCCTGAAATTTATAGATGAGTGAAAGGAGGAGTAACATACATGTATACTTTTATTTTTTATTTTTTATTTTTGAGACAGGATCTCACTCTGTTGCCCAGGCTGAGTGCAGTGGCACAATCATGACTGACTGCAGCTTTGCCCTCCCAGGCTCAAGCAATCCTCCCATCTCAGCCTACCGAGTAGTTGGGACTACAGGTGCACACCACTACACCTGGCTAACATCTTTAATAAAATTGAGTTTTTCCTATCAGATATACAGTTATTCAATCTACTCAAGACTCTTTTGTGCCACTCAGTAGTATTTTAATGATTTTTTTCTTATAGTTCTTGCACACTATTTACTGTTTGCTAGATCTTTTCTCTCTTTGCTTGCTAATATAACAGGAATCTTTTCTCTCATCTTGTTATCTAATCAGTTGTGTTTTGTGTTATAGGAAAGCTATTGATTTTTGCATAATATTCTTTTGCCTAGTCACTCACTTCTCTGAATTTTCTTACCATTTGAAATCATTTTCAGTTGATTCTCTTAGGTTTTCTAGGTTTACAATAATATAATTTAATCTCTTTCTTTTTGATATTTTTAAAGAGATGGGGTCTTGCTGTGTTTCCCAGGCAGGAGCACAGTGGCTGTTCATAGGTGCAATCATACTACACTGCAGCCTTGAACTTCTGGACTCAAGGGATCCTCCTGCCTCAGCCTCCCTAGTGGCTGGGACTATAGGTGTGCACCACTACACCTCTGATTTTTATACATTTTATTTTTTTCTGTTGTCAAGTTCCATTTGTAACCAAATGTAAGTCTGGCTGGTCGCTGCCTGAGAAGCCAAATACTCAAGAGGTGAGGTGTGGTGAAGTACCAGCAGTTGAGGAAATGGCTAGGCTCATGCTTCCAAAAAACCATTTCAACTTTTTGGGCTGAGTAAGGGGATTTAAGAAGGAAAATGTGGTATGGGAAACATGTGGAAATGTTGGGTGCAGGTTCTGTGTGTCTCGTTCCATGGCTATCTTGATAATCGCCCCTCCCGAGGCCTGGTTGGCATCAGTTTGACTTTGGCCTGATGGTGATGGCGTCATCATTTGTAACTTTCCTGAAGGAGATTCTGCAGCTGGGTCTCTATGCCTGGTTTATTTCAGAATTGGTCCGTGGAATTTCTAAGCAAGCACATAATTAGATAAGTAAGCACAATGCATGGGAGTGCCTGGCAGGAAAGGGAGGAAAACAGAGTTTTAAAGCACATTTCAAGGCTATATTTTGGGTTTAGAGGAAAAAAAGTTTTAAAATGCATCTTGAAGCTGAGATACTTGGTTACACATTGACCTATTCAATCCTTCCCCACCCACCAGGTAACAGTAGTGTTCTTCATCATCTTTAGCTAGTTTTTTACTTTACCGGAAATATATTTCTATTTTCCCATTAAGCTGGCTTTGATTCTTCTGGTTAGAGTCATCCCGAATGCATCTGGTCTTGAAATTAATCTTTTTTTTTTTTTTTTTTTTTGAGACAGAATTTTCACTCTTGTTGCCCAGGCTGGAGTGCAGTGGCGCAATCTCCACTCACTGCAATCTCTGCCTCCCAGGTTCAAGTAATTCTCCTGTCTCAGTCTCCCGAATAGCTAGGATTACAGATATGCGCCACCAGGCCCAGCTAATTTTTTTTGTATTTTTAGTAGAGAAGGGGTTTCACCATGTTGGCCAGGCTGGTCTCAAACTCCTGACCTCAGGTGATCCACCTGCCTCAGCCTCCCAAACTGTTGGGATTACAGGTGTGAGTCACCACGCCTAGCCAATAATTTTTTAGTTAGAGGGGATTTCTTAAAAACTTTCTTGTCCCCCTTCCCACACTCCATAGTTTGGATTTCCTATCTCTTCGAACAATCTTTCTTTTTTCTGTTTTCTTTTCTTTTCTTTTCTTTTTTTTGAGATAGGCTCTCACTTTGTTGCCCAGGCTGGAATGCAGTGGCAGGATCATAACTCACTGTAACCTCAAACTCCTGGGCTCAAGCCATCATCCCATCTCAGCCTCCCAAAGTGCTGGGAATACAAGTGTGAGTCACTGCTCCTGGCTCAACAATCTATTTTTTTTTTCAATACAGAATTACCTGTTTAATTGAGATTTCAGTTCCTTATACAGAGTTGAGCAATTTTTTTTTTTTATCAGTGGAGGTTATTTATTCTCATGTATTATTATTTGCATTTACGTTTTTTCTCCTTCCCTGTTCCTCCCCTATGCAATGATTTGGTTAGCTGATGCTTTAATCTTTTCTGATGCTCTATTGCTTTTCAATTTTCTAATTTAGTAATTTCTACATTTATCTTTAAAAAGTCTTTCTTTAGGCTGGGTGCAGTGGCTCACATCTGTAATCCCAGCACTTTGGGAGGCTGAGGTGGGTGGATTATTTGAGCCCCGGAATTCAAGACTAGCCTGGGCAACATAGCAAAACCCCGTATCTACTAAAAATACAAAAAATTAGCTAGGTGTGGTGGTGTGCACCTGTAGTCCCAGCTACTCAGGAGGCTGAGGTAGGAGGATCATCTGAGCCCAGGAAGTTGAGGCTACGGTGAGCTGTGGTTATGCCATTGTACTCCAGCCCGGATGATGAGAGCGAGAGACTGCCACACACACACACACAAAAAGTCGTTTTTAAGTTATTTTGTGGTTCTTTTTCTAACTTTTTGAGTTGGATGCTTAATTCATTTATTTTCATTTTCATATTTATGTATGTAATTATTTAAAGCTATAAAATATGTTTGGTTCTAGTCTTCTGCAGTTTCAGTTGAAAGAGCTGCTTAAGCGTTTAAGAAGTTCTATTAGTAGAGTTAAAAAAATTGTTGTCTGGGCATGGTGGCTCATTCCTGTAATCTCGGCGCTTTAGGAGGCCAAAGCCAGAGGATCGCTTGAGCCCGGGAGGTTGAAACCCCTTCTCTACAAAAAATACAAAAATTAGCTGGGCGTGGTGGCATGTGCCTGTGATCCCAGCTACTCGGGAGGCTGAGGTGGGAGGATTGCTTAAGCCCAGGACTTCCAGGCTGCAGTGAGCTGTGATGGTGCCACTGTACTCCAGCCTGGGTGACAGGGTGAGATCCTGTCTCAAAAAAAGAAAAATTGTTACTGATTTCAAGTTTTATTATCTCATGACAACAGGATGGCTTTCACTCTATCAAAATTATTGAGGGTCTTTGTTTTTTGGCCTAATAATCAATTTTGATGAATACTCCATGAACCATTGAAAATATGTATTCTTTGTTTCCAAAATATAGAATTTAATATATATCAATTAGATCATATGAATTACATTACTTGGATGTACATCTTTATTTTTAAAAATGCTTTAGTTGATGCATAATAATTGTATATATCTATGGGGTACATGTGATATTTTGATACATGCATACAGCATGTATTGATCAAATCAGGGTATTTAGGATATCCATTACCTTGAACATTTATTATTTCTTTGTCTTGGGAATATTTCAAATCTTCTCTTCTAGCTATTTTGCAATATACAATAAATTGTTGTTAACTGTAGTCACCCTACTGTGCTATTGGACACTAGAACTTATTTCTTCTATCTAACTGTAGGCTTTTATCCATTAACCAACCTATGTTCATTCCCCACCTGCCCCTGCTCATCCTAGCCTCTGGTAACTATCATACTGCTCTCTATTTCTATAAGATGAACTTTTTTAAGCTCTCATATGAGAACATGTGATATTCATCTTTCTGTACCTAGCTTATTTCACTTAATATAATGACATCCAGTTCCATCCATGTTGCTGCGAACAATAGAAATTCATTCTTTTTTTATGCTTAATAGCATTCAATTGTGTGTAAATACCACATTTTTCTTATTCATTCATCCATTGATGGACACTTAGGCGGATTCCATATCTTGGCTATTGTGAATGGAGATGCAAGTATCCCTTTGATATACTCATTTCCTTTCCTTTGGATAAATACCCAGTGATCAGATTACTGGATCACATGATAGTTCTATTTTTAATATTTTTAGAAACCTCCATACTGTTTTCTATAAACCTCCATACTGTTTTCCATAATGTCTGTACTAATACACATTGTTACTATCAGTTTATAAGAGTTCCCTTTTCCCTGCATCCTCACCAGCATTTGTGTTTTTCTGTCTTTTTATTAATAGCCATCCTGGCTGGGGTGAGATGATATGTCATTGTGGTTTTTATTTGCATTTCCCTAACAGTTAGTGATGCTGAGCATTGTTTTCATATACCTGTTCACCATTTGTATGTCTTCTTTTGAGAAATGTCTATTCAGATCCTTTGTTCATTTTTTCATGGGATTGTTTTATATCTTGCTATTGAGTTCTTTACATATTCTAGGTATTAGTTTCTTGTTGAATGAATAGTTTGCAAATAATTTCTCTCATTCTACAGGTTGTGTCTTTACTCTGTTGATTGTTTCCCTTGCCGTAAAAGAGCTTTTTTACTTTAATGTAGTCCTATTTGTCTATTTTTGTTTTTGTTGCCTATGCTTTTGAAGTCTTAGCCATGAAATACTTTGCCTAGATCCATATCCCAAAGCATTTCCTGTATGTTTTCTTCTAGTAGTAGTATTTATAGTTCCTGGTCTTACATTTAAGTCTTTAATTCATGTTGAGTTAATTTTTGTATATGGTAAAAGATAGGGTCCGGTTTCATTCCTCTGCATATGGATAGCCAGTTTTCCCAGCATCATTTATTGAAGAGGGTGTCCTTTCCCCAGTGCATGTTCTTCATACCTTTGTTGAAAATCAATCAGTTGGCTGCAAATATGTGGATTTATTTCTGGGTTCTCTATTCTGTTTCGTTGGTCTGTGTGTCTGTTTTTATACCAATACCATGCTGGTTTTTCTTATTCTAGCTCTGTGGTATATTTTGAAATCACATAGTGTGATGCCTCCAACTTTGTTCTTTTTGCTCAGGATTGCTTTGGCTATTTGGGATCTTCTTTGGTTCTAGACAAATTTTAGGATGATTTTTTCTATTTCTGTGATGAATGTCTTTGGTATTTTTGTAGGGACTGCATTGAATCCGTAGATTGTTTTGGGTAGTATGGTCATTTTAACAATATTAATTCTCCCCATCCATGAGCAGGGGATGTCTTTCTGTTTGTTTGTGCCCTCTTCAATTTCTTTCATCAGTGTTTTGTAGTTTTCTTGCAGAGATCTGGTTGGTTAAATTTATTCCTGGGTCTTTTTTTTTTTTTCTTTTTTTGTAGCTATTGTAAGTGGGATTGCTTTCTTCACTTATTTTTCAGCTAGTTCATTATTGGCATATAGAAAAACTGTTGATTTTTATATGTTTACCTTGTATACTGCAATTTTACTGACTTTGTTGGTCAGTTTTAAGAGTTTTTTGGTAGAGTCCTTAGGTTTTTCTACTATAAGTTCATGTCATCTGCAAGGAGGGAAAGTCTGATATCCTCTTTAATCTGAATGCCTTTTTTTTTGAGATGGAGTCTCTCTCTGTCGCCCAGGCTGGAGTGCAGTGGCGCGATCTCAGCTCACTGCAAGCTCTGCCTCCTGGGTTCACGCCATTCTCCTGCCTCAGTCTCCTGAGTAGCTGGGACTACAGGTGCCCGCCACCACGCCCGGCTAATTTTTTGTATTTTTAGTAGAGACGGGGTTTCACTGTGTTAGTCAGGATGATCTCGATCTCCTGACCTCGTGATCCGCCTGCCTCGGCCTCCCAAAGTGCTGGGATTACAGGTGTGAGCCACCGCACCTGGCCAATCTGAATGCCTTTTATTTGTTTTTCTTGCCTGGGTGATCTGGATAGGACTTACAGTATTATGTTGAATAAGAGTGGGCTGGATGTAGTGGCTTACATATGTAATCCTGGCATTTTAGGAAGGCTAGGCAGGAGGATCACTCGAGCCCAGGAGTTTGAGACCAGCCTGGGCAACATAGTGAGATCTCATCTCTACAAAAAATCATAAAATGAAGTGGGAAGATCACTTGAGTCTGGGAGGTTGAGGTTGCAATGAGTTGTGATTGCGCCACTGTACTCTCACCTGGGTGACAGAGTGAGCGCCTATCTCAAAAAAGAGTGGTGAAAGTGGACATCCTTGTCTTATTCTAGTTCTTAGAGAAAAGGCTTTCAGCTTTTCCTCATTCAGTATATTAGCTGTGGATTTATTATATGTGGGCCTTTATTGTATGGAGGTATGTTCCTTTTATGCCTAATACATTGAGAGCTTCTATCATGAAAGGTAGTTGGATTTTACCAAATGCTATTTTAGCATCTATGGAAATAATCATATGGTTTTTGGTCCTTCATTCTGTTAATGTGATGTATATTGATTTGCATCTGTTCAGCCATTCTTGCATCCCTGGGATAAATCCCACTTGATCATGATGCAGTATCTTTTTGATGTGTTGTTGGACTTGGTTTGATTTTGTTGAGGGTTTTTTGTCCGTATGTTCATCAGAAATATTGGCCTGTAGTTTTCTTTTTTGTTATTGTTATATCCTTGTCTATTAGGTTGGTACAAAAGTAATTGTGGTTTTTACCATTGGGGGGGAAAAAACAGGCAAAAACCACAATTACTTTTGCACCAACCTAATTCTGATATCACAGTAATGCTGGCCTTATAGAATGAGTTACAGAGAATTCCCCGCTCTTTGATTTTTTGGAATAGTTTGAGAATAATTGATGTTAGTTCTTCTTAAGTGTTTGATAGCATTCAGCGGGAAAGCCATCCAGTTCTGGGCTTTTCCTTGTTGGGAGACGTTTTATTACTGATTCAATCTTGGTATTTGTTACTGCTCTGTTCAGGGGTTCTGTGTCTTCCTGGTTCAATCTTGGTAGGTTGTAGGTGTTCAGAAATTTATCCATTTCCTCTAGGTTTTCCAGTTGTGAGCTTTACTTATTTTTTGTCTTGCTCTGTCACAGGCTGACAGAGGTAAATAAGCTCTTCTCAGTATAATGTGTGTTGATTCTTCCTTGTATGTCCAGTAAACTTTGTTTTATATCTTTGTTGCTATGTTATTTGTTTACTCAGATATGTGTTATATCTTCATTGTAATGTAAACCTTTATTGTTATAAATTGCCTATCTTGGACACAAATATGGAAATAACAGACACTGTGGACTCCAAAAGGGGAGAGGGCAGAAGGGAGGTGAGCACTGAGAATTTACCTATCAGGTACAGTGTTCACCAGTTGGGTAATGGGCATACTAGAAGCCCAGTCCCCAGCATTACACACTATACCTGCATAAGAAATAAAACTGTACTCCCGAATCTAAAATAAAATTAAGTATAAAAATATACAGTGCCTATATTAGTCTAATTTAATAATTTTTGCCTTGAAATCAATATTACCAAAAGGTAAGGGCACGAGCTCTACTCTCTTCCTTTTTAAAAATTTACTTGGTATACCTTTGCTCATTCTTTTATCTTTCAAACTTTCTGAGTTACCTTGTTTTAGCCATGACTCTTATCCTGGGAATAATCTGTACCTTCGGCATTTCGCCAGCTTAGGACTAGTGCTGTCCTAAGTAGTACCCAGCGGCCTGGGGAATTTGCCTGTTTGATGGAGGTCTTTTTTTTTTTTTTTTTGAGAATTTGTGTTTTTGAACATGTCTCTATTTCACTTTCATTCTCTCCCACCTTTTCTGGCCCTTTATTTCCCAACCTTTAATTGTGAAAATTTTGAAACAAATTGACGCTGAAACACAAGGACAGTAGGCTGGGCGCGGTGGCTCTTGCCTGTAATCCCAGCACTTTAGGAGGATGTGACAGGCAGATTGCTTGAAGCCAGGAGTTTGAGACCAGCCTGGTCAACAAGGTGAAACCCCATCTCTACTAAAAATACAAAAATTAGACTGGTGTGGTGGCATACGCCTGTAATTTCAGTTACTTGGGAGCCTGAGGCACGAGAATCACTTGAACCCAGGAGGCAGAGCTTGTGGTGAGCCAAAATAGTGCCACTGCACTCCAGCCTGAGCGACAGAGTGAAACTCTGTCTCAAAACAAAACAAAACAAAACAAAACAAGGACAATGAACATCTGTAAAGCTTCCACAATTGTTAACATTTTGTCATATTTGCTTTGTTTCTCCTTATATAGCTATCTAGGCATACCTATCTGTTTCTATATCTGTATTGCTGTATCATTCAAAAGTAAGTTGTAGACATCATGATACTCTAGCTTAACACGGCAGCATGCATCTCCTAAGAATAAGAATTGTCTCTTGGCCGGTGCGGTAGCTCATGCCTGTAATCCCAGCACATTGGGAGGCCAAGGTGGGTGGATTGCTCGAGCTCAGGAGTTCAAAAGCAGCCTGGGTAACATGGTGAAATCCTTTATCTACAAAAAATACAAAAGTTAGCTGGCCATGAGTGTGCCTGTAATGTCAGCTACTCAGGAGGCCTAGGTGGGAGGATCACTTGCACCCAGAAGTTTGAGGCAAGATCTTACCAGCTTGGGTGACAGAGTGAGACTCCCTGTCTCAAAAAAAAAAGAGAGATGGAGTCTTGCTCTGTTGCCCAGGTTGGAGTGCAATGGCACGATCTTGGCTCACTGCAACCTCCGCCTCCTGGGCTCAAGTGATTCTCCTGCCTCAGCCTCCCAAGTAGCTGGGATTACAGGCATGTGCCACCACGCCCAGCTAATTTTTGTAGTTTTTTTTAGATTTATTTTTTTGAGACGAAGTCTCACACTGTCACCCAGGCTGGTATACAGTGGGGTGATCTTGGCTCACTGCAGCCTCCACCTCCTGGGTTCAAGCAATTCTCCTGCCTCAGCCTCCCAAGTGGCTGAGACTACAGGTGTGCGCCACCACGCCTGGCTAATTTTTGTATTTTTAGTAGAGGTGGGATTTCACTATGTTGGCCAGGCTGGTCTCAAACTCCTGATCTTGTGATCCGCCCATCTTGGCCTCCCAAGTGCTGGGATTACAGGTGTGAGCCACCGCGCCCGGCCTAATTTTTGTATTTTTAGTAGAAACAGGATTTTGCCATGTTGGCCAAGCTGGTCTCTAACTCGTGACCTCAGGTGATCCGCCCGCCTCAGCCTCCCAAAGTGCTGGGATTACAGGCATGAGCCACCATGTCTGGCTGGAAGTCTTTTTATTTTTTTTTATTTTTTATTTTTTTTTTGAGAGGGAGTCTCGCTCTGTAGCCCAGGCTGGAGTGCAGTGGCCGGATCTCAGCTCACTGCAAGCTCCGCCTCCCGGGTCCACGCCATTCTCCTGCCTCAGCCTCTGGAGTAGCTGGGACTACAGGCGCCCGCCACCTCGCCCGGCTAGTTTTTTTTTTTTTTTTGTATTTTTTAGTAGAGACGGGGTTTCACCGTGTTAGCCAGGATGATCTTGATCTCCTGACCTCGTGATCCACCCGTCTCGGCCTCCCAAAGTGCTGGGATTACAGGCTTGAGCCACCGCGCCCGGCCCTGGAAGTCTTTTTAAACTGTCGCTAAATTCCAGATTCCTGGCAGTCTGGAAGTATAGGGGTGCAGGTGGCTTGCTGGAGACAGTAATCCCATCCTGATCAAGCCCTGTCTCAGGAAGATAAGAACAAGGGAAGATATCATAATGGTCTACAAGAATTTGAAGGACTGTCACGTAGAAGAGTGAGCAGACTTTGCCTTTGGAGCTACAGAGGAGAGCATTTGGAATGAAGAGTGAAAGCTTCAAGGAGGCAGATTGAACCTGGAGTGGTGCTGCCAGCCTCGTTCAATGGTGAGTACTCTGTCACTAGAGATATCCAGGGAAAATCAGATGGCTCCTTCTCTGGGATGGAGTGGAGGGGAATTGTACTGGGTAGGAACTGGTCTATAGGACATTTAAGTTTCTTCCAAGAATTCTTAGAGGGCAGGGACAAGTTCCGGAGAGACCCAAAACAATATACAAGTTATAGTCTAATTATAATGGCTCTAGTCCATTTTGCCTACCCCAAACAAAGCTAGTTATCTTTACATGTGTTTTAAGATTGTATTTTTTCCTCTGCTATTTGTTGGCTAACCATCTCACAGCTCTGTTTTTTGGTAAATCTAGCAAATACTCTTTCTTATATTTTCTGTTGGTTTGCAGAAAGGACTAAATAACTCTGCCTTCTTTAAGGAGGCGGCTGGCCCTTTCAATTTGGTAAAATGTTAGAGATAGAAAAAAGATAAGTGAAATAAATTCCCATTCTATCTCTTCCTTTTTGCTCCAGTCCTAATGTCTGAATGGGTATCTTTTTTATATATATAAAAAATATATAAAATTGTATATATATATACACACAAAACTGCAAAATAAAAGGCCTCAAGGGAAGTATCACTGGAAGTAAGAGTAGCTTGGATTGAATTTATATCTATGTCAGACAATGTGCTTCAGTAATAGTTATTTTCAGAACTCCATGGGAGTTTTTTCAGTAAACTAATGAATGGGTGTCACTGACAAGCTTTCCAAAGTGGAAATTATGTGAAAACTCTCATCTTATGGGAAAGGGTAACGAGGAGAAACCCTGGGCTTTTGCTTGTGGGGGAGGGGTTAATGTCAGTTCTAAAGAAGATTTACATTTTCACTGTTTCATTGAAGTCAGTTCAATTTTATGCAGGAAATGGCTGAATGGAATAATATTTCTAGGAAGCCATACAATTAAGTAGAAAGCGTTAGTAGTTCTTGACTCAGCTCTGCTATTAACTGCCCTGGGCAAGTCCCTATACCTAGCTACATTTCCACTTCCTAGACTTCAAATATTCTGTGTATATTTACCAATCCATTGAAGATAAATGAGATAGTAGTGATTACAAATGTCAGGTATTGAATTTGCTGCCACCTTAAAGCTATCCCAGGCCTATAGGCTAAAAGTGAAATAAGAACTTCTCTACTTAGTATAATACTTAGTATAACAAGCTCAGGAGGTCTTATCCCTAAATAGATTAGATGTGGAATGAAATCACTTTAAATAGACCTGATTTCTAAGCAGGGTTAGGTTTGGTTAGACATGGATAAGATAAATGTATTGACTATGAATGTGTTCAGCTCTTGTATCAAGGACTTGGCAAGTAGTCCTTGGTTAACACCTGCTGCTTTCAAATTTCTGAATGGCTTCCCATCTGGATCTGGAAGTCCTACAGCTTTTCTCCTCCAAGGCCTATTCTTGACTTGCAGATGACAACAGTTTTTTACAGCCAGCTTTTCTGTTTTGTTCTGCTCCCTCTAGAGGTCCCTTCCCCTACCTCTGCCTCTGTCCAAATATCTTAATAGTGATACCAAAGAAGGCAGAAGTCAGATTTTGCCATTTCACTTGTATTCTGCCCCAGCGCCTCTCTCAGTCTGGAGCAAAGTGTAACTGAGTGTGGTGTAACGAAGTTCTGTGGATGATGTTGATGATGACGAATAGTGGGGAGCGAT
The DNA here is from genome assembly GCF_008728515.1 of Papio anubis. NCBI lineage: Eukaryota > Metazoa > Chordata > Mammalia > Primates > Cercopithecidae > Papio > Papio anubis. Next base: position 46,247,394 of record NC_044984.1, read on the forward strand.
TTTCACAGCCAGGAGCTTGGCTCTCGGCTTTTGTGGCACCTCAGACTCTTCCCTGGGATGTGTAGTGTTCCAGGCTGGCAGCATGCTGTGAACAATGAAAATTGTATTCTGTAGTCTCTTTCAATATGCTGTGACTTGGCAAGGGCTGAAAGCAAATCATGCACCTGCATAACCTTTTCAGCTTGACAAAGAAGCTCTCTCACTCCCCCTCTCACCCCTCCCTTCCACAGGAAATGCTCCCAGACGACAGCATGAACAAGCCCTAATTAAGTCTTTCCTCAGATCCCAACGTCTTTTCCTCCAACCATATCTTGGGTTTAGATGTGTAAGTAAGAAGAAGTGGAGAAATAAAATCAGGTATAAGATGCAGTTGGAAACTGGGAGCTATTTAATGGCAAGTAAAGCCTAAGACCTCGTCCCTCGTGGCCCTTTGGACAGTTCACACAGAACAAGAGACATAGTAAACTGATGGAGGAGTTAAGATGCTTTTGATGAAAAAACTGGTTGCAAATTATTTAAGAACATTTTCTCAGACTTTATGCATTTCTTATATTTGTGACTGTCTCTGAATAGAAGAATCTCAATGTCTTTCAGGATATTTAAGGATCATATACGTAAGGTGCCTCATGCTTCCTTGAGAAGTCTGTGAACATATCCTTACAATTATATGCAAAATTTTGGGCTTTGTTTACTTATCTGAAAAAGATAATCCATAGATTTTCTAATGTCTCCAGGGAGTTCAAGACCTACCACTTTCCACAAAGTGTAAGAACCACTGGTATTATAGAAGAGAAAGAATGGGTCTAAAACAAAATCTGGAAGGATGGCCACGTCAGGAAGCCACAAAGAGAGAGTGGAGCCTATGAATGTTAGAGAAGGATGAAATTTCCAGGCATCCCCATGGGAGACAGTAGGGTGGTGAAGCTCATGCACTGTGGAATCATTTCATCTGAGCTCAGTCTAGTGTCTCCATCTATTAACTGTGCTGGCTGTGTGACCTGGGGAAGTTACATCTCCAAGCCTCAGTTTTCTAATCTATACAATGGGATGATAGTGCCTACCTCAGAGTTGTTGCAAGGATGAAGCGAGGCCATCCATGTAGCATACCTCCCTGCCTCCCTATTGGTATGATGTGTGTGTGTGTGTGTGTGTGTGTGTGTGTGTATGTGTTGTCCCTACCTCTACACATGTATTTTCCATTTTCTTGCCTACTTTATGCCTCTTTCTGGGCTAACTGAAGATTCAAGAAACTCTGAATTCTGTTATGCTGTTTTTTCTGATTTCTTTAGAAAAATAATCAGTGTGAGGTGATGTCCTTGGCTGAATACCCCCAGCTCCACTAGGACTTGTCTGCTGCCCAGGCTGAGAGCCATGTATTTGAGTTTTTCCAACCAGGGTAAGGAGCAGTAGATGTTAGGAGCCTCGTGCCTAGAGCCAAGCGAACCAGCTTTTTCTGGGAAGGAGAGACCAAATCATCCTTAAGGATGGGGATGGTAGAGTCTGTCTTCTGCAGTGCCCCAGATAGCAGCAACCTTAACTGCTGCCTCTGTGGCCTACTTCCCTTTGTAATTTGCACAATAGGCCAGAAGATGGGGCTCTTGACCCTGGAGTCAAGGGCCAGAGGCTCTGACTTTTTCCACATTTGTACTGGAGAAAAGTCAGATTCACCAGACCTCCCAGGAATCACCACTACTTCTCAATTCCTTTCCCTACCCTACCTACTCCATCCAATTCTGCCATGGCTGGGACTTGCCTTCCAGGGGAGTGAGGGATGTGGGCACATCTTTCCTTTGGCCACCATCCTTGGCTCCTGAATTACCACGTTGCTAGAGTCAGTCTTTCTGATGCCCTGCCTCAGGTTTCCCCCTCTAATCCATTCTCCCCTAAGGGCAGATTTTGGAGATGGTACCATTTTTATAGGCCAATACAACATAGTGGTCAAGAACTCTAGAATCAGAGAGCTTGTCCTTGACTCATCTCCTCGGGTGAATCTTTCCCCACCTCCTCAGAGAAGTTCTCCCTATCCCATGCCAGTTACTCCTGTTCACATAACCCTTTATTTACTTAACAGTCGTGATTATAACTAGTGATTATCTTGTTTGATGACTTGTTTACTTTCTCCCACTCGATTGTAAGGCTCATGAGGCCAAGGACACTGTCTTAATTGCTGTTTTCCCAACATCTAACACAGGGCACGATACATAGGTTCTCAGCAAAAGTGTTTTGAATTAATAGATGAATGATGGAATCCCAGCTTCATGACTGCCTGACCTTGAGTAAGTTGCTTAACTTCACTGAGCCTCAGTTTTCTTACCTGCGAAATAGAAAAAGAGTAGAGGCATTATGACTATTAAATGACACAATGCATTTATACCACTAAACCCAGGTTCTGGTGCATGGAAGTTTTCCCTAAAGCCTTCAGTGTCCTACTTTTTAGCATATATGAAAAATAAAGTCTGAATGAATTAGCCAGATCTCCACAATTTGATCACAGCCTTCTTTTTATTTTTTATTTTTTTGAGACAGGGTCTCACTCTCTCAGCTTGGCTGGAGTGGAGTGGTATACTGAAGCCTCTCCTGGGCTCAGGTGATCCTCCCACTTCAGCTTCCTAAGGGGCTGGGACTACAGGTGCATGCCACCATGCCTGGCTAATTTTTTTGTATTTTAAAAATAGAGATGGAGTTTCTACATGTTGGCCCAGGTTGGTCTCGAACTGTTGGGTTCAAGGGATCCATCTGTCTTGGCCTCCCAAAGTGCTGGGATTACAGATGTGAGCCACCATGCCCAGCCCACAGCCTTTCTCTATCACAACTTTTACCTCCCACTGCTCTTCTCAATAACTTTCTGCTTTGGCCCAAATTGTGGCTACCCTGAATGGGCCATGTGCATTATTATTCCTTTTTTTTTTTTTTTGAGAGGGAGTCTCACGCTGTTGCCCAGGCTGGAGTGCAGTGGCCGGATCTCAGCTCACTGCAAGCTCCGCCTCCCGGGTTTGCGCCATTCTCCTGCCTCAGCCTCCCGAGTAGCTGGGACTACAGGCGCCCGCCACCTCGCCCGGCTAGTTTTTTGTATTTTTTAGTAGAGACGGGGTTTCACTGTGTTAGCCCATGTTGGGATGGTCTCGATCTCCTGACCTCGTGATCCGCCCGTCTCGGCCTCCCAAAGTGCTGGGATTACAGGCTTGAGCCACCGCGCCCGGCCTATTATTCTTAAGTCTTTGTCAAAGACTTGAGATGCTTGCTCTTCTTACCTTAGATCAGCTAAATCTTACCCATGTTTTCAGACTTAGCTCAAATCCGTGTCCTCTGTGAAACCTTCCTGAAGATCATTTTCTCTTCTGAATTTTTGTAATCTTCGTGGTTTATATAATATTACTCATTAACATATATCCTGTTTCCCTGATTAGCCTGTTAAGCTCCCTTGGAGATATATCTTAGATTTCTCTGCCTCTACAGTGTTACTTGGGCCTGCCTGTTCATTAGTAGGTGTTCAATACATTTTTTATTAGATTGAATTAAAAGCATTCGTATTTACTAAGCACTTTCTATGTGCCTGGGATTCCTTGAGGCTCTGTTGAGTATACAGAAGGGCATAAGAAAAATAATCATTGCTTTCAAAGAACTTATAATATTCTAGTAAGCTAAAGTCAACATATAAAGTACTTAAATAACCACAGCACGGCAACCACTATAAGAAAAGTGCTTTGAGAATTCTGGGGAGGGTGAGATGACACCTGTTTGGGGTATCAGGGACAGTAGAATAAAGAAAGGCTTCTTGGAAGAGGTGGCTTTTGAGATTAACTTTGAAGGATGGTTAACATTTTGATGGACAAAAATGGGGATGAGGGTAGGATGTGAATTCCAGATTCAAGATGACAGGAATAGTAAAGAGATGGATGAAGTGTGTGGCAATGAACACTAAAACTCAGAGATGAGACACGAGGCTTATACAGGACATCAGAAAAACAATTCTGCTTCAGGGAAACTGAAGCCCAACCTTGTTTCCAATTTCAGGACCAACACAAAGGATGGTAAGCAGTGGTGGAAACTTTTAACATGTATCAGACTATGTTCCCCAACTGTAGCTTCTTTTGGGGCTGATAATTATTTGCAACAATTCTTCCCCGACCCCAAATTTGGACCTACCTGAAGTCTGGTATTGTAGAGCATATAAAACAAAAGTCCCCATGGCCAGGCACGGTGGCTCACCCCTGTAATCACAGCACTTTGGGAGGCTGGGGCGGGTGGATCACCTGAGGTCAGGAGTTCCAAACCAGCCTGGCCAACATGGTGAAACCCCATCTCTACTAAAAATACATAAAAATCACCCAGGCGTGGTGGCAGGCACCTGTAATCCCAGTTACTCAGGAGGCTGAGGCAGAAGAATCGCTTGAACTGGAGAGGCGGAAGTTGCAGTGAGCCAAGAACATGCCATTGCACACCACCAGCCTGGTCAACAAGAGTGAAACTTTGTCTCAAAAAACAAACAAACAAACAAACCCAAAAACCCCAAAAGGTACCTTTCTTTTTCTTGAGGCGAGAGGGTTGCTTTGAGTTTAGCCAGCCTCTCTTTTCTAATAAATCCAAACCAAATTGAATGCATTATTCATTATATTCTAACGTTGCGTTAGGTCAGTAGTTCTGTTGTTAAATAATAATTTGCCTTAGATCATTTCCTGGAAAAGTTGGAAGCCTTTTTGTGGAATTGCTTCAACAGTCATTCTCAGCTCAACCCTGTGTTTTTTGCTTCTGACTTGAGAATCAAGAAGAAGACCTAAGTCATAGTGAGTCTGTGAGGGGGCCTGACACTGCCTGCCTTCTTCACTTTAATGCTCTTTAATCTGGCCATTAGCTCAAGGAGAAACAATTAATTTTAGAAGGTCCTCTCCCCTCATCCGCAATTACTTCCTCCTGCAATCGCGAAGGATGTTTCCCCGGAATTTAAACATCATCTCCCAAGGAATGAAATCAGAATAGGCAAAACCGACACTTTCGCAGTTTTCAAGGGTCAGGTGCAGCTGCAAATAGAAGCAGAGATTTTCTAGCAAGCAGTTGGAAGGACCTTCACGCCCAGAGGCCTCTGAAGGGAGGGAGGCGGTTTCCAAGGCAACCGGGCCCTGGAGCGGTTGGCTCCCCGGCTCCTCCCCCTCCCCGCGGTAGCCCAGGGTACCGCCGGACAGCGTCCTCTCGTGCTCCGCGCCCTGATTGGCTGCGCAGGCCGCTCGCTGATTGGTTGCGGCGGATGCCTCGCGGGCCGGTGGCTATGGAGGCGGCGGCGGTTGATGGTTGACCGTTGGCTCCGGGGTAGGGGTCGCCGTTCGAGTGATCTGCTCAGACCTGACGAGAGGGCGCAGGCTGCTGACGCTCGGCCTGGAGCCCGTGGGTGAGACCTAGTTCGGTTCCGCCATGCCGGCCGCCGGGAGTAACGAGCCGGACGGCGTCCTCAGCTATCAGGTAGGGCCCCGCCTCCCGCGCCTCCCGCTCCTCCCCGGGGCGCAGCCTCCTCATCCTCTACCCACCCTCCTTCCTTCTGCCCCCGAGCCCAGGCTTCCCAGGCCGCTCCCTGAGGGCGAGGGGAGGCCAGCCCGGGACACCAGGGGGCGCTCCGGGCGGTTGGGGACCGGGCCGGGGCTGCAAGAGAGTGACCTTGGGCCGAACCTGGGAGCTGGCCCATCTCTGCCGCATGCATTGCGCCGCCCGCCCAGGAGCCCTGACAGCCGGCGGGCTGCGACCTCTTGTTCTCCTAGCGTCTTTCCGTTGGAAGGGGCCGGCGTCTGGCCTCGCGTTGTCCTGCCCTAACGTGGGCAGAAAGGGTAGCCAGGGACCTTGCTCTGGTGGGGCACGTCTTCTCTTTGTGTTTTTATTTCTGGGGGTTTTTGGTTCCCCAGTGGTTCAGAGGAAAAGCCGGAAAAGACTGTGGAGACTGGGACTAATCCCCGATAGAGTGACCCGGTTTGTGACTCCCTCTGCCCCATTGCACAGACACTTGAAAACTTCTGGGTAGGGACTGCAAACTGGGCTGAGGATGTGTGGAGGGGTCAGGAACAGGTGCTTATTTAAGGGAATGAGAAAACCAAGGTTAAGTAACTGGTATTAGAACTGTTGGGGCGGCTAACGTAAGGAAAAGCATTGGACTAAGTGTTAGAGTCTGTAGGTTGAAATCCTACCTCTGCCTCACACAGACTTTGTGACCTTGAGTAAGTCACTTGCCTCTTTGAACCTCAGTTTCCCCAACTATTAAAATGGGAATAGTTATGTCTGCTTTGCTTGCTTCACAGGGTTGTTTTGAGGATGAGACGAAGTGCTGTTTGTGAAAGGGCTTTGTGGAGTAATGTTTATTATGTGACACTCAGTTAATGAGTGGCAGCCCATTGAATTCTCACTCCCTGTTTCCTGTGCAATCAGATGGTTTGGTTTCTGCTTTGGAAAGAGGGCTGGAAGAGGAGGCAAGTCTGAAGTGGAGGGCTCTGAAGACGGTAATGGGCCATCTCAGGAAGGATGACACATCTTGGAAACAAGTGCCATGTTGACCTCAGGGATGTTTTCCCAGAGGAGGCAGGGGAAATATCCTGAGTTTGCAACAGAATGAGTATCAGACACTGACTCTCTCCTCTTCTTCCTGGTTAATAGTTTGTTACTATTAATAGAAGATACATTCTTCTTTCCTTGCTCTGTCAGGAAAGAATATCTAAGATTTTGGAAAATCCATATCTAACCCCCTTAAAGCCTATTAAATGTATTCAATCTTTGGGATACAATGGTAAGAAAAAATAGGTAATGTTCTTGCCCTCCTGGAGCGTATCATCTAGTGGGGGAGGGGAGAGGTACTATTTTTAATCAAATATCACACAAATAAATGTTATAAACTGTGATAAATGCTTTGAAGAAAGATAGACAGTACCATAAGCGTGTATAACAGTGGTTCCAGCCATGGTCTCAGAGATTTGCTAAGGAAGAAAATCTGGGCAAAGAGCTAAAGGATGAATAAATGTTAACTGAGGGAAGAGGGGGATCACAGGGCCTGAGAGGCAAAGAGAACAGCTACACAAAAGACCTGTGGCAGAGGGGGACACACCTGGTTAGAGACCTTAGATAAGGCCAGTGTAGTGGAGCAACAAGGAGCAATGAGGGGAATGGTATGTGAGGTGTGTTCTGGGGTAATAACACACAGGGCCATTTGGAGCTCATGCTGAGGAAGTTGACATTTATCTGAGGAACAAGGGGAAGCCACTGAAGGGGTTTAAGTAGAGGGGAAAGGGAAGAGAGGGGGTCTCTCCTAACCAGGAGAGAGAAAGAGGGCAGGAGAGAGCAAATGAGATCATGAAAATATTTTCTTTTTTTTTTCCTTTCTTTTTTTTTTTTTTTTTTTTGAGACAGTCTTGCTCTGTCACCCAGGCTGGAGTGCAGTGGCGTGATCTCCACTCACTGCAAGCTCTGTCTCCCAGGTTCACGCTATTCTCCTGCCTCAGCCTCCTGAGTAGTAGGGACTACAGGTGCCCACCACCACGCCCAGCTACTTTTTCGTATTTTTAGTAGAGACGGGGTTTCACCGTGTTAGCCAGGATGGTCTTGATCTCCTGACCTCGTGATCTGCCCGCCTTGGCCTCCCAAAGTGCTGGGATTACAGGTGTGAGCCACCGCTTCCTGCCCAGATTTTCCTATTGAAAGATTTCTTTGGCTGCAGTGGGGAGAATAGGTTGGAACGGATGTGAGGATACAGTGTCCTTAACATGCCCAATGTTAACAGGTTGTATTATTGAGGACATCATGATCCTTAGGTTTCTGTTAGTGTTCTGTGAGTAGGATAGATCTGGAGTAGGATAGAAAATATCTCCTTTATATCTAGTTTGTGAAACTTTCATGGGTGGTAGGGTGAGGAGAAGAAAAGGAATACAATGGGAACAGTAGGACCTCATGAAGGCTGGAGTCACGTAATATAGACAAATGGGAACTTGAGAGATAGGGAGGAAAAGAGAATGAGGGTAGAAGGAGGAAGGGAGATGGGGATGACTCGCGGGAGAGACAGTCAACTGATTGGCAATGACCAGTTAAACCTTCTGTGTGCCAATTAGGCTGTGTGGAGATGGGCCTTGTAAAGTGAGCAGATTGTGTAACTTGATGTAAATAGAGAGGTTCCAGACATCACCTCTAAATATCATAAGGCTGTGCTGTTTTCGAAGATGTGAGCTACTGCCCTAGCCTTCTAACAGTTCCCTCTGCTTTCTTTCTTGCCCTTCTATAAGACTACTCTCCACATGGCAGCCGCAGGGAGCTTTTAAAAACACAAATCAGATCATGTCACGTCTTATCTTGAAACCCTTCAGTGGCTTCCTGGTGCATTTTAGAATAAAATCCAAACTCTTTATCATGGCCTACCAAGCCTGAATACAATCAGGCTCTAGTCCACCCTCCCAGGACTGCCTCTCCTCCACTCTCTTTCTTGCACCTCCTCTGGCTTTCTGTTTCTTCAATACAGTGAATCTTGCATACTTCAGGACCTTTGTTCCTGTCATTCCCTCTGCCCAGGATGCTGTTTTACCCAGGTCCTCTCATGATTCAACTGGAGTATCACTTCCTCAGAGTGGCTTTCTCTGAACCTTCATCCCAGTCACTCTCTTTAAGATGATCCTGTTTTATTTTCTTATAACATATGACTTGTTATAACAACTGAACTGTTCTTCTTTTGGTTTCTTGTTTATTTATTTATTTATTTATTTATTTATTTGAGACGGAGTCTCGCTCTGTCGCCCAGGCTGGAGTGCAGTGGCCGGATCTCAGCTCACTGCAAGCTCCGCCTCCCCAGTCTACGCCATTCTCCTGCCTCAGCCTCCCGAGTAGCTGGGACTACAGGCGCCCGCCACCTCGCCCAGCTAGTTTTTTGTATTTTTTTAGTAGAGACGGGGTTTCACCGTGTTAGCCAGGCTGGTCTCGATCTCCTGACCTCATGATCCGCCCGTCTCGGCCTCCCAAAGTGCTGGGATTACAGGCTTGAGCCACCTCGCCCGGCCAGTTTCTTGTTTATTATGATCTCAGTTAGAAGCTTCTTGAGGGCAGGGGACAAGCAGAAAATCTTGTCACCTAGCACAGTGCCTGGTATAAAATTGCTGCTCAATTGCATATGTGAATGAGCAGCTCTCCCGTATCCAAAGCCAGATGCCTCCCCTTAAGGAGCTCAAGGTCTAGTCAGGATTGGCACAGAGTGACAGATGGCCATTACTTCATTACACATGTCTCTTCCCTCTGTGTTGTGTCTTTGCTCAGGCATTGAAGCTGGAAAATCTTTCCCCTCCTCTCCACCTAGAATATTCCATTTTAACCTTCAAGGTCTGGCTCCATATCATTATATTCGTCACTCACTCCCTCTGCTCACAACACCTACCAAGTGCTATCTTCCACGAACCCTTACTTGTGGAATATACGTATTCATCTCTGCTGCTCACCTGACAGCTCCATTTACTGTCACTGTTAACTTTTATTGAGTGCTTGCCTTGTGCTAGGCACTATGCTAAGTGTTTTCCATGCATTATCTCACTTAATGCTCTCTTTAACCCTGAGAATTATGCAACTTTATTATCTTTTCCAAATGAGAAAGCAAAGATAATAGAGAGGTTAAGTAATTCTTTTTTTTAATTTTTTTTTTTTTTTGAGATGGAATTTCACTCCTGTTGCCCAGACTGGAGTGCAGTGGCACAATCTCAGTTCACTGCACCCTCCACCTCCCAGGTTCAAGCGATTCTCCTGCCTCAGCCTCTCGAGTAGCTGGGATTACAGGTGCCTGCCACCACCCTTGGCTAATTTTTTGTATTTTTGGTAGAGACGGGGTTTCACCATGTTGGCCAGGCTGGTCTCAAACTCCTGACCTCAGGTGATCCACCTGCCTTGACCTTCCAAAGTGATGGGATTATAGGCATGAGCCACCTGGCCCGGCATAGAGAGGTTAAGTAATTCTAAGTGCTGGAGTTGCTTGTGGCCCTGCCAGACCCAGGACTGCGTCTCTCCAAAGGATGTGCCCTTAGTCACTGTGCGTTACTGTGGTTGTGTCTTTGATGCCTGTATCAGTATCTGGCCCTGAATAAGCACTTACTAAGTGTTTGGGAAGACAGGATGGGAAGAGACTGCAACAAGGGAGGCCAGCTAGGAGGCCATTGGTGTAATTCAGGATGAGTTAATGAAGACCTACATTAGTCGTCATTTCGATGAGATCTCTGAACGTGGTTATGAAATTTTTATTTATTTTTGAGACAGGGTCTCACTTTGTTGCCCAGGCTGGAGTGCAGTGGCATGATCTCAGCTCACTGCAGCCTTGACCTCCTGGGCTCAAATGATCCTTCCACCTCAGGCTCCCTAGTAGTTGAAACTACAGACATGAACCACTATGCCCAGCTTTTTTAAAATTTATTTTAATTTTTATAGAGACAGAGTCTCACTGTGTTGTCCAGGCTGGTCTTGAATCCCTGTTCTCAAGCGATCCTCGCCCCTTGGCCTCCTGAAGTGCTGGGATTATAGGCATCACCACCACGCTCAGCCAGTTATTGAAATTTTAAGAGTCAATGAGCTTTTAATAGGGGGTAGTAATAGACGAAGGAAGTCAGAAAGCTTTAAGGAAAGCCCCTACTTTGGACTGGAACTGGGGACACCTGGTAGCTTCACAGTTCTCCTGATAAGCACTTTCAGAACAAGCAGAAGGAGGTGTTGAAAGAGAAAACTGGTGAGGTTGGAACCCTTGAGCCAAGTGGTGCTGGGGACTGAAGGAAAGTTCAGGGAGGGTGAAAGTGGTAGATGGGGAAGCATGTGAATTTGGGCAATTTATGTGGATCAGGTCTGCTCAGAATGGAAAATTTTGCAGAAATCTTCAGAATAATAACCCCTGGTAAGTGGGTGATAATTGAGAAACATGGCTGATGGGAGTAGAGTTACACCCCATGTCTTATGATGAACCTGAAAAAGCTCTAAGACAAGAGTTCTGAAGGAGACCTGGATTCTAGTGCCTAGTGACTGTGGCACATGTTGGAGCTCAGTAAATATTTGCTGAGCGAATGAATGAATGGCTCTGTAGGGAGTGGGTCAACTTTTCTGAGGGTTATAGTCAGTTTATGGTAAGCAATCAGTAAATATTTGCTCATATTATTGAATAAAAATATCAACTGTAGGTAGCAGTTTCTCTTCTCACTACGTTGCACATACCCCTCCACCCTCTCCTCACACATACTAGGTATTCTTTCCATATGTGAGAATTGGGGAACCTGTGGGCATTCTTTTTATCTGGTTTTCCCAGATCTGCTGGGGAGCTTCAGTAGGAGAGATGTGGGCAGACTTGCCAAGCAGAGACTTGAGCAGAGAATTGGGGACAATTCAGACTGCAAATTTACTTCCTTCAAAATCTGTAGGTAATTGTCTTAGCTCATGGTTTGCTTTGGCAAGGGTAGACAGGGTCATGGTAGTAATCAGGACACAGAAAAGCGATCATGTCTATTCTAAATCTGCTGCCAGGTAACAGCAACAGATCTTAGATAATGGAGAGGTTGGTTGTTTCCCATAGGTAGTAAGAAGTTTACTGATCCTGGTCTTGGTAGTCAGGAAGTCATAATATATGTATTGGTTTTCAATTTCTGCCATAACAAATTACTACATATTTGGTGGCTTAAAAAAACACAAATTTATCATCTAACACTTCTATAGTTCGGAAATCTGATACAGGTCTCACTGGACTAAAATCAAAGTGTTGGTGGGACTGTTTCTTTCTGGAAGTTCTAGGAGAGAATATGTTTCCTTGCCTTTGCCATCTTCTAGAGACTGCCTGCATTCCTTGGCTCATAGTTCCCTTCCTCCATCTCCAAAGCCAGAAACATAGCATCTCTCAGAACCTACTTTTGTCATCAGATTTTTCTCTGACTCTAGTCTTCCGTCTCTGTCTTTCACGTTAAGGATCCTTATTATTACATTGAGATTATATAATGGTTTTCATAATTTAGGAAGATCTCCGTATTGTAAGATCAGCTGATTAGCAACCTTACCTCCGTCTGCAACCTTAATTCCTCTTTGCCATTATAAGGCAACATATTCACAAACTCTAGGGATTAGGATGTGCATCTCTTTAGAGGACTATTAATCTCTCTATCACAGTGTACTATTTAGTAGTCTATACTGAACAGGAGTGACTCCAAGTGGGGTTCAGCAAAAGAATCACTGAGAAACCAGAGCTGTTTTGGAATTTTAAGCCTCTGGCAGGCTGCTGAACAGTTAGAATGGGAAGCTCATGGGTATTCAGGAGCTCATGGCCACTGAGAAGAGGAAGTCTGGAACAGCTGCATGAGTCCTCGTGGATTTTTTTTTTCTATAGGGTGTTTTCATTCAGTGAGAAAGTATTTGAGGGCATTGGAGAGTTGGGGACCCATGGGTCAGATTTGGTGATGGGCTCTCCAAAGGGCCAGCATTCCGAGGCTCTGCTGGATAAAGAGGAGGATGGAAGTGAATAAGGAGATGAAGAACTATTGGAGGTCTGGTCAGTAAAGGGCAGTTTGGGGTGCAGGATTCTGGAGCGCTAACGATTTAAGAAAGTAATAATGTGGATCTTAAGCTATTCTTAACTGTGGGCATTAATCCCTGATTAGTCCCTCTGACTAAATGGCCAGGTTCTTTGCTTTTGGCAGTCTTAGCATACTGACTTACTAATGTTAGTAAGGAACACAGACTTGATTAGAGTTCTTATCCTACTTAGCTTTTGTGAGATCTTAGCCTTGATTTAGAACTGTTTTGAGGATTAAGTGAGGCAATATATGTAAAACACAATGTGAGGTATATAAGTGTATTACCTTGGTTTGCTGATTAGAAACCCTGGAAATGGCTGGGCGTGGTGGCTCACACCTGTAATACCAGCACTTTTGCTACTCGTGCGGCTGAAGCAGGACAATTACTTGAACCTGGGAGACGGAGGTTGTAGTGAGCTGAGATGGCACCTCTGCACTCTCCAGCCTGGTGACAGAGCAAGACTCTGTCTCAAAACAAACAAACAAACAAACCCTGGAAATCATCTCTATATTTGTTGATTTTTAAATAGTTGAATGTATTAGAACTCAATAGAATGACTTTTTTGGGAGGGCTCTTGGCAGGGTTAGCGGTGGGAGTGAAGTAGAATGGTATTGTATATACTCTCTGAAAACACTGAAAAAGATGAGAGGGTTCTTTGAGGTAAAAAGTCTGAGACCTACTGCAGGAAAGGAGGTGGGATTCATTTGGGCAGGTCCACCACCACGCAGGTCCAGAGAGGAGCCTCAGGGGAAGTGTGTTAGAGAGAGAGCTTGAGGTGGGCTCTGCTCCCCACCTTCCCTGTCCCCTGTAACCTCTGTGGCTGCTTCCAGGAGCTGGGGCCATTATGTAAGACTTAGCTCTGCCCGTGCCTTTTAATTTCCATTTACTGTAAGTGAGAATCTGGTCTGCTACTCAGTTATAATTCATTCATTTTTCAAGGCTCATAACAATGCTTTCTCTCTCAAGGCTTGCTTTGCAATTTCAGCATTTTAATGTGTATTTAACCCTCTTAGTTCTTTTTATCTATCTAGTCCTTGAGGTAGGCACTCAAGTCAATTCACATTTACGTAGTGGGTCATTATCAGTGAACTAAGAGGAAGTTCAGAAAAGAGGATACTCAGAAATAGGGTTTTTTCCGTCCCCCTTCCCTCCCCTCCCCTCCCCTTCCCTCCCCTCCTCTCACCTCTCCTTTCCTTTCCCTTCTCTCCTAAGCTTATATAATGTGTTTCTCATGATTCTAATCTTTTCTGAGTCACAAGCCCTTTTGAGAATCTGATGAAAGTTATGGACCCTCTCCCAGGAAAAGTGCACATTCACACATATTCCCACAGATCCTCTGAAGCCCGTTTACAAGCACCCTAGAAATCCATGGACCACAATTGAGAGATCTTTTTTGCCATAAATAAATGATAGTGTCAGAGGAAATAATAGCTAATTTGTGAGAAATCTGCAGCAAGCACAGACCAAAGAGACCTGATGTTCCTTTCTTTTCATTTTTAATGATTTCAAACACACTTTGTATGTGCCTGAAATTTATGGATCATTTCAAGCATATAGCAAAGTAGAGAGATTTTTGCATAGTGGGTCATCATGTACCCATGACTTGGCTTCAACAATGAACACATCTTCTGTTTTTTTTTTTTTTTTTGAGACAGGGTCTTGCTCTGTTGGCCATGCTGGCGTTCGGTGGTGCAAACACAGCTCATTAGAGCCTCCAACTCCTGGGCTCAAGCAATTTTCCACCTGAGCCTCCAGAGTAGCTGGGACTACAGGCCCATACCACCACACCCAGCTAATTTTTGAATTTGTTGTAGGGACGAGGTTTCACTATGTTACCCAGGCTGGTCTCGAACTCCTAGCCTCAAGCGATCCTCCCACCTCAGCTTCCAAAGCTCTGGGGTTATAGGCATCAGTCACAGAGCCTGGCCACACAATCTTGTTTCATCTATGTTCATCTTATCTCCAAATCTCAGACATATTATTTCATGAGTAAAAATTTCAGTGTGTAGCCCTAAAGATTAAAGACTCTTTTAAAAAACGACATAACTGCAATAACACAGAAGATTATTATTATACTGAAAAAATAGTTTCCTAATATAATCAAATTTTCATTTAGTTGTTTACATTTATGCGAATACGTTGTAGGTTTTTTAAAAAAAATACTTGCTTTATTTGAACCAGGATTCAAACAAAGTCCACACGTTCACATTCAAGCCTGACCTTTCAAATGCTTTCGCTAATGGTTATTGACAGTGGCTCTGTTTTCTTTGGCAAGACAAAGAAAATGGATGAACAATTATTCAGTGAATTTAGGCTGTGGTTAACCAATCTAAATTAAGGAAACAAACAACAAGAAAGTTTTTCAATCTGAATTTTTCAGATGATTGACCTTGCTCTTTATATTTTGCAGTTACAATTTTAAAGAAATCAATCATCTCTCCTACCCTCCCTCCCTCTGTTCCTCTGGATTCCCACTGTGTTCTCTACTAAGTCAGGTGTCTGAAGACAGTACCAAGTATTATAATTAATTGATTCCTATCCTCTGGATATTAAAAACCAGTAGGGGAGCCAACATGAATAATTATTCATATATATAATTATTTATATATATAGTTTTATGAGAAAACATCTGATCAATTATCAAAGAGTTTATAAAACTAATAAACATTCATTGAAATGTATGGGATACTTACCATGTGCTGGACATTGTACTGGGTGCTGGGTAGATATTGATGAATATAAGACACAGTACCCATCCTTCTAGAACTTTTGAGGGGACACAGTCTGGATTTTGCTGATTGTATTCCCATAGTGGTGTTTTTCAAGGAACTGTGTTTTATTGTACTTTCAGTAAACTGGTATTTGGATTTAGAGGCTTGATCAGATTCAGGGACAATTTAATTGGTAAGATTACCTCATGGGTGGTGATATGGTCTCTCATTAGGAGGCATACAATGTCTGATTGTCTCTTCTTTGTGATGTTAGTGGCTGTTGAAAATCAGTGCAATCCATTAGGGATTGCAAAATGGTTTTGTTCCATCATTCCCTTTTCATTTATTCTCTTCCATAATGAGAAGCTTTTCTCATCTACTCTGTGGTACCACTCTATGGTATAGTTTATCTAGGAAACGCCAGATAAATTATTTGCCAGTTTTCAAAGTAATGAGTTGGTTCATTAGTGTTATCCTCCAAATGTGACCAATTAGTTAATTTTAAAAGTGACCGTGTGAGGCCAGGTGTGGTGGCTCACACCTGTAATCCTAGCACTTTGGGAGGCTGAGGAAGGAAGATCACTTGAGCTTAGGAGTTTGAGACCAGCCTGGGCAACATAGTGAGACCCCCCAACTCTGCCACCTCTCTATTTTAAAAATAAATAAATAAATAAACAAATAAAATAAAAGTGACCTTGTGAAGTGAACTCATCAATCTTAACATATTGACATGGTCAATCTGTTGTAGGCATTACCCTACTGATGCTCAAATTGTCCTATTTTTTGGCAAGAGACCCCTTTAAATTGGCTCCTGAGTCCTTAGGACACAACCCTTGTTGTCTTTGAGTGCTTCCTTAGTATCTAACATAATAAGATGTTTTAGATTTACCTTGTACATTTCCTGGCTGGGACCTATGACCAACCATTTCTCCAAGGAGCTCTGATTCCTTTTATTACAAAATAGTATTTTAAGAGACTATAATGTAGGTACTAATTATACTCATTGCTACTGATTGATCATTTTTTTCTAAGCCTTTGAGTGGGCAGAGCTAGAAAATATAAAAACACATTATATATTATTGTTGATACTTCCAATTCAAATTTAGGACTGCATGGCTCTTATTTACCTTTTGTCTTAAAACTGTATCTCCTTTCTCCCTTGCCAAGAATCCCAGTCCTCAGCCGCATTGGGAGTGACAGAATAAGTTCACATAGCTACTTGTTTGTTTTATCTCACAACATACAACAAGCCTCAGAATACCAACACCAGCACTACAACCAAAAATAAGATAACCAAAAGCAGTTTGAGATCTTTTAAAATTCTTCTTTGTCCTTCGAGTATATGCCACTAAGGATGTTCAGTCAGTTTATTATGTTTTAATGTTACTTAGATTAATTTCTCTTGGAATTTACACTATCAATTTGACCTTTGTTTTCATTTTGTTTTTGATTTTGGGGAATTACTTTAAAATTTTTAATTTTACGTTATGTAAATTATTGACAAAATAAGGTATATTCAAAAAAGTCTAGCTTCTATCTTTGTCTCTTGCATCTTATTCTCTCCTTCCTCTCTAGGTAACTATGTAAAAAAATCTTTTGTGACTTTTTCTTCTTTTATTTGTTATTTATTTATTTATTTATTTATTTATTTGAGATGGAGTCTCGCGCTGTCATCCAGGCTGGAGTGCAGTGGCGTAATCTTGGCTCACTGCAACCTCTGCCTCCTAGGTTCAAGCGATTCTCCTGCCTTAGCCTCCCAAGTAGCTGGGATTATAGGCGTGCACCACCATACCCGGCTAATTTTTGTATTTTTAGTAGAGATGGGGTTTCACCATGTTGGCAAGGCTGGTCTTGAACTCCTGACCTCAAGTGATCCACCTGCCTTGGGCTCCCAGAGTGCTGAGATTATAGGCATGAGCCGCCGTGGTCAGCCTATTTGTTTTAAAATGTAAGCAAACACTTATGTTCCAACACCCTTTCTTAGATAAAAGGTAGCAAATCATACAGTTTTCTCCATCTTGCTTTTTAAATTTAACGTTATATTGTGGAGTCTCCATTTTTCCATGGTGGTAATAATATATAATTTTAAGTGTCTATAAAGCTAATTTAATAAATAAAATATCCTAAGTAGATATTAGACTATTTTATTTACTTCCCTAAAAATTTGTTTATTCCAGTTGGCCTCAAAAACTGTATTTGAATCTTCTCATTGGGAAAATGGATTGCCTTGTGTTCAGAGTTGTCTTATTTGGGAGCATAGATGATAACTACAAAATAGTAACTTTGGAACAGTAAGCTGGAAACTTGAGGGGGTTCTAGAAGGAAGGTGATATTGTTTGGCTATTTGTCCCCACCAAATATGTTAAAATGTAATCCCCCAATGTTGGAGATGGGGTCTGGTGGGAGATGTTTGAGTAATGGGGTCAGATGCCTCATGAATGTCTTGGTGCCATCCTCACAGTAATGAATGAGTTCTTGCTCTGAGTTCACACAAGATCTGGTTGTTTAAAAGTCTGGGCCCTCCCCTCTCTCTTGTCCCCTGTCTTTCCATGTTATATGCCAGCTTCCCTTTTGCCTTCTGCCATGATTGTGAGCTTCCTGACTCTCTCACCAGAAGCAGATGCTAGCACCACACTTCCTGTACAACCTGCAGAACTGTGAGCCAAGATAAACCTATTTTCTTAATAAATTACCCAGTCTCAGGTATTCCGTTATAGCAACGTAAACGGACTGATACAGGAGAGGTGGGGATTTAATGTGCTGGAGAGTTTGGGGAAGTGGGATGTTAGATGACTAGATGACCTGACAATATGAGCAAAGGCATGAAGGTGGGAATGTGCACAGTGTTCTCGGGATCAGTCAGCTTGGCTGGAGTTGCAGGTTTGAGAAGGGAAATAGATTGCCAGGGAAATCAGCTAAGAGTTTTTTTGAAATAATTCAGGGTCTTGTGATTCAGGGTATTGATAGGATAGGTGCCATTATATTCATTCTTTTAAAACATTTAAATTTTATTTTGAAATTGACAAGTAATGTTTAAGTAATATTGTAGATATTCATTGGGGTGCATAGTGATGTTTCAATACATTTAATGTATAGTGATCAGATCAGAGTAATTAGCATATCTATCATTTAAAACATTTATTATTTCTTTGTGTTGAGGTTACTCAATATCTTCCTTCTAGCTGTTTGAAACTCTATATTATAGTCATCCTACTGTAGTATAGAACACTAGAACTTACTCTTCCTATACAGTTGTAATTTTTTATCCTTTAGCAAATCTCTCCCTACCCTCTTCCCCCTTGCCTTCCCAGTCTCTAATATTCTCTGTTATACTTCTTATTTCTATGAGATCAACTTTTTTTAGCTTCCACATATGAGTGAGAACATGCAGTGTTTAACTTTCTGTTCCTGGCTGGCTTCACTTAACATAATGTCCTTCAGTTCCATCCATATTGCCTCAAATGACAGGATTTTATCCTTTTTATGGCTGAATAGTATTCCATTGTGTATATATGCCACATTTTCTTTTTTTTTTCTTTCTTTTTTTTTTTTTTTTTTGAGATGGAGTCTTGCTCTGTCGCCCAGGCTGGAGTGCGGTGGCCGGATCTCGGCTCACTGCAAGCTCCGCCTCCCGGGTTTACGCCATTCTCCTGCCTCAGCCTCCCGAGTAGCTGGGACTGCAGGCGCCTGCCACCTCGCCTGGCTAGTTTTTTTGTATTTTTTTTAGTAGAGACGGGGTTTCACCGTGTTAGCCAGGATGGTCTCGATCTCCTGACCTCGTGATCCGCCTGCCTTGGCCTCCCAAAGTACTGGGATTACAGGCTTGAGCCACCGCGCCCGACCATGCCACATTTTCTTTATCCATTAATCTGTTGTTGGACACCTAGGATGATTTCGTATCTTGGCTATTATGAATAATGCTGCGATAAACATGGGGATGCAGATATCTCTTTAATGTAGTGATTTCCTTTCCTTTGGATAAATGCCTAGTAGTGAGATTACTGGATTATATGGTAGTTCTATTTGTAGTTTTTTGAGGAACCTCCACTGTTCTCCACAGTGGCTGTACTAGTTTATATTCCCACCAACAGTGTATAAGGGTTGTTTCTTCTTCACATCCTCGCCAGCATTTGTTATATTTTGTCTTTTTGATAATAGCCATCCTAACTGGAGTGAGATGATACCTCATTGTAGTTTCGATTTGCATTTCCCTGATGATAAGTGACATTGAGCGTTTTTTCATATATTTGTTAACTATTTGTTTGTCTTTTGAGAATTGTGTATTTGGTCTTTTAACAAAGATTTATCGAGCACCTATTATGTGAAAAGTCTGTGCTGGGTGCTAGGATACAGTGGCGAGGAAGATGGATGTAGTTCCTTCCTCAAGGAACAGAGGAGACTTTTTTTTTTTTTTTTTGAGACAGAGTCTCACTCTGTTGCCCATGCTGGAGTACAATGGTGCGATATCAGCTCACTGCAACTTCTGCCTCTCCGGTTCAAGTGATTCTCCTGCCTCAGCCTCCTGAGTAGCTGGGACTATAGGCATGCACCGCCACACCCAGATAATTTTCTTATTTTTAGTAGAGACGGGGTTTCACCATGTTGGTCAGGCCAGTCTTGAACTCCTGACCTCAGGTGATCCACCTGCATTGGCCTCCCAAAGTGTTGGGATTACAGGTGTGAGCCACCACACCCGGCCAAGACATTTTATTACTAAGAGAATTGCAGTGCGCTGTGAGGGTATATAAATGGGGAACCTAGCTTAGTTTGGAAGTGGGGGTGTGTAATCAGGAAAGGCTTCTACGTAAGTGTGTTGAGGCTGAGATCAAAGAGAGGATGATCTTTTTGATCATTCTCAAAGGTGATGGCAGGTGGTGGGAGTGACAGGGAGAGAATGGTAGTTCCAGGAAGAGAGAGCAGCACTAAGTAAAGAAGGTGGGTGTGGTTCCACTAAAAAAAAAAAAAAAAAAAAAAGCCTAATATGATTTAAAGGGTTGGAGCATGTAGTGAAGAGTGGATGAGAGAAGAAAATTAATTTTTTAGAGAAATTGCAAAGGAAGAAAGACTTGGTAAGAAAAGGGAACTAGCTACCTGAAGGCATATGGTAGGCACTCAAAACATGTGGAATGGATGAATAAGTAACTTTGAAACTTCACCTGTGGGCTAATAAATGATGAGCCATTGGCAGGAATAAATAAATGAGCACAGGGTGTTAGTTTTGGAAGGAAAGTTAGTTGGGTTTTAGACACATGATTCTTGAGGTGTGGCATCCTAGTGGCTTATCAATTACTGAACCACAGTTTCAGATTGCAGTTGAAATTGTAAGTCTCAAGTGAGGAAAACAAAGAAGAGAGAGCTGTTTCTTGGAAATTACGGTTAGAGGAAGAAAAGGCCTAAGGATGAGACAGAGGAGGCCTGGTAAGAGGAGCAGGATGGAGAATTTCAAGGACAGTGTGTGGTAAACAGGCTCAAATGCTGCAAAGAGGCCAAGGAGACCAATCTACAGCAAATGGGACAACCTGCTTCATAGCACTTGCAAAATGCCAGCATGTTACACAGAGGTATAGATGGAGTGTGGAGGTGGAAAAGGCATGAGTTTTACAGCCAGAAGACCTGGGCTCATGACATGTCCTAGTAATCCCAGCTGCTTTGGAGGCTGAGGTAGGAGAATTGCTTGAGCCCAGGAGTTCAAGGCTGCAGTGAGCTATGATTGTATCACTGCAATATAGCCTGGTTGACCCATTCTCTCTCTCTCTCTCTTTTTTTTTTTTTTTAAAGACCTAGGCTCAGTCCTAGGTCTGCCTTTTATGACATTCGTGACCCTGCGTCATCATTACTTAATGTTCTCTGAGTCTCAGTCTGCTCATTTATAAAATGAGAGAGAGAATGGCTGCCATATTTGCATCTAAAAGGTATTGTGAAGTTCAGATGTAAAAATGCATGTAAACCATTGTATTTTCCCCATAAGTATCTCAAAAGGATCTGGCATACACAAGATTTGTATATTTCAATGAGGTATGTGTATTACTGTGACTACTTATTTGTGTTTAAACAGAGACCAGATGAAGAAGCTGTGGTGGATCAGGGTGGAACCAGTACAATTCTCAACATTCACTATGAAAAAGAAGAGCTGGAAGGTAAGAACTGCTGTGCTGTGTAATCAGGGAAATTGGTGAGGGGCAGCCTGGTGTGGGAAGACCTGGCTCTGTGTCCTAACTCTTTCTCACTAGCTGTACGACCTTGGGGAAAAATCACTTGATTTCCTTTAGCCTCAATTTCCTCATCTGGTAAATATAAGTGGGGATACTAATACCTGTACTACCTTATAGGGATGTCATTAGGATCTAATTGCCCACATAGGGGATAGTGCTTTGAACACCGTGAATTCCAATATAAATATTAACAAATTACCTGTTCTTTGAGAATGTGATGTATTCAATTCAGTGCGTTGATTCTTGACAACTGCCTGGAAATACAAATATATACAAAACTTAAAGAGAAAATAAAATACAAATAGTTTTAAAAACTCAGTTTGGCTATAAAACCCTATTTTTATCCCATTTCCAAAATTTGCTGTTTCTATTCTAATTATACCCATTTCTGCCTGGTGTTTTCATCTAAACAAGAGGGAAAACAGGAACACACCTGTGACATACTCTGGAGTTCATAACATCAAAGTTATGTAAAAGCCCAGCTGAAGTGGAAAGGAAGGAAGAGGCATTTTGGATGACCCACTCTATCCAGTTTACCTTATTTCAGCTCTTCCTTTCTCTACACCTCACCCCCGGCTCCCCACATGACCGTTGTGTGGTGTCCTGCTTTCCTTCTTCCCTTGGGGACTAGCTGGTGTGTTAGGAGTGTTAGGAGTGTTAGGAGTTGGACCCACACCTGGCCATGGTTTTCTGATTATCAGTGTTGATGCTCAGTTTCATTAGAGGAAGGCTCATGTCCAGTATAGCTTTAATGAGAAGCCACATTTGGCTCAAAAGCCTTTGTGAAATCTCTGCAGCATCCCCTGCAATGTTGAAGGCTATGAAACAGCAACTTTCTGATGCCTGAGACAGCATGTGAAATGTTCTCTCTGTACTGCCTGTTCCCGTGACAGTTTTTTCATCAAAGTTGTACAACCTCCAGAGAAAACTTGTCCTTTTGATGGGGAGAACGGAAGCTGTAGAGGCTGACTCAGCCTCTGGGTCTGTTACCATGAGAACTGATGGTGGGTGGCTCTGTGGAGGTCAGTGGTGTTTGGGTATACCAAGGTGAAGTTTTCCAAGTTATTTTGACCAAATGGAAGAGAAAATGTGAGTTGCAGCAGTTGGGAGGGAGTGGGAGAAGGAAAGGGTGTGGAATGGAAGGCTAACATTTATTGAATGTTAGGCATTAGATTAGGCACCTTATACAAGTTGTCCTTTTCATCTTCATAGCACCCCAGGCAGGTAGGTATCATTATCCCTATTTTACACATGAGGAAACTGCTCAAGGTCATCGAGCCTAATAGCAAGTGAGGCTGGGGAGAGAATACTGCTCTTTTCATTCTGCCACACAGCCTGCAAGGGAGGACAGTAACTATCATTAACCACCCAACCTCAGTATCTTGCCCCATCAAATACAATTTTTGTATGTTGCTCTTGCCTTTTCTTCTGTTCTGATAATCCCGGGATCTCTCTACCCTCTCGTTGCATCTTGGGGCCACGTTGCTGTCAGTTTAGTTGTCCTATAGCAAGCACCATTGGACCTTTGCCCTCAGCAAGGAGGTAACCATTTATGAACACTCTTGTCTACTTGGGAGTAGAATAAGAAACCTGGACAAGCTCTCTTGAATCTTAATAACTGGTTCCATCCATGGAGATCAGGCAGTGGGAGCAGCTTCTCCAGATGACATCATCTGTTCTTTATGCATGTTCTACTTTGCTAAAAAAGAAAGCCTCCTATGATGATAGCCTTACTAGTGCATAGTGTGCTGGGAGATGGTCCTTTGTACACAGACTTTTTTGAAAACTAGAAGCTTATTTATGTTAACACTTAAAAAAAAAGCATTACATGCAAATGGTGGACAAGCTAGAACCGGATCTCAGGCCTGATGTGCTTCTAGACCAGCTCTGGAGAAGAGAAGAGAAAGTTGGGATTTGCTGTAGGGTTGGCTGTGCTGTGGGTTCCACCCAGACTCACTCTGAAGGCAGCCCTAGGACTCAATGAGGCTGTTCTCAGGGTAGTATTATCTCTTGAAGGCATAGAATAAAATGAGTACCATTTTGATGGAACACAGAAGCAAATTGTGTTCAGATTCAATATGCATGCCATGATACAAGGTTCTGTGGCTGCAAAAAAAATCTCCAGGTCTTCCTTCCCCTTTATTTCATACCTTCTGCCCACATGACATAAACTATAAATCACTGCCTTACCCCATTTTATTTATTTATATTAAACAACAACCTCTAGTCCAAGAATATGAGTTTTTTGTTTTTGTTGGTTTGTTTTTTGAGGCAGTCTTGCTCTGTCACACAGGCTGGAGTGCAGTGACCCAGTCTTGGCCCACTGCAGCCTTGACCTCCAGGGCTCAAGTGATCCTCCCACCCCAGCCTCCCAAGTAGCTGGGGCTACAGGCATGTCCCACCATGCCTGGCTATCTTTACCCCATTTTAAGAACTATTTCTGAGATTTAGTCTGTGCACATTGTTAGAAACTTTCTAAGTGTGGGTCTTTTTGCATAAATTAATTCTATCAGTAAGAGAAGTTGGATTAAGCCATTATGTTGCTTTTTTTTTTTTTTTTAAATATGTGGGAAGAGTCAAAGGAAACATCAGAACACTTTCCAAAGATAAACTCAAGAAGAGCAATAGTCCATGATGTGCTTCAGTGGACTTTCCCAGTCCCAGAGGAACAAGAGGCAGTTGCTTTAGTTAGAGGAATGGCTTTTTCCATTTTTTCCGGCAGATCATTATTCCAGATTAACTACTAGATTAATGAACTCTTCTAATATGTTTTTAACAGGGGTAAGAGCTATTTGGTCATATTTATAACTTTTAAAAAGGCTTACAGCTGCTTGGCATGTGAGATTCACCTCCGCAGTTACTGACTTTGAGTTAACCTATGAGCCCAGAAGAGCCGAGCACCTTGTTGTATGTGCTAATGAGCTCAGTGTGAGTGCTGGGTGCAAAAAAAAAATCTCCAGGTCTTCCTTCCCCTTTATTTCATACCTTCTGCTCACATGACATAAACTGTAAATCACTGCCTTACCCCATTTTATTTATTTATATTAAACAACAACCTCTAGTCCAAGAATATGGGTTTTTTGTTTTTGTTTGTTTGTTTGTTTTTTGAGGCACTCTTGCTCTGTCACACAGAACACTTTCTGGGCTTGAGTTAACCTGTAAGCCCAGAGGAGCTGAGCACCTTGTTGTATGTGCTAATGAGCTCTGTGTGAGTGCTGGGTAAACAGTGTGCATGTACTTCATTGTACCTTGGTAGGCCCAATCTCCATTTGCAGGGTAGGTCAAACCTATGGTTCCTGTCCTGCTTCACATGATTCATTGCCAGTTCACTAAAGATTGCTCTCTGCATGTGTATATGTACTTATTTTTTAAATATACAGTAAAATTACATCTTTCCCGTAATTTTTACTAAATTGGAATACTTTATTTGCACGCAGATAGTTCCAAAAGACTAGGTTTGACCCTTTTTGGAAAAAAGAATAGGGAGTTAGATGGGAAGAAATGGGATTTGGGCGAGTTGGTAGGTAGAAGAGCGGGGCAAAGAGCGGTTGAATGGCCAACAAAGTGACCACAGAATTAGTTTAATGAAGTCACTGGATGGCCAGATTCCAGTTAGATGGACTGGATTTTATTGGTGCTATATTCATTTCCTAGTGTCTGTTTGTCATCTTTTCTGCCAATTTTTCTCACAAAATCCAAATCCTTGCTTTAGAACCCCCACACTATAAAATGATGCCTGATTTTCTAACAGCCACTTGGTCCTTCTTAGCTCTGACCCCCTGCCGAACTTGACTTCTTTTTTGCCTGTCTCTCTGATATTTTCAAAAGGCAGGCATTGTGATTGGCTAATGTTCATGAGAATTGATTGTACTAAAGTAAGCTTTACCTTACTTCCTACAGAACCATTCAAGGCATCTACAGGATGTCTTCCCCATTATGCCTCAAACATACATAGTGGGAATTTAGATACCAAGCAAAACCATATATTATTCAGTCAGCAAACATTTACTAAGCCCCTTCTGTGGTCCCTTTCTGCAGTAGTAAGTCAGGACAGTGAGAACAATTGAGCCATTGTGTCTTTTCTGAAGAATAACCTAGCCTGTAACTTTCACAGGACTTGAACGTTAGAATCTGGACTAGCCGTCATCTGGACAAGCCCGGGAAGTCATTTGGTCTGGCCTCCTTGTTTTACTTTAATAGTGACAGTGAGTAATGTAAACCAGTAACATGGAATCTAATAATGCAGTTTCTAATATCCAATCACTGCCTCCTCAATTTCTCCTTTAAAATTAAATAATACTAGCCATATACCAGTGTGAGCCCAGTGAAAGTATTTGGAATGGGCTCAAGGAGCAAGGAGAAGTAGAGGTTCTAGCCTGGCCAGTAATCCTTTGCGGGATTTGTTGGGAAGAAGAAACCCATGGTTGGGATGTCTCTATTGAAGAACTGAAAGTCACCTCTCACTGAGGCTGTTCTTAACCTAAGCCCAGCTCTATCTAGCTGTACTAGATTTTACAACACCCAGGTCATCATTTTAGAGGCCAAAGTGGTTGTTTAGTTTTAAATTTTGTTTTGTTTTGTTTTGAGGCAGGGTCTCACTCTGTCACCCAGACTGAGTGCAGTGGTGTGATCGTGGCTCAACCTCTTGGGCTCAAGTGATCCTCCCACCTCAGCCTCCCAAGTAGTTGGGACTACAGGCATGCTCCACCATGCCTGTGCTAATTTTTTATTTTTTATAGAGGTGGAGTTTTGCTATGTTGCTCAGGCTGGTCTCAAACTACTGAATGCAAATGATCCTCCTTCCTTAGCCTCCCAGAGTGTTGAGATTACAGGTGTGGGCCTCTGTGGCTGGCCTGAAGTGGTTGTTCAGGATCTAATTATGCTTTTTACAGCCCATAGATTCTTCATGAACTGCCGCTGCCTGTTTTTCTGTCCTTGTACATCTCCTTTCCTTCCCTTTTCTACCTTGTCCTGGCCCGACTGGCCATCCTTTTGCCTCAGAACCAGCTCTGCACATTCCCACCTTAGGACCTGTGCACTTAATCTTCCCCCTTCTTGGAACACTCTTCTCCCAGGTCTTCTCATGGCCTCTCCCTCTTATCACTCAGATGTCCCCTCTAATCATCTTAAAGTCTCCCTTCTCCATCCTACCCCTTTCCCTAGACACTCTAGCATTGCACCGTATTTGGTTCGTAGTAATAATCAATATTTAAATGTTTTTTTTGTTTTCATTTCTGACCTCCTCCAACCAGAATATGTGTCCTGAAAACTTTGTTCTGTTCACTATTGTATCCCCAGCCCTTGGGACAGGATCTGGCACAATTGCTTGACTCTAGTCTGCTGCTAATGCCACCTGGGTTGGTCTCAGTAGTGTGCTACAGGGATTTCATTAACATACTATAATGGAACATAATGAGTTAACAAATGATATTTTATTAAGATGGTATTCGGTTTAGTATTTTCACGCTATATGCTTTTTATAGTTTATACTGATAATGTCAGGGTCTGGAATCCCACATCTTAGCAGATGACCTCCTCTGGCTCTATATTTCTGTTTCTATGAAGTTGCAAGATGACTCCATTATGTTCAGAGATCTGCCTGTTAAAAATGACCTGAGATATACACGAGGCAACAGAAGACTCTCCTGAGACAGGAGGGTAAGAAGTGCAATTCCACCGGATACTAAACATTTTATCCTCCTGCCTCTTAAC
Organism: Papio anubis; assembly: GCF_008728515.1. Taxonomy (NCBI): domain Eukaryota; kingdom Metazoa; phylum Chordata; class Mammalia; order Primates; family Cercopithecidae; genus Papio; species Papio anubis. The sequence continues at coordinate 46,274,557 of NC_044984.1, forward strand.
ATTCTAGCAGATCTCTGATCATCTTATCCTCTAATCCTTACTGTTTCTTTTTTATTTTGCTTTATCACTTTGGAATTTGGAAAACAGAGAGGTCAAATAAAAGGAGAGACAAATAGAGAAAGGTGTTAGAGTGGCACCCAAGGCACTTTAACCTGACTTGGAAGTGGAGAGCACTATCAAGGAAATTGAGTGCAGCCTTAGGAAACCCCATTGCTGGGAAAAGAAGAAGATAAAGAGTTGGCAACTCTTCCCATCAAGTCTCCCTCTCGGGGAAGTCTTCCTGATGAAGCTCTCCATTCTCAGGTCAGTTAGGACTTTATCAGCCTCCCCATGCCCTGGTGAGTACTTTATTTGCCCTAAACACATTCACTTTGGTTACATGTTCCTTTTGTGGCCCCTTTCAGGTCAGAGTCAGAGGCCCTCTTAAGTCAGATTATGTACTCCTGAGGAGGTCCTAAGGGCTTATGCTCTGCAGGGAGGTACTTAGGAGATATTCTATTTGCTGAACATTTGTGGAACAATGACCATATGTGAAACACTATGCTTGATTATGTAGGCATTCTGAGAGAAAGGTCTAACTTGGGACACTGAGGAAATTGCAAGTGAAGAGTGGATAATAAGAGAGATAACTGCTTAACTTTGATGCAAAGTAGAAAAATAAGTACATGAGAAAAGCGCTAACCAAGGGTGCTGGGAATCTGCCTATCTATCTATCTATCTATCTATCTATCTATCTATCTATCTAGAGATAGGGTCTCATTCTGTCACCCAGGCTGGAGTGCAGTGGTAATGATCATAGCTCATAAGCTCATGCAGCTTTGAACTACTGGGCTCAAGCAATCCTACCACTTCAGCCTTCCAAATAGCTAGGACTACAGGTGCACACCGCCACACCTGGCTATCTTTTTTTTTTTTTTTTTTTTTTTTAATACCTTTTGTGGAGATGAGGTCTCACTGAGTTGCCCAGGCTGGTCTCAAACTCTTGGCCTTAAACAGTCTTCCTGCCTTGGCCTCCCAAAGTGTTGGGATTACAGGCTTGAGCCACTGTGCCTGGCCTGGCACTGGGAATTTAAAGGAATGAGGCAGCACATCTGATGGGGGAAATCAGAAATAATACCAAGAAGGAAGATGTATTTGCAGTGCATCTTGAATAAGTGAGCCAAGCCAATGTTTAGAAAACATTGGCACTTTTGTGGAATAGCAGTTTGATTCTGGTAGAGAAAAGAGTATGAGGTGATGGTGGGTACAGCAGTCAAGGCCATGAGGAGGAGATGGAGTCAAAACCAGGCCATTTGGTTGCTGAGGTACATGGCAGTTATACATCTCTAGATTTCTTCCCCCGCAGAATATTGATTCTCTGTGAGCATGTGGGATTTTCATTTTTTATTTTTTTGAGTCAGAGTCTCGCTCTGTCACCCAGGCTGGAGTGCTGTGGTGTGATCTCTGCTCACTGCAACCTCTGCCACCCAGATTCATGCCATTCTCCTGCCTCAGCCTCCCAAGTAGCTGGGACTACAGGCACCCACTACCACGCCCAGCTAATTTTTTGTATTTTTTAGTGGAGACGGGGTCTCACCATGTTAGCCAGGATGGTCTCGATCTCCTGACATTGTGATTCGCCCGCCTCGGCCTCCCAAAGTGCTGGGATTACAGGCGTGAGCCACCGCGCCCGTCCGGGGTTTCTACATTTTATTTCTCTTGAGCTGATTACTCAATTCTTGAGAGGTCTTTCATTTTATTTTCCCACTGAATGTATAATTTGTATTAAAAGTATAAAAGACTAAAAAGGAGATTGAGTACTGAGCATGAAGGTCCTGAATTCATATGGGTGAGCCATGCATGATCAGAGCTGTAACTAGGAGGATTTGTTTGCAGGGTTAATTTAATGTGAGAGACAGGAAGGGGCCCCTACTTTGTCAAAGTGGGAGTTTTGATGGCCCTAATCTATAGAAAGTACAGTGAGAGAGAAAGGGAATAGAGTTGAAAATCTAAGGTAATGCTCAGGTTTCAAGCCTAGGAAGTTGAGAAAATGGCAAGGCCATGAACAGAAACATGGAATGAGTATAAGACCGATTTGAGATGGAGGATGGTGAGTTTGCTTTGTGACATGTTAATCATTGTAGATAGAGATTTGAAGGTCATTTGCAGAAGTGAACTTTGAAAATAGAAGAGTGTTTAACACTAAAAAGAGAGAAGAAAAGGGCCAAGGACAGAAACCTGAGGAGCTTTCCTTTGGTGATTTGTTGGGGGATGGAGCAGCACAGTCAGAGTAGTGCAAGTGAACCAGGGGAGGGCAGTGGCACCAGAACTCAGGGAACCCAGAGCATCCAGGTGGTTTGGATACTGCCTGCAACGTGTGGGCTCTCAAGAAAGTCTTTTGAACTAAGCTGAGAGAGATGTAAGATGATAGAGATTTGGTGAATGAGTGGTGTGGTGGCCCTAACGAGGGAAGCTTCAGCACAGACTGGGATCAGAAGCCATATGCAGAGGCTGTGGAACAAGGAAGTGGTGAGGAAAGGGAGTCAGGCTGTGTCTGTTTTTGGAAGTGGTTTGATAGAGAAGGAAAGAGGAAACAGCAGAAGCTTGGGAGGGTAGCAGTGCTTAGGAAGGTTTCTTTTTAAGAAGTCAGGAGAAACCTGTGGCAGGGATGGATGGAAAGGAGAGACTGAGGATAACAGAAGCAACAGGACATTAGAGGGGTGGGAGGCAATGAGATAGAGAGTCATACTCATTAACATACCCAGCTTGGCAGAGGAGAGGGGGCCAGACTGAGGAAGAGAAGAACTTCTTCCGTCTCTTCTCAGGAAAAATTGAAGTGAGGGTTGGATGCAGTGGTTCACACCTGTAATCCCAGTACTTTGGGAGGCCAAAGCAGGGGAATCGCTTGAGCTCAGGAGTTTGAAACAAACCTGGGCAACATGGCAGGACCTTGTCTCTACTAAAAATAAAAAAAATTAGCTGGGTGTGGTGGTACACACCTGTGGTGCCAGCTACATGGGAGGATCACTCGAACTTGGGAGTTCAAGGCTACAGTGAGTGGTGATCATACCACCACACTCTAGCCTGGGCCACAGAGTGAGACCCTATCTAAAAAAGAAAGAAAAAAAGAAAAGAAAAGAAAAGAACTGAAGCAATGTCACCTGCTCTCAGCAGGAAGGAAAGTGGATAAGGTTGTGGATTTGAAGACAGTGGCTAAGGATTAGAACAGCTCCTCTGGTGGAAGATGTGGGGAATGGGTCTGAGATCTAGAGTGCTGAGCAGCAGTAACCAGGCAGAAATGGGAGAAGACCAAGGCATGGTGCCTTGGGCATGGGAGCATCAGCAGCCCCAAATTCTGGGCTTCAGGTTTGGCAAGAAGGCAAGGGGAGGCCAGGTAGAGGTGACAGAGACCTGGAAATCTGGATCAAAACAAAAGCAGGCTTATAGAAGGAATGAGGCCAGATGTGGTGACTCATGCCTGTAAACCCGGCGCTTTGGGAGATGGAGACAGTAGGATTGCTTGGGGCCAGAAGTTTGAGATCAACTTGGGCAACGTGGCCAGACCCCATCTCTACAAAAAATTGAAAAATTAGCTGGGTGTGGTGGTGCACACCTGTATTCTTAGCTACTTGGGAGACTGAGGTGGAGGATTGCTCGAGCCCAGGAGTTCGAGGTTGCAGTGAGATATGACCAGGCTACTGCCTGGGTGACAGAGTGAGATACTGTCTCAAGAAGAAAAGAATAGGAGGAAAAGAAAAGAAGGAATAGGAGCAGAGGAACTAGGGAGGGAACAATATTGGGTCACTTATTTTCTCATGTTCCCCTCTCTCCGTACAGTATTTAATGTCTTTTTTTTAACCCTGGCCTCACCCTCCTCATGACTTATAACTAGTCTCTTTTAGTACTGTTCTAGATTGTGTGTGCTACAATGTAGAAAATAAAATAATGGAAGCTGATCCTAGGATGAATACATCCTAGGCTGCTACAATTTATTCCAGGCATTGTGTTAAGCATTTTGCATGCATAACCTTATTTATTGCTTATGAAAACTCTGTGAGTTTAAATGCTAAGCTTTTAATATTTCTTCTTAAAGATGAGTCACAGAGAGATTGGATAAATTGTTCAAGGTCACATGGCAAGTGAATGATGGAATTGAGTTTTGGACCCAGGTGGGCTGATTTGAGCCTTACCTGTGCTCTTAACCACTTTTCTAAACTGCCTCTCTGCCAAGACCTGCCACACTTGTCATAGAGCAACTGTATTGCCTTTAAAAAAAATCACTCAGTCAAATTGTCATTGTCATAACAATAACATCTGAATCAGCCTTTACAGTTTGGAAATCACATTATTTCTTCAGTCTTCACAAGATCTCTGTGAAGTTTGCAGGCATGTGCAGGACAAAGGAAGAGACCTTCAACTCCAAAATCTCTATATCTTTACTCCTGGAAGTCTTTGAAGTTTTGTTATTCCAGAGTGTGACCAGACCAAAGAACTGTGATATTTTTTTCTGTTAACTATGCTAGGCTTTTTTTTTTTTTCTTTTTTTAACTAAAGGAGTTCTTTCCACAGACCTTCTGCTTCTTTCCAGGTCATAGAACTCTATATGTGGGAGTTCGGATGCCGCTTGGCCGGCAGAGCCATCGGCACCACCGCACTCATGGCCAGAAGCACCGGAGACGAGGGCGGGGCAAAGGAGCCAGCCAGGGGGAGGAAGGCCTGGAAGCCCTGGCCCACGGTAATGGCCTTGGGAGACAGGGCGGGTGTCCATGGCCCAGAGGCATGGGGAGGCTGAGGGAACATGTGACTGACATTAGAAGCTGGTCTTGATTCTTGAGCCTTTTTGTAGGATTTTCAGAGCTTCCTTCCAAGAAGAAATGCCTCTAAGAGGCAAAAATATTTTCATGAAAACTTCACAGTTCTGACCTCCTAAAATCAATACCGTAATAGGTAAAATCCCTTGCTAGAGAATTAGCCAATCTTTTTGATCAAAATTCACTAGTTTTCCAGTTTCTTGTGGGTTTTCTTCAAGTGGTCTTCATTCCTAAATTTTTCCTCCCATGAAGCTACTTCTACAGAGTAGCTTTTCCTCTGAGAATAAAGAAATATTTTTCTTCTGCATTCGTCGTCTATATATATTCCTAAAGTTGTTAGGTAGGGAAGAATGCTATTTCTGTTCTAAGTGTGAGGCTAGAGCAGACCTTTCTCTTTGGTTGATTTCCTAGACACACCATCTCAGCGTGTTCAGTTCATTCTTGGCACCGAGGAAGATGAAGAGCATGTGCCTCATGAGCTGTTTACAGAGCTGGATGAGATCTGTATGAAAGAGGGAGAAGATGCTGAGTGGAAGGAAACAGCCAGGTAAGGCCCTAAAATGGCCTGCATCAAGATCCGCTTGGGTAGGCAAATGTATACCTTTCAGCAAGTGACAGGCCTGCCTGCCTTATTTCTTCTTGGGAGAAGCTGTGACTGACACGGGGACTGACATTCCAGCGTCTCCCATGGAGAGTTTTGGTGTTGGCATCTTTATGATATCTTTGGTGATATCTATGCCAGTTGACCTGGAGCATGGGATTGGTGAAATAACATGGGATATTCAGGGGTCCCCTCTCATTTGTTTGGGGCTCAGAGTAAGTTTATGGGCTATCTTGGTACTATTATAGGTCTGGCTTAGAAGATGTAGACAGGGCCACCTTCGTGGGGACCTAGTTTAGCAGACGCAGCATAGGTCCAGACTTCTTCTGCAAGTGAACTATAGGGTTCAAATTCACCGGCAGTCACAGAGTTTTTGAGACTTTAACTTCCTCTGGGACAATTCAACCTCATAGAGACCCTTGGGATTATATCCAGCCTGACTGTAGGCTTCCTGGAGTGGTTATAGAATAACTATGCTTCTCTGAGACTCGAATCCCAGAAGAGCCCTCAGGATAACCAAGGACATGTCTAGGCTCCTCTAGTAACTGACCAGTGAACCTTACAGATGATGCCTGAGCCTCAAGGAAGGAGCGAGGTGGGTAATTAGGAAAGTGTGGCTTCAGCTGTCACTGAAACAGTTCTTGCTGGGTGCCTGCTGTATTGTAAATGTTATGGGTTGAGAGATTTAAACAGGCCAATTGACCTGGTACTAAGTGAAAAGGCCATCAGTCTTTTGTTATTCCGTCTTGGCAGACTTCTAAAGGTCACACAGAACACTGAACACTAAAGGTCACATAGGACAATGATAAAAAAAAAATATCATTTTATTAATGTGATTTGTCAGTATGTCCAAATGATATAGATTAAATCTAGTTTTTTAATTGTACAGGTAACTCATGCTTATTATAGAAAGTTTAAGAATAAAGATAAGCAAAAAGAAGAAAAAAATTGTCTGTAATTCCACAGCTGCAGGGTTAGTGAGGAATGTAATATTTGGTGTCTTATACATGTAGGTATTTGACTTTTAAAATTTTTTAAAAAATGAGAATGGAATTAAACTATATTCAGTCTTCCAGTGTTCTATTTCCTGCTTTTTTCACTTATCAATGTACCCTGAACATATAGATTAGATTTTACAATGTTCAGTATGGCTATCCAGATATTTTCCTCTGTGGCTTACATTGAAGATTCTCTCTTAAAAATTCCTCATTTTCTATCTTTGGCATCTAGTTATTTGTAATGCTTTCAGGTGGCTGAAGTTTGAAGAAGATGTTGAAGATGGAGGAGAACGCTGGAGCAAGCCTTACGTGGCAACCCTTTCATTGCACAGCCTGTTTGAGCTAAGGAGCTGCCTTATTAATGGAACAGTCCTTCTGGATATGCGTGCAAATAGCATAGAAGAAATTTCAGGTAAGGTTGGGGAAGGAAAAACAGAGAAACTTTCTTATAAATTTAAGAAGAGTGGGAAAAAAAAGAGTGTGGTGTGGCAGAAAGAATACAGTGGCTTGTGTGACCTTGGGCAAGCCACAACCTTCCAGGCCTCAATGTGCTTGACTGTGGGAAGTGTTTCAGGCTAACAAACAACTCTACCTACTTCACAGGTGTATTATGGGATTCAAATGACATGGTGTTAAGTTTCCATTTGTCTGTTTATTCAGCAAATATTTTATTTTGTATCTGCTATATACTTGGTAATGTGCTAGGCATGGGGGAATAAAGTCCCCTTGGGTACAGTGGCTCACACCTGTAATCCCAGCACTTCGGGATGCCAAGGTGGGTGGATAACTTGAGCTCAGCAGTTCCAGGCCAGCCTGGTCAACATGGTGAAACCCTGTCTCTACAAAAAATACAAAAATTAGCGGGGCATGGTGGCTCATACCCGTAGTCCCAATTATTCAAGAGGCTGAGGCATGAAGATCACTTGAGCCTGGGAGGTCAAGGCTGCAGTGAGCCAAGATTATGCCACTGCACTCCAGCCTAGGTGACAGAGTGAGGCCCTGTCTCTTAAAAAAAATAAAAAAAGAAAAAGAAAGAAATGGTTCCTGCCTTCAAGGAGCTCACCTTCAAGTGGGGGAAATAGCCATGGAAATGACAATTAAAATAAGTGCAACAACAGAGACATGCTTGATAATAATTAGAGAAAGGGACAATTGGAAGTTGTGTGGAAAAAAGGAGTAAAGAGAATTAAAGACTTTAAAATATAGCATCTAGGGCAGATATGCAGGAACTTGAGCCAAAATGCCTCTACCTCTTCAGTAAGATGTGAAGGGGAGATGTCTAATTGTTCTTCCTGAAGTGATTGAGTGTTAAGTTACCGTGTTTGGGGCCTGCATGGAGAAACACCTGGGCACATGGTGTGAGTTTTCCCTTGAATTGGTTCTGTTTGGCTGGATAGGTTAAAGAAATATTTCTCCAAATCTTTCTCTATTTCAAGTATCCGAGTCATTCTGTCTCTCTGGGATCATAGGAGGACCCAGGGGAGGGGTAAGCACTGATGGGACATTGGATCCCCCTCTTTGTACCCCAGAAGTATCACTTTGCCTGGGAAAAATGAAATTCTCATGTTCATCATTGGAGTCACATTTTGCTAACTTTTGACTATTTGTCTGAAATCCCATGAATGTCCCTAAAAAGGTTGTTTGTTAGGGAGAAGAATCCCTGGGAGCCATTGAAGCTGTTTAAAACTTTGTAAACAACAGCAGTCACTGGAGAGTTTTGGACAGGGTGATGATCAATCAGATTTTGCATATTAGAAAGATAATGATGACAGCAATATGGAGGGTGAATTGATTGGAGAAATGCATTAGGCTATTGCAGTAGTTCAGGTGAGATCACCTGCACTGTGGGCAGTGGCAGTTAAGGGGTGGATAATTTTTCTCCTGATAACTTTAAGTGATAAGAGAGATAGAGGGAGACATGAGGTGGATGTTCTTTTTTTTTCCCCAAGATGAAGGGTCCTGAAGCATGATTATAATATCGGGGGAAGGAACCAATGAATATAAAGGTTAAAAATACAGAAATATGGCTCTTCAGCTTGAATATGAAATAGATTTTCCTCATTTATTGCTTCTAGTACTTGGATAGTCGTGGATGGAATTAGAAATTGAGGATAAGGTTGAGGTTTTTGGGAGGCTTTTGAAGTAGTATGTAGGACTGAAGTAAAGTGCTATGATTCTTCACATCAGGTACCTAATATATTCATAATATTTTAGTGATACAGAGTAAAGTGCATAAAGGAAAGTCAGCACTCTCTCTATATCATCTCGTTTAATTTCCTGTAACAACCTTCTGACAGATAATATGAGCTCCATGTTACAGATGAAGAACTGAGGTATAGAGAGATTATATACCTTGCTCAAGATCACACAGCTAGAAAGTGGTAGAACAGGGAAACAATGTGGGCCTTTAACTCCAGAACCCATACTGATAACTGCTATGTTGACTGCCACTTATCCCTAGGTATTGAGATTTTTTTCCCCTTCAACTCTGTTGGGCTTGATAGGTTTAAAGGTGATACTTGGTGGTAATTGTCTGGGGTGAGTGGTTAGTTAACTTAATTTTTCTTACAGATTCCTCTTCTAAATATCCCTTTGGAGTTCTACAGTTATGGTTCTTCTTGACAATTACAGCAATGTTAAAATCTTGGAGGAAGGGAATGTAGGGGAAATTTGGCAGATGACAGAACAAAGTAGGTGATAATGTGAACTTTCAAATTATACAGTCCTGAATTTGAATCCCAGCTCTGCAAACTGCTAGATGTAAGACGTTGGAGAATTTTCTAGCATTTGGGCCTCAGTTTCCTTATTTGTAAAAATTGTTGTGCTAGTGCTCACTAGTTTCTATGCCCAATAATAATAATTTGTAACATGAATAAAGTATAACTTTTCGCAGTCACTATCATCAAATGGTACTTTCAGACATGAAGCTGAAATTGCACCTCAATGACCCTAGTGGAGCTGCTTCCCCCTACTCTATGCCCTTTACCCCGCTCCACCTGATGTTGGCCTCCTTGGGTTCATTAACCCTCAGTCTGAGTGTTCATGTGAGTGCCTACTTTCCAGACCTGATCCTGGATCAGCAAGAACTGTCCAGTGACCTGAATGACAGCATGAGGGTTAAAGTGCGGGAAGCCCTTCTCAAAAAGCATCATCATCAGAATGAAAAGAAGAGAAACAACCTCATTCCCATTGTTCGCTCCTTCGCTGAGGTTGGCAAGAAGCAGTCTGATCCTCATTCGATGGATAAACATGGTAAGATTATTAGGTGATTTTTCTCTCTTTATTAATAAGACATTGGGAACTAGTTGGAGATACTGACTTACTAGGGGTAGGGGCTGTATTTGTCTAATATGTTTCCATGTCCACTTAGGCACTTAGTACTTTTTCAAGACTGGTAGGATTGGTGACTGGGACTGGTGCCCATCTCTGTCTCATGGCATTCCTCAGATAGGTTTTAACGGACCCAAGGTGAGGGACTTATGCCCCAGGGTGGCCTCAGAACTGATGTAGCTTTTGAGAGATAGCCACATTGGGGATAATTTGAGACCAGAGAAGGTAAACTGGAGATTTTTAGAAGCAAACAAATGTCTTAGATTAGGGAGGCAAAATACAGTAGAGTAGGTTCTTGAGTCAGACTTGTAGGCTTGTGATTGTGGCTTTACCACTCACAAAATATATGACTTTGGGCACTCTACTAAGCCTCTTTAAGTCTCACTTTCTTACCTATAGAGTAAGAGTAATAATAGGACGTACTCCACAAATTTATTGTGAACTTCAATGAGTTAATCCATGTAAAGCCTTAGCCAGATGCATGGTGGATTATAAGCACTCAGAATTTCAGCTGCTGATTGGTTCCTTTTCCTGTGGCCAGGCAGGGTCTCATCTACATTTATTTCCTGGTCTCTACTCATATTGAATCACCATGTGCAGGGGATATGCCTGGGAATCTATATTTTTGAAAAGTTTTCCATAGGGGTCTCTCATATGCATGTCTGGTGAAGGATCACTGCCTTAATAGAGAAATAAAAGAGGGTCATAAATGTGTTCAGAAAGAAGGTACAGAAGTAGCAAGAGCTCTGTCCTTCTCTTACCACTAACTAGTAGATAAGGAGAAAGATATATGTGGGTCTTGACTTCATAGTCATCTTAACCTCTTTTCTATGTGGGCTTTGCAGGAGAAGGCAGAACCACCTGATACTGGGTGGGATGTATCAGAAGGGGAAAAGGGCAGGGACTCAGGATTTTGTTTGATTTTCTCCATATAGGTCAAACCGTGTCTCCTCAGTCTGTTCCAACTACAAATCTTGAAGTAAAAAATGGAGTGAATTGTGAACATAGCCCTGTGGATTTAAGCAAGGTGAGCAGAGTCGTGGGAAATTGGCTTCTAGGCCTAAGGTTCTTTTTAGTGAAATCCAGAGTTTAATTGCTGGAATCTGGGTAAGGTTTAGTGTTTCAAGACTCTTAGGGAGACTTTCAAGTCTTAGGGAGACTAGAGCTTTTTCTGCATAAAAGGAGGCCCATCTGTGCATGTCTTTTCCCTTCTACTTCAGCCTGGGTGAAGCTGACTCAACAGTTTCTTCCTCCAGATTCAACCTACTGAAAACTGAGACTAGCTACTTAGAATCTTCCCTAACACAGATCTCTTGATTTTTCAATTATTTTTTTGGTGCCTGCTCTCCAGCAGTTCCTTCTCACCCCCAAGGGTTTTGCCAAAACAGTATTTTGGATATCTATTTAGAGACAGATGTCTCCTAAAACTAATTCTTGGTTGAAGCTCTCCTTGAGGACTGTGACTTTGGTATCTGAGGCCTTCTGTGGTAGCAGTGCCTTACTGCAGCTTCTGGTCCAAGCCTTGGTCTCCTTGTCTCTAGCCTCTCCTTGCTCTGGTCTGTCTTTGACACTGTGTTTCTAAAACACAGATAGTGTCTTATCACTTTCTCTGCTCATAAGGCTGTCCATTTTATTTAGAAAACCTGAAACCCCTGACAAAACATTTGAGTGTTTAAAAAGGGAAAGAATGTGACCCAGAGCTTCAGAAACATTTCTCTTGGAGGAAGCTTAGGGGACTGGGATTGAAATAAGAATACCTGGTTTTAAAATCCAAATCTATACCTTAAAAGCTCTGTGGTCCTGGGCAAGGCAACTTCACCTCTCTGGGTTTCAGATACTTCATTTTTTTTTTTTTCCTTTAAGTGGGACAAATGCAGTCTGTCATATCTTCCTTCTGGGGTTTTTGTAAGGATCAAATAAAATAGTGTAAGAAAACATTTGCTAACCATAAAATGACATATGAGTGTAAGATATGAGGAGGGTGATTGATATTTAAGGTGATGGGGCCGGGTGCCGTGGCTAACGCCTGTGATCTCAGCACTTATGGAGGCTGATGCGGGTGGATCACATGAGGCCAGGAGTTTGAGACTAGACTGGCCAACATGGCAAGACCCCATCTCTACTAAAAATACAGAAAAAATTAGCTTTACATGGTGGTGCATGCCTGTAATTCCAGCTACTGGGGAGCCTGAAATACAAGAATTGCTTGAACCTGGGAGGCAGAGAGCTGTGAGCACTGCACTCCAGCATGGGTGACAGAGTAAGACTCTTTCTCAAAAAAAAAGTAAATAAAAATTTAAAAAATGATATTTAAGGTGGTGGTTCCCAAGTTGTCAGAGGATTCTTTTGAACTTTCAGGTAGACCTTCATTTCATGAAAAAAATTCCTACTGGGGCTGAGGCCTCCAATGTCCTGGTTGGAGAGGTGGATATTTTGGACCGTCCCATTGTTGCCTTTGTGAGGCTGTCTCCAGCTGTTCTTCTCTCAGGCCTAACAGAAGTGCCAATCCCAACAAGGTAAAGGCAAAGATAAAACTCATGCATTCTATTTAATATTCAAATTTATGTAGTGCTGGTAGAAGAAACCAGTTAATACTGAAGTTCAGAATTAATTAATTTTAGGAATGGTGTTTACAATTCAGCAGAAAAGCCAGATGTGCTGGTGTGTGCCTCTAATCCCAGCTACTTGAGAGGCTGAGGCGGGGAATTACTTGAGCCCAGGAGTTTGAGCCTGCAATGAGCTAGAATCCTAGGATGGCACCATGGCACCCCAGTGTGGGTGACAGAGTGAGACTCTGTCCTTTTTTTAAAAAAAATCAGTAATCTCAGAAAATTGAGATATATTTGATTAACCACCATGAAAAGGAATTCTGAGATTTCTCAGGCTGTGACTGCACAGTATCTTCAGTCTTGGAAACAGAGAATTGAGACCATTCACAGGACATAGCAAGGGCCAATAACTTGTTAAAATAGGAAGCCAAGTCTTATCTTCTCAGTTCTATAGAGCCATATTCCAGGGAAACGTCTCTGAATAAAGGTATTTGTTTCCCTTTACACAATTCTGGCAGGGTTTGCATGGTTTGCAGATATACAAGCATTTGTTCAAAAGGCTATTCATGCACTCTGAAGGTGGTGATGCTGGTGATTCGGAGCCCTGCTACTTACAGAGAGTATTCAGATGTCCAGAACACATTTAGACTCCTATGTAAGGCTTGATCATTTCAACTTCCTTATCCCTCTCCTCTTCCCATCATTTTCTTATTAGAACAATAAGTAGAACTCAGACAACCTTGAATTTGCACCACAGTGCCATGTTTTGAAAAAGCATATTTTCTACAGCTAGGAATTGTGTCTATGGAAACCCTAAGAAATGTAACCACATTATTGAATGATGCCACACAATAGCTTCCAATGCCCATAGTAGAGCTATTATTAGGTCAAAGCAACTCAAAATGCTCCTTTATTACTGTCTCCTTGTTTTTTTTTTTTTTTTTTTTTTTTTTTTTTTTTTTTTAAGGTGCAGTGATGATTTCTGTATGATAGGAGAGAGAAATCTTATGCTGTTTAGAGAGTACTAATAGCCCTTCTTTATATTTACTCACATAATTTCCTCCTCTGTGTGTTTTGCCAGATTTTTGTTTATCTTATTGGGTCCAGTAGGGAAAGGTCAGCAGTACCATGAGATTGGCAGATCCATGGCCACCATCATGACAGATGAGGTATGTGCAACTTCTGCTTCAGTCTTCCATCTCATAAATATTTATTGAATATTTACTCTGTGCCAGGCACTATGCTAGTTGTTGGGGATAAAATACTTTCCATTGCAATGTCTGCTGGGAAGTAGTTCAGGGCACTTCTCTGAGAGCCTAGTGTGGAAGGACCAAGCTCTAAAGGATTTTTCTTCCTATATTATCTCTCCTTTTTTGAGTAATCAAGAATGCAGAGAAATCTTTTTCTGGGGAAACTATTATTGCCAAGTAGGATATAGAGAGAAATATATTAAGGTTGGCTTAACTTTCAAGAGAAGATGGTTAATTAAATACATTCAAGCTATTTACATATAGAAACCTCACTCCTGTTCCACTAAATGAGACCGGTTTGTATAAGGTCATGGGTATGACCTCAGGCAGTGTAGTGTGAATGTCTTGACTAGTCTGTACCAAAACAACCAGACATTTTGACATTTTGACATAGAACCCACAGTGCATACTCTGATAAGGACTGCACTGCTTGGTAAACTGCAAAGTAGGGCTTTCAAGGCATATGCCTTAGGCGGCAGAGGGAGGTGTGGCCTGTTTTTTGTCAGCTTTCTTTGATTGGTAGGCTTAATTCATGAAGGACTTTCATTAGTAATTCCATCCAGTGTTTCCAACCTTCATGACCAAGAAAATTTCCCTCTCAACCTGGGAAAACTGATTAAAAAAATTTTTTTTTTCATGCATCTTGCCTTTCCTTCCATCCTTTGTGGAGGTAACATAATTGTACAACTTTAGAGTCATGTCTTATCTCTTCTTATACTAGCAGACATGTATTTAGCTCTTTTTGATGCATCTCTTTCCACACTCATTTTTTAAATCCTTTTATCCTTGTACTTCTCTAAGTGCTAAAGTTTTCTGCATCTCAGATCCCCATGACAGAGATAAAAATCAAGAGATTGTATTCATTTTTCACCATATCCATTGGTGATTGTTTCATGTAAAGTTACTTTTAACTTTCCTGAGGGTTTTTTCTTCTCCGTAGATTTTTCATGACGTAGCATATAAAGCAAAAGAGCGAGATGATCTCCTGGCGGGGATTGATGAGTTCCTAGACCAGGTGACGGTGCTCCCTCCAGGAGAGTGGGATCCCTCCATTAGAATTGAGCCACCCAAAAACGTCCCTTCCCAGGTAATGTATGCACATCAGCCAATGTGGCTATTGTCACTTACTGACTGCCCACCATGGACAAAGCAAAGACCATGTGGGTATATGCTAAATATATCAAGATGCAGCCCTGTTTTGGCGCACCTAGAATATCAAAACAGTAATAAAAATAAATCTGGGCCGGGTGTCGTGGCTCACACCTGTAATCCCAGCTCTTTGGAATACTGAGGCAGGTGGATCACCTGAAGTCAGGAGTTTGAGACCAGCCTGGCCAACGTGGTGAAACCCCATCTCTACTAAAATTACAAAAATTAGCTGGATGTGGTGGTGGGTGCCTATAATCCCAGCTACTTGGGAGGCTGAGGCAGGAGAATCGCTTAAACCTGGGAGGCGGAGGTTGTAGTGAGCCGAGATGGTGCCACTGCACTCCAGCTTAGGTGACAGAGCAAGACTCCACCTCAAAAAAAAAAAAAGAATTTGCGTAACATAAATTGGCTCAGGTGTGATGGGGTTAGTCAGGATTACCTGAGGATGAATTTTAAGCCAAATTTTGAAGGATTAATGTGAAATAGCAGAGAGAAGGCAGAACATTTCTTGTGACTACATTGTATACAAGTCATCAAATGAAAAAATCAAGTTGTATAAAGAGAGCAAATAGAATGTCTGATATCTTTCTGACATATTAAAGATGGGAAAGGAACTCCTACTGTATACTAGACACCAGCCAGGTGCTTTATATAAGCAAATTCAGCCTTCCCGGGAACATCCCTCAAAAGATATTGCTATCTCTGGTTTTACAAAATGTGGAATAAAACTATCTTCTAGGGCAAGATTTTAAGGTAAAGTAAGATTACACAGAGGCAGATTTGAAACTGGAACTTAGGTTATATTTGATGCCAAAGCCCCCATTTTTCTCTTTCTAGGCAAGGCTTAGTTAGGAGTCAGGTACTATGGAACAGGAAGAGAAATTATGGGGTATGTGTGTGTGTGTGTGTGTGTTTCAGTAAAGTCAATAAACTGCATCAAGTCAGTAAGTGTATTTGAAAGCTACAAACACTTGGGCATTTTTGGTTGCTTTTGGGTTATCCCATTGCCACTCCTTGCTGATAGCAGGATGGAAAGATAGATGTTACCTTTACTAATTTTGTAGTCTTCTGTTAAAAGGAAAAAAGGAAAATGCCTGGAGTTCCAAATGGAAATGTTTGCCACATAGAACAGGAACCACATGGGGGTCACAGTGGGCCAGAACTTCAGCGCACTGGGCGGTAAGTCCTGGGACGTTTTACAGCAATGCTGCTTATTGGGTAGAAGTTATGTAAAGCAATGAGGCATCCTCTTTCTTTCAGCCTACTTCTCTGTAGTGGGAATTTATTGGCTGAAGAATGACATTTCAAATGGAACCACTGACTAGAAGTATTATGAATATATCAAATATCGTATTCATTCAAGTTTCTCAAATCACCTACCATGTTTTGTCTCACCTCCAGTCCTTCCTACCATTGTTCACTCTGATTTGAACACTCTTCCCTTTCCTCATCTCCTTGCTAACTCCTACCTATCCTTAGTCTCAGTTCTTGTGTCGCTTCCTTTGGAAAGCCTTCTAGGACTCTTTCTGGATGAGGTTAGATGTTCCTGCTATGTAATGTCACAGTATTGAGCTCTGACCTCCCTTCCCCACATTACAGCCTTTATCATACTTTATTATTATTGGTTGATCTATTGTCTTTTCTGCTAGACTGTTTGTTCCCAAAGAGCAGGGGCTCCATTATATTCCTAGGACCCAGCACAGTGCCCTGAACAGAGTAGGGTCTCAATATCTGCCAAATGAATGAAATGAATAAATACTTCTAGAATGATGTCTGTTCTGTAGCATGGAATGGACTAGGTATGATAAATGTTGAGTGATCATTTTAGGTTAAGAAACTCCCTTAGAGTAGGAAGACAGGTACTATTTTAGGTGTGTGTGCCTCAGAATACGCAATCTACTCTTCTAGGCCAACATTTTAAGGACAGATGTCCAAGGAGGAGGTAAGTGAGGGAAGCAGGTCCCCAGACTAGGAGGTTTTATTCCCTAGGTCAGAAGGTGGTAAACGAGAATGATATTTTGAGTTAGTGTGATATCCAGAGGTGTCCCCAGAGAAGGTTGAGACTATAGCTCTGTCTCTGTTAAGCTGTACTGTGTCTAAGAAGGTTCTGCTGGGTAGAGATTCTCAGGGCAAGACTCAGATTATGGAAAGCAGCTTTTATGTCCTCTAACCCCTTGCTTTCTTCTTTTCTGCCTCCTTGCTTGAGGTTGCTTTCCTTACTCTTCTATCCTCAGCACTCCACCCAGTGGAAACTCAGAGTTGTTTTGGAATTGTGGAAAGCATTTTATTTTTCCAATCTTGGAAATCCAGGGAGAAACCAGGAGAGGAGACAGAGAAACAGGAGAGAATGGCACTTGACTAGCAGTGTCCTGACGAGGAGCATGTTTTCTGGTAGGAAAAATGTGTTGGAGGGTAGGGGAAGATGGCTGTGCTCTGGGAGGGAGCATTGGTGGAAAGAAGGAGTGCTTGCAATGGAAGGGCCACTGAAAAGAGGGAGCAGCCTTCCCTTTTTAAAAAACATTTTCTTTAAAGTTGGGAGAGGTCTCAATTGGGTGGGGAGGCCTGGTATTGAGAGGCAGTTCAAGGGAAGCATGTGTCCTCAGAAGGGGTTCCAGGATAGAGACTCTCCTAGAGGAGGTGGTAATTTTTTCAGGAAAAGGTTTTGAGTATGGATTTGATATTTCAAAATTATAATTTATCTTTTGGATATAAAGGGTATCCATAGTTTAGGAACTTAAGAGTTTGAAAGTAGTAGAATTTAGGGCAACAAGGTTTTCCTCAAAGCAGTATCTGTGCAGAGGTGAGATTTTAGGTTGCTATTGGTGCCAAAGAAAACAAATGGATTAGCGTCCCAGGCTTTGTGAGAGGGGGTCACTTATAATCAATTCCACCTGAGGGTTTGGGAGACCATTATATTGGATCTCAACAGTTATAAGATCTTGGAAATGGCATCTGATGTCCCCAAGGAAATCCCATATTGCCAGGATCATATGCTTATTCACAAACCGCAAGTATCTTAACTCACAAATTCAAATGGAGTTTGAAGGAGTTCTCCCATAATGTCATGTCAGGAACTTCTGGAATTGACAAAGCTAAAAGGAAGCTCTGGGCTCAGAGCTTAGCTCTGCTTCATATGGGAGATGCTTCCTCTTTCTGAGCTTCTGTCATTTTCCTTAGAGCCCTTAGTAAAGGGCCTCAAGCCATATGACCTTCCTCCCGTTGTAGCCCCTTAGGCAAGGTGACATAATGGCTGTGAAGATCATATTTCCAGGCCAGCTCTGGGCTCTTTCTCAGTCTCAAATTATGTGGGAGGTAAATGTGAGCCTTTTTTTGCATGTGGACATCCTGTACGTTTCTGTACTTTCCTGGACTGCATATTAAAACCACATTAGCCTGGGTTTTATAATTTTTTGGACTATTAGTTGTGTTTCTTTGAGATGCAAAACTGCTTTATGCATGCCATGTTGCACAATCTTGGAGCAAAACTTGAATAACATCTTAGGGAATATTATCCTTGTTGGATGGAGAAGTATTTGAAGGCAGGGTGAAGTAGACTCTAAGAAGGTGGGAAAGAAGACAAAATTGAAATGGTACTGTGAGTTCTGTATGATCTGACCCTTTAAGCCAGGGTTAAGACAGATCTTAAACCTCCCTGATATTGACTAAGGCAGGGATGCCATAAGTAACAAAGAAGAAAGTATGCTAGAGTGTTCCTAGGCCACAAGCTCCACAGCAAGGAGGGTGCTCTGGAAAGGGTCTTTTCAGGGTAGATTTCTGTCCCTTATGGGAGATGCCACTTTTGGGAAGGGTTAATGGAAAAAAGAATCAGGAGCTGCTATCTGGATGATCCCCCCACACTTCAAACAGGTTTCTTCCAAAGTATACCAGACAAATGGATAGCTGGCCTGTTTCTAAAGCCCTCCAGGGAAGGGTTCCTTAAGTCTATGCTCCAGAGCCTAGTGACCCTCTACACGGGTAAGTCCTTTCTTGCATCAAGCTTAAATTAAACTCATATCCCTGTGTGCCTCCTGCCCCAGAAAACTTGAATGTGAAGGACAGTGTTGAAAGGGAAAGGAAATCCCAAGTATAGAAAGAAGCATCCATGCCTGATGAATATCTGTTGTAGATGTGCAACCATAGTCTGATTTTATGCATGAATGAGGTATGAGGCTGACTTCATAAAGTGTTCAGAAATTATTTTATTAATTTATAGTTATACCATCCATAAGAGCTCAGATCTTTCCCTGCCTTTTAATCACTGCTAGATAGATAGATGTCTTCCCTTTTCATGGCTTCTCAGAAATCCATTTCACATAAATCTTTTGTCTGTTGCTCACAGACACTCCTCTCCTCCTGTGTCTAGGGGCTGAGTATTCATGGCAGCATCTCAGGTAGCCTCAGAGTGTGTGTGTGTGTGTGTGTGTATGTGTGTGTAGGGGGTCACTATTATACAGGGAGATTCTTCTCACAGAATTATGCTCTCCAGAGGAAGACGACTGGTAATGAAGAGGTGATAATCACATGATAATAAGATGCTATGTTAGCTAAGAACCCAGAAATACTTAAATCTTACCCCAGCTAAATTACTGCTGCCTGCAAGGTATTGAGGGGCTATTTACCTAGAGGAGAAAGCAAGACAAAGTGACACTTTATTACTAACTGAAGCATTGGCCCCAAACCCTGAGGCCTCATGATTTAGGCTAGACCATGTATATAGCTCCTTTACCTAAGCTAGGTTTGCCAGATAGGCTAAAACTAAGGCAGATCACAAGACTGGCTTTGCTTCTCTTCCTTAAGCCCAGACCTAGATTATGATGTTACTGCTGTAAGTTGAGGAAAGGTGAACCCAACTATACCCACCAGAACCAGAGGAAAAGAGCAGGTGGGTAAGTGTCTGTCCTGTGTCCACCTGCACACCCATTGTACTAGCTAGATGAGAGAGAGTGTTCCAGGAGAAAGGGCTGGCTGGATCTTCTCCCCTGGCATACAGATCCCAGGCCTCCTCATACTCCTCCAGTCTTCTAGGTGAGAGAAGGAAAGAGAGCTCACCAAGTCTCCTTCCATAAGAGAGTAGCTTGTGTGCTTTTTTAAAGATAGCTTTTTGTTATAGAAAATTTCAAACATAAAGAAGGGAGAATAGTTTAATGATCCCCCAGGTACTCATCAACTATTACCAACATTTTGCCAATCTTGTTTCATCTGTTTCTTCCCAGTTAATTTTATTTTTATGTTTTCTAGATTATTTTAAACCAAATCACTGACATTTTACTTGTAAATGCTTCAGTATGCATCTCTTTGATTAGGACATTACAAAAATTATCATGCCATTATCAAACTAACAAAATTAGCAATCATTCTGTACATTGTCTAGTGCTCCATTCTTATTAAACCTTTCTATGATTGTGTTAGCAACATCTTTTTTAGAGTTCATTTGTTTGACATAGGAGTCAATCAAAGTTTGCATTTGGTTATTATGCTCCCATTTTGTAATAGTCCCTCTTCCTTTTTTTCTATGCCATTGATTGGTAGAAGAAACCAGGTGATTTGTGCTATAAAATGCTGAGTGGCTGTTTTTGTTATTCACCTGACAGCCCTCCCCCTGGTGCAGTTACTCCACTCTTAGAAAAAGTGATTGAATTGGGAACACATCTCCTCCTTAGTGTGGGATATCTTGGTCTTGGTCTGTCTCATCTTTGAGAAGAGGAGAAGGGTGCTGAAGTCCTGCCACCAAGTCCTGTTGATTTTACCTCCTGATTAGCTCTTGAATCCATCCACTTCTCATCCTAATCTATGTTCCATTCATCATACTACCACAGAGTGGTCCTTCCAGAATGTATGTTTGATTATGTCACTCCTCTGTTTATAGTTCTTCAGTAACTTGACATGCTATTAGGATAAAGTTTTAATTCCTTAAAACCATTTCTGGCAGGCGCGGTGGCTCACACCTGTAATCCCAGCACTTTGGGAGGCCGAGGCGGGCGGATCACAAGGTCAGGAGGTTGAGACCATCCTGGCTAACACAGTGAAACCCCGTCTCTACTAAAAATACAGAAAAATTAGCCGGGCATGGTGGTGGGCGCCCATAGTCCCAGCTACTCAGGAGACTGAGGCAGGAGAATGGTGTGAACCTGGGAGGTGGAGCTTGCAGTGAGCTGAGATTGCACCACTGCAATCCAGCCTGGGCGACAGAGCGAGACTCTGTCTCAAAAAAAAAAAAAAAAAAATAATAATAAATAAAACCATTTTTAAGGCCTTTTTGGCTTAGCTTCTCCAGCCTTGTCTATTGGCATTCACCCTTCACACTGTATTATCCACTCACATCTCTCAGCACCTTGATCCACCAAGCACTCTCACCTTTAAGTGTCACCCATGTTGGTCCCTCTGCCTCATCTGCTTAACTCCCAGTCCCTCCCTGAAGTCATGGCTGAAATGCCCCTCCCTGCTCTATGCCACCATAGCACCCTCACAATACTGCCTGTCTCCTGCACTAGACTTGGTCCTGAAGAGCAAGGCTGTTCATGTCTTGCTCATTGCTGCATCTCCAGTACCTGGCACAGTGCTTGGCACCAAGTATCTGCTGCTACTTGTCAATTGCATGAATGAATTATTATACACGTTTGTCACAAGTAAGGGGGGTAGTTGTTCAGAGTAAGAAAGTGCATGTGATAGGGGCTTTTTATCTAGAAAACATTTAATAAAACTAGCAATTTTAATATCTTAAGTTGGTTTTGCACATTTCCTCCTAACAGCTCAGAATTTAAAGTCTGAAGCTAATACTTGCTTTCATGTTAATTTTTTTGAACTTTTTATTGAATGGATAATATGCATATCTAAATTAATTCTTTGTATGTTTAGGGTATTCATTTAAATATACCATAAGTCATACCCTTGGTTGCAAAGAGACTCTGTGCTGACCAAAGAGAGATATCTGTACTGGAGTCAAACTGAAGCCAAAGTCTTACCTCAAAACAGAGCACATTTGAAATGCTTTCAAATGTGTGCTGTTTACATGCTTTTAGGGAAGAGGGACTGTGTTAGAGGCCTGTCTATTGTGTTTCCACAGGCTATTTGGGGGCTTGGTGCTGGACATCAAGCGGAAGGCCCCCTGGTACTGGAGTGACTACCGGGATGCACTCAGCTTACAGTGTTTGGCCTCCTTTCTGTTCCTGTACTGTGCCTGCATGTCACCTGTCATCACCTTTGGGGGATTGCTTGGAGAAGCCACTGAGGGACGCATAGTAAGGACTTTTAACCACTTCTAATGGTCCCAAACAAGACCTAAAATATTGTGGCGGCGGCCAAGTCCACTGTGGGGGAAATTACCTGGTCTAGGACTGAAGATTTTTCCTCTGAATTACCATGGTCTTCTGACATCATACCAAAGAGCAACACAGTCCTCTCTTTAGAACAGACTCTTCTGCTTGAGCATTGGCTTCAGTAGCTGGTTGCCTAGTTGAATTTTCTGTTGCCTCAGTGATGGAAATTGGATATATTGATGCCATTTTAAAATAAGATTTAAAGTGACTCTATATGTGAGCTTGTAGTGTGAATGGTATCACTGTGCCTTCTATATATTTTCAAATACTGAATTGAGTCACTGAAGAATAGGAGTTAGTTAAGGAATCATGTGTCAATGGACCTGGGCACCTGAATTATTAAAGTAGTATCTGTTTATAGGAGTATTAGATGGTGTGTGCACATCACTCTTGCTAAGATGAAATACAAGCAAATGGCCATCAAGGCACACAGGAGAGCAAAGTCAGGAATGTAGCTAAGCCAACATTACTCTGTACTGATGGGCTATGGACTCAGTGATGGCTTTTTTTCCTCTCAGAGTGCAATTGAATCCTTGTTTGGAGCCTCCATGACTGGGATTGCTTATTCCTTGTTTGCGGGACAGGCTCTCACCATCCTGGGAAGTACTGGGCCAGTGCTTGTGTTTGAAAAGATTTTGTTCAAATTCTGCAAGTAAGACATTTGTTTTTCTGAAAACCCTAACCAGATTTAGTAATTATGTTGCCAGGATTAAATGTTGCCAGGATTAAAACTCAGTACAGACAGACAATATCATCTGGATTGGAAGCAACCTGAAAGGAGACCATAATTTGGTCTGTTGTCCTGCCCCCAGGTAGCACCATACCTAAAATAGCAGATCTCCTGTTCTTTTTTTTTTTTTTTTTTTTTTTTTTTGAGACGGAGTCTCGCTCGGTCGCCCAGGCTGGAGTGCAGTGGCGCAATCTCAGTTCACTGCAAGCTCCGCCTCTTCGGGTTCACGCCATTCTCCTGCCTCAGCCTCCCGAGTAGCTGGGACTATGGGCACCCGCCACCACACCCAGCTAATTTTTTTTTGTATTTTCAGTAGAGACGGGATTTCACTGTGTTAGCCAAGATGGTCTCGATCTCCTGACCTTGTGATCTGCCCGCCTTGGCCTCCCAAAGTGCTGGGATTACAGGCGTGAGCCACCGCGCCCGGCCTCAGATCTCCTATTCTCAATGAGCTTGATTAATATTCCTCAGCCATTATTGAAGTCTTGACATTTTATGTTTAAAAAGACTTTCCCTAGCTAATTCAAACTTCTCCATTTCCATTGTGAGTTAGTTTTTAATTTGGCCTCATATCCCCCCGCTTTTTTTTTTTTTGCTAGTGGTAGTGGGGCACACGAGTGCTGTGGTTTCCCAACTTTTCCTATATAATCTTTTCTTTTTTCCTTTTATATTTCAAGTAGCAGCTCATGGGACTAGGGCCAGCCCCCCCTTTTTTTTAACTGCAAGAATAAGATCATAATTACATTAGGTAGTAATGGCAGGAATGTATATGAGACAATTTCTTTTTTCAGTTTTCATATCCTTGCCCATATCCTGTGAGGCAAATCTGTATTATAACTGTGCCAGAGCATTATTTAGAATTAAAATACAGTCAGAATTAGGGATAAACTGGGTTCCAGTGCTGGTTTAGATGAGATGAATTAACCACATTTCTGACTCCTTGTCTCTTAATGCCATCCATCCGTGCTTTCTGATGAACTTTGGTCTTGTTTCAGAGACTATGCTCTTTCATACCTCTCCCTGCGAGCTTGTATTGGACTGTGGACTGCTTTCCTGTGTATTGTCCTTGTGGCAACTGATGCCAGTTCCCTTGTCTGCTACATTACCCGTTTCACTGAAGAAGCATTTGCCTCCCTAATTTGCATTATTTTCATCTATGAAGCAATAGAAAAACTGATTCACCTGGCAGAGACCTACCCCATCCACATGCACAGCCAGCTGGACCACCTTAGCCTCTATTAGTAAGTGTGCTTTCTGCTTATTTTTAAAAATTGAGCAAAGGGTCTGAGTTTAATTGCTGATGTAGAGTGCTAGGCAGTGCTTACAGCTTCTGGTCAAGAAGTGTCTTGCCCTTTGGGAAATGGATCTCAGATACGGACAAGGAGTATTGGAGGGCTGTCAGAGGAGAACAATCAAAAGTGTTGACAGAGAAGATCGACTAGAAGTCACACAGAGGGGACTCAAGAAATGCTTTCCAGACCATGTCTTTTGGTTCTAGGCACTGAAACAAAAATGGGCTGCAAATGTAACAGGGAGAATTTGAGTTAGTTATGGGGAGGAACTTCTTTTTGCAAGGACTTGTGAACCTCTGGACTATGTTATCAAGTGAGAGAATGGACTCTCTCCTTTGTTGAAATGAAGGACTCTCTTTCTCTGAAAGTATGTACAGGCAACTCTTAGGGATTATTAGGTGAAGATATATTAATCATTCCTTTCAGATCCAGAAGTGTCTCACACTGTATCATAAAGATCCAGAAGCCTACTTACTTCCTAGATTTCAACTCAAGAAATTATGATTTCTTTATGTGTTCATTATGGTTTGGATCACTTGGAAAAGAAACACGGTATCTGGCTGTGTTTTCAACCATCTAGGACACTCTGGTCCTATAAACATTTCTTCTCTGTAATAGTATTCTCCAAATTATGACTAAAGATCCTCTTCCCTTAGCTCTGTACATCAAGTTCTGGCTGTACAGTTCTGATGTGGAGGATCTGGTTGTGAAATGCACAACTTCAGTCTGAAACTATCTCAGAAGAGAGAGTACACTGTCTGGAGGCATCTGCGAACAAGCCGCAGATACACTTTCATCTATTCTAGTTATTCACTCATTAACCTTTTAAAAATCAGAATTAATAAAAAATTTACCAGAACTTTATTTTACTAGAAAGTAACAATGATTACGGAGTATCATCTTCAAAGCCTAGTGAATTGGCTCCTATTGGCATTAGAGTTCTCATTTCTGTAAGGTTCATTCTTTGACCTCTTTTTATCATTATTTTCTTTGTTTGACAAATATTTATTGAGCACTTATTATGTACCAAGCACTGTTTTAGGCCTTGGAAACATAGTGGCAAACATGACAAAGATCTGTCTTTATGAGGCTTATATCTGAGAAGACAGGCAAATTGACCAGCCCTGGATTGAGTAGACTTTGGTTCCAGAAACAAATTCTTTGTAAATAAAGCTCAAGATGGTATTTTTTTAAGTCGCATTCTACTGTTAATTCATATGGCGCTGATGTGAAGCTAGAGCTCCTCAACTCTTTAAATGATTTTATGTTAATATGTATGGAATTGATTTTTTAAAAATGGTTTATTTTTTAAAGCAGTTTTAGGTTCACAGCAAAGTTGAACAGCAGGTACAGAGAGTTTGCATATACCCCCTACCCCAGCACAGGCACAGTCTTCCCCAGTATCAATATCCCACACCAGAGTGGTAAGTTTGTTACAATCAGTGAACCTAAACAGACATATCATTGCCACCCAAAGTCCATAGGTTACATTAGGGTTGACTCTTGGTGTTGTGCATTCTGTGAATTTTGACAAATGTATAATGACATGTATCCTCCATTATAATATCATACAGAATACTTTCACTTCCTTAAAAATCTTCTGTGCTCTGCCAGTTGCTCTCCCCCTCCCCCCAACTCCTAACAACCACTGACATTTTTATGTCCTTATAGTTTTGAATTTTCCAAAATGTCATAGTTGGAATCATACAGTACGTGGCATTTTCAGATTGGCTTCTTTCACTTTGTAATATGCATTTAAGGTCCTCTGTTTTTCATGACTTGATGGTTCATTTCTTCTTAGTACTGAATAATACTTCATTATCTAGATGTACCACAGTTTATTTATTTTGAATTGATTTTTTAAACCTAAGTATAGGGCTTTATAGCTTTCCCTGTTACTTTTCATTTTGTTGATTTCTTCCTATTATTCTAACCTGTTGAGAGCTTTTTGAATTTTAATTCAGTCATGCCATATCTTAGAAGGCATGTTTATTAAATTCACAGATCATACAAAGTTAGTAGGGATGGCTGTGTCAGTTAACCATATTGGGAGCCAGGTTGTGCATGAAGCATGCTAGGACTGGGAGGCAACAAACATGGTGGCCGATGGCACCGGTGTGGTCTGGTCTGGTCTGGTTTGGCTGGAGTAGGAGGCCTGGTGAAGCTAATGGAGCTTCTAGGTCTGGCTCCACCATGAGTGACCAGGTAATGGCCAAGGTAGTGGGATATTACCAAAGATAACTCAGTGTCAAGAAGTGCTTACGTCATGATTCCAGGAGACTCTGACTTCTAGAACAAGAGTATGATGAAGGGTATAGGGAATAAGATATTCAGGCTTGGAGGAAGTTGTTGAGAAGTAAATAGGATATTGAGACTTCCTTGCTATGCAGATTAAATTTCTTAGCAAAAGCCTAAGAGATAGAAATCAGGCCAAAAAAAAAAAAAAAATCAGGACTCATTCTGGGCATATCAGATGCTAAATGTGGTTGTCGGCACAGTTTAATCCAAGATCCATGGGCTGATTTGAGTCCAACTTTAGTAATGACCAACTGAAAAATTAGAGTGTGATAGGGCCTATAGAGGGGCCTCAACTACTTAGGTCTGAAGTATGCAAAGCAGCAGCAAGGCAGCTCCTGACAGCCTTTAAACCAGTTGTTCTAAAAACATTTAACTGAGTATTTGGCTGTTTTCCTCAGGAATCTTTTTAATTTTTCCCCTCAGCTGCAGGTGTACTCTCCCAGAGAATCCGAACAATCACACCCTCCAGTACTGGAAGGACCACAACATTGTGACAGCAGAAGTCCACTGGGCTAACCTGACTGTCAGTGTAAGTTTTGGAGCTGTCAGATGTCCTAGCATTATGACCACAGGTTGAGGAGGGACTTCTAAGTGAAAGGGAGGAGTGGCCCTTTGGCAAACTCTGGCATTTACCGAAATCAAGCTTTTTTTAAAAAAATTCTTACTCATTTTCTTTTATCCTTTCAGAAGTTTTCTTGTACGTAAAAGGAGAAGATTACCCTTCTCTTTTCTCCCCCCATATCCTACCTAGTGACCCTGAACTAAGGGTAGGTGGGGATGAAACCATGCAGAACAGGGGGCAGATCCAGACATGTCGGGTTGAAGAGTATTCAAGTTTGGAGGTCCTCTGTGATAAGAACAATACAAGTTGCCAGGGTCCTTCCAGAGCCTTGGAAGTAGTATTTGTTCAGAACACTTCTGGTTCTATGTCTTAGGACCATAAGTAGCCACCCTACTTGAAAGTGGCCTGTGCAAGAGAGGACCCCGCAACTGCATAAAGGTCAAGGGGATGCTGCTTGCAGCCTCTGCTCCCAGCAACCATGGATGACAATGAGTGGTGGACTCAGAAGGAAACAGCTATTTATTCGGTTGTATCTGCCTTTCATCACCCGGAATGCTTGTTCCTCCAGGAATGCCAGGAGATGCATGGAGAGTTCATGGGATCTGCGTGTGGCCATCATGGACCCTACACTCCTGATGTCCTCTTTTGGTCCTGTATTCTCTTCTTCACCACCTTCATCCTCTCAAGCACCTTAAAGACGTTTAAGACGAGCCGTTATTTCCCAACCCGAGTAGGTAGCATGTTCATGCATTTCTTTCATGTTAGAATCAAATATAACAGAACCTTTTCTCAGCCTCTATGCTGCATGGGGTTGATTGGCCAGGTGGAGAACTCCAGATGTCCTGATGAGCCACACTGGCATTCTCTCCTAGTGTCTGGCAGCCTCTTTCGTAGATCTGTGGTTGGGAATGAAGGGTTAATACTTAAAATCTTTTTGGTCTACAAGTGCCAGTTAAGGTTAAGGTGATAGTGATGGTTTTTAAAAAGTTATTAAGTCTTATTTCCAGAATGCTGTTATGTTTCATTTCCAGAATTCTGAGACACTTAACACACAATAGCTACAGCTGGCTCCTGAATACAGTAAATTGTGGTTGTGACCTTGGATACTTTAGGGGACCCAAAAATCTTCTCCCAGGGATGGCTTTTTAAATAGCTTATGAAATCACTGACGACAATGACTGCAGCAACCAGCATGCTCCTGACTTGGTTTGTATTACTGTTTGAAACCTCAGCAACCTTTCCATGATGCAGATAGCATTGTTTGTATTATGAACAAGGCTTTTGCCAGTTTTGGCAGGGCAAGATTAGAGGCTGAGTGTGGAGTAGCTACGTAGGCCGTTTCTTTGAAAGGGAACTTGAGAAGGTGGAGAATGGCTACTGGGACCTCCTCACAGAAAGTTAACACTGAAAAGAATAAGTGCATGAATTATTTACATCCTTCAGTCACATGGAAACATCTATAATAAATGACCATTACATTTGCCATATCAAAAATATAAAAGGAAGATGGGTGATCTACAGTGACCACAAAGTTTGTGCCACAGAAAGGCCCCCTAAAGGCCTGGATTACATGTACTTTTACCACAGTATACCAAGCTAAACTTCAAACATACGAATCAGTGAGAAGAAGCTACATACCTTTTTAATTTGCCAAAAAGTTAGAACAGTCAGATATGAAGAAATACATTGGGTATTTGTAGTTTATTTAAAGAACAAAATCATGCTGGGTGTAGTGGCTCATACCTGTAATTCCAGCACTTTGGGAGGCCCACGCGGGTGGATCACCTGAGGTCAGGAGTTTGAGACCAGCCTGGCCAACATGTTGAAACCCCATCTCTACTAAAAAAAACAAAAGTTAGCTGGGCATGGTAGCACACACCTGTAATCCCAGCTACTCGGGAGGCTGAGACATGAGAATCACTTGAACCTGGGAGGTGGAGGTTGTGGTGAGCTGAGATTGTACCACTGCACTCCAGCCTTTGCGACAGAGTGAGATTCTCTCTCAAAAATAAAAAAGTTAAAAAAAAAAAAAAAAGCACAATCATTTGATGCCTTCTGAAATAGAACTGAGAAGAAATTTGTATTAGTGATGATACACTATTGTAGATAGTTTTAATAAATGTTTAAGGAGAAGATAATATTAAAAAGGGTGTTCATTTTGCTGGCAAGAGATCTACCATCAGTACATCAAAAATGGGGATGTGCTCCCAGTCCTCTATTGGGGGATGGGTGGTAGTGGCCTTCAGAGAAACCTATTTATGTGGCCAGTGGTCTTGCCTTACCTGCAGTAAATGAAAAACCTTCTTGGTGTTTCATATAGAAAATCAGCTATTGGGCGGAGCATTATTTATGGCATTTTTTTTCATTGCACACAATAATTTCTGACCTATACATGTATAATACAGCATTTTCTTTTCTTCTTTTTTCTTTCTTTTTTTTTTTTTTTTTTGAGACAGAGTCTCACTCTGTTGCCGAGGCTGGAGTGCAATGGTGCAATCTTGGCTCACTGCAACCTCTGCCTCCTGGGTTCAAGTGATTCTCCTGCCTCAGTCTCCCAAGCAGCTGGGATTACAGGCACGTACCATGCCTGGCTGATTTTGTATTTTTAGTAGAGACGGGGTTTCTCCATGTTGGTTAGGCTGGTCTTGAACTCCCAACCTCAGGTGATCCGCCTGCCTCAGCCTCCCAAAGTGCTGGGATTATAGGGGTGAGCCACCATGCCCAGCCAATACAACATTTTAAATAAAAGATATTTTTAATTTAAATCATACAAAAATTCATAATATGAGTTTGTGAATGTGTATGATAGTGTGAGACCAACTGTAAAGGTTTGCTTTTTGGTTTTTAAAGGCTAAGCAGTTGGTATTAAGCAAGTACATATTTTAATGAAACTGTAACTCAGGAACAGTTTAAAATATTAGTTTCCCACTTATATTTCAAAGCGTAAAAAGGGCCGAATTATCCCTTTAAGTGCTGCCAAGAATTCACTTGGGTTTGTGATATTTGGTGGTACAATGCCAGATGCCCACAGCAGCATAATATTGTACTTTGCTAAAGGTAGACAGATGAATTCTCTATTTCTCAGCAGTCATTTCCCCAAAAAGTATAATGTTTGTTTTTAGTTAAAATAGTATTGTTTTACCGTACCACATGATGACTCCCTGGAAGTTGTCATGCGAAGTGCCCCAAATTTGTATTTTCTCATTTCTGAGCTCTTTGCCTGCCTCCATTTCTACATTTTTCAGGGGCCAGAGGCTCATCTCTGCAATTTTTCCATGTATCGCCTCCTGATTTGACTTCACTGCTTATCTGCTGTGACTAGCAGTGTGATTTTGGACACTTTGAATTTCAGATGTGGCCAGGCACGGTGGCTCACATCTGTAATCCCAGCACTTTAAGAGAGGCTGAGGCAGGCGGATCACCGGAGGTCAGGAGTTCGAGACCAGCCTGGCTAACATGGCAAAACCCTTTCTCTACTAAAAATCCAAAAATTAGCTGGGCGTGGTGCCAGGTGCCTGTAATCCCAGCTACTTGGGAGGCTGAGGCAGGAGAAGCACCTGAACCCGGGAGGCGGAGGTTGCAGTGAGCCAAGATCACCCTACTGCACTCCAGCCTGGGCAACAGAGCGAGACTCCGTCTCAAAAAAAAAAAAAAAAAAAAAAAAAAAAGAATTTCAGATGCAAAGAAACTTTATGTGATGTTATAAAAGACAATTCTTTCCATTTTGGTTATTTCAGTATTTTAGTTGCAACCTGGGATTAAATTAGAGTTTCAAATGTGATGAAAAGTAGAACGATGGCATTCTATAATTTTCCTACTGCTCTGCACCAAATTCCAGAGTCTCTGGAGTTTCTACTTCAAATTATTCAGTCGAGTGAAACAGGATTTATTGCTGTTTGCTTAACATATATTTGTTTGGTTGAAAGGATTTTTCCAGAAACTGTAGGAAAATAAAGCAGAATCAACTGGGTGAAATATAGCACAAACATCGGATTAGGATGTGGTGAGTTGTGAACAATCAGGATTCTGGTTATGACTGGGGCCCCTGTCTCATAGGAGCTTAATACCATGTGAGCCAGGAATGCAGTGTCCAAGGCCCATGGCCTGGAGACCTGGATGCTGGCTGTGGACCTTGGGCAAGTCCCTCATCCTGTCTGTGCCTCACCTCATCTGCACAATGTTGTGATGACACCTGCCGTCTCTTTCCAATTATGCTTCAAGGATACAGTGAGATCTAATATGATGAACCAAGAGTATAAGGTGGTGTGCTATGGTGGGTCCTAGTTTAGCATGGTGTGCTATGGTGGGTCCTAGTTTAGCATGCTCCCTGCCTTTTCCTCTCTGACATTTTCTTCAATTTGGGAACAGATGGGATTGGCAGAAGGAGGGGAACTCATGGTGTAGTAATACTCTACTCAAGTATGCCTACTGGTGTTACCTTCTAATGTTGAGTTGGATTTCCTAAAGCAGCCCACTTTATTACTGAAGTTGCTGACTCCTGTGAAAATCCCCATACTAAGCAGCCTTACAAAATCCAGTCCCCATAGAATAGTGACTCCACACAGGCATCAAAAATGGATTGTCTTCGATTATGTTACAAAGCAAAGGCCTTTTTGGGGGATGGAGGATGATTGGGTGTTTGGATTGAAATGTAGACAAAGGGGCTGGGTGCAGTGGCTCATGGCTATAATCCCAGCACTTTGGGAGGCCAAGGTGGGTGGATTGCTTGAAGTCAGGAGTTCAAGACCAGTCTGGCCAACATGGTGAAACCCTATCTCTACTAAAAATACAAAAATTAGCCGGGTATGGTGGTGCATGACTGTAATCCCAGCTACTGGGTTGAGGCACGAGAATCGCTTGAGCCCAGGAGGTGGAGGTTGCAGTGATCTGAGATTGTGCCACTGCACTCCAGCCTGGGTGACAGAGTGAGACTCGGTCTCAAAAAAAAAAAAAAAAGTGGACAAAGATAGCTAGCATGTGTATTTTGAGCAAAATACAAATTTTATAATAAAATTTTATAAATAAACTTTGTAAAATCAATGGTATAAAATCAATATTTAAGATTATAGCTTATCTGTTACTTAATTTCATTAAATAGAAAAAGAAATTCAGCCCTTCTGATGCCTAAACATATTGTAGGAAAGTGTACTATGGCTGCCCTTTTTTCTGCCTCACAAAACAGAGGGCTGTTTCTACAAGGCCAAGTTTTGTATAAATGCAATTTTTTTTTTTTTTGAGATGGAGTCTTGCTCTGTCGCCTGGCTGGAGTGTGGTGGTGTGATCTCACTGCAACCTCCGCCTCCTCCCGAGTAGCTGGGACTACAGGCACGCACCACCACACCCAGCTAATTTTTGTATTTTTAGTAGAGATGGGGTTTCACCATGTTGGCCAGGATGGTCTCGATCTCTTGACCTCGTGATCTGCCTGCCTTGGCCTCCCAAAGTGCTGGGATTACAAGCATGAGCCCGGCCAAGTGCTATTCTTTATTTCAGATTGAGAGTTGGGAAAAACTGGAGCAAATAATGGGTTTCTTTCTTGCTTAAAAATGTATTTATATATATGTCTTAATATATACAAGGCAGTTTCCCCTGGAATAAAAGTCTAGAATGTACTGCTTAATTTTACACATGAGTGCAGACAATACTATCTGTGAGTGAAAAGTGGATTAATACGTGGATTGGGTCAACTGATTATTAGCCTGTTAGGAGTCCTCTGTGTGAGACATGGTGGTATAAATGTGAAGTTCTCACTGTATGCAGATGTTCATGTGAAAGATAGTACTTTCTTCCTGTAAATATCTTTGGATTTCCATTTGTATGGAATCCCAATGAACATATCTTTGGAACACATAATGTGTCAAAATTTGTATTTTGTTCATTGATCTAAATGCCCATGTAACTAATCAGAAATCCAATTTGGCTCAGATTGGGAATTTTCTTCTAAAGGAAAAAAAAATACAGAAAAGACTACTGGAAGAATCATGTTCAAATGACATTTTACATCAATGTTTCTTCAATATTTTGGAGTTGACTTGGTTGTTTTCTCCTACCTACGATAGAATGTGCCTGCTGTTTCTCTGTCTCTCACTTTGGGCTTGCAGGAAGTACAACGGGAATAGCCTGAGCCTCTTGCTCCCTGTATAATTTATTTGCTTTACCTGAACTGCCTTACCTGCAGTTCATAGTGAGAACACCTGGGGTTGTACTCTGACTCCACCTTTAAGTCTGATAGGGCCAAGTTGCTTTACTTCTCTGGGCATTTTTCTTTAGAATGAATGGGTTAAACTAGATGAGCTCCGAAGTCCCTTCCTGCCCTAACATTCTCTTCTATTTTTATTTTCCTGTGGTTACTACTGTTAGGGTTAGACATGTGAAATGTGAGGGACCATTTAGAGATTTAGATGTTGTATTTTTTTATTATTACAGAGTGTACGCCCAAGTTTAGGACCTGTGTCATTTTTAGTGTCCCCACCCCATTTCTATTTCTGCTCCACTTGTCTTTACTTTCTTTGTAATCATCTCATTTTTTTTCCACTCTTGAAACTCACAACTTTCCAGTCCATGAGCTAGTTTGCTACCATCCCCCTCAAAAACAAATCTATTTAAAACACCCTCCTAGAAAAGCCTCCGAACCACCTTCAGCTAAATTTGTAACATTTATAGAATATTTTAAAATTTTAATTCAACTAGAGTTATGATCCCCAAACAAGTCCTGACGAAGCTATCACAGAAAGGATGTCTTTTTCACCTTGTAGGTATCATTGTTGCTAAATCACATCAGTACAGGCCTTCTGTGGGGAGACAGCAGGGAGCAGGGGCAGGACCAGGGGATGGGAGTAGATACAATTGTGATTCTATCCTTTCCTTTAGGTAAAAAATCCTAAGTTATAAAACAAGGTTCAGGGCCAAGCAGAGTGGCCCACACCTGTAATCCCAGCACTTTGGGAAGTTGAGGCGGGCAGATCGCTTGAGCCCAGGAATTTGAGACCAGCCTGGGCAACATGGCACAACCCTATCTCTACCAAGTACAAAAAAAAAAAAAAAAATTAGCCAGGCATGGTGGTGTGCGTGTATAGTCCCAGTTACTCAGGAAGGCTGAGGTGAAAGGATCACTTGAGGCCAGGGAGGTCAAAGCTGCAGTGAGCTGTGATGACACAGTGAGTTATTGCACCCCAGCCTGGGCAACAGAGAGACACCTGTCTCAAAAAAAAACAAAACAAAACAAAAAAAAAGTTCTGCACTCTTAGGTTGGTAATATAAGATGACCTGCACGGTGTCACAGAGATTTCCCACTCAGTAAATCACTCTGAAAGAGTTTGCATAAGATTCTGTAGACTTGCGGTATTTAATGTGGGTAGTCAATAGCTACATGTGGCAAATGGCCACTTGAACTTAGGCTTGCCAAATTGAGACTGTACTGTACACATAAAATATATACCAGATCTTGAAGGATTGGTACCAAAAAAGAATATAAAACGTTTCATCAATATTTTATATTGATTACATACTGAAATGACAATATTTTAGATATATCTATTAAATAAAATGATAATTTGATAAATATTATAGTTATTTTCACTTATTTTTATATTTTTTATGTGACTGCTAAACAATTTAAAATTAGACATATGGCTAACATACTTTTTTTTTTGAGACGGAGTCTCACTCTGTCACCCAGGATGGAGAACAGTGGCACAATCTCGGCTCACTCCAACCTCTACCTCCTTGGGTTCAAGTGATTCTCCTGCCTCAGCCTCCGTGTAGCTGGGATTACAAGTGTGCACCACCATGCCTGGCTAATTTTTGTATTTTTAATAGTGACAGGGTTTCACCGTGTTGGCTAGGCTGGTCTTGAACTCCTGACCTCAAGTGATCCACCCACCTCAGCCTCCCAAAGTGCTGGGATTATAGACGTGAGCCACCGTGCCTGGCCTGGCTAATGTAATTCTACTGGACATGCTACTCTACACTTACATGGTATGGGGTAGGCAGTGAAATACCATAGGGAGAAGGTAATTCAGTGAAGCATCCAAATAGACAGAAACAACACAAATATTTTTGCTGGAGGCAGAAGCACTGTGTGGCACAGAACACCTCCCAGAAAGCAGAAAATTTTGTGCCTGAAAACCAATGTATGTGTGAGACCCCAATTAAAAACAAAAGCAAATAAGGCCCAAACTGTCTTCCCTCAGCTTTGCCTGGGAGCTGCTACCTTTGCACTTATTTTTCTAGCATCTTCTAGGTGCCAAGGATATTAGCCACATGAGGGAGACGAGCATATGTGTTTCATTTTAGGCATCATTCTTTTGTGGTTCCCCCTACCCCAGGTATTGTTGAGTCTGTCCAAAGCTGGGTGAAATACCATGCAAGTCTTGCTGCTCTCAGTGTGCTGCTTCTCTCGGCCTTGGTGGAGGCTGAGCCTGTTGCTGGTACCCACCAGCCCAGTAGGTTTTAATGCTGCTTCCTGAAAGAGATTGTATTTGTTTCGTTTTTCACTAGTCACAGTTGTTGTTTAAACTACATCCAATTTGGGGGAAGAATACTTGCCTCTGATGGAAAGAGAGATAGGGGATTTATTGCTTCAAGTGTTTTAAATTAAAGCTATTCTCACAAAACAAAAAAAAAAAAAAAGAGAGAGAAAGAAAAGAAAGGGAACTCAAATCAGGAGGAAATGGTGGTTTTTCCTGTAAGTGAGGTTTCAGCCAGGCACATTTTCAATACAGGGTACATAAATGGGAGGAGGACTCAGTTAATTAGATATTTTGTGTACAACCGTATATGACTAGAACACAGACTTCAGTGAGCCTACATGGCAGTCATGAGAGGTACATATTAAATAAGTTCTGGGTCTTTGTTTCCTATTAGGACAAATAGTTAACAAGTGGCTATTCTGTACTGACTACTTGCTCAGGCCTGGGTGAAGTGCTAGGGGGATGCAACAGAAATTTAGAAGATAGTATCTGTCATCAGATAGGAAGGAAAAACACATGAAACAATCAGGTGCCATATGCGACAGTAGTAAACAGTTGGATGCCCAACTGAGATGTATGTGCTGTAGGAGTTCAGAAGAGAAAAGGGCCACTGGGCCCCAGGATGGTCAAGTGGGCTTCATGTTGGGGATGGGGAGGCAGTGGATACTCAGAATTTATATTACATTCAGAGAAGAACTAACAAAACCATGGAGGAGGAACTGGAAACCTTGGGCTTCAAACCAAAGTGAAGTCAGGCTAAGGTACCAGTGATATTACATGTGGCTAAGATATATTTTGCTCTCACTCTTTTGGAAACTTAGATTAAGGCAGGCACGGGTCATTTGCCAGGCACTGTATTTTATTAAAGCCACACTATAAAGTGAGGCAGTCCTTTTAAGATGGATCCTAAATTGGATGGGAATCTCCAACAAAATAGAGATATGTGCCATGGTGGAAAATAAAGCAGTAAAGAAGTACAGGAAGTTCTGTGGGGAGGGAGGTGGCCGATTTTAAGTAGGATCATCAGAGAAGAGCTCAAGGAGGTGATATTTGAGTTGAATCTAAAAGACGTGAGGGAGCTACCCAAGAGGTTACCTGGAGGAAAGGCATTTTAGGTAGAGGCGTGAGCAAGTACAAAGACCCCAAGGTGGGAGTGAGCCTGGCATGTTTAAGGAAACAGCAAGGTGGTCTGTGTGTCTGGAGCAGAGTGGGCAAGCAGGAGAGCAATAGGAGCTGAGGTGGGAGATGTGACGATGCCAGTTGTGTGGCCCTCAGGCCAAGAAGGCTTTTTGGCCCAGAAGCCATTTCAGGGTTTTGATAGAGGAGTGACATGACCCAACTTATGTTTCAAATGATTACTCCAGTGGCTGCATTTAAAAAACACTGGAGGGCAAAGGCAGAAGCAAGTCAGGAGGCTGCTACCATTACCCAAACAGGAGCTGATGGTGACTTGGATCTGGGTGGGAGCAGTGGCGGTGGTAAGAAGCGATCAGACTTGGGATATGTTCTGAAGGGAGAGCCAATAGGACTTGCAAATAGACTGGATATTGGGTATGAGGGAGAAGTGGAGTTGATGCTGCTGCTGAGGTTTTTGGCTAGCACTGAAGACCTTGGCTGGTCCCAGAAAATCCAAGTTCTCAGAACTACAGTCCCAACTTTGCCCTAAATGCCCCAAACATAACTCTTCAGAGGCTGGTCTGGGTTATGTTAGCATTTGTCAGGAGGGTTCATTTTCCCTCATCATATCCACACTTTATGGGCATTAATTGGGCGATTAACATATTCCTGTTGTTTAAATTTGCTTGCATTAATTCAACCATAAGATGAAAACATTCTTCTGAGGATTTTTAAGCCTTTTACAATACTAACCTCTTTTCTACTGTATTTGACCTGCCAAAACATGTTTCCACTTCTTTCTCATGCCAGGTACGCTCCATGGTGAGTGACTTTGCTGTTTTCCTCACTATCTTCACAATGGTGATTATTGATTTTTTGATTGGAGTCCCATCACCAAAGCTTCAAGTTCCCAGTGTGTTCAAGGTAAACAGATCTCAGAGTGCTTGGTGCACTCATGTAATTTCATACATTCTGATGCCAAGTAAATTTCAAAGGCCTTTTCATATTCTAATCATGAGTTTTACAGTCCTCTAAATCTGAACCTTGCTCCTCACACCTTGTCATTTAGAAAAGCAAACTTCAGACTTGGTTGAATTCAAGTCAGAAAAGTCAGAGAACAGAAAAACCAAGGTTGTTTAATGAATGAAAAGTATTATTATTATTATTAATACCACTTATTGTTCTTAATATATTAATATTTAAACAATGGGATGTGCACGTTTACATAAATATATTCAAGACACTGGAAACATGGGTCTCTGGAACAAGCCTTGCTAACAGCACTTCCATTGAGCATCAGCTGTATAAGGGCACTGGGAAGGATGAAAAAGGTAAAGGACTTGGCCTGAACCTTCAAGGATGGTGCCCCTTCCTTGAAGGAGGAGAATGGAACTAAGATGAGCATCATCAGGAGTCTGGGGCCCCTGCCAGAGTAATCATGACATCTCTTTTGAAATCATCTCAATCTGATTTCATTGTTTGTATAACTTTCTCTAATATATGGTATTTTTCAAGAACCTGTACAAAAAGTCAAACAAATATCAATACCTGGGGACTCCAAATCGATTTCAGTTTGGGAGCACTGACTAAGTAGACAAAGAAGATGGAAAAGCTGAGCTCAGTTCCATAGATCCCCATAGGGTGGAGAGGAGAGAAAATCTGTACGTACTCAGTACCTTGAGAAGAATTATGAAGTAGGAAAATGGCAGAAGTTAGTGAGGAGAAGGCCGACAGGAATAAAGGCAGTCCCTGACTTCTAAATGCTCCCTTCAGTTGTCCCTTTCCTTTCTCTTTTTTCTCTCTACCCGTGAAGTAGGCCTGTTGAAATACCTTCTTCCATATTGTCTGAAAATTTTTAATTTTGTTGAATTTGCTGAAATGCCACCAGTTGGAAGTTTATGGACTAACCAATCCCTCTTGTAAGTATAATACCTTCTAGAATATGGCATTCTCACCTTTGTGTGAATGAGCACAATCAGCTTTCTCTCTAATACCTAGCTGAGGTCAGTGCTTCAGGAGGAATGGATTTTGTGTAAAAATAGGTAATTTGGGAACATTAAGCAGTCTTTGGAAAGGTTCCCTAAGGGATAGGCCTAAGATAGTCAGAAGGCACTGAATTTCTGGGACATCTGTGAAGAAGGCCTCTGGGAGGTAGGACAGGGGAGAAAGGGAAACGGGAGAATGTCAAAGAATATGTTGCTCATGACAGACTCCATTTTCAGGAGGCAGAGAAGAAGTTTTCTTCTTTTTGTCCCTCCCTGTTGTACCACATGACACTTAACTCCCAAGACCCAATCTGAGGGCTAGTACTATTACTAGGGTATAACATCATTAAGGGTTTATTTAATAAGTTTTTGTGTTGGTCTGAGAACTTAACTACCACTTAGAACATTGTTACTAAGGAAACATAGATTCTGTAAACTTTTAGAAGCTAACCCATTCATAATTTTGGACTTGATGATGTTATTAAAGCGTCTTTGAATCCTAGAGCCATAGTAATAAGGAACCAAATCAAATATAACAGTCTACGCTTTGTTTCTTGAGTTTGGGTCAACTCTGGGCCAGTTGGTGTCCCTGGCCTTTTATCCTCTAGCACCACTTGCCAAAAAAGGGTGAACTTGTCTTCCTCAGAGTACACTGCAGGGGTAGGGTAAGGATCTAGGTGAGTTTAGATATGTTGTGAACACCCCAATAAGATTTATAAACAGTTGTATTACAGGGGAATTAGAGAGGATCCTAGGTCAAACAAACCCCCAACTTTAGCCATCTTAGGCTCCTTCTGAGGTCTCTGATGGCTGGACCCCTGTTTCACTACTGATGGGAGAAGACCGTTGGAGCAATCCAGTCCTATCAAAGCCCAAGAGATGCCATGCAGATGGCTGCACTTTGCCTTTGTTTATGCTGTAGACACACATTATATGGCTCTGGAGAGAAGTAGTAGGAGAATAGTCTAAGTTATTTATATTTGTCTTTGGAAGTCATTAAATTTTTTTGACAACAGATATAGTTGTTAATTATATTTTAATTGGATTAATGTTGAGATACAATTGTTTTCTCTCTACACAGAGGTTTGGAAAGTAAGTGGAAGGAAGTGCAAGATTAATGAATATTTCACAAGAAATTGATAATTGAAGATTGACTGTTTCAAAGGGGATTTGGAACTATTACTGAGCAAAAGGGGCTTGCTGCCCAATGTGCTAGAAGCCAATACTATGATACCAGGTTTTTCAGAGAAGAAAAGTTTTTTATTTCAAGTTTACTAACAAGGAGACAGGAATTCAGCTCAAATCTGTCTCTCTGCACTGGCTTTACTGCAATAATTAGAAAAGGTTTAGGGGTGGATTCTG
Organism: Papio anubis; assembly: GCF_008728515.1. Taxonomy (NCBI): domain Eukaryota; kingdom Metazoa; phylum Chordata; class Mammalia; order Primates; family Cercopithecidae; genus Papio; species Papio anubis. Next base: position 46,314,356 of record NC_044984.1, read on the forward strand.
GGACGGTAGGTTATTGGTAGAAGGAAAGGGGAGGTCTGGAAAGTCCTCAGGCATTCTTAGTTATCTCTTCATGCTACCTTGGGTCCCATGTGCCAAGGGAGTTTCAGCAAGTTGTTTCTTTTCTTATCTACCACTCTGCAAACCCAAGAATTTCTGTTAGTCGTTGGCGTCTTTAACTCTGGGGAATGGTTTCAGAACAAGGTCATAGATTTCCTAAGGAGTTGCTGTATTTCATGCCTTTTTTTTTTTAAGAACCCTCACTCAAGAATAAAAAGAAATATGGATATTGTGATCCAGTTTGATATGTTTTACCCTAATAACTATAACTTAAAATACCAAAATAATATATTTTTCCCCCTTAGCCAACAAGGGATGATCGCGGATGGATTATTAATCCCATTGGCCCCAATCCCTGGTGGACTGTGATAGCTGCAATTATCCCAGCTCTTCTCTGCACTATCTTGATATTCATGGATCAGCAGATCACAGCTGTCATTATTAACAGGAAGGAACATAAGCTCAAGGTAAAAATAGGTTCTGACCTAGAAGGCTGCTATGGCAATCTGTTACATTTTTTTTTTTTTTTTTAATTGTAGGGTAAGCACATCTAGACCAGAAACTATAAAATCTCATAGAAGAGGTTCATAAGAGGTTTCCATTCTTTATTAACAAAGATTGCTTTGGAGATGAGACTAGAGTGGAGCATGGTGGTATGGTATGAAAGCAACGTGGACTCCATTACTGTCCTCTCACACCTGTGGGGAAGGTGATTGGGTAGAGTTCCTGGTGATCCCTATATAGCTATATGCTTTGGGTCAAGCAGCTGTACAGCTTGTCTTCCTGAGGTTCAGGTAGGGGCCTGGGCCACTGTTTCCTAGAGGCAGGTATTCTCCCATTGGTGTCTGTTACTATAGTTTCTAGGCTGAAACTGGAACCCTAGGATCCTAGGGAAGTAACAGAGCAGGCAAGCAACATCCAAATCTGTCAAGGATCTGGCGGTATGTGGTAGGAAGCCAAGAAGGACATTTATCTCTAACTCCTATAGTTTCTACCATCTAGAATGGTCAAGATGTGGCATGGTGTCTGATTACTCTTCCAGAGAAGAATGGATCTTTGAATGTGTAAGACTCAGAGTAAGCTAGAGGCACTTGGAAAAAGAATCAATATTGGCATATATAGGACAGGCTAAGATTCCCCTTTTTCTTCTTTGTTTCCTCCTAACCAGGAGGGGCTACAAGACTCCTCTTGGATCCCTGAACCCCTTCCTTCTTATCCATACACCCCTTCCTGCTTTGGGCCTGAGACCCCTAGCTCACTGTTCTATGCCCGACTACAGCTAGCCTACTGATGTGTTTCCCCACAGAAAGGCTGTGGCTACCACCTGGACCTACTGATGGTGGCCATCATGCTGGGTGTCTGCTCCATCATGGGCCTGCCCTGGTTTGTAGCTGCAACCGTCTTGTCCATCACACATGTGAACAGCCTCAAGCTAGAATCTGAATGCTCTGCTCCTGGAGAACAGCCCAAATTCCTGGGCATCCGAGAACAAAGAGTGACAGGCCTTATGATCTTTGTGCTGATGGGCTGCTCAGTCTTCATGACGGCTATCTTAAAGGTAATCATCCCTTCACTTATTCGGCAAATATCAAGGGCCTGATTTGTGCCAGGAATCCTGCCAGGTGCTGGAAATACAGTGGTGCCAAACAGATATATGTACAAATTCCTGCCCTGAAAGAGTTTATTCTAGAGGGGTAAGGCAGATAATATGTAGTTAAGAAAATTAGTTAAGAAAACAAACATGATAACTACAGAATGTGAGTAGTGATATAAAGGAAATACACAGTGCTTTCTGGCACTATAGAGAATTCAGAGGGGTCTATTTTAGTTAGGGTGGTCAGAGAAGACTTCTCTGAGGAGATGCTATTTAAGATGAGGTGTAGGCCGGGCGCAGTGGCTCACACCTGTAATCCCAGCACTTTGGGAGGCTGAGGCGGGCGGATCATGAGGTCAGGAGATTGAGACTATCCTGGCTAACGCGGTGAAACTCTGTCTCTACTGAAAATACAAAAACAAAATTAGGCGTGGTGGCGGGCACCTGTAGTCCCAGCTACTTGGGAGGCTGAGGCCGGAGAATGGCGTGAACCCAGGAGGCAGAGCTTGCAGTGAGCCGAGATTGCACCACTGCACTGCAGCCTGGGAGACAGAGCGAGATTCCGTCTCAAAAAAAAAAAAAAAAAAAAAAGATGAGATGGAGCCAGTCATGCCATGGATGGTGGGAGATGGCATGGAAGGAGGGGAGAAAAGCGAAAAGCAGTCTAGTCAGGCCCTGAGGTGGGAAAGAGTGATATGAAATGTCAGGGCCATGTAGCTCATGGGCATTGAGTCAAGACAAGAGCACAGTGCAATGAGAAGGAAAGAGGGGCAGGGGCGGGTCACATAGGGCCTTGTCGACGGTGGGTAAGGTAACTTTTGAAGGGTTTTAACAGGAGAGGGACATGATCCAGCTAGTTTAAAAAGATCACTCTGGCTGATGTCTAGGGAAGAATAGAAGCAGACAGACCAGTGAAGCTGTTGCAGGTAACAGATGCTGGTGTCTTGGATAAGGAAGCTGGTAGCAGGGACAGATAAAAAGGCATAGCTTCTATATAGCATGGTGGCAGACCCAAAGGTCTCAATTGTTGACTGGATGTGGAATGGGGTGAGGAAAATAGAAAAATCGAAGAAGCCTATTAGGTTTCTGACTTGACCATCTGGTGGAGAGTGATGACATTTATGAAGATGGAAAAGATTGTATGATTTTTGTGAGGGGTAGGGCTGTGATCAGATTTGGAGTGAGATGTCTGGGAGTCATCTAAGTGAAGAGGCTAGAGGAGGTTTCTGGAATAAAATATAAATTTGAGAGTCACCAGCACATAGGTGGTATTGAAAGCCGAGGGAATAGATGAGAGAGCTCAGGGAAAAGAGAAGACATAAAAGAGAAGTGGGACATGGGAGAAGAGCAGAGTTAGAGGTTGGGTAGAGGAAGAGATAGCAACAGACTCTCAGAAGGAGTTGCCAGAGAGGTGGGAGGAAAACTAGGGGGATGTGGTATCAGGGAAGCCAAGAGAGGACAATGTTTCAAGAAAGAGGGATTGGGTAGACACATCTTGGAAGATGAAGACTAAGCTAAGGCCATTGGATTTAGCAACATTGGAGGCCTCGGGTTATCTGACAAGAGCAGAGTCAGTGGATTGCATTAGTTTCTGCTGCCTGTGGGTGATTTAGAAGTAGAAGCAAAAGCAGAAGCTGACCATGATAAAAATCATTGTGTTCTGAAATGAAATGATTACATGTAAGTTAAATTACAGGCCTCCGTGTCTGGCTCTTCCTCCACCCCTGTCTGGGGATGGGCAGACACACACACACACACACACACACACACACACACACACACACACCTCTTTAACAGAAATGAAGCCTTTTAAATCTTCCATAATCTCAAAATTTTTCCAAATCCTTAGGGATTTAGTGTATTTTAACATGGAACTTTTTTACTGACCAGTAACTTGAGGCAGGAGTTGAGGGTATCTTATCAGAGAAGGAATTCAGTGGAACTATAGGGTAGAAATCCAATTATAGGTGGCTAAAGAGTGAATAGGAGGGAAAGAAGTAAAGAGTGCAGGCAAATCTTTCAGGAGGTTTTTCTGTGAAGCAGGATGGAAAAATAGCAGTGGCTAGGATGAGAAGTGGGGCTGAAAGAGAGGGTGTTTTTTTGTTTTTTTGTTTTTTTTTCCACTACAGATAGAGGATACTTTGAACATTAAAAAAATGTTTTGTGGGTGGAAGGCCTGCATTTGGGAGATTGGGGTAAGAAGGAAACTTTACAGCTGTATTACCAGGTACCAATCATTCTGGAGCACTGCCTTGTCTCCCTTGCCTCCTCTTTCCTTCTTTTTGGCAAATCTTCAACCACCCCAGCCTGTACCACAAATGCCCTTCAAGGGTAAGAACTGAGAGGGATGGGAAGGATTTCTGAACCATCTTCTTGTCCCCCCACTTTCCACTCAACCTTACCACCCACCTCTCCTCATGCCCCTTTCCCACCACATATTCCCTGTCCCCATCCCAACTCCCGCTCCCACCTGGTTGAGGCACCATCTGGAAGAGCCTAAACGTTGCTGCTTCTCCAAGATAGAACCATGAAGCCATGGCAGTGGCCATCACTGGGCCTTCCTCTAGCTGCTTCAGGACAGTTCTCTTAGGACACTATTCAGTAGTTCACAAACAGCATAGAATTGGCATGCTAGTCACTCTACAGCTGGAACATAAAATCCAATGGGGGGTTTTTCTAGTTCTTTGTTTTTTAAAATTTTACTTTAAGTTCTGGAATATATGTGCAGAACGTGCAGGTTTGTTACATAGGTATACATGTGACATGGTGGTTTGCTGTACCTGTCAAACCATCATCTAGATTTTAAGCCCCACATGCATTAGGTATTTGTCCTAATGCTCTCCCTCCACTTGCCCCCAACCCCCGACAGGTCCTGGTGTGTGATGTTCCCCTCCCTGTGTCCATGTGTTTTCATTGTTCAGCTTCCACTTATGAGTGAGAACATGCGGTGTTTGGTTTTCTGTTCCAGTGTTAGTTTGGAGGGATTTTCTAAGTCTAAGAATTAGGTTTGGGAATATTCTTTAGCCCTAAAATAAAAACGAGTCCATTTTAGTTTTCAGCTCTGAGACTTTCCTTGCCTTGATTCTATAGGCCCAATTTCCCTACCTCAGAATCAATCTGAAGATTACCTAGGTTGATAGACATGATGTGATCAGAAAGTCGTATTCAAATACTATGTGGATGTTCAAGTGCAATATAATAATGTCGGTGTTTCCCCCCAGACTGTTACCTCTCTGATAAGATACCTCCCCACTCTTGCCCTCAAGCCACTGGTCAGTAAAAATGGAAGCTTTTTTGGTTCACGTTAAAATGCATCAAATCCTTGAGGAGGTGATTGTGAGATTACAGAAGATTTAAAAGGCATTATTTCTATAAGAGAGGGGTGTGTGTGTGTGTGCGTGTGTGTGTGTGTGTGTGTGTGTATGTGTATGTGTGCCCATCCCCATGGAGGAGGAAGAGCCAGATGGCTGATATAGGAGGCCTAACTTACTTGTAATCATTTCATTTTTGAACAAGTGATTTTTATCATTGTCAGCTTCTGCTTTTGCTTCTACTCCTAAGTCACCCACAAGCAGCAGAAACTAATGCAATGTTTCTGCAGCTATTTTGTGGCTTTATTTCATTCTTGGAGATTTAAAAGTTTATATAGTTTTGAGTGTGCTGTGACACCAAATTTAATTTCTGGCCTTTCTTGTCCTTTTGTCTTCAGTTTATTCCAATGCCAGTACTCTATGGAGTTTTCCTCTACATGGGAGTTTCTTCACTACAGGGAATTCAGGTATTGTATGGTTCAGCCAGGGAAGTTTCTTCTCACTGCATGTCTTGTCCAGGGAGAGACAGCTCCCCAAGAGAAGCGCAACCAGTTCTTGAGAAAATTATTTCCTAGTCTTGCCACTTAGGCTATTTTAGACACTTATTTGGATACAGGGAGAAAAACAGCCATGTTGGCAGGAGAGTACAGAGACTTTCAGGGTGGTCTGGCTTGATGTCATGGCCCCAGTCATTCATTAATTATTCAACAGACAATTTTTTTTGGCACGTATTAAACATTAGGTGCTTTGCCAGGTGCCGGTAAACTTGGATCTGAAAGGTTGATCAAGAACAAAACTGGCTTTCACTCATGGACAGATCTAGTGTAGTGTCAGGCTAAAGTGTAAAAATGGGGTGTTTAACTTTGAGGGGGTTCACTGGCAGAAGAGAGATGGGGGAATAGTGCGAGTTGCTCCTGGTAAGGAGATGTCACTTCTTGTTATACTCTGCATTTTTCCATCCATCAACTCATTGCTCTAAGTCTTTCAAAAAGAAAAATCAGGAGCTTGTCATTGATAACTTGGGTATTCCAGATAATATAGTAACTTAGGCTTATGATTCTTTGTTTGAATGGAATGCCCAATGGCCATTCTTATATACTGAGTTCTAATATGAACTTGGGCAGATTATTTAATCTCTGGTTCTCTTTCTTCCTTTTTGTAAGGATGATCATTTTTTATATATCTAAGATGTTATGAGGTTTTATTTTATCTTTTCACTATAAATAATCAATGAATAGCTCCAAACTCCTAAAACAAGTAAGAGATTTGGTTTTGATAATAAGCAAAAAGATGTAATTTTGTTTCCAACACCCCCTGAGAAAGAGCTCTCTTAGGAGCCACAGAGTGGGATGGGAGAAAGAAGTTTGAACCTAGAATTAGAAAAGATGGATTCAAATTATGACTTTGCCACTTACTAACCTTGGCCAAATTGCCTGGTCTTTTAAAGTCTCAGTTTCCATTTCTGTCCAGAGGAAATGGTGTTACCTACCTTTCAGAGCAGGTGATGTAAGAGATATGAATGGGTCTAAAAGCTTCCGACCCAGAGAGCCCTCCAGAAAATAAATGCCAGTTCCTTCCTTTCAGTTCTTTGATCGTCTAAAGCTCTTTGGGATGCCCGCAAAGCACCAGCCAGATTTCATTTACCTGCGGCATGTGCCACTGCGCAAAGTGCACCTCTTCACCCTCATCCAGCTGACCTGTCTCGTCCTGCTCTGGGTCATCAAGGCATCTCCAGCTGCCATTGTTTTCCCAATGATGGTGAGGTGGTTTTAAAAAATAAATTCTTTTTTTTTTATCATTGTTATTTTTATTTATTTATTTATTATTATTATTATACTTTAAGGGTACTATACTAAGGGTATTATACTAGGGTACATGTGCATAATGTGCAGGTTTGTTACATATGTATACTTGTGCCATGTTGGTGTGCTGCACCCATCAACTCGTCAGCACCCATCAACTCGTCATTAACATCAGGTATAACTCCCAGTGCAATCCCTCCCCACTCCCCCCTCCCCATGATAGGCCCTGGTGTGTGATATTCCCCTTCCCGAGTCCAAGTGATCTCATTGTTCAGTTCCCACCTATGAATGAGAACATGCGGTGTTTGGTTTTCTGTTCTTGTGATAGTTTGCTAAGAATGATGGTTTCCAGCTGTATCCATGTCCCTACAAAGGACACAAACTCATCCTTTTTTATGGCTGCATACTATTCCATGGTGTATATGTGCCACATTTTCTTAATCCAGTCTGTCACTGATGGACATTTGGGTTGAATTAAATTCTTATTATCATTGTTATTTTTTTAATTGTGGTAAAACATTATAACTATAAAATTTACCATTTTTAAGTGTACGGTTGAGTGGCATTAAGTACATTCACATTGCTGTGGAGCCATTACCACCCTCCAGCTCTGGAACTTTTTACATCCTGCAAAGCTGAAACTCTGCACCTATTAAACACTAAATCCCCATTCTCCCATACCCTCAGCCCCTGGCAACCACCATTCTACTTTCTGTCTCTATGTATTTGATTATTCTAGGTACATCATATAAGTGAATCACAATTTGCCCTTTTGCGACTGGCTAATTTCTTTTCTTTCTTTTCTTTTTTTTTTTTTTTGAGATGGAGTTTCACTCTTGTTGCCCAGGCTGGAGTGAAATGGCGCGATTTTGGCTCACTGCAACCTCCACCTCCCAGGTTCAAGCGATTCTCCTGCCTCAGCCTCCCTAATAGCTGGGATTACAGGTGCCCACCACCATGCCCAGCTAATTTTTTGTATTTTTAGTAGAGATGGAGTTTCACTATGTTGGCCAGGCTGGTCTCAAACTCCTGACCTCAGGTGATCCACCTGCCTCAGCCTCCCAAAGTACTGGGATTATAGACATGAGCCACTGCGCCCAGCTTGTGACTGGCTAATTTCATTTAGCCTAATGTCTTCAAGGTTAATCCATGTTGTAGCATGTGTCAGAATTTCCTTCCTTTTCAAGATTGAATAGTATCCCACTATATGTAAACACTACATTTTGTTTATCCATTCACCTGTCGATAATACTGCTATAAATATGGCTTTATAGATATCTGTTAGTGTCTCTGTTTTCAATTCTTTGGGGAATATACCAGGAGTGGAATTGCTGGATCATACGGAAATTCTATCTTTAATTTTTTTTCTAATCTTCTAGATCCACAACCTCCTGGTGGGTTTCTCAATTTTGTCAGAATACGTATAAGGCTTTGCATTTGTGTGTTATATTCATGGGTTAAAGAAATAGTAAATTACTGGGAACTCCTAGAAGGGATCCTATCAATTCCAGATGTATCAGGAAAGTAGTCACTAAAATCAGAGAGAAATGTACTTGAATTTAATAAGCCTGATTTGCCTCATTCCTTGTGCAGTCACCAAATATAGCTGATGAACACCAGTCCACCCAGACAGGATTAATTCTTTGTTTTCCTTTGGCTAAAATGGCCCTCATGGAAAGAAAGTGGAGCAGCAATTGGGATGCCCTGGACCTACCTTTATTGGGGAAATCAGCTGTCAGATTTTAGGCAAGTCACTTTCTCTCTGGGCCTCAGTTTCCTCATTTAGAAAGTGAGTGTCAGGCCAGGCCAGAGGGCAGAGACAAAAACCACTGGAGACACATGATGCAGGCCCAAAGCAAGGATTTGGGTAGGGGAATGTAAAGGCAAAGGATCAGAAGGAATAAAGATGATCTTCTAAGAACCCATCATCCCACTGTGAGGAATGCTTGGGCTGGCTGTGGCTGGTCTCACCATGGCCCAGCTCCAGCAGAAGCTTTCTACCCACCTGCTGTCCTGTAGCCTTCCTGCTGACCTCTAGCCGTCTGCAGATGAGGAGCTCATCTTTTCAATGACAGAATCCAGTTAGCTGCTCTCTAAGTTGTAGAGCTATTGTGGTAGTTAAAATATTGTATATAACATATGTTACCTGGCACAAAGAAAGCATTCAATAAATGGTGACAGTTATGATTCTTATGAGTTTGATTTTGCTTGAAATGTCCTAGTCTGCTGTAAAAATAAGGCTTTGCTTTTAAGTCCAGGAAGGAAATTTGTACCTTTCATTAACTTTCTTTTTTCATTTTTCTTCAGGTTTTGGCCTTGGTCTTTGTCAGGAAAGTCATGGATCTCTGTTTCTCTAAGCGAGAGCTGAGCTGGTTAGATGATCTCATGCCTGAAAGCAAAAAGAAGAAGTTGGATGATGCCAAAAAGAAGGCCAAGGAGGAAGAGGTCATAGTCCTTGCACCAACTGTATACCTGGGGGCCTCAAATTACAGAACATAGGAAAGGCCACATGAAAAGTTGGCATGTCTGGAATCCCAAGGGTTATATTTAGGAGCTAGGAAGTTTACCTCCAAAGATGCTCTCAGCTGAGAATGGATTAGGGATTCTTGCTCCTGTCTGTTCTTCATTTTTGGGTTTGACAACCAGTTATTTTTTCCTTTGTCTACAATCTACTCACCAGGCTCATACCTAGAATGTGAACATACAATATGCCCTTATTAACAGATTCAATGGCTCACATTCTTTCAAAAGGACTAATTTGAAAAATATATAAGACCCATTATTTCCTAGAATGTTTGTAATGTATCTAATTGCAAATGGTGCTGTGGTTGGCACCATGCAAAAATAACTTGCATAGGACTTTCTATCTTTTTTCATTTCCCTCAGCACTTGGCATCTTGTCATCTACACAATGGACCCTCAATAAATGGCTTATATATGCAAAGAAAGAATGTGTAGCAAAATGAAAATACCAGACCAAGAAATGAGTGAGCTGGGAAGTGTTTCCAAATACAGTTAGTGCCTAAAATAGTGTCCTTTGAAAAAACTTTTAAAAGACTTTTTTTTTTTTAGGCCAGGCACAGTGGCTTATTGCTGTAATTCCAGGGCTTTGGGAGTCGAGGCTGGAGGATCACTTGAGGCCAGGAATTTGAGACCAGCCTAGGCAACATAATGAGACCCTGTCTCTAAAAAAAAAAATAAAAAGAATTAACTGGATGTGGTGGCACATACCTGTAGTCAGCTACTTGGGAGGCTGAGGTGGGAGGATACCTTGAGCCCAGGAGGTTGAGGCTGCAGCAAAGCTGTGATCATGCCACTGCATTCCAGCCTAGGCTGAGTGAGATCCTATCTCGAAAAAAAAAAACAAAAGAAAACAAAACAAAAGTCTTGTATTTCTAAATAAGCTTCAACAATTATAAAATATAAAGTCAATGGAAGAAAACTTTAAAGATAATATTGATAGAATTCACTACATAAAATGTTATGCTTTCGGGCATCCAAAACTCTAAACAGAATTTAAAAATAACAGATAAGTTGAGACGTGTTAATATCTTTACTATTCAAATAATTCTTATATATTAATAAGAATAATATGAAATTGAAATGAGCAATGGACATATATAATTTACAAAAAAGAAGTACAAATGGTTAGTTGCCCTATGACAAAAATTTCATTCTCACTAATAATCAAAGAAATGATTGTGCAGCATCTGGATTTTATGAAATGAAAATAAATATTAAAAAATAAAAAAATGAAAATTTAAACAAGGAGAATACATTATTTTTACTTGTCGAATTGGCAAAGATTTTTAAAAGATAAAAACAAGTGTTGGCAAGACTGTAATTGAAATGGGCTTCTCACACTCTAAAAGTGGTAATATGAGTTGCATAAATCTCTTTAGAGGGCAGTTTAACTACAGAGTCTTAAAAGTGTATATGCCCTTTGGCCCAGCAACTCTAATTTTTAAATTTATCCTAAGGATACAATTAGCAATGTAGACAAAATATTTTAATTGTGGTGGCATAAAGAAAAAAAAGAAAATTAGAGTAAATATATTACAATAGACTATTGTACAACAGTTTAAAAATAAATTTTTTTTTTTTTTTTTTTTTGAGACAGAGTCTCGCTCTGAGTGCAGTGGCCTGATCTTGGCTCACTGCAATCTCTGCCTTCTGGGTTCAAACGATTCTCCTGCCTCAGTCTCCCGAGTAGCTGGGACTACAGGCGCGCCACCATGCCCAGCTAATTTTTGTATTTTTAGTAGAGACGGGGTTTCATCATGTTGTCCAGGATGGTCTCGATCTCTTGACCTCGTGATCCACCCGCCTCAGCCTCCCAGTGTTGGGATTACAGGTATGAGCCACTGTGCTTGGCCTAAAAATAAAGTTTTAAAAAATACTTAATGATGCCATTTTGTAATGATACTTAATGATATGTGCTGTAGTCCCAGCTACTTGGGAGGCTAAGGCGGGAGGATCGCTTGAATCTGGGAGGTGGATGTTGCAGTGAGGTGAGATGACACCACCGCACTCCAGCCTGGGCGACAGAGAGAGATCTTGTCTCAAAAGAAAAAAAAAAAAAAAAGGCTGGGTGTGGTGGCTCATGCCTGTAATCCCAGCACTTTGGGAGGTCAAGGCGGGCAGATCACCTGAGGTCAGGAGTTCGACACCTGGCCAACATGGTGAAGCACTGTCTCTACTAAAAATACAAAAAAATTAGCCAAGCATGTTGGTGCATGCCTATAATCCCAGCTACTCAGGAGGCTGAGACAGGAGAATCACTTGAACCGGGGAGGCAGAGGCTGTAGTGAGCTGAGATCATGCCATTGCACTCCAGCCTAAATGAAAAAGCAAGACTTTGTCTCAAAAAAAAAAAAAAAAAAAAGATATGTGGACATGTTTCTGACATTTTATGTGAAAAACATAGAGAACATAAAATGGAGCATACAGTAAGACTGTCAAAGAACCTCACTTTTACTAAAACATATACATATACACATACTGTACACACACACGTGCATGTGTGCACCCCACACACACATGAAAAAGATGGGAAGAAAATACACCAAAATGTTTATTGTGGTTCTCTATGTCTCTCTAGGTGGTAAGATTATACATTTTTTTTATTAATTTCCTTCCTTCCTCCATATTTATTGAATCTTTACTCTGTTGTCACTGTTCCAGACCCAGTAGTATACAGGACAGAGAGAGTCCCTGACCGACCCCATGGAGCTTACATTCTCATGGAGGTGACACTGTCAACAAGCAAACAAGTCTATATTTATTTTCTTGGTTATAGTGCTATAATTTATATACATATATATATAATTTTAGGTAGTGATATGTTTTAAGAAGGTAGGGAGTGAGAGAGTTACTTTATTTAGGATAATTAGAGATGACTCTTCTGAGGAGACATCTGAGTAGAGACCTGAATAAAGTAAGAAGCAAATTATGAGAATATCTGGGATTAAGAACATTCCAGGCCAGGGGTACAGAAAGTGCAAAGGTCTTGAAGGAGGGATGAGCTCGGTGTGCCTGAGGAACACCAAGAAAGCCAGTAAGACTGGAAGGGACAGAGTGGTAGCAGGGAGACCAGCTAGGAGGCTGGCAGCAGCTCAGGCAAAAGGGGAGGGTGGCTTATGCTAAGGTAGCGGTGATGAAAGTGGCTGAATTGGGTACTTATTTTGAAGATACAGCTGATGGGTTTTGTTAATGATGGTGGGCATGGGTGAAAGAGGAATCAAGTATGACTCTTAGATTTTTGGACCGAGCCATTGAATGAATGGTTGTACTATTTATTAAGATGGGGAAGACCAAGGAGAACAGCAGGTTTAGGAGGAAAATCAAGAGATCTGCTTTGGATGTTAAGTTCGAGGTGGCTGGTAGACATTATATTCCTTATTTTCCAAAATTCCTGAAGTAAGCACATATTTGTTAACATGTGTTACTTTATAAAATTGTTTTAAAAGCTAAATGAAATAAAAGAAAAAGATGAAGACTTGACTCCAAAATTTCTCCATCTGATAGCCAACATTCATGTTCATTTTTTTATGTTGTTTTCCATTTTTTGACATAGTTTTCACATAACTATGATAATTATATAATTGTGAGTTCATATTTATATATATAGCACATATATATTCTGTTTTTTTCCCTCAACCTGATTTCATAAGACACTTTCATGTTTCTATTTGTCTGTATCATGATCATATTTTAAAAATGGATGTATAATGTTCTATAGTATTATCTCATATTTAATTTAAATATTTTTCCTTTGTTAAAATTTTTAGTTGTTTTATATTACTTTAAACATCTTTGTACAGATAGTTTTTTTCTCTGTAATTATTTTCTTTAAATTAGCGGGATTGTTTTCTAAGAAAACATTTTATTATGGATTTCTAAACAAAGTTATTTTAGGCCGGGCGCGGTGGCTCACGCCTGTAATCCCAGCTATTTTGGGAGGCTGAGGCGGGCGGATCACAAGGTCAGGAGATCGAGACCTCGGTGAAACATGGTGAAACCCCATCTCTACTAAAAATAAAAAAATTAGCCGGGCGTGTTGGCGGGCGCCTGTAGTCCCGGCTACTCAGGAGGCTGAGGCAGGAGAATGGCGTGAACCCGGGAGGTGGAGCTTGCAGTAAGCCGAGATCGCGCCACTGTGCTCCAGCCTGGGCGACACAGCGAGACTCTGTCTCAAAAAATAAATAAATAAATAAGTTATTTTAGATTCAGGGCATGTGCAGGTTTGTTACACGGGTGTGTTGAGTTATGCTGAGCTTTGGGCCTCTAATGATCCTGTCGCCCAAGCAGTGAATATAGTACCCGATAGGTAGTTTTCCAACCCTTCCCCTGCCTTCCCCCTTTTGGAATCCTCAGTGTTTTTTGTTCCCATCTTTGTGTCCATGTGTACCCAATGTTTAGCTTCCACTTATAAATGAGAACATGCATTATTTGGTTTTTTGTTCCTGCATCAGTTCACTTAGGGTAATGGCCTCCAGCTGCATCCATGTTGCTGCAAAGGACATGGTTTTGTTCTCATTATGGCTGCATAGTATTCCATGGTATATATGTACTACAGTTTCTTTACCAGTCCGCCACTGATGGGCACCTGGATTGATTCCATTTCTTTGCTATTGTTGATAGTGCTACAATAAATATATGAGTGCAGATGTCTTTTTGACAGAACAATTTCTTTTCCTTTGGGTATATACCAAGTAATGGGATTGTTGGGTCTAATGCTAGTTCTATTTTCAGTTCTTTGAGAAATCTCCAAACTGCTTTCAACAGGGGCCGAACTAATTTGCATTCCCACCAACAGTGTAGAAATGTTCCGTTTTCTCCACTACCATGCCAACATCTGTTATTTTTTGACTTTTTAATAATAGTCATTCTGACTGATGTGAGATGGAGTCTCTTTGTGGTTCTGATTTGCGTCTCTAATGATGCATGATGTTGACCATTTTTTAATCTGTTTGTTGGCCACTTATATGTCTTCTTTTAACCAAGAACACAATCCTAACTACAATAGCCACAAAGAAAATGAAGTATCTAGGAATACACCTAATCAAAAACATGAAAGAGCTCTACAAGAACTACAAAACATTGCTGAAAGAAATCAGAGATGATTCTCTGAAAAAGAAGTCAGATTAGAGATGATTCTCTGAAAAAGAAATCATCTCTGTTTTCTTTCAGCAGTGTGTTTTTTGTTTGTTTGTTTGTTTGTTTGTTTTGAGACAGAGTCTTGCTCTGTTGCCAAGGCTGGAGGGCAATGGCGTGATTTCAGCTCACTACAACCTCCTGCTCCCAGGTTCAAGTGATTCTCCTCCCTCAGCCTCCTGAGTAGCTGGGATTACAGGTGCCTGCCATCACGCCTGGGCTAATTTTTGTATTTTTAGTAGAGACGAGGTTTTGCCATGTTGACCACGGTGGTCTCGAACTTGTGATCTCAAGTGATCTGCCTGCCTTGGCCTCCCAAAGTATTTGGATTAAGGCATGAGCCACTGTGCCTGACCTTTTTTTTTTTTTTTTTTTTTTTTTTGAGATGGAGTCTCGCTCTGTCACCCAGGCTGGAGTGCAGTGGTGTCATCTTGGCTCACTGCAACCTCCGCCTCCCAGGTTCAAGCGACTCTCCTGCCTCAACCTCCCAAGTAGCTGGGACTACAGGTGCACACCACCACGCCCTACTAATTTTTGTATTTTTAGTAGAGACAGGGTTTCACTATATTGGCCAGGCTGGTCTTGAGCTCCTGACCTCGTGATCCACCCGCCTCAGCCTCCCAAAGTACTGGGATTCCAGATGTGAGCCACCGCACCCAGCCAGCCTGATCTCTTTCAGCAGTGTTTTATAGTTCTCTTAGTAGAGACCTTTTACCTTATGGATTATTATTATTATTTTATCATTTTTATTTATTTTTTTTTTGAGACGGAGTCTCGCTCTCTCACCCAGGCTAGAGTGCAGTGGCGTGATCTCGGCTCACTGCAACCTCCGCCTTCCGGGTTCACGCCATTCTCCTGCTTCAGCCTCCCGAGTAGCTGGGACTACAGGTGCCCACCACCACACCTGGCTAATTTTTTATATTTTTAGTAGAGACGGGGTTTTACTGTGTTAGTCAGGATGGTCTCGATCTCCTGACCTCATGATCTGCCCACCTCAGCCTCCCAAAGTGCTGGGATTACAAGCATGAGCCACCACGCCCAGCCTACATTTTGGATTATTTTAAACCTACAAAGGTAGAAAGAAAAGACTTCTTATTGTTAATAATTTGTTTATTTGAATTAGAATCCAAAGAAGAGCCATATATTGTAATTGGTTGATATCTTTCTTAAATCTTTTTGGGGGTTCCCTTTCCATTTTTTTAAAATTGGAGAAACAGGGTCTTTGACCTCTAGGGCTTCTCACCATTTATATTTTGCTAAATGTATCCCTTGGTGTCATTTAAAATGTTCTTCTGTCTGCTATATTGTAGTTAATTGGTCATTAGATCTAGAGGTTTACTCAGATTGACGTTTTCTTTTATTCTTTTTTGAATGCTATTCCACATGTATAAATATCTGGTTGTCTCTCATTTTGTGGTAACTCAAATCTACGAAAGAACCTAATCATATTGTTTATAATAAATGTGCAATGAAATTAGGTAGAAATTGTGGTAGAAGAATGGTCTGGTGAACTTATGGTCTTACTTGGTCCGAGATATAATAATGTTTATTTTTCTTCCAGGAGGCCGAGAAAATGTTAGAGATTGGGGGAGACAAGTTCCCCTTAGAGAGCAGGAAGTTACTAAGTAGTCCTGGAAAGAGCGTCAGTTGCAGGTAAAACTTCCAAACACCAAGGAGTTTACTTTTGGTTTTTGAGACAGAGTTCCTGCTCGTCACCAGGCTGGAGTACAGGCCGGATTCAGCTCACTGCAAGCCTCCGCCCCGGTTCACGCCATTCTCCTGCCTCAGCCTCCCGAAAGGCTGGGACTATAGGGCGCCTGCCACCTCGCCTCAAGCGTTTTTGTATTTTTAGTAGAGACGGGTTTCACCGTGTTAGCTGCGGGATGGTCTCATCTCCTGACCTCGCGGATCCGCCCATCTCGCCTCCCAAAGTGCTGGGATTACAGGCTTGAGCCACCGCCACCGCCCAGGAGAGTTTACATTTTGCTATTCTTAAGTGTTCTGGCTTTGTGGTGGTGGTGGTGTCACACATGCAGCTGCTAGCAGAAAGAGCTAAACATTCAGCTTCCCAGTTCCATCCTGTGAAAATACCTTTTCCATCTCATTGTTTATTGAATACCTGCTATGTACCAGGCACTATATCAGGTTATGGGAATCACAGGGAGAAGAGAGGTAAGAAAGTCAATGTACTGAGTGCCTCCTTTGTGCTGGGTTTGTGCTAGAGGGTTTACTTATATGTTGTCAGTTAACCTGTACTCATATGAATATCACTATCCACATTTGTATAAGTGAAGAAACTAAGTCTTAGAGGGTTTTAGGCAGTTTATCCAATGTTACAATGTTGCTGAATAGAAAGATTAGGATTCAAATCCTGGTCTGTCTTCTATTCCTCAAACCAGTGCTCCTTCTGCCTTTCCTTGCCATCTTCCAAAGATGAAAAGGACGTGGTCTTTATTTCCAGAGAGTTCTCAGCCTAGTAGGCATGAAATTCCAATGCTTGGGCAAGCTTTTGGGGATAGGCAGAAATAGTCAATGTTAGCCTGGCTTGTGGCATCTGTAGTTCTGGGAGCAAGGGGGAATTGAACTGGGATCATGAAAATTACTTACTTCTCCCAATGATTTTAGCTCCTTTCTCTGTCAAACCTATTGCTCACCACAAATGACAGGAAACTAAATTGGTCCATTCATGGTTTTACTCCTGGCGTCTTGTTTCTGAATTGGAAGAGATACACATAGCACTGTGTACCTCTAGGTACCATAGGCTGAAAAACCTAGAGGTCAAGAGGGAGCAGAGAAGGAAGAGAGCAGGATATCTGGGTCATTGAGATTCTGAAGAATTTATTGCTGAATCATTGAGTTGGTTGTGGTTTATACGGTGGGGGAAATTAGGACACTCTTTTTCTTAATAATAGTCTTGGTTCTTAATAAACTTTCTACACGTTGTTGTGGAAGGAGCTATGAGCTTGATTTATCTGGTGGCAAAGTAGGAACAATGTTTCCCCTTTAACAGGATGCTGACTCCTCTCTTGGCATTTTAAAAGGA
Organism: Papio anubis; assembly: GCF_008728515.1. Taxonomy (NCBI): domain Eukaryota; kingdom Metazoa; phylum Chordata; class Mammalia; order Primates; family Cercopithecidae; genus Papio; species Papio anubis. The sequence goes on from NC_044984.1 coordinate 46,331,819, forward strand.
GATAATCTGGCTTGCAGAAAACATCAAACTATTCTGTTTCTAGGAAATCAAGGGCTGGGTTCAAGGTCTTGATTCTCTACTTGCTGTTGTTTGACCTTGGATAGTCACTTAGCTCTGAGAGGTTTCATTTCTGCATCTTCAAAATGAGGATGTTAATAATCTCTGTAGCTATGATAGTTAAGATATTAGGAAAGTCCTTTGTGAACTATGAACAGAAGAGATTTGACTGTGTAAATGAGGACATGAATGAAAAGTGCCTGGCATACAGCTAGTGCTCAGTAAGTGGTAGTTCCTGATGCTACACTGTTGATAGCATAGTGTTGTCAGCAGCATCTCCAGTGAGGCCCTTTGGAGAAGTGCACAGTTGTGGGGGCAGGACTGGCTGCCATGTGACACACCAGCCCAGCTTTCAGCACCATCTCATGGGTCACCTTGCCTCTTCCCATTCTGACCTCAGTGGCTGCAGAAGAAAGATCAGACTTTATCTTGTTCCCAGAGTTCCTGAGAGCTGTTAGCTGGGTGGTCTCAAACCTCATCTTTTCCCTTCTGGTGGGGCAGTGATCATTATAGACTGTGATACGTATTTTATTTGTATGTCTGACAGTCACTGTCCTAATCGCTGATTTCAGATGTGACCCCTCTGAGATTAATATATCTGATGAAATGCCTAAAACTACAGTCTGGAAAGCTCTCAGTATGAATTCTGGAAATGCAAAGGAAAAGAGGTAAAGCGAACTGTAACATCTGATTTTTATTTATTTCTGGCTTTTGACAATGGCAATATTGAAGGTAAAATGTGTTTTAGTTGTAAAATGGAATTTGTGTAATAAATGGCACTTCCAGGAACTGCTGCTAACTGCATAAGAATAGCTATAAACCTTTAAAAAGTAAGAATGTTTTCTAAATATTTGGTCAGGGTGTTTTAAGCAGCCCGTTTACACAGGTTCAAGGTCTGAATGGGATTATTTTGGCATATAAATTTGCTTTGCCTGTTTATTTCCTTTAATCCTCTTTCTAGTTCTCATTTCAGAATCTAAAGGGCATGTCTCTGGTTACTGCAACCACACTAGGTAGAAAATTGCTAAAATATTCAGATAGTGTTGATTGTACTGATACATTCTTTAACGTGTTTAACTTGTTACATAATGAGGACTAACAACAAGTAAAGATTTTTGAAATACTAAATTGTAACTGTTTTTTTTTTTCTTTTTTTTTCTTTTTTTGTTTTTTTTGAGACAGTCACTCTCTGTCTCCCAGGCTGGAGTGCAATGGCACAATCTCAGCTCACTGTAATCTCTGCCATCCGGGCTCAAGCAATCCTTCTGCCTCAGCCTCCCAAGTAGCTGGGAGTACAGGTGCATGCCACCCCTGCCGGCTAATTTTTGTATTTTTATAGAGACGACGATTTACTGTGTTGCCCAGGCTGGTCTGGAACTCCTGGACTCAAGCGATCCTCCTACCTTGGCCTCCCAAAGTGCTGGGATTACAGGCATGGGCCAGTGCACCCGGCCGTAACTGTTTTTCTGTTTTGAAACCAAATTCTGTATATCATTTGCTAATAGCATAGATCAACCTTAATCAGGTTAATGAAGAAAATGGAAGAACTTGAGGCATTTTTGCCTGCACTGAGGTAGGCTATATGCCCAAATTTCTTGAATAGTTTAGTCCAATACCATTTAAGTATAAGTAAATAACTGAAGACAAAATCTGAGGCCTTCTTAAAGTCAACTTTTCTAGTTAAAAAAATAAATAAATAAGCTGGGAATCAGGAGACCTGGTCCTTTGATTAATTCCATGTATAACTTGACAGACCACTGTTTCTGGCGTTCAGTTTACTCAGCAATGGAGATAATAATAACTCACAGCCCCACTCCTGAGGCTACTCTGAGGAGAAATTAAAGTGCTCTGAAAAGTCACAGCCACCAGTGGGTGGTAGTGGTGATTTATGTCTTCATCGAATGGGTTAAAATGAATCTCTGCTGAATGTGAGTGAAATATAGAATCTTGTTTCCTTCGGAGGAAAATCCAGGCAGCTGTCGAAATGTATAACGCACATGGTTATTTTTAGTTGAGAACTAGTCTACTTGTAAATGAACTTAAAATATAGCCAGATCCAAATTGTGGTGACATCTTCAAAGTATTGTGTTAAAAGGAGGAATGAATCATGTGTTCCCTTTTTGTCTAATTGTAACACTTTTATTCAGTCTCTTCAACTAAGAGTCTTTGCTGGGATGGAAGATTTGGGCCGTGTGGTGCCTCAGGGAAGTTCTGGTTACAGAGAAAATGGCGAGTCTCTCAGAGAAGAAGCAAGACCAAGTCTGGCCCTGTCCTTGGTCATCTCAAAGCCATGCCGAAGCATTCAGTTATTTTTGGTGTGCATTGGAGGGCATCCAGCTATCCCCATACCAGCAGCCAGTCACCAGATGTGAATGTGGAAGCAGAAGACCACCTCCTGTTGGTTCTTCTCCTCTTCTTCCTTCTTTTTCACTTTAGAACAGCCACCATTGAAGACCTAGCTTCCCATTTTCCAGACATTTTCTCTGAAATTCTCTGCTGGCCTGCCAAGCCATATGGATTCATTCTGCCGCTGAGGAGTCCTTCAGTGAGGTCCCTCTTCCTAAAGGATGGAGTGCGGAGTAGGAGGGGAACAGAGAAGAAATCCTCTCTGGCTCTCCAGTGCTTTTAGTGCCTGCAGGCTCCTAGGCAGCCCTGGGCCTTGGTTTGATTACCTCCCCTGGGGGATGCTGGTCAGACCCAGAGATTATCAGGAGGTCAGCTACCAGGAAGATCCGTGATCTGGGCATTGGCAGTGCCTGCCACCACAGCCAGAAGATGCCTCTGACTTGGGTGCATCTCCATCACTCCCTAGCAGCAGCCTGCATAACTGGCAAGAACCTTGGATGATACAAGGGCCAAGAAGGGACATTTGAATTGTGTCACTTAGATAGGAAAAGGATCCCCGGAAAATCAACAATAAGTGAGGACGAGCAACTTCTCTTGGTTTTCATTGAGGATAGAGTAAGAGATTGAGCTTAGATTGCAATAGAAGGAATTAGTTTAGATACCAGGAAGGACTTCCTAGCCTGAAGATTTGTCATAGTGTCTGCTTTCTAGATATCTAGGAAAGATTTGATAATAGTTGTTTGTGAATAGAAAGGAGGATATGGTGTTTTTATTGGCCATTTTGCGGGACTCTTCGACTTCTTGCTGCTGTTTCTTGAGGATACATTCCAATTCCATCCTGGTGAGATCCAAGTGCTTACGTACTGTCTCCTTAACTGCCTTAGTAGTGAACGATCATCAGTTCAATGGACCAAAATCACCTTCAGCCATGTGGTTTCTTCATCATCATGGATTTCTTTTGGTTGACAAACATTCTGGCTCTCAGATGCAAAAAGTCACACTGGGAAATGAACTGTAAGTGGTGAAATTAGTTTTGATATTTAATTTAAAACTACATTCATGGTTTTTCTCTTCTCTTCTATGTTGCAATGAATGTAAAGTATTTGGGATCCAGTGCTTATAAATTTTTCCCTCCTTTGCGCACAGAATGTAATTAGCAAGCCCATCAGCACCCAGAGAATTCTATCATGTTAGTTTTCCATCCTGGAAAATCTTTGTACAGTGGGAAGTTCCCCAATGTGTTTTTCTTTCTTAGGTGAAGGGTTGGCTATATCACTTTATTGAATTTTGCATTCCTTAGACTTTTAAAATATACTAATGTATTCTAGTCTTACTCTAAAGACCTTTGATATTAAAGGAATCCTTCATTTATTTCATATTCCCTATCTCCTAGGGCCACAATTATTTTAATACAGAGATGATTTTCAAAATATTTAACAACTGGTACAGGACAGATGCCAACCACTCAGAAGGGATGCCTGCTTAAACAAGCAGTATGTATGGTTGTACCAATGCCTATTGGCTGAACATTATGCTACTTTCAGATATTAAAATGATGTTCCTTTGAATCGTGGGTATTGTTCCTGGTTTGTCTCATTTCTATCACAAGGCTGTTTTGGAAACAGCCTTAGCTTCCTTTCATATATATATGGTGCAGACAGGATAGGTCATGCTTCTTTGAACCTATATGGGCATTAAAATCTTCATGAGCCAAAGCTTCACATTTTATCACTTTAGGATAGCTGTAGTAATTGTACTCATTTACCTACCTAATTGGGAAGAATTAAAAGGCAGCCTGTCAGGAGGATAAGCTTTCTTGCAGACTTTTCCCTTGTCCCTCTCTGGCTGCTTCCTTAAGCTTGCCTCTTTTTCATCCTCATTGTTCCCTGAGAACATCTCCCCTTTCTTGTCCTATCTTGACCCTCCCATCTTTTCCTGCCACCTCTGTGTGGGGAGGTTGATGACCATTTCACCTCTTTCCCTAGCCTCAGCACAGCTGTTAGGAGTGTATCAAAACTGGGTGAGAGTATCACTCAGAAAAATGCCTCTCCTAACACACTGTTGCCTTGTGCTGCCTTGACTGCTTGAGGGGAGGAGCCTTCTTTAACTCTGTGTAGTATGGGTATAGGACCACCTGTGCACTTTAGGGTACTTCTTGAGCTAGACCCTCCCAGATCACTGCGCCTTAGGAATGTTAGCTACTTTAAAAAAATATGATTTGGTGTGTTGTTGGGGTGAACTCGATGGGGGATTGTGAGTGAAGATGGGAAGGGATTTGGGTGGTTTTGCCATGAGTTGATGGTTGGGGTTGGGCGAATGGGTTGGATGATCCTGGCTCTGTGGGTGTGGTGCTCAGTTGTCTCCGTACAGTTGCAGTTCACCTTTGTGCATGGTGGTTACCAGTCACTCTTGGGATTGTAGGTCCCAGCAGTGGTTCCAGCAGCCTGCACAGCAAGTGTGAGGACAGCTGGAGGAGGGTCTGATATCCCTGCAAGTGATGCAGAATAAAACTTCCTGGCCGGGCGCAGTGGCTCACGCCTATACTCCCAGCACTTTGGGAGGCCGAGGCAGGCAGATCACAAGATCAGGAGATCGAGACCATCCTGGCTAACACGGTGAAACCTGTCTCTACTAAAAATACAAAAAAATTAGCCGGGCGTGGTGGCGGACGCCTGTAGTCCCAGCTACTCAGGAGGCTGAGGCAGAAGAATGGTGTGAACCTGGGAGGCAGAGCTTGCAGTGAGCCAAGATCACACCACTGCTCTCCAGCCTGGGCGACAGAGCAAGACTCCGTCTCAAAAAAAAAAAAAAAAAAAAAAATTCCCAGTAGGAGGTATCCCTTGATGGCTCTCAAATGCATGAATGATATATCAGTTTGAAGTTTCTCCAAGTTTCCATCAAGGATCTTGAATTTTTTCTCAATTATGCTTGCTAATGTGTCAAAGGCCAAGTACACTGCATCAAACTTGCCATCTATAGGATGCTAAAATTCTTTGATCAATCCAGTGTTTCAGCCAGTTCACTACTGACATCAGACTCAACTTTGTCCCCTCTCTTTCTTTTCATCAAGATGTTTTAAGGGTAACCTCTTGAGTTGGAACTGTCTTGGAAGTGTGGCCCTCCTCTTGTGTGGCTAGAGAAAGAGATGGCACCAGGATCTCTTATGGCAAGTGCTCAAGGGGCATGATTGGTTTTGTCTAGTCTGGTCTTTTTGGACGTGGTGATTTCCTGTCATCCTCGTGGTCTGACATGGTTTCTTACAGGATACTGGTTGTGGCCTTTGACTCATTAGCTGATTGTTGAATCTCTTTGTGAGGTTCGATTTTTTTTTTTTTTAATCCATGGGTCCCTATGGACTGTCGCCTGTTGCAGATGATGGTGATTCTTTTCTTTTTTTTTTGTCTCCAAGAGTTGCCTAGATGATTTCATGGGTCACTCCACATGATTGCAGGATTTCCCATTGCTCATCTGTGAATGTTGATTGGCCAACCTGTCTGACCTTTCAGCAGATGCATCCTTGAGCTTAGTTTCAGGAATTCCTCCTGGAATTGGTTTTCCTTGGTGGTAATTTCTCGTGGTGGAGCTTGTTTCCGAGGCATGGTACAGTGCTGCAGAGGCAAGGCAAGGCTGTTGTGGTGATTTTCACAGCATCTGGATGGCAAATTGCCTTCACAGAGGGAAACCACACAGGACTGATGGCTTTCTCAAGGGATCTCCAAGCATTTCTGAATTTGGGGATTTCATTAGTTACTCCTGGAATCAAAATGAGTGCAGAGTCGTACTTTTTTTTTTTTTTTTTTTTTGAGACAAAGTCTCACTCTGTCGCCCAGGCTGGAGTGCAGTGGCGCAATCTCATCTCATTGCAACCTCTGCCTCCTGGGTTCAAGTGATTCTCCTGCCTCAGCCTCCCAAGTAGCTAGGATTATAGGCATGCACCACCATGCCCAGCTAATTTTTGTATTTTAATAGAGACGAGGTTTCACCATGTTGGCCAGGCTGGTCTGAAACTCCTGGCCTCAGGTGATCCACCCTCCTCGGCCTCCCAAAGTGCTGGGATTACAGGCGTGAGCCACCGCACCTGGCCTCGAAATCTTTAAGGAAGTTATTTATCGTCACAAGTGTTGTCATCTGTTATTCATGGGCCACTGGATGAACCTGAACCATTAGTGGTTGTCCAGATCCTCCAACTTTTTCAGACAGTATTCCAATCAGGGTTTTATGACACCAGGGTATCCCAACTTTTTTGCAACATAGGCAGAAACACCAAGCTGTAGGTAACTGATGTGTATGTCTCTGATCCCTGCAGGAGCTTTGAATGTATTAAATCTGTTTTCAGCAGTCCTTGCATAGGTGTTATCTCTCGAATCTCTGTAAAGAGCAGTAAGAGTATGTAACGTTGCATGATATAATCCAAGCCTGTGAGCTGTATTATCTGGGATTGTTGGAATTTTGCATGTGTCTGTTCCATATCCCGCTAGTAACCAGCTTACATACCTTCCATCAGGTTGGCTTAGATGATCATCAACAGGTTGCCGTAGTGATGGTATGATGCTGGATGCAATCATTGTGCACATTGTTAATTTGGTATGGTGGTGCCACACATTATCACTGTACAGTATTAACAAGGCTGGAATATGGCCCTCTGCTGTAGGGGTTGCGGCACGTGTGACTTGCGCTGGAATAAGTAGGAGGCTTTCCCCAAAGGATATGGAGACTGATGTGTGCTCCATATCTTGAGGGTACCTGTCTTGGTTTCCTTTGGCAGGGTCTGTTAATTACTTTTGGAAGCCATGCCAACCCTTTTAAGCCATTCAATTTTTCTCAAACAATAGCCAGCCTTATTTCTGTTTCATCTCTGTGGTAGGAACCATTCCCTACTCTTACTCCCTCCTCTTGTCCAATTTCCACCAAACACTCAACCCGAGTCCTGGCTGCTTTCTTGCTTTGGTCTGTGGCTGGTGCCTATGGGGAAAGAGTCAGGGTGGGCAGTGTTTGGGGTAGGAAATGAGTAGAGGTGAAGCAGCAGCAGTGTGTGTGTGTGTGTGCGCACGCGCGCACGTGTGCATTTGCATGTGTGTGTGTTGACAGATGAGAGTGTAGCAATAAGATTTCATTGTTACTACTAGTCTTTGTGTACCTAGCTGGAGGGACATTAACAAAATATGGCCATTCTCCCATCTTGGGGGTTCCCATCTCAGACTTCTCTGGTAAGAGTAGTTTGAGAACAAATACAGATTCGTCTATGGAAAAAGATGTTTAAACTCAGTGTGAAGGAGAAAAATGTAGGAGTGGAAAGCAAGGCAGGTAGTTAGGTGATTTCCATGCCCACATTTGCTTGGGCCAGGGAAGTGGTGCACCTCTTTTATGACAATGGGAGATTTCAGAAACAGTTTGAGTGTTGGCAGGCCAATGCCTGATAGGCTTGTGGTATAGAGGTAGGAAGGGAGGGAGGCCAGAGATTTGAGAAAGTGATGGTAAGTGGGATCTTAGCTCTAAATGAAAAGAACTGGACTTACTAAGTGGGTGGATTACTTGCTAGCCATAACTTTTAGGAAGAGTAGGTCTGGAGAGAAGGTGAAGACCAGCAGAAACATACTGTGAAATTGCCAAATATGTTTGGTTGCAGAAAACACAGCCTGGCTCTTTGTGGCTACGTGAGACTTCCAACTCCTGAAGACAGGATTGCCAAGAGATGTGTTCTTTCCACATACAGCTTCTGTCCCCATCTCTTTATGTGTAGAGACCTGGATTTGGGGTAGTGGGGTGGTAAACCACATATTTCCAAAAGATGGTGTGAAGAGTCACTGTTTCTCTTTGTCTGGGATGTGATTGGCTTTTATTTTTTGATTTTTTTAAAAAATTTTTTTTTTGCTTTTTTTGAGAAGGAGGCTTGCTCTGTCGCTAGGCTGGAGTGCAATGGTGCGATCTCAACTCACTGCAACCTCTGCCTCCTGACTTCAAGAGATTCTCCTGCCTCAGCCTCCCAAGTAGCTGGGACTACAGGTGTGCACCACCATGCCCAGATAATTTTTATATTTTTGGTAGAGACAGGGTTTCACCAGGTTGGACAGATGGTTTCGATCTCTTGACCTCATGATCCACCCGCCTTGGCCTCCCAAAGTGCTGGGATTACAGGCGTGAGCCACTGCGCCTGGCCAGTGATTGGCTTTTAAATTAATCATAAATGTTTGATAAAATTCTGGTATATGCTAAGTGCCAGGCTTGGTTGATATCTCAGACTATGATAGCTGTGACCTTCAAGAAGTCTCTGGCGGCCGGGCGCGGTGGCTCAAGCCTGTAATCCCAGCACTTTGGGAGGCCGAGACGGGCGGATCACAAGATCAGGAGATCGAGACCATCCTGGCTAACATGGTGAAACCCCGTCTCTACTAAAAAAATACAAAAAAACTAGCCGGGCGAGGTGGCAGGTGCCTGTAGTCCCAGCTACCCGGGAGGCTGAGGCAGGAGAATGGCATAAACCCGGGAGGCGGAGCTTGCAGTGAGCCGAGATCCGGCCACTGCACTCCAGCCTGGGCGACAGAGCGAGACTCTGTCTCAGAAAAAAAAAAAAAAAAGAAGTCTCTGGCTTGGGGAACCTGTAGTTTCTGGTTGTACAAAAAAGATAGTTCTTAGTCCTGCTTTATTTTCTACCCACTCAACTCTCCAGACTTCCCCCTTAGTAAAGGAATTCGTAATTCTCCCTGCATCTTCTCTATTGATTTCAATGTCCAAGTTCTGAATCTCTAGTTTTCCTGAAACACAGGAGCAGGCTTGGCCCCAGAGCCCCTGGCTTTTTCTACGAGCATCAGAAATGCTATCACTATATTCTCTCTGTCGCTTTATCAGCTTTTCTAACTTTATTTTGTAAGGGAGTTAGCACCTGCTTCCAGGACTTTAAACAGTTGTTTTTGCCAGTTTGTTCCCGGATTTTCCTTGAACTTCTCAGGTTTCCAGGCCACATCCTAGCAGGGCATCCAGGAATCTTGCACTGAACTTCAGCCTTTTTGACTTTCTTCTGGTCATAGGTGTTAGGCCTCCCATTAGGTAGAAGAAGTCCTTTAAGCAGACCCGAAATGGCCAAATGAGACATCATCCAAGTTCCTCCCTCCTTTACTGTCTCAGCTTTTTCAATCACCCCTTTCTCCTCTCTGTTCTGCCTTTTCCTCAGTCTGTCAAGTTCTTTGGAGGAAAGAATTTCTTGGTCAGAGGTCCTAAAACCACCACCAGCTGGGGGTGGTGAGGATGGTGAGGAGTTGGACAGTCCCAGGGCTTTTTTGAAAGGGGACTTTATGGTTATTTCCCCTATTTAGGGTGAGGGACTAAGAATTCTCAAGCCTTCAGTTTTATCCATATTTCAGTTTAAGCAGAAGAGCACATTTCAAAGCCAAATAGAAATGATTTTCTACTAAGCCTATCCTTTATGATTCTTGGTTCCCTTGGTCTCTTAATATTAATTATAGAGAATGGGCAGTTGAGTCAGTTAACATCTTTTCATCAGAAAGAAGGGTAATATTCATAACCAAAAGAGATGTAAAGGAACTATATTACTGCTTGAAGTGTGAAAAGAGGAAAAGGAGTGTTATGTGAACCTTTTCAATAAGTAAATTCAGAAAATGGAATGATTCATCCATAGGCATAATTCCTTTAGCAGATTCTGTGCTCAAAGGGAAGGGAATGGTTTCTGATCCTTCTGAAGAGAAAAGGAAGAGCATTTTTCTTAAACCTAACCCAGTTTCAGCATTGGAGAATACAGAACTTTTTCTTCTAGCTGATGGCATTAATATTTCTTGAGAGAGAGAACCCACCCACGGCACTTTTCTGAGCCCAGCAGAAATCAGCGGAGCTTGGGCTTCGCTTAGCAGGTTTGCAATTGACTTCAACATGCAGGCTTTTCACATGTGCAATAATGCTGGAAACAGAAGCACCAACCTGATTGTGCAATTACTCCTTCTGTAGAAGAGGCCAAAATCCTCCTCCTCTTTCCTTTCCCCCTATATTCACTCCTCCAGGATCATAAAGCCTCCCTCTTGTTTATCTGTGTCTGTCTGTCTGATTGGTTAGATTTGGCTGCCCTTCCAAGCTCATGGTGTCAGATGGAGAACAGCAACCTTCCCTCGGAAGGGGACAACTCGAGGTGCTGGTACATTTCCCTTGTTTTTTATGTTCTTCTTTCTAGTGGGTCTTATGTAGAGATAGAGATATTTTTGTTTTAGAGATTCCAAAGTATATATTTTTAGTGTAAGAAATGTACCCTCTCCACACTCCATGATGTAAATAGAACCAGGAATAAATGTGTCATTGTGATAATCCCATAGCAATTTGTGGTAAGAACAAGACCCCTTTCCCTCACCACCAAGTCTCATGGTCTGTGTCTGTGAACCAGGGCAGGTAATTGTGACACCGCATCTCATAGACCTCTGCCTGCCCAGATTTTTGTGTGCTCACCTCAATGGGTGAAAAATAAAGTCTGTATAAACTGTTTGCACCTGTGGTGTTCTTTGAGTCCAAATGAAGGGGCTGAGCCAATGCTGACCAATTTCAGAGCTTGTGAATGAGAGAGTGAAGATGGGGGAAGAAAGGCGTGGTGACTGCTGAGAGTGCCCTAGGAGGGATGTGTGCATCTCCCTGTGCAGAGCGTGAAGGAGGCTGTCAGGGCCTCTCTCATGGGATGGCTAAGCTTATGTTGGGGGAGCAGCACAGCCTGAAAAGAAAGCTCATTCTGAAGATACAACAGGCTGATGAGAGTACTTGTTAATATTTAGGGACTCCGCCTAGAAATTCAGATTTTAAAAATCTGCAGTCACTCCAGAGTTGGCTTTTTTGGGTGGGGGAGGCGTGTTGTGTTTCTCTTCCTCTCATATCCCATTGTTGGAGACTTAGAGAAGAGGCGGAGAGGGAAGCAATGGAGTGAGAGTAGAGCGGGCAGTGAGGGGGTGAAAGGAAAGGGTGGGGGAGCCCAGCAGCAGCTTTATTGAGTGCCAAGAAAGGCACCCACTGAGAACGTCCTGAACATGTGGCGCCACGTGGACATTTATTACACAGCCAGTGCCAGCACAGCCTGTGGCCTACAGACAGAGAGCTCGCTACTTCTGAGGCCTTTTGCTATCTTTTGGCTATTCTTTACCCCAGAAGTACGCACATCATGCCCTTTGCCTCACAGAGAGACACGCTTAGATCGCATTGAGTAGAGTATGGGAAGGCCGCTCCTGCAGGAAACAGCAGCCAGTTCTGATGCCTGGGACTGTGGAGGGCTCGGGCACGGGGCAGAGAGATGACATGTATCATTTTCACACCCAGGGTTGTTAAAGATTCCATTAATTGATCAGGGAAAAGTGCTTAGAACAGCACCTGACTCATGGTAAGCACATAGTAAGCAATAAAAAATTCAGAGGTAGGTGATTCCTGGGTTGGTTAATTCAGCAATAATCCTGTCAGGGCTCTGGTCAGCTTCTCTGCAGTTCTCTTGGGCTTTCCCCCTCATAGTCACAAAACGGCTCCTGAAGCTCCAGGTGTCACATCTGCAGCACAACTTCCAAATGCAGATAGGGTGAGGGGGTTTTCTAGCTTCCCCCATTCTCTCTCTAAAAAGGGGAAAATCTTTCCCAAAAGGCCACCTTCCTCCCATGTCATTGGTTAGAACTGAATCACATACTCATCTCTAAGATGGGAAAATGTGGATGGGATTATCATGTTTGGTTTGGACCCATTAGACGCAATCCTGTGGGGTTGGGCCCATCTTCCTTAACCATTTTGCGACTCTACTACTTGTACAAAATCAGGGTTCTGTTATCAAAGGATAGGCAGGAATTGCGAGTGATTACATGTCCCAAAGTGACTGCCAGTGGACCCAGGAGAACCTGCACCACGGGGCCTCTGCAGAGCTGGAGCCAGAGTGTAGAGGGCCATGAACCTCAGCAGCAGGGATGCTGGGAGGCCAAGAAACTCCTCTGAAGGTCAGTGGAGAGATTTCTAACCCTTCAGTACCTGAGTCCCACTCTACACCAATTACATAGACTCTCTGGAGGGGAGCCAGGTGCCAATATCTGTGAAACCCTCTCCAGATGATTCTTCTTTGCAGGCAGGATTGAAGGTCAGCTGCCATAATGCTGCTTCTCTGCCTTGACCAGGCTCTTCTGTGTCTGCTTCACTTCCAGCTCTCCACTCTACAATACTCAGCTCTGCTACAATGTCAGTTTCTCCTGCCTAGACTATCACAGCCTTAACCACCTCCAGATTCTTTCTGCTTCAACCCCCATTCTTCACAGCTTCATTGCCTCTGTATTTCCAAAGTGAGATTCCCAAGACTGAGAATGCAATTGCTTGTCATTTCTCAGCAGGCCACACTGTAGGTCCCTGGCCAGCCTATGGGTTAGGGGCCTTTGGGTCTGAAGCCACCTTTGGGCAAACTGGGGAAGAGTGAGAGTCAAGTGATAAAGAGTATGGCAGGTGAAGGGTGTTCCTTGTCAGGGTTGCGACTTCGTTTCCCCTAGAAGGAAACAAGGGCAGAGAGACATAGTAATGATGTGTCTAGTTGTCTTAGTGATGTCCAAAGGCTGTTCCCCGGTTACAGACCTGGCTACAGAATTACCCCTTTTACCTGTGTTTAATTAATTAATTTTGCTTGTGTCTAATTGGTTTGGACCCATTAGTTTGGTTTGGACACACAGGCACATACTTAGAAGAACAACCTGCAAGTCACTGCGTCGCTCCCTGGACAGAGCACGCTTTCCATGGTCGCGCTTGCTTGTGATGTCCGTGCTCCCAGACAGAGGGAAGCACAGAGCCTCCCTGTCCAGAGGCTGAAGGTATGATTGAGGCCTTTAGCAAGAGATGGTGTATCATATATAACAAGCCAATCAGGAACAAACTTGCCTGAGTTCAAGTCCCAGCTCTGCCCCCATAGCTGTATGCCCTTGGGCTACTTGCTTCATCTATGCCTCAGTTTTTTCACCTGCAAAATGGGAGTGATAATACTACCTACTTTATAGGGTCAATAAGGAAGAGTCAGTGAATTCACACGCATGCTAAGGCAGGCTCCTCTCCATGTGCCCTCTGAGCCTCCTCTGGTAGCAGCAGGCCCTCCCTCCTCTTGCCCTTGTGATGCTTGGATTTGCAGCTGTGTGGTGGAGTTGACCCCTAGAGTCCAGGGGAAAGGAGGCATAGTCACTGTGGCCTTTGTCTGTGTGGTTTATAGGTATTAACTCACAGGAAGAGAGAGTTTGCTCGGGCTCCTAGTCTACGCCAAGTTCTGCAGCACAACTTCCACCTTTCATCTGGAGTTAGGGAATGTTTGCCTGGTAGGAAGATCATTAGTACTTTATTTGGCCATTGATCTTTGGTGTATATGGAGGGACTGGAGGGTGGGAGTGGAAATAGTGCTATGGTCAATACCCCTAAAGGGTAGTGACCATTTGTCTATTATTATTACCACAGTCCCAAAGCCCCTCCACTCTCTCAGAAATTACACAATGCATTATCATCACCAGATTTCACTAATAGCCATAGTGGACAAGGAGTAAATGCCTTGGCCTTCACTACCCAGGCTAAACAGTAGTAAAACAGTTTTCTAGTAATGTTGAGCTGTGGGATTCCAGCACTAGTTTTGAGTCACAGGGGCCTCCATGTCTAGTTTTATGTTTCATCATCACAGTCATCATCATCAAAGGCCTGCTTTGGGCATTTCATAACCTATCATGCAGGGTTGAAGCACTTCACTGAGAGAATCACTGGCAGTAGTGGACAGCACCTGGTGTGTGTGTGTGTGTGTGTGTGTGATAAGCATGTCACAAATACTCTTCTCTGATCTAATCTTCACCATACATGCAATGGGTACTGTTCCTTCTACAGATGAGGAAACTGAAGCTCAAAAAGGTAAATAAGTCACTGAAGTTCACATAGCTGGTAAGTGGCAGAGCCCAGGGTGAAGCCATGTTTGTTTTGAATCTGTGCTCTCAGCTTCCCCTCGCTACTGACTCCGTTAAGGGGTCTGACTACGGGATTGTGACTATGAAGGCTGCTTCTAAAACACATACCTGATATGTAAGTTAAAGGGCGTATTGAAAAATAAAACAGTAGAGAAATGTGAAATTAGAGAACATACCAGTTACATCACTTGTAAATAGCAAGGGAAGTTGAGAAAATGAATAAGAATTCAAATTCTTCTTCTGGAACAATTCAACAAATTCACATTCTAGAATTTGTTCCAGAAAGTATTCACAGGATATGGTAGATATGCCACTTTTTTTTTTTTTTTTTTAAATGAATGAGCAAAGAAAGTCATCCCTGCTCCTGAGCAATCCTGGAAAAGTTTTCCCGGGAAGAACATAGGACTCATTAAGATGTGAAGAACTCAAGCACTGATGAAATATTTTGGTAATTTAAATAAATAATTGTCACATCATAATTTATTGCATCCCTTTCCCTACCTCGTGTTCAGGGAAACCGTGGTTTCACTCTACCTGACAGTGGTCAGACCCCCACAGAGAGCACTATGGTCTATTCAGAGGCTGCTGGAAAAACAGAGAAACCCAAAGCTTGCCCTGAGGAGGACTTGTTGAAGGAAATGGCAAAGAGATTCAGGGAGTCATGTCAGCTGGATGTATCTCATCACTGTCCTCAAAATTCATGTTTGAGGACATGAGTTTTGAAGGGCGTGGAGGTGAAATGAGTTTTCTGAGGTTCCACAACTGAACTCACATCAGAAACGAGATGGTATATGCAAAGCACAGTGGTGAGGCCTGTGGGTTCTGTAGCATCAGGGAAGGGACTCTTTCAGAGACAGGAAGGCCTTCAAAGAGAAGACAGGGTGGGAGGAGGAAAAGAAGTTATAGGTTGGGTCCCACAGGCGGGATGACAGTGAATTGACTGGTTTGCTTGCAGTTAAGGATTTTGTATGAGGAAGTAATTGTGCTTAAAATAGGAGACCTGGGAAAGAAGACCTTAAATGCCAGGTTATGAGGTGGGGACTATCCTGTAAGCTCTAAGGTACCATCATGTGTGCTCATTGGCATTTTAGAAAAATTCATCTTGTAGCAGTGAGGGAGAAGAATTGGAAGAGGGAAAAACTTGATGTAGCTAGGCCACGGCAGGGCAGTGGCAATGGAGAGGAAGAGGGAAGGTAAGGAGACAAATGAAGAAAGAACAGACTTGGAGCCCATGAGTGACTGGCCGTGGGGGAAGCGCAGGTGGAGTAAAACAGCACCCTGATGTCATGCATCTGAGAGAAAAGCTGTCATGTGAAATAAAGATTAAGCTCATTTGACAGAGCTCCAGAGGATGTAACCAAGACCAACTTATCTTCTGGGAGGCAGATTTGGGCTCAGTGTGAGGAACTCACAGCTAATGCTGTCCAAGAATGGAATTGGCTGCCCTGGGACCTAGCAAGTACCCAGGGTTGAGGATGCCAGGAAGCTGCACGTGTGGGAGGATGGACTTGAGGGCCCGTGACTTCAAGACAGGGACAGAGAGGGCACTGCAGACAGACACTGCCTGGGAGCAGAATGAGAGATGGGAGGGTGGTGACGAAGGAGTGGGTGGGGAACAGATGTCTTCGTTAGGAGGAGGGAGCAGACGGGTGCGGGGAAGAAAGCATGGGTGGGCTGAGGCTGGCTGTGGCTGAGGCCCAGCGGGTGGATGAGGGCCTCAGCACTTGGAGTCCCCACTGCTCGGAGGCTGGATCTTTGAGTGACATGGGACCCAGGTTTCGTGGGTCTAGGTTAAAAACAGAGTTTCATAAGAACACAGGAAACTATTTTCATGACTGTCCCGCCTCCAGCTGCGATCGTAGGACCTCCAGACTCTCTTAAAAGTCCCTAGGGCAGAATGTCTGACCTCCTTGTTACAGGCTCCAGTTCCAGCTCTCTGTGTCATCCCCACTGCTTAGCAAGACCCTGTGCTGCCACCGGCTCCACCACCCATTGCCCACATGTTGTGCCACTCCACCCTGCAGTGGGCCAACACCCCTGTTTGCAGATGGCATTGGCTCATGGGGGACCTGAGTGCAGCAGTGCTGAGCTGTTTTCCCTGATCTAGGAGTCAAGAGCCTTTTCCCCCCACATTGAGGCACCCTCTGCCAATGGATTCCCACAGCTAAGGTGTCAAGATTTCTCCAATGGGTTAAAGGGAGAGAGTTCATTGCAAGGTGGCCATTGCCTGGAAGGCCCAGGTCCCACAAAGAGGACCAAGCAGGTTGGCCCTTACTGCTAATTCTCCACCCAGGTCCAATCAGATGTGGCCAGTGTCAGGGTCAGGCAGATGGCAGAGGCTGTGAATGAGGGCTGCTCTTAGATGGAGATGTGGGTAGGACTGGCAATGAGTGTCATCTCTAATATGCTTTGAGTGCTCGGGATATGCCAAATGCTGTACTTTAAGTGCATAATTCATCTAACTCTCACGACAGTAGGCATTGTGATTCCTTTTTTGCAGGTGTGGAAACTGAGGTTAAGAACAGTTAAGTATTTGTATGATGTACAACCAGTAGATGGCAGAGCTAAGATTCCAACCTAGGTCTGTCTGAGTCCAAAGCACATTTGTGCTTAAATATACATCACTGTTATGACCATACTGGTCCAGCTCGTCTAATTTTCTAGGCCCAGAAGACCACTTTGAGAGCTGAGTATTTGGTTTTGCCATATCTACACTGACTTGTCTATTGAATCAATAAATAATGATGGAGCACATGCTTTGTGCCAGCCCCCATCCCTGACGCTCAGGCCGCAGTGGTGAACAACTCAGGAGTTTCCAGTCCAGAAAGAAGCAACAGAAATGAGTACATTACAGTGAGGAGGAGGCTGGTCTCACCAATACACAGTGCAGAAAGTCTTTGTAAGGGACCCCTAGGCTAATGATTGTCACACAGCCCTGGCCGGGGCAAGTCAAGAGACAATTCTGGTTCTGGTCCTCACTCTGCTCATTACTAGCTTCAGTTTCCTTCTCTGAACTCCAGTTTCCTTATGAGGGGACAGACTGAGATGGTTTCTAAGCTGTCTTCCCATATTCCCTGAGTCTATAATGAGGGCAGGAATTGCTTGGCAGGATCCACCCTGGGCCTTAGGTGTGGTGAGTCAGGAACAACAGAGGTGTGACGAGGATGGAAGATTAGACAGATCTGAGTCCAGGGAACCATGCTTAGGACCAGAGACATCCAGGAGAGTCCAGGCAAGCTGAAGTCTGGAGTCCAGCAGGTGAGAGCTGGAGGCAGCAGCATCAGGAGGAAGAAGCCCCTCACAGGACCTAAACCCTCAGGGACCCTATTAGGGCAGGCTGGTACCCGTGTCCCTGAGTGCTCGCCCAGCTCTGGCATATTGCCATTGATGAAGGTCCAAAGTAAAGGGTTCACACAGTCTTCAATCCCTTGCCCGGAGAAGGGGACAGCTTCGTTCATCTTATCACTCGGTCACAGACACAGCTTTGCCTGTCCTTTAATGAGTTATTGGAAAAATCTAACCAGAGAGCATCTGCATTATGTTACTGCAGAGATAAGTCACACCCTCAGACGACACCGTGACCTTGCAGATCAAATCCCTGGAACCAGAGTCTTCATCCCATGGGCAAAGTCCCAACCAGGAAGGTGGAAATGAAAACCCATAGAGGAAGGAGAGGAGAGGCCTGTCTAGGCCTCCCGATCAGCCTTTCATTGTCTCCATGACAAATAGCTCACTGCCGACATCGCACTATGGTTATCTCACCACCTGCTTTGAAGAGGCAACGGAAGAAATCAAGCCCCTGCCTCTGGGTCCCATACTTCCCACTGCCTACTCCAGCTCAGCCCCTCCCTGTATCTTCAACTACTGGTTCCTCGCATCCATCTCTCCCCTTGCACAGGATAAACATACTAAGGGCGTTACATGTCAGGGAATGCTCGGGAGCCTCGTTCTCCTTGTCAAGCCCCAGCTCCAGATCTCCCCCGGTTCCTGCTCACATTGACCCTCACAGTGCATGCCCAGCAAGTCTGCCAGCTTCTTTTCCCTTTTGCCCATTGCTCCTGTCCTCCCCAGAGGATTGGAATTGGATGTGGCACATGGATGCTGTTGGGCTAGACATCATTTCAAATAAAATATACATTTTGTGGAGCACTATATAGTAGGTATAATTACAGATGAAGACACTCAGTCTCAGAGGATAAGTAACTTTTTGAAGGTCACACAGTTATTAAGCAGCAGATGTCCTTCAAAGCTGTTTTTTTCTTTTCCATCACATTTGTTTTTTATTTATTTATTTTTTAGCTGGAGTCTTGCTCTGTCGCCCAGGCTGGGGTGCAGCCCAGCGTGATCTCAGCTCACTGCAACCTCCACCCCCGGGTTCAAGCGATTCTCCTGCCTCAGCCTCCCGAGTAGCTGGGATTACAGGCCCTTGCCACCACGCCCGGCTAATTTTTATATTTTTAGGGTTTCACTGTGTTAGCCAGGCTGGTCTCAAACTCCTGACCTCAAGTGATCTGCCTGCCTCGGCCTCCCAAAGTGCTGGGATTACAGGCATGAGCCACCGCACCTGGCCTCCACCACATTTATTTATCTCCCAGAGCCTCCTGCCCCACCAGCCAAGCAGATTTTGTCTAGCTTCAATTTCTGTATCTTAGGAAAATAAGTAAACTTTTTATCATTCAAATATACAATTATTATTATTACTATTTTATTTTATTTTTTGAGACAGAGCTTCACTCTGTCACCCAGGCTGGAGTACAGTGGCATGATCTCGACTCACTGCAACCTCTGCCTCTCGGGTTCAAGCGATCCTCCTGCCTCAGCCTCCTGAGTAGCTGGGATTACAGGTGTGTGCTCCCACGCCTGGCTAATTTTTGTATTTTTAGTAGAGACGGGGTTTTGCCACGTGTTGGCCAGGCTAATCTTGAACTCCTGACCTCAGGTGATCCACCCTCCTCGGCTTCCCAAAGTGCTGGGATTACAGACGTGAGCCACTGCACCCAGCCACAATTATTTTATAATATAACTATGCTTTTCCCACTCGATTCTGTTCTTTCACCACCACCCCCTCCCAGAGAGGCTGCTGTGAGCATTCACAGGAAGAGATTCTCGCCACCCGCACCCCAGCTCCTGAGGGCCATGAGCTGCCTTGAAGTGGTGTGATTCCACCTGGGCAGGAGCCAAGATTCCCCAGTTCTCAGCCAGAAGAGCACATCCAGAAAGAAAGGTGTCTGCCAGTGCCTTCGACAGGCACACACGCAGCTTTCAGCTGTAACCACAGTCACAGCACAAGAGAGCAGAGCTTCCAGGGGCCCTAGCACGGAACACAAGAGCTCATCCTTCCTGTCTCCTTAGCCTGAGCTTTCGGGGTCAGAAAGCACCCAGGTTTCCCAGAAAGCAGCTTCTCTTCCATTCAATTTGGCCAGAACCAGAGGGGAGATAAGGCCCGGCTTCTTCCTTCATGGCAGACTTCCTACATGCAGCATCTTCTCTGACCCTTGAAACTGAGGGCAGTTATTGCTATTGCCTTTCTAGAGATAAGAATATTCAGAGCCAAAAGACCAGTGAATGCTGTCCCTGCTGTACCTCGATGCCTCCTGCTTAGGTGTGATCATTTTCTCACCATTTCCTTTCCAAGTGGACATTTACCTGCAATTTGTTAAATGGGCCAATTTTTTTTAAAAATCGTAAGAACGAAGTACAGAACTGTTGTCCAATATGCTATTTACTAGCTACATGTGGCTATTTAAAATACAATTTTAAAGAATTTCATTTCTGAGTCCCACCAGCCACATTTCAGGTGCTCCATAGCCTCGTATGGCTAATGACTGGTGGATTGGATGGCACTGGTGACAACATTTCCGCCATTGCAGGAAGTTCTAATTGACAGCACTGTAAATACTTAGAAGGTACACAAAATTGTAATATCAAATACAACTATAAAGATACTCATTTTCTTATTGCTGTAGTAAGAAAATTACCACAACCTTAGTGACTTCAAACAATACACACTTATTTATGTATGTATTTTATTTTATTTTATTTTATTTTATTTTATTTTGAGACGGAGTCTCGCTCTGTCACCAGACTGGAATGCAGTGGCGTGATCTCGGCTCACTGCAACCTCTGCCTCCTGGGTTCAAGCAATTCTCCTGCCTTACCCTCCTGCGTAGCTGGGATTACAGGCACCCACCACCACACCCAGCTAATTTTTATATTTTTAGTAGAGAAGGAGTTTCATCATGTTGACCAGGCTGGTCTCTATCTCTTGACCTCCTGATCCACCCACCTTGGCCTCCCAAAGTGTTGGGATTACAGGCGTGAGCCACAGAGCCCAGCCCACATTTATTATCTCATAGTTTCCATGGATTGGGAGCCTGGGCGCGGCTCAACAGGGTCCTCTGCTGGGGGTCTCTCAGGGGCTGCAGTCAAGGTGTCAGCTGCGGTTTCTGTCTCCTCAGAGGCTGGAGGTCCTTTTCTAAGATTCTGGAAGTTGTTGGGAGAATTCAGATCTTTGCGGCTGTGGGCTGCGGCCCTCCACTCTCAGAGACCACTGGTCTCCATGGCCACGTCATGGCATGGCTGATAGCTTCTGGAGGCCCAGAATCCAGGCACAGACTTTCAAAATATTTCTCGAAGTTCTTATTTCTCTTTTTTTTTTTTGAGACGAAGTCTTGCTCTGTCGCCCAGGCTGGAGTGCAGTGGCCGGATCTCAGCTCACTGCAAGCTCCGCCTCCCGGGTTTACGCCATTCTCCTGCCTCAGCCTCCCGAGTAGCTGGGACTACAGGCGCCCGCCACCTCGCCCGGCTAGTTTTTTGTAATTTTTTAGTAGAGACGGGGTTTCACTGTGTTAGCCAGGATGGTCTCGATCTCCTGACCTCGTGATCCGTCCGTCTCGGCCTCCCAAAGTGCTGGGATTACAGGCTTGAGCCACCGGGCCCGGCCTCGAAGTTCTTATTTCTCTAAGCGCACGTGTACTATGCTCAAACAGCAGGTAAGGATGGGCACGGTGGCGCATGCCTGCAATCCTAGCACTTTGGAAGGCCAAGGCAGGCAGATCACTTGAGGCCAGGAGTTCAAAACCAACCGGGCCAACATGGGGAAACCCTGTCTCCACTGAAAATCCAAAAATCAGCTGGGCGTGGTGGTGGGCACCTGTAATCACAAGTACTCCAGAGGCTGAGGCAGGAGAATCGCTTGAACCTGGGTGGCAGAGGTTGCAGTGAGCCGAGATTGCACCACTGCACTGCAGCCTGGGCAACAGAGCGACCCCGTCTCAAAACAAACAAACAACAAAACAGCAGGTAAACCCCTTCTGGAGAGTACCTCTTATTCCTGGACCCTTTCTTCAGGAACTCACATGGTTGGGTCAGGCCTACTAAGATAATGTCCCTTGTGATTAACTTACAGTCAACAGACGAAGGCCTGTAATTACACCAGAAAAATCTCCTCACCTTTGCTGTATAAGGTTCATAATCACGGAGTGGCATCCCATCGCCTTTGCTGCAGTCTGTTGGCTGCATCTTACAGGTTCCACCCACACGCGAAGGGAGGGAGTGTACAAAGGTGTGGGCACCGCAGGATGGAACCACAGGGGCCTTCTGAGCCGTCCGCCTAACAATCAGGTTTAACAATATGAAAAGAAGACAATCGAAATCCATGATTCTACCACTGAAGGAAACCACATCTTGATACATTTCTTTCTAGCCATTTTCTGAGCTTATTTCTGTTTACATTATTAAAATCATGCTGTATGTAGCACTTGAATTGATTTTTTTAGCTTTATTACACTATAATCAAAAATCATATAAAGTGAACAACTTGATGCTTTGATATATGTATACCTTGCGAAATGATCACCACACCAAGCTAATTAATATATCCACCACCTCACATAATTATCTTACACATTTTTTTTGTGGTAGGAATCTGGATTTTTTGGCCACTATCATGTCATCAAAAAGTCACTACAAACATCATTATTAATAACTGGATAACATCAAGGGATACACAATGACTTATTGAACCAATTCCCTATTTTTGGACATCTGCACTAATTTCTAATTGCCTGTTATCAAGATTGTGACAAACATCTTTGTAAGTAAAGGTTTTTCTGTCACATCATTTCTTTAGACTAGATTCGGTAATGGTAATTGTTTGTTTAAAGGATATGCCGATTTGTAAAGCTCTTGATACTACTATTGAACTAACTGCTTTCCCCAACAGAACCAACGGGTTCTCCCCCTGCAGGGAATGGGCGTGCCGTTTTGCTGCAGCAGGAGATGGTTTGGACTGCGTGGGTTTTGGTTGAGTAGAGATGATCAAGCATCCCTGAGCAGGCTCTCCAGCTCCCCGCCAGACTGAGTCCCCTCATTGTCCCCCCAAACCCCCAAAACCAGGTAGGAGTAGCCCAGATGCTTCATCAGCCACCAGGACTTGAACAAAACCTTTACGGAGAAGTTCAGTGTTTCCCCAGGCCAGAAAAAACAACAGATGCCAAGCTGGGCTAGGGCCTCCTCCAGGCACCACAACATTGAGAAAAGAAAGAGTGGGTTCCTACTATCAGAGGTTTACCTGATGTTTGAGAATAGTACAAGTACACTTTAAGACAAATAGGAACTTCAATAAATATATTGGAATTTAGAAAACCCGGCCGGGCATGGCAGCTCATGCCTGGAGAATCCCAGCACTTTGAGAGATTGAAGTGGGAGGATTGCTTGAGCCCAGGAGTTCAAGACCAGCCTGGGCAACATAGCAAAACCCTATCTCTACCAAAAAAATTTAAACATTAGCTGAGCCTGGTGGCACACACCTGTAGTCCCAGCTACCCAGGAGGCTGAGGCAGGAGGATCGCTTGAGCCCAGGAAATTTGAGGCTGCAGTGAGCTATGATTGTGCCACCGCACTCCAGCCTAGGTGACAGAACATGACTGTGTCTCCAAAACAAAACAAAACAAAACAACAAAGAAAACCTATGCCTGGATTCTGGGGAATTGCTACATTTTTCGGGAGAAAACCCGCCCACACATATCACTAGTTTATTTGAGGGCAACCTCCCCCTTCCATCTTGAGGTTGGCATCATGGAGAGGAGAGATTTGCTGTCTCACTACTGAGCATGCTGAGGACTTCCTTTCAGCTTCAGCTATACAGGTGAGGGGCAAAAGCAAGGCCTGCCCAGCAACCACTGGTGAGCCTTTTGCTGGGTCCCAACTCCACTTCCATCTGGCCACGATCTCAGCTCCTCATCCCAGCTCTGCCACTCACTAGCTGCATGACCCACCCTGGGTAAGACATTTCCACAGTTTCATATCAGTTTCCTTCTCTATAAAAGCAGGAAATGAAGGTCACTTCATTTCATCCCTGTCATTTTATGATATATTTGAAATTACTTTGCTACAATGCAATATATATATATAGAGAGAGAGAGCGAGAGAGAGAGAGAGAGAGTGTTTAACGTTTATTTTATGGTGCATAAATATCATCCCAGTGGCATTCACAGAGACTGGGCCTCTGTGTTTAATCCACAAGCATTTCTTGGGTATGAGCAGAGCTGCTGCTGAGCTGAAATACAGAAATGATGCAGAGGAACAGAATCTGAGGTGCTGGCTCTGCTGAGGGAGTCTTAGGGACTCTGGGACCTCTTGATCTGCCCTTGGGTGTTTTCCTCTTGAATTCCTGTTTCCATCCTTACTGCTGCCCTCGCCTGCTTCTCAGACTTCAGACTGATCTGTCACGGCTCATCGATTACCTGAGCTGAGCATCAGTATACCCTGGGGAAAGTCAGGCTTCAGTGAAAGCAAAGCTCCAGAAGTGTTAGCAGGAAAGCTCAAGAACATAGGGGAGTGTGCTCGCAAAACACGGGGCATTCCTGAGGACACAAGGCAAAGGAGGGCATGAGCCTGGGATGGGATGGGCATATAAGAGTAAGAAAGCACAAGGGCCAAAAGAGGTTCTGAGGGCAGGGCTGGTGACATTTGCTGCTCTCCCCAGGACACTCAGCCCGCAGAGCATCAGGAATGTGCCAGGAGCTACAGGCAGGGGTTTGGCGTGACAGTGAGCTAATATCTGCAGAATGCCGGGAATGGTATCCGGCATATAGTAGGTGCCATGTAAGTATTTGATAAATAAATACGGATACAGCATTAAGGTTTTTCCTGGCTGCCCTTTATCTTGGAAGGCAGCCTTGCTCCAAGCAAATCTCCAGTGCCTCAGACAAGCCACAGGATCTGCTTGCTGAAGGTTCAAAGGGCAGGGCTAATGAAGGGAAGAGGCTTTCTCTCCCGCACCTTCATCATCTCCACTCCACAGTCATCTCTTCTCCCTGCTTGCCCTTGGAGTGGGTTGTTATCTCCAAAGAATCCTTCATATGCCAAAGTCCAAGAACTGACCTGTAACTAGACTGGACTAAACTTCCTGAGACAGGGACCATGTCTGCCATGTCCATTTTTACATTCCCCGTAAAGCACCACATCTAGCACACAGTACGTGCTCATTGACTCTGTGAAATGAATGTATGACCCAACCCTGAGGTAAGTTAGCCTGCAAGTATATCCTAATTAGGCACAATAATGTCTGGGGAGAAGTCAGACCAATACCACATAGATGAATTACAGAACAGTCTCGGTTGGGGCTATGTTGAGAATCTGCTTACTGGTGTCTGTGCAGGAAAGGGTTAACACAGCAGGTCTGGGTTGCTCAAACCTTGCACATTCCAAAGAAAGGCCTGTCTTCAGAACTGGGCCCTTGACTGGCTCCTGGGAGATGACCTTTGAGCCCTTGGAAGATCCTGCCTGGTTGACTTTTTTTCTATGCCCCAGACCATAGGCCACACTGTGTCAGTCTGACCAGTTTGTGCTAATAAACTGACTTATGGTGAATGTCTGGTTTTGTATGCCTAAGGCCCTGCCTGGGCTGTGCACTAACAGTTTGACCTCTCAGCAGCGTGGGGAACTAGAGACTGAGTGGCTAAAATAAGTCATATGGATACTGCCACCACATAAAACCCCCGGACAGCAAGGCTCATCCCTCATTGGTAATATTTTGCACGTGTTGACACGCGTAATTTTTGGGGATTTAACTGCATTCCTGTCAGGCCCACTGGGAGAGGACACCTAGAAGGTTGAGCCTGATTTCTCCTGGACGTCACCACCTACTTTGTCCCTTTGCTGATGTTCATCTGTATCCTTTCCCTGTAATGAACCGTAACTGTGAGTGTATCAACTTTTCTGAGTCCTGTGAGTCCTGCCAGTAAGTAATTGAACCTGAGGGGAGTCTCAGGGCACAGACAATGCAGTGTCTGTAATCAAAGAAGTTTAGAAGTGGATAATTTGTAATGATCTTTGTCTTCGGTTACCCTGATGCCTCTCCACACAATTACTTCATTCATTCATGCAACACATGTTTTTTGAACACCAGCGGTGTGTGGGTACTGCATTCCAGGCACTAGAACACAGTAGTCAGCCAAACAAAGATCCCTGCCCTCATGGAGCTCATGTTCTAATGCGGGAAGGTGAGAGACTAAGCAATACACATAATAAATAGGTGATAATACTATGGTAGAAAGAGTAGAATAGGTACAGGGGATCAGGAGCACAGGAGTGGGGGTGGGGCTCCTTGAGAAGGTGAGATGTGGCTTGACAAAGGTGAGAGTTGGCCATGGGGGTTCCTGAAAGTTCTCTGGAGCACTCATTTGCCCCTTGAGTGCTTGGGCCATGGCTCTCATTCTTTAATGAGCACCAGAATTACTTAGGAAGTTTGTGAAAGAGGCAGATTTCCAGACCCCTTTTGTGTGTGTCGTGGGGCGGGGGCTGGCAGGGAAGTTAAGATTATAAGAAGCACTTAACATAAGCCTGATGCTGGAGGTCTGGGAACTGCACTTAGAGACTCACTCCATCAGGCAGGCCTGGACAAGGAATGAGAAACAGCCCTTGCTCTCAGAGAGCTCCCACTTGAGTGGTAACAGAAGGGAGAGCTGGGTAAAACATAGTGCCTGTCAGAGCATCTCTCTGCCGTTAATGCATCCACGGGGAACGTCAGTACCTGAACGGACAATTAGCTGAGGGTGGAGAACTCTGATGGGATGCATTTTGAGGAGTTGGGGACAGGGGTGAGGACTCCTGCAATAAAAATACAGGTTCCCAAGAGCAACGCTGCAGGTGATGAGAGACCAGAAATGATCTCTTCTGAAAAGATAAGAGGGCTTGGAATCTTCCTGGGTTTCCCCAGTGGTGGTTCTGTCTGCAGGACAAAGTCTTTGGTCATGGGGAGACTGGATAAACACAAGGGGCCTTGGAGAGAGTAGCAAAGGCAGTCAGAGCCACACTCAACTGTCCTCCGATCCCCTTTCCAGCTGTGTATGTTCACCGTCGATGGCTCACATCAACACATAAAGCATGGGCTCCTGGGGCTACGTCACCCAGATGCACCAAGAACTGGAAGGGGCTGCCAGTTGACGTCCCCCTGGGGCAGCCGTAGTCAGCCGCTGGTGGGTGCAGCAGTACAAAGCCCTGTTCCTTTGCCCTGAGGGAGGGCAAACTCTGTGCTGCCAGGCATACCCCTGGAGCTCCCTCAGGCATCAGGCCGATGCTGGGACTTCACCCCAAATCAGACACTTGCCTGGCATTTACTCCTCCCCTATTCTGCTGTCCCCACTCCCTTCTAATATTTTCTTGGAATATTTCCTTAGTAAACCACTTGAGCATGAATTATTGTCTCATCTGACCTTAGACAGAGAAATACTTGAAGCACCAAAGCAACCCACACCTCGGCTCCCAGTTCCTTAGAGAGGGTGGGGAATAAGCTCCCATGGCAACCCGGAAAGGCAATCCTCTCCCCTTCCCCAGGCTGGACTGCCCAAACCTGCCCGGCCTGACTTCTCTAGAAAGGGCATCTTAGTGTCCATGGAGAGGTGGCACCCGGGCAGGTTGCACCAGGTTTCAGTTACCGCCCCTTCTTAGTACACCCAGAAAGCCGCCTAGACGGTTCTGGGCATGCAAAGCCCCACCCAAGACTGGGCTGAAGAATCGGACTCTCCTTCCCGTCTTTGCTATGCCTGCCCTCTGCTGGAGCAACTCATGAACAGCAGCTGGTTAGAAGGGAAGGAGTGAGCCGGAAGCACCAGGGCTCCAAACCACTCACCCTTTAGGGTCCAACTCAAATGTCACCTCCTCCAGGAAACCTCCTCTGACTCCCGCAGCTGAAATCAAGCTCTCTGCTGTAAGCCCCCACAGCCCGCCCTCTACGCGTCGCTCATGGTGCCGTCTGCCTTATGTCCTGGTTATGCACTACATGTTAACCTCCCCAGCTCATTTGTGAGCTCCCAGGGGAAGACGATTTTTTTTGTTGCTGGAATTTACTCCCAAAGGATTTTGCACCTCCCTAGAAATATCTCCCACAACGAAGCCCTAAATTCACATCCTTAAAGAGAGCCCTTTGAATTCAAGTGTTGTATCTCTAAAAAGGCCCAATTAAAATGAACTATGAAAAGACATAAACAAGTTGCCTGGACTGCGAGTCATTAACCATTGAGGGCATTAGCACATTCATAGAACTCAGAGCGCCAAGAGCCGAGGTGTTATCAGAAACGTTTTGGGTGCCAAAGAAAGATGAGAAAAGGAAGAAGGGTAAAGAATAAAAGAGGAAAAAGTTGAGCATGAGGAACTTCTGAAGAGAGTTGACTGGATAAAGTTGGGGAGGGGCTGGGGGGTTGGAGGGAGGCAGGAGGGTAATAAAGTCCCATTTACCCTGGGGTAGAGATTCCAGAAGAACATGTGGGGGACACATTTCAATAGAGCCATTTTATCTTGTGGACCCAAAAAGAAGTTACTGGGTCCAAATGCCAAAAACAAAAACAAACAAACAAACAGCCCAGTAAAACAAAATTGATAAATGTTTAATTAGATATCAGTAAAATATAACATTATGTCAACTTCATTAATTGCTAAATTTAGTACTTATAAACATTTCTTCCATTAGAAAAGAATTTTGTGGGTTAGAATTTCTCACTTAGAATTCCTGGATAGAGATGGTGACTTGTGAGTAATCTTACCCAATTGTAAATTAAATATTACTCATTGCCAAATAATTTCCAAAGTAAAATTATAAAGTTCCTTTCAAACTTACAGGTCAGGGCCAGGCACGGTGGCTCACACCCATAAACCCAGCACACTTTTGGGAGGCCAGGGCATAGTGGATCGCTTGAGCGCAGGAATTCAAGACCAGCCTGGGCAACATGGTGGGACCTTGTCTCTACTCAGCCTCCTGAGTAGCTGTAGTCCCATCTACTCAGGAGGCTGAGGTGGGAGGATCGCTGAGCCCAGGAGGTAGAGGCTGCAGTGAGCCGTGATGGTGCCGCTGCACTCCAGGCTGGGTGACAGAGTGAGACCCTGTCTCAAAAAAAAAAAAAAAAAATTACAGGGCATATTATATTTAATATAGGATATGAGTGTGTTTTGATATATTTGATATAATAAAACTAGGAGTCTCTGGGGCTTATAAAGTTCTTAAAATGGCCCTTAATATCAAAGATCCATTTCCTCCATCTACTTCACCGCAGTTTCACCCTAGATGATATCACAGTCCTCACCTTCCATAAGCAGACAAAGCACCTAGAGACAAACTGCTTTCTTTTCTTCAACACAACTTGAATTTACCTCCTTGTCCACCCGCATGGACAAATTAGTTGGTGATTAAATGCTTAGAATAGCTAACGATAAAGTTTTTCTGCTTTCAAGGAACTCTCCAGAGGGAAACAATGCTATCATTTCGTTTGTACATTTTCTGTGCATTTTATGTATTTCCAGTCAAAAACTAAATAATATTCTCCACCTTCTCCTTTGACACAAGCATTAATATTCTGTGTATGTTGCTCACACTGCTATATTCCTCTTTTTTTCTACTTAACAATTGAATCCCCCTTTTAGAGCCCATAATTATTAGTAAATTAACAGTAACTTTCCCTCCACAGTGGTCCAAAGGGGGATAAAAGTACAGCTTTTAAGAGGTAGGAGCAATCTGTACCCAGTCAGAAAACACTGAGCTACAGAATGTAGTCAAAGAGAACCCCTAAGTCATTTTATGCAGAAATTATTTAGACACTGGCAGAGCATGCCAAAGTCAGGGATATGGACTGGGTGAGCTTGTAGAAGCCTGAAGGCCAAGAGTGACAATTCTTCGGTGCAAGAGAAATGGTGCTGGGGAAAACCAGAGCCTTGTCTTTCTCCTCCCCTTCTCCCTCCTCCTCTTCCTCTTCCTCCTCCTCCACTCTTCTTTCCTCGCTTATTCTTGCTAGTAGGTAAAAAAACAAAAAAGGTTGCCAAGAAGGCTGCAGGAATAGCCACACGCAAGCAGAGAGGCTGATTATTCCATAAAAGCTGCACACACACTGGTGGGGCGGGGATGGTGCAGGCAGCAGAGAACAGAGCTGTCATGTAAGCAGCCAGGGAAGCCAGGGCTGAGCCCATCCTTAGGAGGGAAAAGGAAGGAAGTCCCAGGTTTAGTCAAGTCATGTTTTCTTGACTTGTATCTAGAAACTTGGAGAATTCTACAATGAAGTGCTATTTATTTCGTGGCTGCTGTGCACCAGGCAGTAGGACACAGCAGGGAGCCAAACAGATAACAGTCCTGGTTTCATGCCGCTGACTTTCTAGACAGGGAAAAGCCAGTGAGCGAACACATGGCACGTGTATGTGACATAAGAGCAGGCTGTGATCAGTGCCACAAAGACACAGAAAGAGGGTAAGGGGACGGAGAATGATGGGGTTATAGGTGAGGTGTGTGCGTTTAGCCAGGGTAGGCAGGGGAGGCCTTTCGGAAGGGGTGGTGTCTGGGTGGAGACACAAATAAGGATCCCATCTCTGGGTAATGAGGGTCCCAGCACGGAAGCCCTGGGTCTCGGCAGTGTGTGGGGCTTGGTGGAGATGAGGCCACGTGGGGCAGAGTCCCAGGGAGAGGCTCATCGGCAGGTGAGACCAGCACTAAAACAAACGAAACAGAATAGAATAGAAAAGAAACATCATCGTGCACCAGGAGTGATCCGGTGGGGATTGTCTGGGGACATTTCTGTTGCAGATATATACATGTGCACGTAGTAGGTCACAACCGAAAGTCTTTTCCAGTCAGAAAAGCGTCAAAGGCCCTGAAACGAAGGTACAGAATCTGGACGCGGATTATCTTCATATACATATATAAGTGTATATACACACTATATGTATGTGTATATATAAGTATATATACTTATTCTTCTAATAGTGAGTGAATAACATACTTATTATTCTAACAGTGAGTGAGCAAAACACCAGAAAAACCGATATTGAGAGAGTCTTAAAAAATACCTCACCAATACTTTTGGCGTTGGGGAGGAATACAACAGAGGCGAAGGGCCCTCATCATCACATCGTATCAGGGGGATATGATATTAACATCACTTATCACTGGTGAGGTTAACCTGAACTGATTTGTTTAGACAGCGTTTGCCAAGTGTCTCCACCATAAAGTTACTATTTTTTTCCTTTCATTACTGTATTCTTGGAATGTGAGTGAATAAGCCCAGCCCACACTCAAGTGGGGGCAAGAATTAACCTCCACTTCCTGAGATGAATTTATCTACTTATATTATTTGGAATTCTTCTGTAAGGATGATCTGTTTCTTGTGCTCATCTATTTATTGAATCAATTTACACCAATATGGACTTATGTATATTGCATACTTTGGGTTGTAATCCAGTATATACTACTTATTTTGTTGCTCAGCATTATCCCAGTGGTGACCACTGGGAGCTCTTTCAAGCTGGTTCCTGTGTCTCTAGAGATCCTTTCATTTTCTGAGCACTTCCTTGCTCTCTGACACTACAAGTTGCTGTTCTTTATATTTTTAATGTACTGCCCTGCAGTCATCACTTTGTTGGGATTTTTCCTGGCAAAATTTTACATATTTATGCTATTATCTTAGGCATGAGTTGAAAGGGTGAAGTGAGGAGGTGGAGACTACTTGTCCCCCAACCATCTAAAATTGCAGAGTTTTAGCTGAGTATGAGGTCAGCCAGGTAAACTTACATTTGTTAGCCTATTTGCAGCTAGGTGTGTCTATTGACTTAACTCTGACCAGCAGTGCGTAGGTGGATGTGGTGAGCCACTCCCAAGTTCTTGCTCTTAAAAAGACTGAGCATGAAGCTGGGCATAGTGGCTCATGCCTGTAATCCCGGCACTTTGGGAGGCTGAGGCAGGCGGATCACGACGTCAGGAGTTCGAGACCAGCCTGGCCAACATGGTGAAACCCTGTCTCTACTAAAAATACAAAAATTAGCTGGGTGTGGTGGCGGGCGCCTGTAGTCCCAGCTACTTGGGAGGCCAAGGCAGGAGAATCACTTGAACCCGGGAGGCAGAGGTTGCAGTGACCTGAGATCACACCACTGCACTCCAGCCTGGGTGACAGAGACTCTGTCTCCAAAAAGAAAACAACAACAACAAAACAACAACAACAACAACAAAAACAAAACAAAACAAAAGACTGAGCATGAACGAGCTCCCCAGGTGGCCCTCCTCCTCCCTGCCGGCTGACAGATGGTGAAATCCACAGCAGTCCTTTTCTATCAGCTGCAGCAGCACAGGCCTACACCCCTTGTTGGGTAGTGCTTCCCGGCAGCTGAACTGAGGGAGTCCCACAATCTGTTCTCTGTCCCTAGGAGTCCTGACAACTCCGCACAGGCAGGACAAACAGGCAGACAAGGCAATCAGAGAGTGGACATCGCCATCAAGACAGCCCACACTTGGGTGGCCTGCAGCAGGTCTAGGGAAACTGTGCTTAGGGAGGGATGAGCTGCCTGGGCACCAGCAGGCTCTGAGCCCTCCAGCCACAGCCCACCTTGCCAATCTCTCCAGAGGCGGCTGGGCAGAGGTGGTGAGGCTCAGAGGCTTGGCTCAGGCAGTCAGATCGAGGTCTGAGACCCAGCTCCTTACTGTCAGTGGGCGGTAAGTTGCCTTGGTTAGTCACCAAAGGGGGACAGCATTCCGATTTCACTTTTGTTCCTTTTCTCTCCACCTCTTCCCTACTCCCTTTTAAATATGACAAATGCTAAATGATCAGAAACTGTGAAATGTTTGAGGAATAAAAAGAACTCAATGATATTTGGAATCCCTGGGTAAGGATCAAGGGAAACTAACATTCATTGAGTGTCTACTATATGCCAACAGTGTGTCACGCAGACTATATGATTTTATCTCTATATTTTATCTCTCACTGTTAAGCGGGAGAAGGTATCAGAGAGATTAGGTAACTTTCCCAAGTTGCACAGCAGACAATCGGCAGAACTGGGATTAGACTCAAGACTGCCTGTCCCCAGCTCCTGCTCTTACCTTGTCATCGCTGAGTCTCCCACTCGGGGGCCTGCTGTACGTTTAGCGTTGGTTACCTGGCTCTGTTCTTTCTGGAGGAGTTATTTATTGGAACTCAGCTTAGGAGGCCCATCATTCAGTCACCTTGGCTCCCTTTTCTTCTGGGCAGTTGTGGTGGACACTGCTCTTCTCTGACACTGAACCTTCGTGGGTGTCATGCGTTCCATCCTGCAGCCCTGGGTTCGTCTGGGTCATCCCCTATCATCCCTGATGGAAGAGCTATCGGCAGGGTCCCTGAACAGAAGCCGCAGAGTCACTGCCTGGTGGTATGGAACAAATTCAGGGGCTTCTATGAAAACAGGTGGAATGCTTGTGTTTTTTCTCTTGCCCGATGATGGCTGCTAACGTCATCTGAATGGCCTGGTGCTTGATGCGTGAGCTTCTGAGTCAGACAGCCTGGGTTTGTCTCCAAGGCTTGCTACTATTAAGGCTATCTGTTGCTCTGTAACAAACTACCTGGAGGCACAGTGGAAAGCATTTTATTACAGCACATGAATTTGTGGGTTGGGAATTCAGACAGGGCCAGCATGTCCATCTAGCATCACCTGAGGTCACTTGATATTCAGCAGTGACACCTGGCAATTGAGCTGGTCTGAAGAGCCTAAGACGGTTTCACCCACACATCTGGTGTGCTGCTGGGTAAGCTGGAGGGCTGCACTCAGAGGGGCCGGTGTCTCCTTCCATGTGGCGCATGACCTCCCCACATGGTCTGTCAGCACGGGAGTCAGACTTCTTACGCAGCCGTTGGTGCTCCAAGAGACCAAGCTGCCAGGCCTTCTAAAGGCTAGGTGGGGAACTCATGGAGCACCCTCTCTGCTGTTCTCTATTATAGGCCAGAGCAGTGAGAGGCCTGTCCAGATTCAAGAGGAGGGAAGAGAGACCTCCCCTTCTAT
Source organism: Papio anubis (assembly GCF_008728515.1). Taxonomy (NCBI): domain Eukaryota; kingdom Metazoa; phylum Chordata; class Mammalia; order Primates; family Cercopithecidae; genus Papio; species Papio anubis. The sequence continues at coordinate 46,365,427 of NC_044984.1, forward strand.
GGGAGGCGTACCATGTCAAATAGCTTCTGGCCATGTTTCATCCGTCAGTGCAGCTCACAAGTCTGTGTCCTCAGGTTCTTTTCTTTTTTCTTTTGTTTTCTTTTTTTTGAGACAGAGTTTCACTCTTGTTGCCCAGGCTGGAGTGCAGTGGCAAGATATTGGCTCACTGCAACCTCCACCTTTTCCTGCCTGGTTCAAGCGATTCTCCTGCCTCAGCTTCCCAAGTAGCTGGGATTACGGATGCCCACCACCACGCCTAGCTAATTTATTGTATTTTTAATAGAGATGGGGTTTCACCGTGTTGGCCAGGCTGGTCTTGAACCCCTGACCTCAGGTGATCCTCCCACCTCGGCCTCCCAAAGTGTTGGGTATACAGGCGTGAGCCACTGCGCTGGGCCAGGTACAATTTCTTAACTTCTCTAAGCCTCATTTCTTCATCTGTAACAATGGTGATAATAACACAAATGGCATAGAATTGTTGCTATGAGAATTACATTAGAGAGCTTGTGTAAAGCACTTAAAATGTTGCCATGCATGTATTATGTGCTCCATCAATAGTAGCTGTTACAGTGCAAGGCTCGAGTCCACAGGCTCTGGAGTCAGACTGCTTGGGATTCAGTTCTGCCACTTGGCAACTGTGTGACCCTGAGAAAGTTACCGAATTTCTCTTTGCTTCCATTTCCTCTCTGTACCTGCCTCATAGGACTGTGTTGTTAGGATTAAGTGAGATAATATGTGTAAAGCAATGGCACATAGAAAACACCCACATGGGCCAGGCGAGGTGGCCCATGCCTGTAATCCCAGCACTTTGGGGGGCCAAGGTGGGCAGATCTCCTGAGGCCGGGAGTTTGAGACCAGCCTGACCAACATGGAGAAAGCCCGTCTCTACTAAAAATACAAAAAATTAGCTCGGTGTGGTGGCAGGTGCCTGTCATCCCAGCTACCTGGGAGGCTGAGGCAGGAGAATGGCCTGAACCCAGGAGGTGAGGCTGAGCCACTGTGCCATTGCACCTGCCTGGGCAAATAGAGTGAAACTCTGTCTCAAAAAAAAAAAAAAGAAAAGAAAAGAAAAGAAAAAAGAAAAAGAAAACACCCACATGCTGTTTGGGTGATGGAGTGTGTTCCCAAATCAAGGGAAACAGAGCTTTCTCACTTCGGACTTTAGCAAGATGTGTTTCTAGGCTAATACTCTAGAAACTTTTTTTTTTGAGACTGGGTTTCACTCTGTCACCCAGGCTGGAGGGCAGTGGCACGATCTCACCTCACTGCAAGCTCCACCTCCTGGGTTCAAGCTATTCTCCCATCTCAGCCTCCCGAGTAGCTGGGACTACAGGCACCTGCCACCGCACCCGGCCAGTTTTTGTATTTTTAGTAGAGACAAGGTTTCACCCCATGTTGGCCAGGCTGGTCTCGAACTCCTGACCTCAGGTGATCTGCCTGCCTCGGCCTCCCAAAGTGCTGGAATTACAGACATGAGCCACTGTACCCCACCTACCCTGGGCACTCTTAAGGAAAGCCAGAGAAAAGTGCAGGTGCCACACGACACCGAATCTACCAGTGACCTTTCTGGTCATAACTTTGAGTCAGGTACCAGTGCAATAGGATGGAGGCTGCCTTGCAGAGGAGCTGGTGATTCCACCATAAACCAGTGCAAAAAAACATACTCTACCTTACGACAGGGTAAGGCAAGTTCCTCCTGGAAAAGCTAAGAAGAAAATCTCAAAACAAAACCAGAATGAAGGAGCAAAACTGTCAGAGGCTGTCAGGAAGGACGGGTACAGGTAGTGCCACCCAGCCGGCACTTGGGGGTTTTGCAGAGTTCAGGGAGCAGCTGCTGGCATGGAGGCTCTGGAAGATGCCCAGTGGACTGGCATTTGGGTAATCCCATCATCACAGACTCCCGAGGTTACCGTAGAAGGAGATGGCATCATTGAGTCTCAGGGTTGGGAGGAGTCTCAGAGGCCCTACCAGATGTAGAATAACTTCTCCATTCAGGAAAGTGGTCGATGTCTGCTTGTCACTGCACACCAAGTGGAAGGTGACTCTGCTGGCATTCATTTCTTTTATGTACATCTCTGATGGTTATTCTCTCTTAATTAAGGAAAATCTTTCCTGGAATGTCCACCCAGTGGTCCTAGTTCTGGCAGCATACAAACACATCCAATAACACACGCTACTCTTCTAGACATCTTAAATCAGTTCCCCATCCCCCCGAGCCTTCTCTTCACCAAGACAAACAACTCTAGCTCCTTCTGCTGTGTCTCATTGACTCCCCTGAACTCCATTTACACCCTCATGATTTTTCTCTTGACCTTCACTTTCTAGAAAAACAAAACAAAATAAAATAACGCAGATACCCCAGAGCCAAAAACCAAAATAACATTTAATTCCTGCGTGTTCCCTTTCTACTCTTTATCGCTCTGCTGACACCTTCCTATGTGGTTGCTATCATAGTGCTTTAGGATGCTACCTTTTTCACATAATGGGATGGATTTTAAAATGTCACAAATTCTTTGCTGATCTTCCTAACAAGAGATGGCACCTATTTCTCCCCACCTTTGAATCTGGGCTGGCTTTTTCGTGTGCTTTGGCCAATAGAACATGGCAGAATGGTAAGACTTCCAAGCCAGAATCAAGAGGCCTGGTGGTTCCCACTTTGGTCCTCTTGGATTCTGCCCCAAGACCGTCATGCAGAGAAGAAGCAGCCCAGGATGTGAGACCTGGTGGAGCGAGACACTGCTCAGCCTGAACTTTCCAGCAATCGTAGCCGAGGCCCCGGACACACGAGTGAGGCTGTTCTGTACCATCCAGCCCTGAGTGCAACCTTGAGTGGGCCCAGGAGAGACCAGCAGAACTGCCCTTCCAACCCACATCATGGTATGAAATAATATATTGCTGATGTTTTAGGCTACTGAATTTTGGGGGGTTTATTATGCAGCAATAGATAACTGATATGTTTATAGTAGAAGTCATTGTATCAAGTGCTTTTTGCTCTACACTTACCCAGAGGGTTTTGTTATCTTGCAATAATAAGATATTTATCTACGGACTTTCTCTTGCAAGGTATCTCCAGCTTAGGGCCCCCTGCCATAGGGGGAGAGAGTCCAGCTATATCATTGTGCCAATCAGCTATGCCATTGCTAGGAATGTGTGCCCAGCTTGGGAACAAGCTGTCTAAGCCGGGAAACTAGACCCTTGTTTTATTTTTTTAATTTTTATGTTTTTGGAGACAGAGTCTCACTCTGTTGCCCAGGTTGGAGTGCAGTGGCATGATCTTGACTCATTGCAACCTCCACCTCCCGAGTTCAAGCAATTCTCCTGCCTCAGCCTCCCGAGTAGCTGGGATTACAGGTGCACGCCACCACGCATGGCTAATTTTTTGTATTTTAGTACAGACAGTTTCAACGTGTTGCCCAGGCTGGTCTCAAACTCCTGAGCTCAGGCAATCCACCCGCCTCGGCCTCCCAAAGTGCTAGGATTACAGGCATGAGCTACCATGCCCGGCCTAGAGCCCTGTTTTAAATGACAGTTGTCATAGAAAAATAGGATGTCTGAAACTGACAGTAAAGAAGAGTATTCTTCAGTGGCAGGTATCTCACTAATATTGGGAGGGGAGGAGTAAGCAAGCTAAAGGAAACATGGCAGATGGGAGAGGCCAATGGCAGCCTCTCTTGTGGAATCAAGAAAGGAATGGAATAGCTTCCATTTCCAACAAGTTGTGTTTTTTTTGTTTTTTGGTTTTTGTTTTTGTTTGTTTGTTTGTTTGTTTTGTATCTTTTTTGGATCTTTGGATTCCCAGATAGTGAGGTATTAGCAGAGTTGCAGAAATCAATTCATTCCAGCAAACAATTCTGACCACCTATTAAGAACCATACCCTGTACACAGGGACACAGATTTAAACAACACGGTGTCTGCCCTCAGGTAGGTTCATTTAGAGTTGCTCAAATCCAGATGCATTGGCTGCAAGTAGCAATGAATGTAAAGATTTCAAGACATCTGCAGTAGCTGTGCTGTGACATGACAATATCTGTGGGTTTTATTGATGACAAATTCATAGGTACTGCTAATCCTGTTGGAGTTTGTTGCCTACACTCATAATTGAAGAAGATGCTAATTTTCAGTTAGTAATCACAAAAAATAAAGATTTTTTTTTCCCATTAGAGTTCACAGGCCCCTTAAATCTTTCAACAGATGCTAGCTTCAGAACTCCCGCGTCCAGTGCAATAGCAGAGGTGAGAAAACAAAACAGTCATTTCCGTGTTATCACAGCCCAGGTGCTCACCTCTCACCACACAAGAAGCTGAAACTGTTCAAAGTAGCTGGGGGAGCCCAAGCGCCTTCTGGGGTGACTCCAGGAACTGGACATTCGGGCACTCTTAGAGCCATCTGGCTTTCGCACCCCTTGATGAATCCACGCCAATGTCTTCTCCACTGACAGTCCCTCCTCTGGCTCCTAATTTCTGCTCCTGTATAACTTTGACTTGCAGGGCTTTGTTTTGCCATGGTGCTTTATTTTCTGAATTTCTAGAAAACATTTGAAATAATTTTAAACTTACAGATAACAGAGTATACACTCATGTTCACCACATTTTTAACATTTTTGTCATACACATTTGTTTTATCATTCCCTCTATCCATATATATGTATGTGTTATATGCATACATACATATATCTATAATATATACTGTACCTATATTATATATGTACACACACATAGTTTTCTAAAACAGTTTGAGAGCAGGTTGCATGTATCATGTCCCTTTACTCCTAAATACTTCAGTGTGTGCACTGAATAGGGATATTCTCTTACATTTTCTTTTTTTTTTTTTTTTTTTATTGGGGGTCTTATTTCCTCCTTTTTCCCCCGGTTTGGAGTCCAGTGGCGCGATCTCGGCTCACTGCAAGCTCCGCCCCCCGGGTTCACGCCATTCTCCCGCCTCAGCCTCCCAAGTAGCTGGGACTACAGGCGCCCGCCACCTCGCCCGGCTAGTTTTTTGTATTTTTAGTAGAGACGGGGTTTCACCATGTTAGCCAGGATAGTCTCGATCTCCTGACCTTGTGATCCACCCGCCTCGGCCTCCCAAAGTGCTGGGATTACAGGCTTGAGCCACCGCGCCCGGCCTCTCTTACATTTTCACATCACAGTGATCAAATTCAGGAAATTTAACATTGGCATATCACTTTCATCTAATCTACGGTGCATATTCCAATGTCTTCAATTGCCCTAATGATGTCCCTCATGGCCATCCTTCCCCTATACAGCAGGAGTCCCCAGCCTTTTTGGCACCAGGGACTGATTTCATAGAAGACAATTTTTCCACCGACCGGGGGTGGGGATGGTTTGGGGATGATTCAAGCTCATTACATTTATTGTGCACTTTACTTCTATTATTATTACATTGTAATATATAATGAAACAATTACACAACTCACCATAATGTAGAATTAGTGGGAGCCATGAGCTTGTTTTCCTGCAGCTAGATGGTCCCATCTAGGGGTGATGGGAGACAGTGACAGATCATCAGGCATTAGATTTTCATAAGGAGCATGCGATCTAGATCTTTCGCATGTGGAGTTCACAACAGGGTTTGTGCTCCTGTGAGAATCTAATGCCCCTGCTGATCTGACAGAAGACAGAGCTCAGGCAGTAATGTAAGCTCTGGGGAGTGGCTGTGAATACAGATGAACCTTCACTTGCCCGAAGCTCACCTCCTGCTGTGTGACCTGATTCCTAACAGGCCACAGGGTTGGGGACCCTGCTATAACAGGGCCCAGCCCAGCAAGGAGCGCTGCATTTGGCTCTCCCACATTTTCGGCTCCCTTCCTTCCGGAAGAGCACCTCAGTCTGTCTTTGTCTTTCAAGTCAATATTTCTGAAGTATACAGACTAGTTATTTTATAGAGTATCCTTCAGTTAGAGTTTCTCTGATGTGTCCTTGTGATTAGGCATTGGTTATACATATTTGGCTAGAACAATATATAAGTTATATATTTTTCCTTGGGAAATCACATCTGATAGTGTGTGATATTCATTTGTCTCTTATTGGTGATAACGCATTACTTAGTTTCTACACTATGTATTTACTGTTTCCTTTGTAACTAATAACTCACTTGTTAATGGATATTTTGAGACTATGTAAAGGTTGTGTTGTTCATCAAACCTCCCCCCATATCTGCCTTGATTTCGATGCATTGATGGCTCTTTCCTAAATCCATTTTTACTATGGCGATTGTGAAATGGTTACTTTTTAAAGTCACTTTTTCCGTATTTATCTGTCAGTGTCTATCACTTATCCGTTTTTTATTACTATGGACTCATGGATTTTTATTTTATTCAATGGGTTATGACTCTTCTTAACTATTTTGATGTTTAAATTTTTTATGGCCCAGATTTTGCCAGGGGAAATCTCATAAAGCTGATTGCTGTGTCTTTTATTACATATGCTCATCATATTTTTAAAGCACTTTCTCACTCTCCGGCATACTAAGGCATTCCAGGCTCATCTTGTACCTTCCTGATTCAGCTCTGGAATCAGTAATTTCTCCAAGGAGCCCTGATTCATAAATGAAGATATGCTCTTGGTCAGTGAGCACATAAAAACATGTCAATATTATTAATCTTCAGGAAATTCATAATAAAATCACAATGATATACCTCTACACACTCACCAGAATGGCTAACATTCAAAGATTGACAATTAAAAACATGGACAAAGATGCAGATGACTAAAATGCTCACCAACTGCTGTTGGAGCCACTTTGAAAAAAAGTAACAATTTTTTATAGCTACACTTAGAAAGCTTTTCTACTTACCATGTGACCTAGAAATTGTAATCCTACATATCAACCTAAGAGCAATGAAAATATATGTCCACACAAAGACTTGTACATGAGTGTTCACAGCCACTTTATTCATAATAGTAAAAAATCATGAACAACTCAAATGTTCATTAACAGGTGATTGGATCAATACATTGTGGCATATCCAGGCACTGTACACCTCTGTAGGTAGCTTGAATACAGTGGGAGTATTTACACCAAGGAAACACCAAAGTTACAAAGCAGGACTTTTGCAGGTTGTTTTGCGTGGATCTGGTTTCCCGCCCACTACAGCCTCTGCTTTGTCTGCTCCCCATCCCAGCAGGTAACCCATGTCACTGGTTTCTGGTTCACTTTGCCTGTGTCTTTTTATAACTGATAAGCAGATATGTGTTTGTTTTCTCATTTCCTCTTTTTTTTTTTTACACAAAATTGATGTACTATATATGCTCTTTTGCATTTAGCATTCAATTTGTAGCGATCATCTCCATTCTTTCTACAGCTGCATAGTGCTCTGTGTGTGACTGTACTGTAGTTTATTCAACCAGTCTCCTACTTTGGGGCATTTAAGTGGTTTCCAGTAATTCGCAGTTATACATAATGCTGCAGTAAATAACCCTGTGCCTATGTAGTTTTGTATTATTGGAGGGGTCTCTTGAATTTAAATTCCTAAAAGTGGGATTGCTGGGCCAACTATCAGTTCTGTTAGATATGGCCAACTTCCTCTGCATAGTGTACTATTTTGTGTTTTTACCAGCAATGTAGGAGAGTACCTGTATCCCCACGACCTTGCCAATCACGTGTGTTGCTAAGCTTTCAAATTGGTGCTAATCTTATGGATGAGGAATGGTATCTCAGTGTAGTTTCAAGTGCATTTCCCTTATTATGGGTGAACTGAACACCTTTTCATGCAAAAGGTATGGTACAGACTCTTGCTCCTGCCGGACAAATCCTTACATTTGCAGAGCCCATTCGTGTCTGACCAAGCCTTGTTCTCTCCCTGAGAGAATCCGATGGGCCCCACCTGTCTGGGAATTGGTTGTCAACACAGCTGCACTCAGCTCTGATCAGCTGGCTAGGCCTGTCCAGTGACAGGGGATTAGGGGTTTAGGGAATTCTCAAAAGTGGGTGTGGAAAGAGCAGAAACTGTAAGTATGAAAGATGCTGAGTGAAAAATCAGCTCTAAAATGTGTGTTGGAGCCAAGATGGCCCTTTTGCTAAGGCTGCTGTCAGACATTTCCATCATTCAATACATATTTTTTGAGTAACTACTATTTGTAAAGTACTGATATAGGCACCATGGAAGAGACTTTTTTGTATTAAAAATGTATTAGGGAACATCTCAAACATATACAAAAGTAGAGAAAATATATAATGAAGTTTGATGGACTCATGACCCAAGTACAATTATCAACTCAGTTCCATTTTTTTTCATCTATATACCATACGCCTCCCTCCCCATGGCTTTAAATCATCTCACCTGTAAATATGTTACCCTGATTCTCCAAAAGATAAGAACTCACAACTATAAGAACATAATAATAACATCATCATACCTTAAACATTAACCATCGGCCGGGTGTGGTGGCTCAGCCTGTAAACCCAGCACTTTGGGAGGCCGAGGCAGGTGGATTCCCTGAGGTTGGGAGTTCGAGACCAGCCTGACCAACATGGAGAAACCCTGTCTTTGCTAAAAATACAAAATTAGCCAGGCATGGTGGCGCATGCCTATAATCTCAGCTACTCGGGAGGCTGAGGCAGGAGAATCGCTTGAACCTGGGAGATGGAGGTTGCGGTGAGCTGAGATTGCACCATTGCACTCTAGCCTGGGCAACAAGAGTGAAACTCTGTCTTGAAAAAAAGAAAAAAAAATTAACAATAATCGCTTAATAGCAAGTATTCACTCAGATTAGGTTTGCATGTTTGTTTATTTTTAGTTTGTTTGAATCCACACCCAAATAAGGTAAATATATTGCAATTGATTTCTATGTCCCTCAAATTTCTTTTAACTTGTAGCTTCTTGCCTTCCTTCCTCTCTCTCCTTTCCCTTGCAATGTGTATGTTGAGGAAACCATGTCATTTGTCCCATCAGGATCTTGCTGATGGCGTGCCCCTGTGTTGTTATTTAAAATAGTCCTCCATACCCTCTAATTCTTTTAAGTTCATATTTAATGGAGGAGGGCAGGACTTTTCAGACAGGCACAAAATATATGGTTGTCTCTCCTTTTGAGATGTCAGCCAGCATGTTCAATCTATTATTCATTCTTGAGGGCAGGGGTCCCAACCCCTGGGCCATGGACTGGTACCTGTCTGTGGCCTGCTAGGAACTGGACTGCACAGCAGGAGGTGAGCAGCTGGCGAGTGAGTGAAGCGTCATCTGTATTTACAGCTGCTCCCCATTGTGCACATTACTGCCTGAACTCCGCCTGCTGTTAGATCAGCCGCAGCATTACATACATTCTCATAGAAGTGCAAACCCTATTGTGAACTCCGCATGTGAGAGATCTAGGTTGCACACTCCTTATGAGAATCTAATGCCTGATGATCTTTCACTGTCTTTCATCACCCGCAGATGGGACCATCTAGTTGCAGGGAAACCAGCTCATGGCTCCCACTAATTCTACATTACGGTGATTTGTATAATTATTTCGTTATATATTACAAAGTAATAATAATAGAAATAAAACTCACAATAAATGTAATGCACTTGAATCATTCTGAAACCATACCCTGCCCCGTCTGTGGCAAAATTGCCTTCCATGAAATCAGTCCCTGGTGCCAAAAAGATAGGGGACTGTTGCTTAGGGTATATGAAGTGGTGATATTTTAATCCTATTATTCCTTTTTTATTTATTAGCTAAAATATTTCCACAAAGGGAAACTTCTCATTAGCTATTTGGTTATCCATATTTCTAGTTCCCACTGAAAAGCCTGGATAAATGCTTGAATCTTTCCCTGTTTTTACCAGTTTTCAACACAATAATTGGTTCCCTAGCATGGAAAATACAAATTGAATCCAAGATGAATCTTGCCCTCAAGGAGCTTCCCATCTAGTAGGGGGATAAGACATGTAGACAGAAGTGATGAGAGAAGCCAAGAGGGGCAGAGGACTATGGGCACATGCAGAGGATTCAAGATTGTTTATAGCACCACTATTCAAAATAGGCCTGACGTGGAAACAACCCAAATATCTATCAACAGCAGAAGAGATAAAGGAATTGTGGTACATTCATGAAATAAAATAACACCCAGCAATGAAAACAGGTAAGCTAAAGCTACACACAATAACTTCAAAAAATTTCACAAACATATTATTGAGTGAAATAAGCCAAAGTAAAATAATATATACTATATGATTCTATTGACATATAAAGCTTTAAAATGGGCGAAACTAATCTATGGAATTGGAGTTCAGAAAAGTGATTATCTTTGAGGATCAGGGTGGAGTTGGTGACTCTGGGGGACCCACGGAAGGTTTCTGAAATGCTGTTAATGTTCTACTTCATAACCTGGGTGCTGCTCACCTAGTGATAATTCATCGAACTGTATATTTATAGTGTTGGGATTTTTTGTATGTATACTTCACTCTAAAAGTTAATTTTAAAAGAGTTGCATCTTGGAGCAGTGGCTCATGCCTGTAATCGCAGCACTTTAGGAGGCCAAGGTGGGTGGTTCACCTGAGGTCAGGAATTCAAGACCAGCTTGGGCAACATGGTAAAATCCTGTCTTTACTAAAAATACAAAAATCAGCCAGGCATGGTGGTGGACCTATGTAACCCCAGCTACTCGGGAGGCTGAGGCATGAGAATCGCTTGAACCCGGGAGGCAGAGGTTTCAGTGAGCTGAGATCGTGCCACTGCCGTCCAGCCTGGGTGACAGAGCAAGACTCCATCTCAAAAAAAAAAGAGTTGGATCTTACATTCTTAGGGAAGTAAAACTGTAGACAGGTGTGATGGAAGTAGGATAGATTATATATGGAGGAATTCTTTTAGTTTCAAAGTAGCTGTCGCATTTCTAGAGCAAAGCACTGCAACATACAAGATATTTTATATATCCTGCAATGTATTATACATATATACTGTGTGTATACATATGCATGGTATATAAAATGGTGCCTAAAAGAGGAAAATAAAACTAGCTGTTAGATTTAAGCAAATCTTACATACCACTTACCATTAAATGCATCGTTATTCTATAAACCATTAAGCGGTGGGGAAATGCTGTCAATTAAGTATGAAGCAATGTCTTAATGATGGTCCTGGGCAATGCATGAATTGATTATATATCAGCTTCTTGCTGCCTTGAGATTTCTTTGATTTATTTCAAGGAATTTGGCAGATTTTCCTACCTTGCATTGCCTTGGCTTATCATAGACATTGCTTTTGCATGTATTTCAGTAGCAAATGGAACACAAGTTCATCTAAGTATGGGCCTCTTCCTTTCTTAGGTCCTAGATAACTCTTTTTTGGTCTGTACAAAACAATTTGGAATTTTAGCCATTCCTCCAAAGTGAAATTTCCCCCTGCTGCTGCATTTCCCTGCCTTTCTGTGACTACAGTAACCTTTGGTTGCAATGAGCAATCATTTAAGACATTTTAAGCAGCAATCAAACTCATCGATGGTGATGCCATATAATAGCTACGGCCAAGTTCACACATGGGAAGGCAGTGACACAGCTGCTGCCTGGCCAACAGCGGCTGGAAGAGGCTTCTCGATTTCAGAGATGTTAAGATGTGAAAAAATATGCATCCTAGAATCGATGAATCAGTGTGTTGAAGGAAAAGGGAAAGTCAGAAAATTACTATTTACAGAGTTAGAGGAAGTCTTACATACTTGCATAATTTGGGCTGAAAATAAGCAGTGATGTATTTCAAGGACTTAGAAGAAAATCAGGGAATAGGCCAAATGAAAATAACATAGTTTGCCTAAAATAAATATACTATGCTTGATGGAGGTTGGTATTAATTAACTTGACAGAGAGAAGCATGACTGCTCTCCCTTTCTGCTGGGGAGGCAAGGTGGTATAACTTAGAGCAGTGGAATGCTGGTGAATATTAGCAAATGTGCATGGAGATGTAGTTTTTCCAGAGAGCTAGTTTATTATGTTTATTAAAAATTTCTTCCTGACAACTGATTTAATAGATGTTAATTATAAATTTTACTGACATAAAAGATGTGCAGCACATAATTCACAAATAATGTTAAATACAGACATGCCTCAAAGATAGTTCAGGTTCAGCTCCAGACCCATGCAATAAAGTAAATGTTTCAACAAAGAGAGTCACATGAACTTTTTGGCTTCTCGGTGCATATAAAATTATGTTTACACTATATTGTAGTCTGTTAAGTGTGCAGCATCATATGTCTAAAAAACAGTGTACATACTTTAATTTAAAAAGACTTTATTGCTAAAAAATGTTACTGTCATCTGAGCCTTCAGTGAGTCATCATCTTTTTGGTGATGGAGGGACTCACCTTGTTGAGGGCTGTTGACTGATGAGGGTGATGGTTGCTGAAGGTGTGTGTGGTTGTGGCAATTTCTTAAAATATGACAACAATGAAGTTTGCCACATCAATTAACTCTTCCTTTCATGAAGGATTTTCCTGTAACATGCAGTGCTGTTTGATAGCATTTTACCTGCAGTAAAACTTTTAAAATTGGACTCAATCCTCTCAAACACTGCCACTGCTTTATCAACTTAAGTTTATGGGATATTCTAAACCCTTTATTGTCATTTCAACAATGTTCACAGTATCTTCACCAGGAGTAGATTCCATTTCAACAAACCACCTTCTTGGCTCATCCATCCTAAGTAGCAACTTTTCATTTGTTCAAGTTTTATCATGAAATTACAGCAGTTCAGTCACATTTTCAGGCTCTACTTCTAATTCTAGTTTTCTTGTTATATTCACCACATCTGCAGTTTCTTCCTCCATTAACATCTTGAACCTCTGAAAGTCATCCATGAGGGTTAGAATTTACTTCTTCCAAACTCCTGTTGATGTTGGTATTTTGACTTTCTTCCACGGATCACAGAGGTTCTTAATGGCTTCTAGAATAGTGAATGCTTTCCAGAAGGTTTTCAATTTATGTTGCCCAAATCCATCAGAGGAATCAGTATCTATGGCAGCCATAGTCTTACAAAATGTATTTCCTAAATAATAAGACTTGAAGGTTGAAATTACTCCTTGATTCATGGGCTCCAGAATGGATGTTGTGTTAGCTGGCATGAAAACAAACATGAATCTCCTTGTACATCTTCATCAGAGCCCTTTGGTGACCATGTGTATTGTGGATAAGCAGTAATACATTGAAAATAATATTTTTTTTTTTTTCTGAGCAGTAGGTCTCAACAGCGGGCTTAAAATATTTAGTAAACCATGCTGTCAACAGATGTGCTGTCATCCAGGCTTTGTTGTCCCATGTATAGAGCACAGCCAGAGTAGATTTAGCATCATTCTTAAGGAGCCTGGGATTTTCAGAATGGCCAATGAGCATTTGCTTAAACTTAGAGTCACCAGCTACATTAGCCCCTGGCAAGAGAGTCAGCCTGTCTTTTGAAGCTTTGAAGCCAGGTATTGACCTCTCCTCTCTAGCTATGAAAATCCTAGATGGCATCTTCTTCCAGTAGAAAGCTGGTCCTTTACAGTGAAGACCTGTTGTTTAGGGTGGTCACCTTCATCAATGATCTTGGCTAGATCTTCTGGATAACTTGCTACAGCCTCTCTATCAGGACTTGCTGCTTCACCTTGTACTTCTATGTTCTGGAGATGGTTTGTTTCCTTAAACCTCATGAGTTTAAGCAAACTGTGCTAGCTTCCAACTTTTCTCCTGCAGCTTCCTCACCTCTTAGCTTTCATATAATTGAAGAGAGTTATTGCCTTGCTCTGGATTGGGCTTTGGCTTAAGGAAACGTTGTGTCTTGTTTGATCTTCTATCCAAACCACTGTTTCTCCATATCAGCAATAAGACTGTTTTGCTTTCTTAACATTCATTTGTTCACTGGAGTAGCACTTTTAATTTCCTTCAGGAACTTTTTTGTTGCATTCACAACTTGGCTAACTGGTGCAAGAGGCTTAACTTTCAGCCTGTCTCAGCTTTTGACATGCCTTCCTCACTTAGCTCAATCATCTCTAGCTTTTGATTTAAAGTGAGAGATGTTTAAGTGAAAGGAATGTTTTTTCTTTCACTTGAACACTTAAACAACATTGAAGGACTATCAATTGGACTAATTTCAATATCATTGTGTCTCAGGAAATAGGGAGGCCTGAGGAAAGGGAGAGAGATGGGGGAACAGCTGGTCACTGGAGCAGCCAGGGCATACAATATTTATGGATTAAGTTCACCATCTTATCTACGTGCAGGTCCTGGTGCCCAAAACAATGACAATAGTGACATCAAAGATCACTGATCATAGATCACCATCACAGATATAATAATAATGAAAAAGTATGAGCCTTGGGAGAATTACTAAAATGTGACACCAAGACACATGGTGAGCACATGCTATTGGGAAAATGGCACCAGTAGACTTGCTTGCTGCAAACCTTTGATTTGTGAAAAACACCATATTTGCAAAGCACAAGAATAGGAAGGATGTCTGTATGTAATGCTCTGTTGTAAATGACCATACAGCCATTTGATTCTCACAGAGTGCTTTTGTTGATATTTTTCCTGAAATCTGTATCCATAACTAACCTATAGTTGCAACTGAAAAATGAGTACAGTTCTAATGTGAATGTTGGTTGATTTTTTTACATTAATAAATAAAATCAAAGTGGATGAGCAAAGACATATTAGAACTTCACTCATTTGTCAATGACATGAGTGACTGCTGAATTGATTAACAGTTTTCTGATTCTAGAAGACTATTTCCTCAGTGTTTTTGTGTTATGCAAAATGGAACAGCTATAGACATGACAGACTTTTGAGTTTAATCTATAGACATTACACACTTTTAAGTTTAATCTATAATGTTACTAATATAGATTATCTTTAAAAATTGTGCCATTGCGCTCCAGCCTGGGCAACAAGAGTGAAACACTGTCTCTGAAAAAAAAAAAATTTACTTCTGTTTAATGTTAATATATTTTGCTTTAAAAATCTATATTATTAACATTTTCCCACCATCTTCTTAACTCTAGATAATCAACACTATGCCAAACCAAGCCATAATTTGTAACATGTGCCAATTGCTATCTTGTAAATACTCTTATCTTGGCCAATTTCCAGCTAGGATTGTGACCTTACTGGATGTGGAGTTGGGAAGAGACGTTCAGCAGCACGGTGATATATCATATTTCTACCGTGTAGATGGAAGAGATTAAGTCAACTTAGGAGCACAGACAATAGTCAAAGGTAGTAATAATAACTAAGAAATGATACACTTTGAGTATTTATTATCTTGTTTTAAATACAACTTACTTAATTGTAAGTTTACATCAATTAATTTTTAGTGGTGGCTATGTTTAACAAATGTTCACAGGCTGAGCGTGGTGGCTCACACCTGTAATCCCAGCACTTGGGAGGCTGAGACAGGAGAATCACTTGAACCTGCGAGGTGGAGGTTGCAGTGAGCTGAGATCATGCCATTGCACTCCAGCCTGAGCAATAGAGCAAGACTCTGTCTTGGGAAAAAAAATAATAATAAGCTCACAAAATTCCTGAAATTTTAACTATCAGGTCTTGCAAGCCTTTATAAGTCAGCTCCAGCACACCTCCGCTTTGGGGTCGGACAATTTTAGGTTTAAATTTTACTTTACCAGTTCCTTGCTCTCCAACCACGGACAATATAAGTAGCCTATTCAAGCCTCATTATTTCTTTAATAAGGCTAATAACACCTACATCATAGCGTTGAGTGAAGATGAAACAAGATAAACTTGTAACATGCCAATATCAGTGCAAAGTAGGAACCCAATATTAAATTCCTTCCCCTCTGTCTGGTCTTTTCCTTGTCTGATCCATCCTGAATACTGCTTGTTAAACAGAGATGACATGTCATTCCTCTGACTTTCAGTGGTCTTAAGCACACACTGCAGTTTGCTATCAAAGTCCACATCTCACCAATCTCATTTTTTCATTTCTCCCCAGGAGGTTGTCTATGCCCCAACCACAGATCTGATGGCATCTCCCACACAGTCCCCATAGTCCCTGGGGATCCCATCTCTACACCTTTGCTCATGGTTTTCCTTCCCATTGACTTCTTTGTAACATCTGTGCCACTTTCTTCCTTCCTCATGCAAACATACCTCCGTGAGATTCCTCTTGTTAGCCCCATCTCATAACAGTATCTGACCTGTACTGAGCGCTGGGGGTGTGCCAGGAGCTGTGCTAAGTGCTTTGTCTGCATTATCCCAATTGGTTCTTCCCATTTGAAGGTGACACAGTGGCACGGTGAGAGTACACAACTTGCCCAAGGTCATACACCTAAGTGGACGGTACAACTGGCATTCCAACTCAGGTAAGTCTGACTCTAGAAGTTGGGCTCTTAGACATCATATCCGACTTGTTGCCTGAATAACTACCTTTTAAATAAATTACCTCTGTTTGGGCCAGGTGCGGTGGCTCACGCCTGTAATCCCAGGACTTTGGGAGGCCAAGGTGGGCAGATCACCTGAGGTCAGGAGTTTGAGACAAGCCTGACCAACATGGTGAAACCCCGTCTCTACTAAAAAATACAAAATTGGCTGGGCGTGCTGGCATATGCCTGTAATCCCAGCTGCTTGGGGGGCTGATGCAGGAGAATCGCTCGAATCCAGGAGGCGAAGGTTGCAGTGAGCCGAGATCATGCCATTGCGCTCCAGCCTGGGCAACAAGACTGAAACACTGTCTCTGAAAAAAAAAAAAAATTACTTTTGTTTAATGTTAATATATTTTGCTCCTGGCTTTTTTTCATGTCTATGTTTATATGCTTTATCGCAAACCACCTTCTTGAGGGTGGAGGTTTGATTCATTTATCAAATATTTATAAAATGCCTTCCCTATGTAACAGGTACTATACTAGGCATTAGGGACAGGGCCAGTCCTTGGTTAAATAAGTTACAAAACACCCTTAGAGTGGAATACTATGCAGCTATAACAAAGAATAAGGAGGCTGTTTATATATGAACATGGAAAGATTTCTAAGCTGTATTGTTAAATGAATATAAGTAAGGCACAGAAGACATTGTATACTATGCCACCTTTTGTATAAAATATGAGAGATGGTTGAGTTGTGTGTGTGTGGCCGGGCGCAGTGATTCATGCCTGTAATCCCAGCACTTTGGGAGGCTGAGGCAGGCAGATCATGAGGTCAGGAGATGGAGACCATCCTGCCCAACATGGTGAAACCCCGTCTCTACTAAAAATACAAAAATTAGCCGGGCGTGGTGGCACATGCCTGTAATCCCAGCTACTCGGGAGGCTGAAGCAGGAGAATCACTTGAACCCGGAAGGTGGAGGTTGCCGTGAGCCAAGATCATGCCACTGCACTCCAGCCTGTTGACAGAGCAAGACTCCATCTCAAAAAAAAAAAAAAAAAAGAATTGTGTGTGTGTGTACTTGTTTAAAACAAAAAGACCCAGTCCTTATTATTATGTCCACATCCACAGTGTTAGTGAATGACCGTGTGGAGCAAAGCCACTTCACATCCCTTCCTCCTGCTGCCCTGTGTGTTTATATGGGAAATAAAATTCTGTTATGTTTAGCTACTGAGATTACAGCATTTACCTGGTATTGCAGTTTGTATTGTCCTCACTAATACCCTACTCCAGTATACAATTTTCATTTTTTCACAAACTAAAATTGTAAGTGACTCCTTCAGACACTTAATAATTTATCTCACCTGATAATCATATTTTTGTATACAGACTGGAACACTTGCTGAAACAGATTCACAAATTGCTTTTTCTTTTCTTTTCTTTTCTTTTTTTTTTTTTTTTGAGACAGAGTCTTGCTGTGTGGCCCAGGCTGGAGTGCAGTGGCATGAGATGTCATATATGACATCTCACTCTCTAAGCGATCCAATAGTTCCATTTTCTTACAAGAACTGCATTTTCTTAGACCTTTAATGTCTGTCTGTAGTGTTAACAGCTGCCAGCTTTCCTCTTACTTTTCTTCTTTTTAAAATTTCACTTTTTTATGAGAAGTATTATCATATACGCAGAAGAGTGCACAAAACAGAGAATACAGTTTTCAATAAAAAAGTGCAAAATGAAGATTTGATAACCACCATCCAAGTCAAGAAACTGCACATTTCCAGCCCCCAGGAAGCTCTCCCATCATCCCTTTCAAATTACCGCAGAGGTAGACACTATCCCGACCTTGGGGAGAAGCATTTCCTTGCTTTTCTTTATAGCTTTACCACCTATATGTGATCCCTAAATTATCTAATGTATCTGCTTTGGAACTTTATATGAAGGGATATATTTTGTGCCTTATTTCTGTGTTCAACATTATGTTTGTGAGAGTCATCCATGATTCTTTGTGTAGATCTATTAATAGTTAATCCATTTTCATGGCTGTAGAGTAGTCCTTTCTGTGACCATACTGAATTTCACTTAATTATTCTACCGTTGAAATGTCTTTGACTATTGTAAACATTGCTTCGGTGATTCTTCTTTTGCATATATCCCAGTGCAGGTGAGCACGTGTTTCCTAGGGTATATGCCTAGGAGTGAACTTGTCAGCATATGGCCTATGCCTGTCTTCAGCTTTACTGGAGAATGCCATACTATTTTGCAAGTGGTTGTACCATTTCATGTGCCCACCAGTGGTATATGAAAGTTCTTGCTCTGCATCTATGCCAACACTGGTGCTTTCAGATTAAAAAAAATTTTCAGTCAATCTGATAGGCATTTCATTTTGGTTTTATTTTTATTTTTTTTATTTTTTATTTTTTTGAGACGGAGTCTCGCTCTGTCGCCCAGGCTGGAGTGCAGTGGCCGGATCTCAGCTCACTGCAAGCTCCGCCTCCCGGGTTCACGCCATACTCCGGCCTCAGCCTCCCGAGTAGCTGGGACTACAGGCGCCCGCCACCTCGCCCGGCTAGTTTTTTGTATTCTTAATAGAGACGGGGTTTCACCGTGTTAGCCAGGATGGTCTTGATCTCCTGACCTCGTGATCCGCCCGTCTCGGCCTCCCAAAGTGCTGGGATTACAGGCTTGAGCCACTGCGCCCGGCTCATTTTGGTTTTAATTTGAATGTTTTTAAAGGTTTAAAAAGGTAAAAGCCTCTTTTTAGACTTATTGGCCATTTGGATTTTCTTTATTGTGAAGTACCTAGTTAAGTCTTCTATTTCCTTCCTTCCTTCCTTCCTTCCTTCCTTCCTTCCTTCCTTCCTTCCTTCCTTCCTTCCTTCCTTCCTCCCTTCCTTCCT